>NC_140987.1:107783717-108456792 GCF_052327205.1 Somniosus microcephalus | reverse complement strand
ATCCCTTATTATATATCACTGCCAACTGACATGAGTCACTGTAAAAACTAGTGCCCATGTTCTCAATGAATGCATAGCAGATGATAACAGAAGCATGGAAGGAGAAATCCTATTCCTTCTATGGACAAAATCTATCCCATTATGGACTCTATTTCACTAACTTGAAGTTCTGTGGGAACATTCGGCATAGGTGCGTTACTCATCCCATAATTTCGCCCCGCACATCCAACCACAAACATCATTGTGTCCTATGGAGTATTTTATCAGCTCAGTTTCTATAGGTTCCCATGGCACTTCCCACCAGATATTTAGCCAGCTCATTTTTGATGGGAGTCACTTGACGAAACATCAATTTTTTGGGGTGCGGGGAGAAGAGCGTTCAACATACTCTATAGATAAAAGGAAAAAATGCAAGCTTTAATTTCCAGTCTTACTTGAAGCTTCTATCGACTTTGAACCAGTGTTCCCTAGTCCTAAACTTAACAGTTCAACTCAAATAGCTTGATTACATCAAACACAAATTGCACCTGTATGTATGTATGTATTGGGAATACCATGCCGAGATGTAAATAGCATATGAACAAGTTTAAGACATATCTATTTGCATTCCCGTGCTTGTAGAAAATATAATCTAAAGCATCAATTAAAAGACAAATGAAATCTGGTTGGAAAAAGTCTAAAGTCTAGTGATATAAAAAGGGAATAATTCTTGAAGTGCACCTTAATTTTAATATATTGATTTAGAATGAGACAATCCACTTCCCCAGAGCTGTCAGCACCTGGAAAATCTCTCCCTCATTAAACACCAGCACCTGCAGCTCATAAGTGTGATATATGCTTAGCAGACACTAATTAAATCAATAACTCTCTACTTGATGCCTGAAATAAATCTGCTTTATGGCATGAAAGCACACGACTATTCCACTTATTAAGTGTTTTAAAATAATAATCCATCACAACTGTTTGAAGAATTTTCAGAATCAGTAACATCTGGTTTGCTTTTTCCCCAAAAAGTGGGAACATTATCCAGCGCACACATTAGTTGCTAACTTGACAAAACACAAGCACAAAAATTCAAGAATTAAATAACAACTCATGATAAATAGCCAGGCAGTATGTTAAAGAAATAAAGATATAGAGCATTCTGAAGGAACTGTACATATGCCCCCAATGAGGAGCATTAAAAAAATTAGAAGCAAAATCAATGTGGGCTGCTTTTACTATACAGCAGCATTGGCAGGGGCTTAGAAACAGGCCTGCATCATTTTCAGCTGAGGATTGATTGTTGAATGGAGATACTAAGAGGGTATCGTAAGACAAAAAAAAACTAGAGAGAGAAAAAAGTTGAAATTAGTTCACTATTTGAGACTTTTTTTCCTTTTGCAGTGCCAAAGTTTTAAGGTTGAGCAAATGTAAATTGAATCCGTAAATGTAAATTCCTGACGAAAGTTCATCGACCTGAAACATTAACTCTGTTTCTCTCTCTACAGATGCTGCCTGACCCGCTGAATATTTCCAGCAGTTTGTTTTGATTTCCAGCATCTGCAGTATTTTGCTTTTAAATTTAAGCTAAATGGTTACCTTCAACAGGACCCCCTTGCTTAAATTTTAAATTTGATGATTCCCCACCAATGACTGGTACAAGACGACAAGGTGTTGGGTCATCAGAAGGGATGATTAAGTGCAATACCAGGGGAAAGCTTGCCTAAAAGTAGTTATTGTAGTCGGTATTTACAATTGGCCTGTACTTCTGTGTCGCTGGGTTGGAGAGGTAGGTGGGGGGGTCAACCATGGTTAACATTGCTGGAAAGTGTGCATGTGTGAATATTGAGTGTCAACATGATCAGACTCATCGGTGATATCCACCGTGGCTGAAACAATCATTGATAGAGTTACACATAAATAATGGTTTCTTGGACAAGGTACCAGAGGGCAACTGGCATTTCTGCAATCACACCTCAGCAAGAATCAGCATCGTCAGGGAGGGAGCGGGAGAAAATTGGGCAATATTTTTAAATATGGACAGCATGTGTGCAAAATGTATATATATACACACACACACACGTGCAGCACAACTTAGTTTTCAATTTGTCATTTTAGATTGAAAATCAATCCTAAAGATCACATTTCATACTTTACCTTCTTTCTCATATACTACAAGCCACATCTGCCAAAACTTTATCTAATACTCTTCTGAAATTTGTAACATCCCCTACCTCCCTGGGTAGGCTATTCCAATATATTCACCAATCCTCCTGTGAAAATATATCTTAATTATATAGTTCCAGTAAGTTAACATTGAGCTATGACATCCACACAGGCCCTACATGCTGCTATCCCATTTTGAGTTGGGTTGAGGTAATATCTTGCTTAGGAACTGACCAGGCCATATTTGTCAGTTGCCCTTAATGCAACTAGACACTTATATTTCCAACATTAGATGTTTTTAAAAACAATGCATTGCATAGATGCGTTTAATAAACACAGTATTCTGGTTACAAAGTCCATGAAGTTGTTGAGTATGTCAGGGGAAAACAGGTAGTTGCAGCAACCTACAACTCCAAGCAATCGACAAAGAACAAGAACACCACACTGAAGCTACCCAGCAATACCAGATGATGGGGTGGCATTGATATTATGTACAACAGCCTTCTGGAGGGTAAGGAGTCGCTGCAAGAAATGGCAATATCCCAGTCTGGGGATATGGAAACCACCATCAAAAAAATACTGCTGGATGATGTGTTTTGGGAGAGAGTGGTTAGCAGCCTTAAACTACTCTCACCAGTAGCATCTGCAATTGCTCAGATTGAAGGAGATGACGCTGTCTTGTTTTAAGAGATGTGTATCCCCAAAAAGTGACCAGTTTCAGTCCCCATTCCAAAGACCTTGCTTAGTAGAGAACTTTGCCAGACTTCCCAGAACTTTGCCCACATCCAGATTGAGATGGTGTGAGGGTAGAAATCACACTGTAAGCGCTGTTGATCTGTTCTCCAGAAAGTATTGGTCTCCCAACATGCTTTGGGTCCAGCATGTATGCTGCAGCATGAATCGGCTTGACACAAAATTCTTGACGCGTCTGTATGAATTGAACAATTGCCTTCTCCTCTGCTTTGAGCAGCAGGGATGTGGGTAGGGCAATGCTGATTTGTTCTTTTAAATCAGTAAAAAGCCTGAGAACATCTGACAAGACAGCGTCATCTCCTTCAATCTGAGCAATTGCAGATGCTACTGGTTGAGAGTTAGTTAGTTTAAGGCTGCTAACCACTCTCTCCCAAAACACATCATCCAGCAGTGTTTTTTTGATGGTGGTTTCCATATCCCCAGACTGGGATATTGCCATTTCTTGCAGCGACACCTTACCCTCCAGAAGGCTGTTGTACATTATGACAACACCACCCCATCTAGTGTTGTTGGGCAGCTTCAGTGTGGTGTTCTTGTTCTTTGTCATTTGCTTGGAGTTGTAGGTTGCTGCAACTACCTGTTTTCCCCTGACATACTTAACAACTTGCTTGGCTCTCTTGTACAGTGCTTCCGTGGTTCTCAAACCCATGATGTCCTTGAGGAGCAGGTTAAGCCCATGAGCTGCGCACCCAATAGACGTAATATGAGGGTAGGCCTCCTCCACTTGAGCCCAAGCAGCCTTCATATTCGCAGCATTGTCAGTAACTACTGCAAAGACCTTTTGTGATCCAAGATCGTTGATGACCACTTTCAGCTCATCAGCAATGTATGTGCCTGTGTGTCTGTTGTCCTTCGTGTCTGAGCTCTTGAAGAACACTGGAAGAGGAATGGAGACAATGTAGTTTATGATGCCCTCCCCTCGTACATTTGACCACCCATCTGAGATAACTGCAACACAGTCTGCCATCGCTATCATTTCTTTGAGCTTTCCTTGGACTCTGTTATACTCAGCCTCCAGCAAATAAGTAGACAAAGCATGTCTGGTGGGAGGACAGTAAGCAGGGCGAATAACATTGAAAAATCTCTTCCAGTACACATTGGCTGTGAGCATGAGAGGTGAGCCTGTCGCATTTACAGCTCAAGCAAGGCACTCATCTGCATTCTTCTGGCTATAGTTATCCATTGTATCAAAGAACCTTCCAAGTGGGCCAGGAGTTGCTGATAAGGAGCCTGATGCTGAATGTGAACTATCATCTTCTTGAATGGAAGCAGAGGAACTCTGGGCTGACTGCTGTGAGCTTTGAGTGAAGTTGTTGCATTTGGATAAATGCTGCTGCATCTTTGTGGCATTCTTTACATATGGCTTTGTACAGTGTTTGCACATGTACACAGTCTTTCCATCTTTAATGCCTGGGGTAAAATGCTTCCACACATCCAACGGTAAACGTGCATTGTTCTATGCAGAGAAATAAAGGGCATTCGTCTCTGTGTCGAACTGAGGTCGATCAGCACATAGAAACATAGAAGATAGGAGCAGGAGTAGGCCATTCGGCCCCTCGAGCCTGCTCCGCCATTCAATGAGATCATGGCTGATCATCCAAATTCAGTACCCTGACCCTGCCTTCTCCCCATATCCCTTGATCCCTTTAGCCTCAAGAAATATATCAACTCCTTCTTGAATATATTTAATGAATTGGTCTCCACTGCCTTCTGTGGTAGAGAATTCCACAGGTTCACCACTCTCTGGGTGGAGAAATTCCTCCTCATCTCTGTCTTAAATGGCTTACCCCTTATCCTTAGACTGTGACCCCTGGTTCTGGACTCCCCGGCCATCGGGACCATCCTTCCTGCATCCAGTCTGTCCAGTCCTGTTAGAATTTTATAAGTTTCAATGAGATCCCCTCTCATTCTTCTAAACTCCAGTGAGTATAAGCCCAATCGACCCAATCTCTCCTCATCCATCATTCCTACCATCCCAGGTATCAGTCTGGTGAATCTTCGCTGCACTCCCTCCATGGCAAGAACATCCTTCCTCAGATAAGGTGACCAAAACTGCACACAGTACTCAAGGTGTGGTCTCACCAAGGCCCTGAACAACTGCAGCAAGACATCCTTGTTCTTGTACTTGAACCCTCTCACTACGAAGGCCAACATACCATTTGCCTTCTTAACCACCTGCTGCACCTGCATGCTTACCTTCAGCGACTGGTGCACAAGGACACCCAGGTCTCGTTGCACTTCCCCTTCTCCTAATCTACTGCCATTCAGATAATAATCTGCCTTCCTGTTTTTGCCACCAAAGTGGATAACTTCGCATTTCTCCACATTATACTGCATCTGCCATGCTTCTGCCCAATCACCCAACCTGTCCAAATCATACTGGATCATATCATATTGCAACAGGGCGAGTAAATTTTTCCTGATGCTCCATGTGATGGAAGCATGACCTGTGCACGCACGACACTACATCACCAATAGAGGGAGCTAATCGCTCATCCACTCACCAACCAATCAGGACACATTTGTTCACAGTCGCAAACAAAACTTGTAATTATTAAAACAAGCCAAGTAAGAAGATAAACATATATTAAGAAATTCCTTAATAATTAAGATTCCATCTCTTAGTAATTTTAAGAGAGAAGCTATGAAAAAAATGAAAGAAGGAAAAGAAAAATGCTAGCATGTGCTTTTTTGGGCAAAATTCCCAAGGAAAATTTCCCGGAAACTTTCCACCCCTTCGCAACCCTACTTGAAGCCCATGCCGCGTTTATACTACAACTGTAACCTAGGTGAAAAACACTCAAGATTCCTCAAGCCTGTCTTCACTTTGCTCTGAAATCATGTCAGGCCCAGAATCCAGATTTACACTGCAACTGTAGCATCAGTGCAAAATGAAATCACATTGCACTGGTATTACAGTTATCATGTAAATGCAGCAGTAATCTAATCTGCATTTATTCAATTGTACGAGAAAGCGCCTATTTAATTCAGTAATATGATGCAGTACCCTTTAGCTAGAAAATCATACATATCATTTGGGCAAGGGATAAGTGTGTCAGAAATGGGAGGAAAATCTTAAAAAGACAAACGCATTTTAGGTGCATTGGTACTCAGTTTTCAAAGTAAGTTTTCTCTGCAAACCATAGATGACTCAATTTTTTGACCAAGTAGATTAAATGCAGGAAAAACCAGAATGGAATAGACTTTTCGAATAACCCTTAATAGAGAGTAAGTCGACAGCAGGAACAATTGTCTTATTTTGCTATATTCAGCACGGATGTACAGGATTTTCTCTAGACAAAGATCTACAGAAGCAGCTCCAGTGGGAAAAATCAATATGTGGAAGGTAACTTGTCTCAAAGAATCAAATACAGCATGCCACAAGGAATAGTCCTATAGTCGCACCAAACTGCATATTCTTATTCATAGCAAAATCTAAACCATGGTAGAAGCAATACTGAACAAATGCCGTGTAAACTTCCTGGGACGAAACCCGTCATAAATGTAGAGTTGAGGCTGCTCTTCCAGAATCTCGCTTTACTACACCAGGGCCTCTCTTTGCTTACTGGCATTAGATTTATTTCGATTTTACTTCCAAAGGATGCAAATATTTCACTGGATTTTGGGGTGTTTTGAATTGTCTACATTATAGGTGAAAGGCTTTCTTACATGCACATAAATTTGGATACTGGAGTTTGTTCTACAATCAGCCTGCTTTCAAAAAAAAGAGGCAGCCAAATTACAGTGTATACTTGAGCATCGAGGCAGATACAGATCCTCTTCTAGTCAGTTTTTTTGGTTGAATGCAGCTCTAAGGCTTCATATACAGTATTGTGGGTTCCTTCACATATATTCTAGTACTATGAAATATTTTTAGTTGTGTCTTGTGAACTATGTGCCCAAAAATCATGCAACAGTAGTGACAATGTTTTCAACCAATTTTGATAATTTCAGTCTCACAGAACAATTTTACACTAAAACATTTTCAACAAACTGGTATTTTGATCCAAACTCAAATCTTCTACCAGCTGAAGTAGCAAAGAAAAAATACTTGATGCCTTTCAAGAATGCTCTGCGTAATGGGCATGACTGCAGAAGCAAAGTAGCAGCTCAGCACAATCAAAATTATACAACATGTTGGGTGGCATTTTGGTTTGACTTTCTCTTCAAACATAGTATAAAATACTGGAACCAGTCTTTCCTGTAAGGGGTGCAGCCATGCAGTGCCGCGCGGGGCCAAAAATTTTTACAGGGAACATAGACTGGAACTAGTGCTTATTTAACAACAAGACTGGAACTAGCGCTTATTTAACAACAATGTGAATTAATATAGTGCCTTTAATGTAGTAAAACATTCCAAGGCGCTTAAATAGACCATGATTTGACACCATGTTTTAAGAAAGGTTACAAAAAAAGCTCCAACAACTTCACAAGTTATCCTTAAGCCGAGGATGCCTACAATATCATCTGTGAAAAGAAGCACCCAGACAGGGCTCCGTGATTTGCGATTGGCGATGAAGCAAAGGCGTTTGCCGTTGGCCCCGAAGTAAGTTTCCCACAAAGATCTTGCAATCTCTGGCGAGAAGTTTGGCTTTTCTGACATGTAGTTGAAATCAACGTAGTTTAGTGGGAATCCTATAGTGCGAGTTACTGTGACGTCAACAAACTGTCTAAGCAGCCAGTCACAATGCAGAATTCTCACAGACCGAGAACCAGGAAGTGAGCAAGTTCCTTTAATTCTAACTTTTTAAAAATGTTAGAGAGCAAAACAAAGATTGGGGCTCTCACATGGGGGAAAAGGTAAACCTGAAATAAATATGAACAAACTTTAAAAAAAAAATTAATTCCTTAAAATTTGTAATTTTTTATTAAAATGGATAAGTTTGACACTACAAAATTAAAATGAGTTTTTCAGGGCCATAACGTTTGCTTAGCAGTCAATGTTAAAACCCCAGTTACACCTAATCTAACTTTTAATGGGGTATTCAACAGCGGTATTATCGCGGAAGAGCCGAAGTTTTTGTCAGTTTCACCGATTTCCCCGATTACACGGATTGCCGGCTGTTGGGGAAGTGGGCTACAGCGCAGTCAGTGTCGGAGCAGTAAATGACTGACCACAACTTCAGGATTTCCACATTAGGGTGCGCATACGCTACATCCTGAAGTTGCGGTCAGTTTCAAAGGGGTAAGAACAGCGAACACGACTCGTTTGCAGTTATTACTCACCGCAAATCATTCCCTCTTTGTATTCCCACATCAGAGTGAGCTGGTAACGGAGTGAGCTGGGAACAAAGTAAGAGTAAAGGCGTCTAAAATGGGAAGTTGGAGAGAGTGGGAATTAGATTCAGAGGGGGAAGGAGGTGCTAAGTATTGTTATACATAAATAATACAAACTTTAGAGTACAGTACAGGAAGAGACAGTGAGGTATCATTCCTGCAAGAGGTGGGAGTCTCAAGCACCAAGTGTTGTCTCGAGCAATCACGTCTTGCGATCTCTGTGGTGAGAATTTCGGCTTTTCTGACGTAATAAGAGCATAAGAAAATAAGAAATAGGAGCAGGAGTAGGCCAATCGGCCCCTCGAGCCTGCTCCGCCATTCAATAAGATCATGGCTGATCTGATCCTAACTGCCAATCCACTATCACAGAACCATCTCCTGCATCTAACAGAATTAGACACACGAAATAGGAGCAGGATCAGGCTACACGGCCCCTGGGCCCGCTCCGCTACCCACAGGGCCATGACCGATCCGAACCTAGACTCATGTCCAAATTCCTGCCCGCTCCCCGTAACCCTTAATTCCCTTTACTTCTAGGAAACTGTCTATTTCTGTTTTAAATTTATGTAATGATGTAGCTTCTACAGTTTTTTGGGGCCGCATATTCCATGGACCTACCACCCTCTGAGTGAAGTAGTTCCTCCTCATCTCAGTTTTGAAAGAGCAGCCCCTTATTCTAAGACTATGCCCCCTAGTTCTAGTTTCACCCATCATCGGGAACATTTTCCCTGCATCCACCCGATCCAACCCCTTCACAATCTTATATGTTTCAATAAGATCGCCTCTCATTCTTCTGAACTCCAATGAGTAGAGTCCCAATCTACTCAACCTCTCCTCATATGTCCATCCTCTCATCCCCGGGATTAACCGAGTGAACCTTCTTTGTACTGACTCGAGAGCAAGTATGTCCTTTCTTAAGTATGGACACCAAAACTGTACGCAGTATTCCAGGTGCGGTCTCACCAATACCTTGTACAACTGAAGCAATACCTCCCTATTTTTATATTCTATCCCCCTAGCAATGAAAGCCACACATTCCATTGGCCTTCTTAATCACTTGCTGCACCTGCATACTAACCTTTTGAGTTTCATGCACCAGGACCCCCAGATCCCTTTGTACTTCAGTACTTTCCAGTTTCTTGCCATTAAGATAATAACTTGCTCTACGATTTTTCCTGCCAAAGTGCATAACCTCACACTTTCCAGTATTGTATTCCATCTGCCAAATCTCTGCCCACTTACTTAGCCTGTCTATGTCCCCTTGAAGGTTTTTTTATGTCCTCCTCACTCACTACTTTCCCCCCCATCTTAGTATCATCTGCAAACTTTGATATGTTACACTCGGTCCCCTCCTCCAAATCGTTAATATAGATTGTAAAGAGTTGGGGACCCAGCACTGACCCCTGCGGAACACCACTAGTTACTGATTGCCAGTCTGAGAATGAACCATTTATCCCAACTCTCTGCCTTCTGTTAGATAGCCAATCCTCTATCCATGCCAGAATATTACCCCCAATCCTGTGATTTTTTATCTTAAGCAATAATCTTTTGTGTGGCACCTTGTCAAATGCCTTTTGGAAGTCTAAATACACTACGTCCACTGGTTCCCCTTTATCCACCCTATATGTTACTTCCTCAAAGAACTCCAGCAAATTTGTCAAACATGACTTCCCCTTCATAAAACCATGCCGACTTTGTCCTATTAAATTATGATTATCCAAATGTCCTGTTACTGTCTCCTTAATAATGGACTCCAAAGTTTTACCTACCACAGATGTTAGGCTAACCGGTCTATAGTTTCCAGCCTTCTGTCTACTGCCCTTTTTAAATAAGGGTGTTACATTAGCAGTTTTCCAGTCTGCCGGGACCATTGCCGAGTCCAGGGAGTTTTGGAAAATTATTACCAATGCATCCACAATCCCTACCGCCACTTCCCTCAAGACCCTAGGATGTAAGCCATCAGGTCCAGGTGATTTATCCACCTCGAGCCCCATTATTTTACCGAGTACCACTTCCTTAGTGATTTTGATCGTGTTTAGCTCCTCCCCCCCCTTTAGCCGCCTGTTTGTCCAGTTGAAATCAATGTAGTTTAGTGGGAATCCGATAGAGAGAGTTGCCATGATGTCGGGCAATCATGTCTGAGGGAAGCGCCTCCAAGTCACATTGTTCAATCTCAAAATCTCAGAACTTGAGATGGAGATGGAGACAATTCAACACATCAGACAGGGAGAGTAGTTTCTGGAGCGAGAATTTGAGAGGGTAGTCATACCGATAAGAGTGATGGAGCAGGAAGTGGAGGAGAAGGAGGAAGGACGGATGACCATCCAAGGGGTGGGGAAAGGCAGAAAGGAACGGAAAGAACAGAAGCACCCAGAGAAACAAAAGGATCTCAACAGATTTAAAGCTCTAGCTTCCTGTGGGAAATATAAAGACTCTGAGCAGGGACATCAAATAAATATCAATGGCACAAACAAAAAGACTCAAGGAGGGGGTGGGGGGAGATTTGCAACACAGCCAGAAATGCAGCAGCGATAGGGAATTCAATAGTTAGAAGATCTGACACAATTTTTTTGCAGTCCAGACCAACAATCCCAGATGCTTTGTTGCCTCCCAGGTGCTAGGTTAAAGGACATCATAGAAACATAGAAGATAGGAGCAGTAGTAGGCCATTCGGCCCCTCGAGCCCGCACAGCCATTTAATGAGATCATGGCTGATCATCCAAATTCAGTACCCTGTCCCTGCCTTCTCCCCATATCCCTTGATCCCTTTAGCCTTAAGAAATATATCTAACTCCTCCTTGAATATATTTAATGAATTGGCCTCAACTGCCTTTTGTGGTAGAGAATTCCACAGGTTTATCACTCTCTGGGTGAAGAAATTCCTCCTCATCTCTGTCCTAAATGGCTTACCCCTTATCTTTAGACTGTGACCCCCTGGTTCTGGACTCCCTCACCATCGGGATCATCCTTCCTGCATCTAGTCTGTCTAGTCCTGTTAGAATTTTATAAGTTTCAATGAGGTCCCCTCTCATTCTTCTAAACTCCAGCAAATATAAGCCCAATCGACCCAATCTCTCCTCATACGTCATTCCTGCCATCCCAGGTGTCAGTCTGGTAAATCTTCGCTGCACTCCCTCCATGGCAAGAACATCCTTCCTCAGATAAGGCGACCAAAACTGCATACAATACTCAAAGTGTGGTCTCACCAAGGCCCTGTACAACTGCAGCAAGACATCCTTGCTCCTGTACTCGAATCCTCTCGCTATGAAGGCCAACATACCATTTGCCTTCTTAACCGCCTGCTGCACCTGCATACTTACCTTCAGCGACTGGTGCACAAGAAAACCCAGGTCTCATTGCACTTCCCCTTCTCCCAATCTATTGTCATTCAGATAATAATCTGCCTTCCTGTTTTTGCCACCAAAGTGGATAACCTCGCATTTATCCACATTATACTGCATCTGCCCAATCACCCAACCTGTCCAAATCATACTGGAGTTTCTCGGCATCCTCCTCACAGCACACACGCCCACCCAGCTTTGTGTCATCTGCAAACTTGGAGATATTACATCTAGTTCCCTCGTCTAGATCATTTATATATATTGTGAATAGCTGGGGTCCTAGCACCGATCCCTGCGGTACCCCACTAGTCACTGCCTGCCACTCGGAAAAAGACCCGTTTATTCGAACTCTCTGCTTCCTGTCTGCCAACCAGTTCTCTATCCAAGTCAGTACCTTACCCCCAATCCCATGAGCTTTCAATCACGTCAATTTCCCTAACACCATTTCCCTACAAATACTGATTTCATTCAGTTCCTCCCTCTCATTAGACCCTATGTTCCCCGACATCTCTGGGAGGTTATTTGTGTCCTCCTTTGTGAAGACAGAACCAAAGTATATATTTAATTGGTCTGCCATTTATTTGTTCCCCATTATAAATTCCCCTGATTCTGACTGCAAGGGACCTATGCTTGACTTCACCAATCTCTTTCTCTTCACATATCTGTAGAAGCTTTTACAGTCAGTTTTTATGTTCCCTGCAAGCTTACTCTCATACTCTATTTCCCCCCTCTTAGTTAATCCCTTTGTCCTCCTTTGCTGAATCCTAAACTGCTCCCAATCCTCAGGTTTGCTGCTTTTTCTGGCCAATTTATATGTCCCCTCCTTGGATCTTATGCTATCCCTAATTTCCCTTGTTAGGCACGGTTGAGTCACTTTCTTTGTTTTATTTTTATGCCAAACAGGGATGAACAAATTCTGTAGTCCATCCATGTGATCTTTAAATGTCTGTCATTGCCTATCCACCGTCAACCCTTTAAGTAACGTTCCCCAATCCATCCTAGCCAACTCGCGCCTCATACCATCGTAGTTTCCTTTATTTGAATTCAGGATCACGGAATAGACTGGAAAAAATTGTGCAAGAGGGAGACAAACCAGCCATCGTGGTCTATGTGGGATCCAAGGATATAGGTAAAGAAAGGACTGAGATTCAGCAAAATTAATTTTAGGAGATTAGGAAACAAGCATTAAGGGCAGGACTTCACAGATGTTAATCTCGGGATTACATCCCCAGCCATGTGATAGATCAGAATTTGCTAAACAAGATGATCAGCAAAATCAATGCATTACTGAAGGAGTGGTGTCCAATAAGGAAGTGACAAGGAGGGAAGCGAGGAGGAGAGAATTTTAACCCCAAAAAGCGGTAGGCTGGTGTCGGGTGGGAGGTTTAAAGTGTTAAAAATCTGAATCGCGACCCCAACCTGCCTACTTCCAGTTTAATCAGGGGTTGGGGGGGGGGGGCAGGCAGCCAACCTGCTCCCACGAGGCGGGATGCCCATTTAAATATTATAATGAGGCTGGCATGCCTCAGCTTTAACCACCATTTTAAATTTAACAGTGGCTGGTCGGATTTTGTCGGCCTCAGGAAACTCGACAGCTAATGGAAGGAGAGGATTGCTGGATCCAGGAGGCAAGTGCCTTTAGATCTACTTCCTGGATCCAGTGTCCCTGCCTAACACACCCCCTGCGATCAGATACCCCGCACGCCACGAGACCTCCGATTGCCTTCCCAACCGATGATCTTCAGAACGCCCCCCCAATATTTTCTGTCACCCAGCCCCCCATGCTCCTCCAGCCCCCTGATGTTCTCATGCCTCCCACTGCCATGCTCCGGCCTCCCAATGTTTTCTGCCTCCACTCTCTCTTCCCCCCCCCCCCCCCCCCCCACCCCCAAATCATCTTTCGGCCCGCAGATGCTAGAGTCCGGCCCCCCCGATCAGCTCCCGACCACCCCCACATCAGGCCTCTCCCCGCGCCATCCGCCGGCCTCTCCGTGACCCCCACTCGATCCCTCTCTCCCATCTCTCTGCGGCCTACCGCAGCAGGCCAACCCGCCCGCAATCAGCCAGCCTCTCCTGGCTGGCTGTGGGTGGGAAACAGAAGATTCAAATGCAAATCAGGCCCTGCCACTAAATTCGGCAAGGCCTGCAGGAAACCAGTTCTCCCAGGTTTCCCCGACTGCTTCAGAGCCCCTCCGCACCCAATCTGCCAAAGGATTAAAATTCAGGTCAAGGTCTTTAAACTAGGAAGGTGGGCGGGGTGGGTAATAACAACCAGCATCAGCTAATCGAGAAAGAAGAAAAAGATGAAGATAATATTCATGCAAAAAAGGGATATGGAGTAGAGGAATAAAATCAAATGGACTAGTTATAATTGGGAAAAGACTGGAGTGAAGATAGAGCGAAGCTTAGACAAAAAAATCATGGGAATGGGATTAGTGTTAAAAAAGGCAAAGTAAGGTTAAAAAGCCTATATTGTAATAAAGAAAGAAGTTGCATTTATATAGCACTTTTCACAACCTCAAGAGCTTTACGGAAAATGTCGTAATTTTGAACTGTAGTCACTGTGGGGATGTTCACTGATGATTGCAGTGTTCAGTTCCAGTCGCAACTCCTCAGATAATGAAGCATTCTAAGCCCGCATGCAGCAAGACCTGGACAACACTCAAGCTTGGGCTGATAAATGGCAAGTAACATTCGTGCCATACAAGTGCCAGGCAATGACCATCTCCAACAAGAGAGTGTCTAACCACTGCCCCTTGACATTCAACGGCATTACCATCACCGAATCCCCCACCATCAACATCCTGGGGATCACCATTGACCAGAAACTTAACTGGACCAGCCACATAAATACTGTGGCTACAAGAGCAGGTCAGAGCCTGGGTACTCTGCGGCGAGTGTCTCACCTCCTGGCTCCCCAAAGCCTTTCCACCATCTACAAGGCACAAGTCAGGAATGTGATGGAATACTTGCCTGGATGAGTGCAGCTCCAACAACACTTAAGCTCAAAACCATCCAGGACAAAGCAGCCCATCCACCACCTTAAACATTCACTCCCTCCACCACCGGTGCACCGTGGCTGCAGTGTGTACCATCTACAAGATGCACTGCAGCAACTTGCCAAGGCTTCCTCGACAGCAACTCCCAAACCCGTGACCTCTACCACTTAGAAGCACAAGGACAGCAGGCGCATGGGAACATCATCACCTCCAAGTTCCCCTCCAAGTCACACATCATCCTGACTTGGAAATATATCACCATTCCTTCATAGTCGCTGGATCAAAATCCTGGAACTCCCTACCTAACAGCACTGTGGGAGTACCTTCACCGCAAGGACTGCAGCTGTTCAAGAAGGCAGCTCACCACCACCTTCTTAAGGGCAATTAGGGATGGGCAATAAATGCTGGCCTTACCAGCGACGCCCACATCCCAGGAACGAATAAAAGAAGTTGTAACGTAGGACACACAGCAGCCAATTTGCGCACAGCAATGTTCTTCCAAACAGCAAGATCTAAATGACCAGATCATCTGTTTTAGGTGGTGGTTGACTGATGAATATTGGCCAGGACACCAGGGAGAACTCCGCTGGCTTCTTCAAATGATGCCATGGGATCCTTTACGCCCACCTGAGGGGGCAGATGGAACCTCGGCTTAACGGTCTGTGGGGAAAAATTGGGGGAACTGGAAGCAATTATTTTACAGGAAGATCTAGAATTAATAGCATTAACAGAAACTTGGCTGTAAACAGGACAGGGATATCAAGATATAAGGAAGAAGGTGGAATGGTAATATTGGCTGAAGAGGAAATAAATGCTGCAGAGAGGGATGATGTCAACAAGGAAGAATACAGGCAGTCAATATGGTTTGAGATTAAATATAAAAAAGGGCTTGCTACATGATTAGGGGTGTATTACAGATTTCCGAATTGTGGAAAGGTAAAAGAGGAAATCTGCAATCAGATTAGAGAGATGAGCAAGGATCTTAATTATCCACTTGTCGACTGGAACACTAGAGTGAGCAAATGGAGAAAAAGGAATGGAATTCCTAAAATGTGTACAGGACTCCATCCTCAAGCAGTATGTTAGTAGGCCTACAAGCGCAGAGGCATTGCTAGATCTTGTATCGAATAATGAAATAGATCAAGTAGATGAGCTGAATGCTCCAGGGATCCCGCACAGCCGGCTTTTCAATGCAAAAGCTGCGCATGCGCGATATTTTAAATGGCTTGCGCAGCCCCTTAAAAGGACCGTGTGGCGCAAAAAAAATCACAGGGAACTTTGCTTGGGAGTAGTGGTCATAATATGGTAAGGTTTAAGATCCAACTAGAAAGGGAAAAAGTCAGTCCAAAAAGTAGACCACCATATTGGATTATGGCATATTTCAGAAAGAGGAGCAAGCCAGCTGAGGTAAGATGGAAGGAGAAATTGACACAGGACTGTAGAGCAACGGTGGATGCTTTCTTAAAGAAATTGCAAAGGTACAGAATAAGTATATTCCGTTAAAAAGGAAAACTACTATAGTTGTAGGATGCCATGGAAAAATAAAGAGGTTAGAAACCATTTCAAATTGAAGAGGGTGTATGAGGAGTATAATAATAATAAATGAAAAACCTAAAAGGAAAAAGGAAAAAAATACATTACGAGTAGGATAAGGAAAACCAAGAGGGAGTATGAAGGAAAGAAAATTCAAAATCAAAAGTATAGTAGTACAAAGAGAATTGTTAAAAGGACTCGAGTAGAGAGGATCCTTCTAGAGGATGATCAAAAATAGCAGAGGTACTTATAAATACTTCCCATTGGTCTTTACTAAACAGAAAGATATTGGAGAGGAGGTGAATCCTGAAGTGGTTGAGAGCAAGATGAGTGAGTTGTGATGGATAAAAGAAAAGTTTAGATAAGTTACGCAGCTAAGGGAAGACAAATTGCCAGGGCCCACGGGTTACATCCTTGGATCCTGAATGAGCTGAGGGAGGAAATTTATTTCAAGGTGCTATCGAGTATGAATATGTGCTAGCGGATTGGTGTGCGACCAATGTAGTACCCATTTTTAAAAAGGGAGAGCTAATACAGGTAATTACAGGCCAGTTCGCTCAACATCTGTGGCAGGGAAAATTTTAGAATCTTTAATTAAGGATTAAATTGCCACGTATGTAGATACTGAGAAAATAGTTAGAAGTAGCCAGAATGGATTTCAAAAGAGATGAAAGTGCTCGACAAACCTCAGAATTTTTTGAGGAGGTACAGGCTTGTTGGATGGGGAATTGCAATGGATGTAATGTATAAGAGTATGCAATTATTTTTTTTATTCGTTCATGGGATGTGGGAGTCACTGGCAAGGCCCGCATTTATTGCCCATCCCTAGTTTCCCTTGAGAACGTGGTGGTGAACCACCTTCTTGTACAACTGAGTGTCTTGCTAGGCCATTTCAGAGGGCAGTTAAGAGTCAACCACATTGCTGTGGGTCTAGAGTCACACATAGGCCAGACCAGGGAAGGACAGCAGGTTTCCTTCCCTAAAGGACAGGAGTGAACCAGATGGGTTTTTACGACAATTCGATAGTTTCATGGTCACCATTACTGATACTAGTTTTTTATTCCAGATTTATTTAATGAACTGAATTTAAATTCCCCAGCTGCTGTGGTGGGATTTGAACTTGCGTCTCCGGATCATTTCCAGGCCTCTGGAATTGGGGAAGGATAGCAAACTGGATCAAAAATTGGTTAGAAGGGAGAAAAAGAGTACAGAAATAAAGGGCAGATTTTCCAGTGTTGGAAGTGGGTAGTGGTGTCAGACAGTATTCAGTCTAGGGCCACTTCTGTTCATCGTGCACATCACTGATTTGAATATAGGCCTAGAGGGAGTGGTGTCAAAATTTGTAGATTTTACCAAAATAGGAGCTATAGTTAATTCTTAAGACGGATATGGGCTAGAACGTAAGTGTAAGAGAGAATTCAGTGGTCGGTCAGCAAGTGATGTATTTTGGTAAAAAAAAACAGCAGTAATTATTCTGTGAATGAAAGTATGCTCAGTGTTGTAGAAGAACAGAGGGCTCTGCGGGCAGAGGTTCACAGAATGTTAAAGGCAGCACCCCAGGTTAATAAGGCTGTTAAAAAAAGCCTCTCAGATTTCAGTTCCACAGGCAATACAACTGAAGAGGCACCGCAAAGATAAGTTAGAAATTATTTTAGAAAGGAGGGGTGCTCTTCCATGCCCCACAAAAATAATCTGGGCCGCTGCCACCCCTGTACGTCCCCCGCCCCCACCTCCATGATCAAGACACCACCACCCCTACCCCCCTTAACTTGCTGGTGGCCAGAGTGACCCATGTTTCCCAGCCTTAATCCAGTGAACTGCAGAGACATCCATATTAATGTATTGAAGCTCAGCAGCCTGGTGTAAATGATGCAGAGGCCTTGAAATTGTGGCCGCTTCTTTGCCGCTGGAATGGGCAGCTGACTGGTACACTTTGCCGGCCGGCCGGCCGCCCAAAAGTTAATATCGACCCTACTGAATGAACAACCATAATTGTGAGAGTTAGATTTGTGTCTGCAACAGATAGATGAAAATTTAGCAGTCTTTTGAGCAAATAATTAAAACCCTATGATGCAAGGCCTTGGTACTGAAATGATTCATTGGCCAAAGTGAGTAACATTTATTGGATTAAAACCCTTATTCAAATAACTCCCAAGACAACAAACCTGTGTTATCTTTCAAAACAGGAAATGTTTATAAAAATAATTACTGCCGTGTAAAATTTATTAAAAAAATTGTTATTCTAATTGCAGAACCATATCCTATCCTCTAAATATATTCATCTGATCACTGGAAATTCAAAGACATTACTCCATTAGCGGTGTAATTTTAAAACAGATAAAATCCAATCAAAAAAAAGAGACCCGTTTAAAACTGATTCGAAGTATGTACAATGTGCACGTAGAAAGATTTGCTATACAAACAGGAAAAACTTGAGAATGGTAATCAAGACTTCTTCTTCCAAAAGAAAGAAACCAATTTTTGATTTGTTAATGTACATTCACTTTTTGTTGCTTCCAGGTTTTTATGGGCAACATTTCAGAAATATGGCTAAATTCTCAGGGCAGAGATTGATTTCACCACCAGTGCTGACAGTGCCTCAGACAGACCACTCTTCCCAGTTATAAATCATCACTTCCCAGTTCTTTCTGGCATGTTTTATGCTCGACTGAAACCTTGTACAGTGGAAATGGGTTTCTCAATCTACAATTGTTCCTGGAAAGAATTTAAAACTTACAAATTAATTGGAATACTTTTAATTATTCATTTTACAAAAGGTAGTTACATTATGGAAGAGAGTCACTGCTCATTACATAAGAACATAAGTAGTAGGAGCAGGAGTAGGCCATACGGCCCCTTGGGCCTGCTCCGCCATTCAATAGGATCATGGCTGATCCGAACCTAGACTCATGTCCACTTCCCTGCCCGCACCCCGTAACCCCTAATTCCCTTATCAGCTAGGAAACTGTCTATCTCCGTTTTAAATTTATTTAATGTCGCAGCTTCCACAGCTCTGAGGTAGCAAATTCCATAGATTCACTACCCTCTGAGTGAAGAAGTTTCTCCTCATCTCAGTTTTGAAAGGGCAGCCCCTTATTTTAAGATTATGCCCCCTAGTTCTAGTCTCACCCATCAGTGGAAACATCCTCACCGCATCCACCCCATCAAGCCCCCTCACAATCTTATATGTTTCGATAAGATCGCCTTTCATTCTTCTGAACTCCAATGAGTAGAGGCCCAACCTACTCAGCCTTTCCTCATAAGTCAACCCCCTCATCTCCGGAATCAACCGAGTGAACCTTCTCTGAACTGCCTCGAGAGCAAGTATATCTTTTCTTAAATATGGAAACCAAAATTGTACGCAATATTCCAGGTGTGGCCTCACCAGTACCCTGTATAACTGCAGCAATGCTTCCCTGCTTTTATACTCCATCCCCCTTGCAATAAAAGCCAAGATTCCATTGGCCTTCCTGATCACCTGCTGTACCTGCATACTAAACTTCTGTGTTTCATGCACCAGGACCCCCAGATCCCTTTGTACTGTAGCACTTTGCAGTTTCTCTCCATTTAGGTAATAACTTGCTCTTTGATTTTTTCTGCCAAAGTGCATAACCTCACACTTTCCAACATTATATTCCATCTGCCAAATTTCTGCCCACTCACTTAGCCTGTCTATGTCCTTTTGCAGGTTTTTAATGTCCTCCTCACTCACAGCTTGCCCTCCCATCTTTGTATCGTCGGCAAACTTGGATATGTTGCACTTGGTCCCCTCCTCCAAATCGTTAATATAGATTGTAAAGAGTTGGGGTCCCAGCACTGACTCCTGCGGAACACCACTAGTTACTGATTGCCAACCCGAGAATGAACCATTTATCCCAACTCTTTGTTTTCTGTTAGATAGTCAATCTTCCACCCATGCCAGTATATTACCCCCAATCCTGTGATTTTTTTTATCTTGTGCAGTAATCTTTTGTGTGACACCTTGTCAAATGCCTTTTGGAAGTCCAAATACACCACATCCACTGGTTCCCCTTTATCCACCCTGTTTGTTACATCCTCAAAGAATGAGAGCAAATTTGTCAAACATGACTTCCCCTTCATAAAACCATGCTGACTCTGTCCGATTAAATTATGCTTATCCAAATGTCCTGTTACTGCTTCCTTAATAATGGACTCCAACATTTTACCAACCACAGAGGTTAGGCTAACTGGTCAATAGTTTCCAGCCTTTTGTCTACCTCCCTTTTTAAATAAGGGCGTTACATTAGCAGACACGGTGGCATAGTGGTTAGCACTGTTGCCTCACAGCACCAGGGACCCGGGTTCGAATCCGGCCTCGGGTGACTGTCTGTGTGGAGTTTGCACATTCTCCCTGTGTTTGCGTGGGTTTCCTCCGGGTGCTCCGGTTTCCTCCCACAGTCCAAAGATGTGCGGGTTAGGTTGATTGGCTATGATAAATTGACCCTTAGTGTTAGGGGGATTAAATATGTGGGGTTACGGGGGATTAAATATGTGGGGTTATGGGGGATAGGGTGGGATATGTGTTGGTGTAGGGGTTACGGGGATCGGGTGGGATATGTGTCGGTGCAGGCTCGATGGGCCAAAATGGCCTCTATCTGCACTGTGGGTTTCTGTGATTAGCAGTTTTCCAATCTGCTGGGACCTTTCCTGAATCCAGGGAGTTTGGGAAAATTACCACTAATGCATCCACAATCCCTACTGCTACTTCTCTCAAGACCCTAGGATGTAAGCCATCAGGTCCAGGGGATTTATCCGCCTTAAGTCCCATTATCTTACCGAGTACCATCTCCTTAGTGATTTTGATCGTATTTAGCTCCTCCCCCCCCCATAGCCCCCTGTTTGTCCAGTATTGGGATATTTTTAGTGTCCTCTACTGTAAAGACGGATACAAAATATTTGTTCAGTGATTTTGCCATCTCCATGTTCCCCACTACTAATTTCTCGGTCTCATCCTCCAAGGGACCAACATTCACTTTAGCCACCCTTTTTCTTTTTATATAACTGTGGAAACTCTTGCTATCTGTTTTTATATTTTTTGCTAGTTTACTTTCATAATCTATCTTCCTTTTCTTAATTAATCTTTTAGTTATTCTTTGCTGGCTTTTAAATGCTTCCCAATCTTCTATCCTCCCAGAATATAAATTTGAAGCATGTTCTGTAAAAAAAACAGAAGCATCAATTCTATATTTATTTTACAAAGAATCAATTCTACCGTCAGGTAACCAAAGCCCAACTTCGGTACAGTTTTTAACATCTGTGTGTTTTTAAAAAATGTCAGGACACTACTATTTATCGTGCTATAAATAGATTTCACAATTTTAGTTAAGACTCTTAGAGGGTAAAAGTGGAAAAGGTAGAAGCAATGGAAGGGGTGAAAATTGATAGACAGGATGTACTAGAAAGGCTGGGTATGCTTATAGAGTGGATAAGTTGCCTGATCCAGATGGCTTGCATCCCAGATTACTAAGGGAATTGGGGAAGGAGATAGCGGAAGGGCTTGCCATAATTTTCCAATCTTCCCTAGATGTAGGGGATGTGCCAGAGGACTGATACCTGGGATGGCAGGAATGATGTATGAGGAGAGATTGGGTCGATTGGGCTTATACTCGCTGGAGTTTAGATGAATGAGAGGGGATCTCATTGAAACTTATAAAATTCTAACAGGACTAGACAGACTAGATGCAGGAAGGATGTTCCCGATAGCGGGGGAGTCCAGAACCAGGAGTCACAGTCGAAGGATAAGGGGAAAGCCATTTAGGACAGAGACGAGGAGGAATTTCTTCACCCAGAGAGTGGCAAATCTGTGGAATTCTCTACCACAGAAGGCAGTTGAGGCCAATTCATTAAATATATTCAAGGAGGAGTTAGGCTAAAGGGATCAAGGGATATGGGGAGAAGGCCGGGACAGGGTACTGAGTTTGGATGATCAGCCATGATCTCATTGAATGGCAGAGCAGGCTCGAGGGGCCGAATGGCCGACTCCTATCTTCTATGTTTCTATGTTTCTGTGGATTGGAAAGTGGCAAATGTGACACCATTGTTGAAGAAACAGTGCAAGGACAATCCTAGTAACTACAGGCTGGTCAGTTTCACATCAGTAGTGGATAAAGTTTTAGAAACAATAACCAAGGAAAAAATTAACAGGCACTTGGAGAGGTTTAAGCTAATTGAGAGCCAACATGGATTTGTAAAAGGCAGATCATGTTTGACTATTCTAATTGAAATTTTTAATGAAGTAACAGGGAGGACTGATGAAGGGAATGCAATGGATGTTGTCTACATGGATTTTAGGAAGGAGTTTGACAAAGTACCACATAGAAGGCTGGTTAACAAAATTGAAGCTCATGGAATAGGAGGGTCAGTGGCAGCTTGGATAAGGAATTGGCTTAAGGACAGAAAACAGCGAGTTGTGGTAAATGGCTGTTTTTCAGACTGGAGTATGGTAGACAGTGGTGTTCCCCAAGGGTCAGTGCTGGGGCCACTGCTTTTTTTGATAAATGACCTGGATATTGGAATAAAAAGTAGAATTTCTAAATTTGCCAATGACACCAAACTTGGGGGTGTGGCAAACAGCGAGGATGATACCAATCGACTGTAACAAGACATAGAAAGGCGAACAGAATGGGCAGCCAAGTGGCAGATGGAATTTAATACAGAGAAGTGTGAGGTGATGCATTTTGGCAGAAGGAACAGGGAGAGGCAATATACACATAATAGCACAGTTTTAAAGAGTGTGCAGGGACAGAGGGACCTGGGAGTTAATGTGCATAGATCCCTGAAGGTGGCAGGACATATTGAGAGAGTGGTTAGCAAAGCATACGGGATCTTGGGTTTCATAAATAGAGATACTGAGTACAAAAGTAGAGAAGTTATGTTGAACCTTTATAAAGCGCAGGTTAGGCCAGAACTGGAGTATTATGTCCAGTTCTGGTCACCACACTTTAGGAAGGATGTGAAGGCCCTTGAGAGGATGCAGAGGAGATTTACCAGAATGGTTCTGGGGGATGGAGGAAACTTATTTAAAAGGACAGGTTGGAGAAGCTGGATTTGTTTTGATTAGAGCAAAGGAGGATATGGGGTGAATTGATAGAGGTGTACAAGGTTATGACGGATTTGGATAGGCTAGACGGGGAAAGGCTGTTCCCACTAGTTGATGGTACAAGGACTAGGGGTCACAGATTTAAGGTTTTAAGCAAGAGATACAGGTGGGGGGGGTGTGAGGAAAAACTTTTTTACGCAGCGAGTGGCGAGGACTTGGAACTTGCTGCCGACAGAAGTGGTGGAAGCAGAATCACTCAATGTTTTCAAGGGGAGACTGGATAGGTGTGGTGTATGTAACCTGTTCCACCTTAAGAGAACTTAAGCCTGTTCCACCTTAAGAGATGTACTACTTTCTCTGGCTGCTGTATACGTAATACCGGTGGTGACCACCGGTATATAAGCACTGTGTAGTAATATTGTATTTAGTATAGTCCTGACCTCCAACCAGTAAAGACCGGTTGAACTTTAATCTTGTAGTCTGTGTTAGTAATTACAACTAGAACACACAGACTTAACAGTGGCAACGAGTCAGATTCTTACCCTGCGGCAGTTTATATCCACGGCGGCTTCGTCCACAGAACGGACGTCGAAGAGAGGCTTCCACCCTCATCACCCTGCTGGAAGACACGTCGCTCGGCAGACATTGAGAAACCAGAGTGCAGAAGACATCCTGAACTGGAAGCCTCCATCAGCGGCTGTCAGCTATCTTCTTTCTACCTCGGTGGTGGGTAAGCCAGGCAGCGACGCGACCAGAAAGTCGGCCGCGTTGGCTGTACAGACGGGGAGGGAAGACGGAGGAATAAGGGCGGTGAGATCGATCGCGACCGGAGATAAGGGCCGGGCCGCATTCGGGCCGAAAGGTGCAGCGCGGGGACATCGATTGCAGCTGGTGATAAGGGCCGGGCTGCATTCGGGCTAAAAAGGCGCAGCGTCTGGGGCAACTGAAGGCGCGAGAGCCGCGGTGAAGCGGAGACAGCGTCGGGGGACGGGTGAAGACCGCCAAGCGCGGGAAAACCGCCATTTTGTAGGCGGAGGACGAAGACAAGAGCGGGAAGCCGCCATCTTGGATAAAAATAAAAATAAATTAAATTGCAACGATGCCTAAACATGGGAACATTAATACCTTTGATAGCGACATCGAAGATTGGGCCATGTATGTAGAACGCATACAAAATTATTGTAAAGCAAATAAAATCCCAGATGAAGAGAAAGCACTAACATTATTGAACTTAATGGGTGTGAAGACATACGGGCAATTGAAACACCTTTTATCACCAGATGAACCGGTGGATAAGACGTTCGAGGAGATTGTTACTGTCCTGAAAAATCATCTAAACCCCACGCCGCTGATGCTAGCGGAATGATTTAAATTTTACAGCAGAAGGCAGCTGAAGGATGAAAGCAATGCTGAATATTTAATGGAATTGCGTAAGCTAGCAAAGTACTGTCAGTTTGGAATGAGACTGACAGAGGCGCTACGAGATAAATTTATGTGTGGTTTATTAAAAGAAGATACACAAAAGCGACTGCTCGAGGAGAATGAGCTGACGCTTGAGGAAGCGGTCACTATGGCAGCAGCACACGAAGCCGCAGCGAGAGGCACGGCAGTAATGCAGCTACGGTCACCGGAACTCAGTACAAATAAATTGGGTTTGAGTACTGTAAAATGTTATCGTTGTGGAAAGACAACGCATGATCAGAACCAGTGTTGGTTTAAAAACCAAGAATGCAGAACGTGTGGCAGGCTTGGCCACATAGCTAAAGTATGCCGGTCAGGAAAGAAGACCAGCAACAAAAAGTCACCGCAAGGAAAATACATAAAGGTACACAAGGTGACAAAGAACAGTTCGACCGAACAGAAGTCAGATTCAGACGCTAGCAGTAATGAACTGGGTAGCTTAAGAGTACACAACGTTGGTAAGGATGCAGATCTCCAGACAATTTGGGTCACCCTTCAGATAGCAGGAGTCCAAGTAAAGATGGAATTGGACACTGGATCGGCATTGACGGTCATGAATAAGAAAGATTACAAAAGGTTATTCCAACATATTCCCCTACGGGATACGGAGATTATATTGAGAACATACACGGGGCAAAGAGTGTACCCCATCGGAAAGATAGAGGTAAAAGTGGTCCACAAGGGCGAAGAAAGCCAAGTAATGGACTTATACGTGCTACCTGAAGGAGGTCCACCACTACTGGGACGGGAGTGGATTAGGAAAATGAATATGGACTGGCACTCCTTGAAGGCACTAATGGTAGATTCCGGGGAAACAGATGTCAAACCTAAACGATTGTCCAAAATATTGGATGATGCTAAAGAGGTGTTCCAGCAGGGACTGGGAACACGGAGAGGAATTACGGCAAACATCAAGATTGATGAACAAGCACACCCAAAAATTTTTAAAGCCAGACCGGTACCCTATGCAATACGACCTACTGTAGAAGCGGAACTGGAAGTGCTAGAACGTTCAGGTGTACTGTCTAAGGTAGATTGGAGTGAGTGGGCTACGCCCATTGTTCCCGTTATGAAACGTCCTTCGAGCAACAAGCCAGGAGAACCAGGGAAGGTTTGCATCTGTGGAGATTTCAATATCACCGTTAATCCGGTGCTTCACACGGTGCAGTATCCGCTTCCGCGGATTGAGGATATTTTTGCTTCGTTGTCTGGCGGGAAACACTTCACCAAGATAGACCTGGCGCAGGCGTACTTGCAGATGGAGGTTGAAGAAGAGTCACGCCAATACCTCACGATCAACATGCATCGAGGTTTGTACCGGTACAATAGGCTGGTTTTTGGAGTGGCATCGGCTCCAGCAATTTGGCAGAGGGCCATGGAGCAGGTATTACAGGGAATTCCAGGCACACAATGTTACCTGGACGATATTCTGATTACAGGTGATGGTGATGAAGAACACCTCGCAAACTTGGAACTGGTGCTCAACAGACTGAAAGAGTATGGACTTAGAGTTAATCGGCAGAAATGTGAGTTTTTCCAGAAGCGGATCTCGTACTGTGGTCATGTCATTGACCGGGAGGGGCTTCATAAGTCTCCTGACAAGATAGAGGCAGTTGTAAAGGCTCCCGCTCCGGATAATGTCTCTCAGTTGAGGTCGTTTCTAGGATTGATTAACTATTACCATAAATTTCTACCAAATCTATCCACGGTACTGCACCCGCTGAACGCTCTTTTACAGAAGGGGGTACCATGGGAATGGAGCAAAAACTGTAAGAAGGCATTTCGCAAAAGCAAAGAATTGATCACCTCAGAGGAAGTGTTGGCTCACTTCAACCCGACACTGCCTATTCGGTTGGCTTGTGATGCTTCTCCATATGGTATTGGGGCGGTACTCTCACACAAGTTGCCAAATGGCACGGAAAGGCCAGTCGCGTTTGCATCCAGATCATTGACCTCCGCTGAGCGCAACTATGCGCAGATCGATAGGGAGGCTCTCAGCCTTGTATGGGGAGTGAAGAAGTTTAATCATTACCTGCAGGGCCAAAAATTCACACTTCTGACAGACCATCAGCCGTTGGTATCCATTTTTAACCCTAAGAAGGGTGTTTCAGTGATGACAGCACAGCGTCTCCAGAGATGGTCCCTTTTCCTAGGGGCACATCAATATCAAATAGAATTCAAAGGTACAAAGCAGCATGGCAATGCTGATGGGCTGTCGTGCCTGCCACTACCTGAAGAAGAAACGACGAAAGTTGACCCTGTAGAGTTATTTCATTCGACCATCGAGTGTTTACCAGTCACCAATGCAAGTATTGAAAGAGAAACCAGGAACGACCCGACACTGTCCAGAGTCTACGAGGTGACAGTGAAAGGATGGCCAACACGTGGTGATCCTCTGTTACCGGCATTCTCGGCAAGGCGAGACCAGCTGTCCGTCTGCCATGGTACTTTGATGTACGGGACAAGAGTGATTATTCCTCCCAAGTTAAGGGAAAGAGTTCTAAAAGAACTGCATGAAGGTCATCTGGGGGGAGTTAAGATGAAAAGTCTTGCTAGGGCTTATGTATGGTGGCCGGGTATTGACCAACAGATAGAGGAGTTGATGAAAAGCTGCGCTGGGTGCCAAAAAGTGCAAAATGCACCTCTGATCGCACCGCTACACCCATGGGAATGGCCTTCAGCCCCATGGCAACACGTACATATTGACTTTGCTGGTCCATTCATGGACTCCATGTTCCTAATTGCGGTGGACGCACATTCCAAATGGCCAGAAGTGATCAAGATGAATACCACTACTTCAGAAAAGACAATTGCGGTGTTAAGAACAATATTCGCAAGGAACGGATTGCCAGAACAGATCTGTTCGGACAACGGACCACAGTTCGTGTCGGAAGAATTCCAAAAATTCTTAAAGAAGAATGGGGTGAAACATTATACCTCTGCCCCATATCATCCGGCGACAAACGGGTTGGCCGAGAGATTTGTCCAAACATTCAAAAAGGCAATAAAGGCCATGAACGATGATCAGATTCCGCTACAGCACAAGGTGGACAATTTCCTAATGGCATATCGAAACTCCGCTCATGCAGTGACTAACCAAAGTCCTGCCATGATGTTTTATAACAGGAGGTTGCGGTCCAGGTTGGACTTGTTAAAACCAAATGTGCGGAGGGAAGTGGAAAACAAACAGTTCCGGCATATTAATAACAAGACCACTCGAAGTTTCGACATAGGACAACCAGTGTTGGCAAGGGGCTATGGAAACGAAAAATGGCAGTCCAGAACAATTCGGGCCAGACAAGGACCTCTGATGTACACAGTAGATATTGGTAACAATGTGATAAGGCGTCATGCGGATCAACTGGTAGAATCGAGAGCAAGGGTCGAACCCATGGTTGTGACAGGGACAACTGTGGAAGACGTTAATGAACCTGAAGCATCTACCTCGGCAGGGAATGTACCTGATGATGATAACACCCAATGCATGGGAGACCAACTAGAGTCACCTCAGCAACAGGAATCAGAGACCACTGAAGGCGTTATCCAAACCGAATCAGAAGGCCTCCTGAGAGACTGAACCTTTGAACTGTTTATACCTGAAGTTATATATGTTATTATGTTATGTTAAATGGGGATATGACTGTTAAGCTAAAAAGGGAGGATTGTGGTGTATGTCACCTGTTCCACCTTAAGAGAACTTAAGCCTGTTCCACCTTAAGAGATGTACTACTTTCTCTGGCTGCTGTATACGTAATACCGGTGGTGACCACCGGTATATAAGCACTGTGTAGTAATATTGTATTTAGTATAGTCCTGACCTCCAACCAGTAAAGACCTGTTGAACTTTAATCTTGTAGTCTGTGTTAGTAATTACAACTAGAACACACAGACTTAACAATAGGCACTTGAGGGAAAATAAACTTACAGGGCTACGGGGATTGAGCAGGGGAATGGGACTGACTGGATTGCTCTACAGAGAGCTGACACGGACTTGAAGGGCCGAATGGCCGCCTTCTGTGCCGTTTTGACACTATGACTATGACTCTTGGCATTCAAGTGTGAATTTAAGTAACAGTGAAATAGGTTTTAAACTGGCATCATTGCATACATGGATTTTGCTACTCATAGGGATCTGACTCCCTCTCAGAGCCCCATCAGTAATAGTCAGGCAAAATGTACTTGTGCAGTACATGCACTTTTTAAAAAGAATCTGCTGATTTAATGTTCAGGAAATCATGAACTACAATCAACACTTCTAAGTGGTTAAACAAAGATTTCATCACCAGAATAAGTAGAAAAATAAATTGCAAAAGCACAACTTCCCCTTCCCTCATTGCCAATATATCCTGTACTATAAAACAGTCATGAGCCCACACACAAATTCCATCAATCCCAGCTTAAACTACATTGGCCCTGAATTTGTGGTTGGTATGACGGCGTACTCGGAGTGCACTGTCATGCCGCCTTTGAAATTGACCGCAAGTACAGGATTTTCGCATGCGCTTGTACCTACCCATTGAAATCAACATGCTGCTTAAACGTTGGGCTAATTGCCCACCGACTGCGCATTAATTATGCTGGAAAATTTTACGGCTGGTGCAAACAGGCGCAGGAGCCTGTTTGTACAGCGTAAAGGGGGGGGGGCGAGGAAATGGGAAAACAATACCTCCTCAGTTTACTGCACCTCTTTTGTCAAATCCCACTAGAATAAGCATTAAGACACAATGCTGACTCTGAATGACCTTACTTTCGGCAAGTTCGCTTATCATTCCTTTCGTCTTTTATCGATTTAAAAAAAAAAAAAAAAATTTTTTTATAAACGGGCATGTTTTTCATTATACTAATGCTGCACTTTATTTGAAATATTCATCAGGATATAAAATTATGAATCCAACATGGTAGAAATCTATCGCTGTTCACATAGCTTTATTTTAACAATCATTTCATAGTTTCCAGTTTTAACGGAATAGGAAAATTCAACGTTTTTGGTGTTTGATTACCTGGCTTGCATACGCAGAGATTAATTTGTTTCGCTTTTGTTTTGTGCAAGTTAAATATTTAAATACCAATAACATCCTCTTTATAGTGGGTCTTTACAAGTGAATGCTACACAAAAAACTGGGAACATCGACAATCACAAACAATAGCAAACTCCTCTATTCCCTGATTGGCTGAGAGTCAGGAAGTGAAAGTAGCACCGCACCCCCCCCCTCTGTTCCCTGATTGGCTGAGAGTCAGGAAGTGAAAGTAGCATCGCACCCATTTGATCCCAGGTATGCTTACGCACAACGGTGCCCTCCTGGGATCCGTGGGCCACTACGCTGTGCACAACTCCGCAGCGAAACAACGCAAGTTCTCAAGGGGGGAGTTCACACCAGGTAAGTGCGGCTTTTCTATGGATGTCGGCATACTCCTTAGCTACGCCGCCAACCGCAAATTCAGGGCCACAGAGAATTTTACAACTGTTCAAATCAGTCCAGCTACAGTAACGGTAACCTAGTTCTTCAAGATACAAACCTGATATGGTGAATTTTAACCAGGTTTTTGCCTCACTAACTTTAGATATGTACCATAATCTATTACCATACACAATGCTTATGTTAAGGCTTTTTCTCTCAGATCGAAAACAACAAAACAATTGTCTTTCCAAGAAGGCTTCACATCTGATTCACAAAGACATAAAATACAGTTTAATACATTTCCCCCTGATTTAGTCGGTTAGATCCTGCCAAAGAATTGTCCTCAACTTCTTTGAGGATCTTAAATAAAGTAATTAGCAGCACTCCTCCTCATATATTTTTAGACTTTCACAAAGCTTCTGAAAGAGTTCCACATGAAAGGTTGCAGAAGAACATAAATAGGCTATCAGAATGAGCAAATAGCCGCCAGATGTTCAGTGTAGAGAAATATAAAGCAATGCATTTTGGAAGTAATATTAGGAGCAGGAAGTACACCTGAAATAGTAATATTTTAAATGGAGTAGAGGAGCAGAGGGAGCTTTGAGCTCTGTGTGCAGATACACAAGTCATTAGAGGTGAGAGTGGAAGTAGATAAAGCCATAAAAATGGCAAATGTAATCCTTGGTTTTGTATGTAATAGACTAATAGATTTGTTAGGTAAGGGTATCAAGGGATATGGATCAAAAGCAGCTAAGTGGAGTTGAGGTACAGGTCAGCCATGATCTAGCTATATAAATGCAAGTCTTTCTTTCGCGACATGAGAGAGTAATGTATTCAGTAAACTTACTTTGTAAACAAAGGAATTGATAAGTGGGTGTGTACTGAGAGCTGGAGCCCAGGATGCATCATTGCTTTCGGGGATGGAGGGAGGGAAAAAAGTGTATTTTAACCTCATTTATGACAGGGTATGAATGTATTTAGTTCTAATGTTCTGGTTTCCAAACTGTGTAGGTGTAGTTTTATTGTGACAATAGTCCAGTTAGCATTTAGGTTAGGAAGGGCCAGAAGTCACGAATTAAAGTTGTACAAGGCCAGATATTATTATCCTCCTCCTCCACCTCCTCCTCCTGTGGTAGATGCTGATTCGCTGAACTCCAAGCGAGAGCTGGACCTGTTTCTGGCTGGGGTGGAGATGACCTCTTACAGGAGGTAGGTACTGCAGAGAATTCAGGCCAGTGTGATCTCCTGGACTAGTTTCAATCGCCTAGATGGGTCGGAGAGCAATTTCCCAGATTTTTCCCCTGAATTAGCCTGGGCTTTTTAAAATCTGGTTTTTCACCTCTCCCAGGAGATCACATGGTTTCAGGTGGGGTGGAAAGGTATCACAACTGTGTGGGACAGGCTCAATGGACCAGAGGGCCTTTACCTGTCCGTCATTGTTCGTATGTGTACAGGGAAAAAGAAAGATAGGCTGCTGGAGAACTGCCTAAGAAATTACTAAGGACTTATGTAAACAACCAATGACCAGTCAGGTAAAACCTACTAAAAAATGAAAAAGATAAACCAAATTGTACAGTTGCTTTTTAAAAAAAGTGCCATTTCTTCCTCAGTAGTTGAGATTTCTAATGTCTGTTGTGGTGTATGTAACTTGTTCCACCTTAAGAGAACTTAAACCTGTTCCACCTTAAGAGATGTACTACTTTCTCTGGCTGCTGTATACGATAATACCGGTGGTGACCACACCGGTATATAAGTGCTGTGTAGTAATTTGCTGGGTAGTACAGCCCTAACCTCCGAATAGTAAAGACCTATTGAAAAGTTATTCTTGTAGTCTGTGTCAGTAATTGACCTTAAATATAACTGGAACACACAGACTTAACAGTGGCGACAAGTCCGATATTACCCTGCGGCAGTTTACATCCACGGCAGCTTCGTCCTCACAACGGGCGTCGAGAAGAGGCATCCACCCTCATCATCCTGCTGAACAGCACGTCGCGCGGGAGGCATCGAGGACCCGGAGTGAAGAAGAGAAATTCTGAACTCGAAGCCCCCATCAGCGGCAGACAGCTATCTTCCTTCTACCACGGTGGTGGGTAAGCCAATCAGCGAAAGTCGGCCGCGTTGGCTGTAGCGAAGGGGAGGGAAGACGGAGGAAAGAGGGCGGTGAAATCGACCGCGGCCGGTGAAAAGGGTCGGGCCGCATTCGGGCCGAAAGGCGCAGCGACTGGGGCAGCTGAAGGCGCGAGAGCCGCGGTGAATTCGAACGCAGTGGGTGCACATAACCGGGCTGCAAGAAGGGCTGCAAGGCGCGACGGCAGGGAAGCGCGAATGCCCATGGGAACCGCGGTGGAGTAGAAGCAGCGTCGGGGGAGTTGTTAACCACTGGGGAGGCGAGACTGGCAGCAGCACAGCAATCACCATTGCAGCCAGCGGGTGAAGAAGACGAGCGCGGGAAAGACCGCCACTTTGGAAAAAAAAAATTGCAAAGATGCCTAAACATGGGAACATTAATATTTTTGATAGCGACATCGAAGATTGGACCACGTATGTAGAACGCATAGAAGTTTATTGTAGAGCAAATAAGATACCAGATGGGGAGAAAGCACTAACCTTATTAAACTTAATGGGTGCGAAGACATACGGGCAATTGAAACACCTTCTATCACCAGAGAAACCGGCGGATCAGACTTTTGCGGATATTGTTACCGTCCTGAAAAATCATTTAAGCCCCACGCCGCTGATGCTAGCGGAACGATTTAAATTTTACAGCAGAAAGATGAAAGCAATGCTGAATTTTTAATTGAATTGCGTAAGCTAGCAAAGTACTGTCAGTTTGGAACAGGACTAACAGATGCGCTAAGAGATAAATTTGTGTGTGGATTGTTAAAAGAAGAGACACAAAAGCGACTGCTTGAGGAGAATGAGCTGACGCTTGATAAAGCTGTCGCTATGGCAGCATCGCACGAAGCCGCAGCGAGAGGCACGGCGGTAATGCAGCTACAGTCACCAGAACTCAGCACAAATCAAATGGTCTTGGGTACAGTAAAATGTTATCGTTGTGGAAAGACAACGCACGATCAGAACCAGTGCTGGTTCAAAAATAAGGAATGCAGAAAATGTGGCAGGCTTGGTCACATAGCTAAAGTATGCCGGTCAGGAGAGAAGACCAGCAACAAAAAGTCACCGCAGGGAAAGTACAGAAAGGTACACAAGGTGACAAAGAACAGTTCGACCGAACAGAAGTCAGATTCAGACGCTAGCAGTAATGAACTGGGTAGCTTAAGAGTACACAACGTTGGTAAGGAAGCAGACCTCCAGACAATTTGGGTCACACTTCAGATAGCAGGAGTCCAAGTGAAGATGGAATTGGACACTGGATCGGCATTGACGGTCATGAATAAGAAAGATTACAAAAGGTTATTCCAACATATTCCCCTACGGGATACGGAGATTGTATTGAAAACATACACGGGGCAAAGAGTATACCCCATCGGAAAGATAGAGGTAAAGGTGGTCCACAAGGGCAAAGAAAGCCGAGGAATGGACTTATATGTGCTACCTGAAGGAGGTCCACCACTACTGGGACGGGAGTGGATTAGAAAAATGAATATGGACTGGCATTCCTTAAAAGCACTAACGGTAGATGCCAGGGAAACAGATGTCAAACCTAAACGATTGTCCAGAATATTGGACGATGCTAAAGAGGTGTTCCAGCAGGGACTGGGAACACAGAGGAATTACGGCAAACATTAAGATTGAAGAACATGCACAACCAAAATTTTTCAAAGCCAGACCGGTACCCTATGCGATACGACCTGCTGTGGAAGTGGAGCTGGAAGCGCTAGAACGTTCAGGAGTACTGTCTAAGGTAGACTGGAGTGAGTGGGCCACGCCCATTGTTCCCGTGATGAAACGTCCTTTGAGCAACAAGCCGGGAGAACCAGGGAAGGTTCGCATCTGTGGAGATTTCAAGATCACTGTTAATCCGGTGCTTCACACGGTGCAGTATCCGCTTCCGCGGATTGAGGATATCTTCGCTTCATTGTCGGGCGGTGATATACCTATCAATTCAGTTCATGAAAAGCGACGAGTTAAGTTAGTAATTATAGGTTTTTATTGGCTAAATAACAGAGCCCACCCTCGTGGGTGATCGGATCCAACAAGGAGGAATACCAGCCAGTCGACCAACTTTATACCTGGGCAAGCAGGCGGAGCCATGGGCGGAGTCAGCTGTGGTCAGCCCTGGTATAACAGCGTGGCAAGAGGTAACCTTGTGTAGTGATACAACAGTGTAAACAGTGATAACCATAGTGTAACGATATAAACAGTGATAACCATAGTGTAACGATAGTGAACGATAAAAGTGGTTTACCACAGGCGGGAAACACTTCACCAAGATAGACCTGGCGCAGGCGTACTTACAGATGGAAGTTGAGGAAGAGTCACGCCAGTACCTCACGATCAACACGCATAGAGGCTTGTACCGGTATAATAGACTGGTTTTTGGAGTGGCATCGGCTCCAGCAATTTGGCAGAGGGCCATGGAGCAGGTATTACAGGGAATTCCAGGCACACAATGTTACCTGGACGATATTCTGATTACAGGTGATGGTGACGAGGAACACCTCGCAAATTTGGAACTGGTGCTCATCAGATTGAAAGAATATGGACTTCGAGTTAATCGGCAGAAATGTGAGTTCTTTCAGAAGCGGATCTCGTACTGTGGCCATGTCATTGACTAGGAGGGACTTCATAAGTCTCCTGACAAGATCGAAGCGGTTGTGAAGGCTCCCACTCCGGTTAATGTATCTCAGTTGAGGTCGTCCCTAGGATTGATTAACTATTACCATAAGTTTCTGCCAAATTTATCCACGGTACTGCACCCGCTGAACACTCTTTTGCAGAAGGGAGTACCATGGGAGTGGAGCGAGGACTGTAAGAAGGCCTTTCACAAAAGCAAGGAATTGATCACCTCAGAGGAAGTGTTGGCTCACTTCAACCCAACACTGCCTATTCGTTTGGCTTGTGATGCTTCTCCATATGGTATTGGGGCAGTACTCTCACACAAGTTGCCAAATGGCATGGAGAGGCCAGTCGCGTTCGCATCCAGATCATTGACCTCCGCTGAGCGCAACTATGCTCAGATAGATAGGGAGGCTCTCAGCCTTGTGTGGGGAGTAAAGAAGTTTAATCATTACCTGCAGGGCCAAAAGTTTACGCTTCTGACCATCAGCCGTTGGTATCCATTTTTAACCCTAAGAAGGGTGTGTCGGTGATGACAGCACAGAGACTCCGGAGATGGTCCCTTTTCCTAGGGGCACATCAATATCAGATAGAATTCAAAGGTACAAAGCAGCATGGTAATGCTGATGGGCTGTCGCGCCTGCCACTACCTGAAGAAGAGGAGACAACGAAGGTTGACCCTGTTGAGTTATTTCACTCGACCATCATCGAGTGTTTACCAGTCACCAATGCAAGTATTGAAAGAGAAACCAGGAACGACCCGACACTGTCCCGAGTCTATGAGGTGACAGTGAAGGGATGGCCAGCACATGGTGATTCTCTGTTACCGGCATTCTCGGCAAGACGAGACCAGCTGTCCGTCTGTCAAGGAACATTGATGTATGGAACGAGAGTGATTATTCCTCCTAAGTTAAGGGAAAGAGTTCTAAAGGAACTGCATGAAGGTCATCTGGGGGGAGTCAAGATGAAAAGCCTTGCTAGGGCTTATGTGTGGTGGCCGGGTATCGACCAACAGATAGAGGATCTGACGAAAAGCTGCTCAGGGTGCCAAAAAGTGCAAAATGCACCTCCGATTGCACTGCTGCATCCATGGGAATGGCCTTCAGCCCCATGGCAACGCGTACATATTGACTTTGCTGGTCCATTCATGGACTCCATGTTCCTAATTGCGATGGACGCACATTCTAAATGGCCAGTAGTGATCAAGATGACTACCACTACTTCAGAAAAGACAATTGTGGTGTTAAGAACGATATTCGCAAGGAACGGATTGCCAGAACAAATATGTTCCGACAACGGACCACAGTTCGTGTCAGAAGAATTCCAAAAATTCTTAAAGAAGAATGGGGTGAAACATTATACCTCTGCCCCATATCATCCGGCTACAAATGGGTTGGCCGAGAGATTTGTACAAACATTCAAAAAGGCAATAAAGGCCATGAGCGAAGATCAGATTCCACTACAACTAAGGTGGACAAGTTTCTATTGGCATATCGAAACGCCGCTCATGCAGTGACAAACCAAAGTCCTGCCATGATGTTTTATAACAGGAGGTTGCGGTCTAGGTTGGACTTGTTAAAACCAAATGTGCGGAGGGAAGTTGAAAACAAACAGTTCCAGCATATAAATAACAAGACCACTCGGAGTTTCGAGGTAGGACAACCAGTGTTGGCCAGGGACTATGGAAACGAGAAATGGCAATCCGGAACAATTCGGGCCAGACAAGGACCCCTGATGTACACGGTAGATGTTGGTAAAAATGTAATACGGCATCATGCTGACCAACTGGTAGAATCGAGAACAAGGGTCGAACCCATGGTTACGACAGAGACAACCGTGGAAGAAGTTAGTGAACCTGAAGCATCTACCTCGGCAGTGAATGTACCTGATGATGATGTCCAAGACATAAGAGACTAACTAGAGGAGTCACCTCAGCAACAAGAATCAGAGACCCCTGAAAGGTGTTATCCAACTCGAATCAGGAGGCCTCCTGAGAGACTGAACCTTTGAACTGTTTCTACATGAAGTTGTATATGTATATATGTTATTATGTTATGTTAAATGGGGATATAACTGTTAAGCTAAAAAGGGAGGATTGTGGTGTATGTAACTTGTTCGACCTTAAGAGAACTTAAACCTGTTCCACCTTAAGAGATGTACTACTTTCTCTGGCTGCACCGGTATATAAGTGCTGTGTAGTAATTTGCTGGGTAGTACAGCCCTAACCTCCGAATAGTAAAGACCTATTGAAAAGTTGTTCTTGTAGTCTGTGTCAGTAATTGACCTTAAATATAACTGGAACACAGACTTAACATCTGTAACAAGATTTTTAAACCAAATATCAAATATTACATATTTCACAATAACATGGTTAAATCTGCCCACTGAACTGTCTTCAAATACCTTTATTAAAAGTTTTTACTTGAAGGTCTCAGCCACCCAAAAGCTTGGGTTGGACTTGAGATTTTTGCACAATTCGCTGAAAGTAAATCCTGTAGTCTAAACATGTGCAGTGCTCAAAATTTCCTAGGATGCATCAGGAGCATTTAGTTAACCTAACTGATATTGTACGAGACTGAAGAGAATTGTAATATTTTGTTTGTTTGACAAAATTCTTTTTTCTTTTTTTACAGAGACAGTGGGCTGGATTTTCCCAAGCCCCTGGAGTCGGGTTGGAGGCGTGCGGGCGATAAAAATCGGAGATCCGGGGGTCCCGACCCCATCCCGCCTCCAACCCGCCTCCCTGTCAATTTCATAGGAGTCGGGTTCCCGACAAGTGCTGGAACCCGACTCCCAGAGGCAGGAAGGGATTAAAGGCAATTAAACTGCCTGTTAACAGGTAGTTAACAGGTAGTTTTTTGCCTATTTGCGATTTTTATTGCAGGTTTGTGGGCTTCCCGACAGCTCCAAACCACGAAAAGTTTGAGAGGCAGGACGTGGGTCTGAGGTCTTGGAGGGGTCGAGATGCCCAGTGTTCAGGTGAGTGAGGGGTGCAGGAGTGCAAAGGTAAGTGTTTTGCAAGTGTTTAAATCAGTTTAACTTACTTTTACTTACCTTTACAGGAGTCCTGCATTCCGGTGTCGGGAGTCGGCTGCAAGAACCACAGAAGCTCCGATTTTTAAAAAAAAATCTTCTTTGTTTCTACAGCAAAATGATTTTAAAGTTATCCTGAGAAAGGACTGAGGCTGAATTAGCAGTTTTTCAGTGCTTGACAGCTTCAAACAGCTGTTAAACACTGATATTTCATGTGCCAAAAGCTTTTGACAGATGAAATGTCAATCTCTGACGTCACCTGTTGCCGGGTGGCCCTTAATTGGCCTGCTGAGCCCACAGGGCGGGCTCAACAAGGTCAATCAGAGGAAAATCCAGTGGGTTGGCCACATCTCCATGGAGGCGGGACAACAAGCCCGAATGTGGGTTTCCCACCTCCAACCTGCCCCCGTAGCAAAATCCAGCCCAGTGTGTCTGCAGATGAGAGTGCTTGTGAGAAAGCGGAAGAGAAGAGAAAAACCAGATCCATTTCAAACATTGTGACAGACTGTACAGATTGCACACCTGTTGTCACTTTTGTTTGTGTTCAAAGTACAGGTGGACTATCCTTTATCCGAAAACCTTGGGACCAGCTGTGTTTCGGTTTTCGGAATTTTTCGGATTGCAGAAGGTTTTCATCTCCGTATCTGACAATAAACACTGTTGCTTAGCAACAGCTTGTAAACACTCGGGCCATGCCTTGGAAGCGTCTCTGAAGCTGTTGCTAAGCTACAGAGACTCTTTCCACAGCCTGACTGTTTAAAAAAAATGCTAGGGGAAGAAAAAAAAATGCTAGGGGAAGAAAAAAAACCTAACAAAAAGGCTGCTGATTTCTGCCGTTAGATCGAGGTTTCCGGCTCCCCCTGCTCCGTATCTGAATTCCTTTACTTAGCGGGGGTCTGGGGCTCGACTGCCGCCGCCAGTTGTGGGAAAGCCGGATATCGGCTGACTCCTACACTAAGCTGGCCCGCAAATCAGGGCGGGGGGGGGGGGGGGGGAAGAAAAGACTATCGGATGGGCCGCTGTATTGTTGGGTTCACTCTCCCGGTACCTCCTTCACACTGCCTGGCTCGGCCTGCAATCTCCTACCCAGGAGGGAACTCTGTGACCCTCTGCCCTGCTCACAGGGAAAGGCAGAGCTCCCGGACCATCCTGTCATGTTTTGCGCCACTCGGGTCATGTCGTGCGCACGACTTACGCTCCACGAAAAAACGTTCAGTTTTTATAGGTTTTCGGTTTTTGGAAGTGCGGATAAAGGATAGTCTACCTGTATAAGCATTCAATAAACTTAGAAAATTTATCAAGATGCGAAAGAGACTGTCTTTCCTCATCCTAGTTTTAGTTGTGTTTTTAAAAAAAAGTTTGAAAGCTTCTTGGGAAAACAAAAGTCCAAAGAGAGATACCTAGAAACCAATCACAACACAGTAAAATCAATGTTAGCAGAGATCTTTTAAAAACTTCTAAATCAGTGCTGCCAGATCCATAACACATACCCCAATGTGGTTAAGGTCATGCCCTTCCCTCTTTCCTCACTGTCGACAGACAGCAGGAATGCACCACTGAGCTAAACCTCACCAGTTCTGCCAATGCTCAAGATTCACCTTCCCCAGTTCTGCCAAATACCAGATTCCACCTCCAACGTGATGGCCAGACCAAAGAACCTCTCTCCCATGATACCCAACCTCAGCACCTCTACTGCAATGCTGCAAAACTACTGGACCCCAACCCCAGTTATATGAAACTGCAGAAGCATCCTCCAATAATGGCTTGTATTACTTTACCTCAATGCAGACAAACACGCACATTTCACAGGGTGGCTTTACTCTGCTTGCATTTGTGGCAACATCAATTTTGACTGGATGCATTGATGCATGACAGCATTCACAGGGAAGAATCTATGATATGCAATACCATTATTACAAATTCAATTGAAAAATAATGTGCAATTTGTTTGCTAGAAAATTCTATAGCTGGGATGCTGTAGCCGGTATACATTATGGAGGATTAATTTTGCTGGTCATCAATAAAAAAATACTAAACAGATGTGAAATGCTGGGATACTTCTCCATCAAAAGGAGTGGTTGATTAAAATTATAGGTAATTATGCTCTCATCACAGAATAGCACTAATTCAACTGTCACGCCGCGTGATGCACTTCTAAACAATTGCGATGAGGGCAGAATTTAAAAATAAAATTTCACGGTTCTGCTCTGTATTATTGAAATGACAAGATAATCTTAAACTTACTTAATAGCTAACAAACGTCACTCTGGAAGTAGATATACATATTTTCCACAGTAACCCATTAAGCTGATAAACACATACAAAATCTGGCCATAGCTGAAGGTCTGCCTTCGATGAATTTTTTTTTTTTATTCATTGATGGAATGTGGGCGTCGCTGGCTGGCTGGCTGGCTAGGCCTGCATTTAGTGCCCATCCCTAATTGCCCTCGAGAAGATGGTGGTGAGCCGCCTTGAACCGCTGCAGTCCATATGGTGTAGGTACACCCAAAATGCTGTTAGGAGGGGAGTTCCAGGATTTTGGCCCAGCGACAGTGAAGGAACGGCGATACAGGTCCAAGTCAGGATGGTGTGTGGCTTGGAGGGGAACTTGTAGGTGGTGATGTTCCCATGCGTCTGCTGCCCTTGTCCTTCTAAGTGGTAGAGGTCGCGGGTTTGGAAGGTGCTGTTGAAGGAGCTTTGGCGAGTTGCTGCAGTGCATCTTGTAGATGGTACACACTGCAGCCACAGTGCGCCGGTGGTGGAGGGAGTGAATGTTGAAGGTGGATGGAGGGCCAATCAAGCGGGCTGCTTTATCCTGAATGGTGTCGAGCTTCTTGAGTGTTGTTGGAGCTGCACTCATCCAGGCAAGTGGAGATTATTCCATCACACTCCTGACTTGTGCCTTGTAGATGGTGGAAAGGCTTTGGGGAGTCAGGAGGTGAGACACTCGCCGCAGAATTCCCAGCCTCTGGCCTGCTCTTGTAGCCACAGTATTTATATGGCTGGTCCAGTTCAGTTTCTGATCAATGGTAACCCCCAGGATGTTGATAGTGGGGGATTCAGCGATGGTAATGCCATTGAATGTCAAGGGGAGATGGTTAGAGTCTCGCTTGTTGGAGATGGTCATTGCCTGGCACTTGTGCGGTGCGAATGTTACTTGCCACTTGTCAGCCCAAGTCTGAATGTTGTCCAGGTCTTGCTGCATATGGACACGGACTGCGTCAGTATCTGACGAGTCTCGAATGGTGCTGAACAGTGTGCAATCATCAGCGAACATCCCCACTTCTGACCTTATGATGGAGGGAAGGTCATTGATGAAACAGCTGAAGATGGTTTGGCCTAGAACACTGCCCTGAGGAACTCCTGCAGTGATGTCATGTGATTGAGATGAATGACCAACAACCACAGCCAACTTCCTTTGTGCTAGGTATGATTCCAACCAATGGAGAGTTTTCCCCTTGATTCCCATTGACTTCAGTTTTGCTAGGGCTCCTTGATGCCACACTCGATCAAATGCTGCCTTGATGTCAAGGGCAGTCACTCTCACCTCACCTCGAGTTCAGCTCTTTTGTCCATGTTTGGACCAAGGCTGTAATGAGGTCAGGAGCCGAGTGGCCCTGGCGGAACCCAAACTGGGCGTCAGTTAGCAGGTTATTGCTGAGTAAGTGCCGCTTGATAGCACTGTCGACGACACCTTCCATCACTTTGCTGATGATTGACAGTAGACTGATGGGACGGTAATTGGCCGGGTCGGATTTGTCCTGCTTTTTGTAGACAAGACATACGTGGGCAATTTTCCACATTGCCGGGTAGATGCCAGTGTTGTAGCTGTACTGGAACAGCTTGGCTAGGGGTGCAGCTAGTTCTGGAGCACAAGTCTTCAGTACTATTGCCGGAATGTTGTCAGGGCCCATAGCCTTTGCAGGATCCAGTGTCTTCAGCCGTTTCTTGACATCACGTGGAGTGAATTGAATGGGCTGAAGACTGGCATCTGTGATGCTGGGGACCTCAGGAGGAGGCCGAGATGGATCATCCACTCTGCACTTCTGGCTGAAGTTGCAAATGCTTCAGCCTTGTCTTTTGCACTCACGTGCTGGGCTCCACCATCATTGAGGATGGGGATATTTTTGGAGCCTCCTCCTCCCGTTAACTGTTTAATTGTCCACCACCACTCACGACTGGATGTGGCAGGACTGCAGAGCTTTGATTTGATCCGATGGTTGTGAGATCGCTTAGCTCTGTCTATCGCATGTTGCTTCCGTTGTTTGGCATGCTAGTCCTGTGTTGTAGCCTCACCAGGTTGACACTGTAGTGTATGTACTTGCAGAAGGAACTATATTCTGCAGCCCTTGTATACTGCAGTACCAGTAGTGACCACCCCTGTATATAAGCCTGTGTAGTAACTTTGCATAGTTAGTTCCAGTTTGTCTCCACTCAGTAAAGACCTGTTATTCCGTGTCTCAATTACACACGGACATAATAGACACCTCATTTTTCAGTATGCCTGGTGCTGTTCCCGGCATGCTCTCCTGCACTCTTCATTAAACCAGGGTTGATCTCCCGGCTTGATGGTAATGGTAAAGTGAGGGATATGCCGGGCCATGAGGTTACAGATTGTGGTTGAATACAATTCTGCTGCTGCCCCACAGCGCCTCATGGATGCCCAGTTTTGAGTTGCCAGATCTGTTCGAAATCTGTCCCATTTAGCACGGTCGTAGTGCCACACAACACGGTGGAGGGTATCCTCAACATGAAGACGGGACTTCGTCTCCACAAGAACTGTGCGGTGGTCACTTCCACCAATGCTGTCATGGACAGATGCATCTGCAACAGGTAGATTGGTGAGGACGAGATCAAGTAGGTTTTTCCCTCTTGTTGGTTCCCTCACCACCTGTCGCAGACCCAGTCTGGCAGCTATGTCCTTTAGGACTCGGCCAGCTCGGTCAGTTGTGGTGCTACCTGTTAGATCCGCGTATCTTAATGTTGTGTCCTTCAATAATCAGACAAAAGACTGCAGGGAATGATCAACAGGTGTTTACTGAATGAGGGTTACTCTAGAACTAACTATACAGATCACTACTCAGGGTTTATATACAGGTGTGGTCACTGCCGGTACTACAGTATACAGGAGCTGTAAAAAGTAGTTCTCCCCTTAAAAGTTACATACATTACACTACCGAGCCACCCTTGGTGATGGACATTGAAGTCCCTCACCCAGAGGACATTTTGTGTCCTTGCCACTCTCAGTCCTTCTTCCAATTGGTGTTCAACATGAAGGAGTACTGATTCATCAGCTGAGGGAGGGCGGTAGGTGGTAATTAGCAGGAGGTTTCCTTGCCCATGTTTGACTTGATGCCATGAGACATGGGGTCCTGAGTGAATGTTGAGGACTCCCAGGGCTACTCCCTCCCGACTGTATACCACGGTGCCACCACCTCTGGTGGGTCTGTCCTGCTGGTGGGACAGGACATGCCCAGGGATGGTGATGGTGGTGTCTGGGACGTTGGTTGTAAGGTATGATTCAGTAATTATGACTATGGCAGGCTGTTGCTTGACTAGTCTGTGGGACAGCTCTCCCAATTTTGGCACAAGCCCCCAGATGTTGGTAAGGAGGACTTTGCAGGGTCGGCAGGGCTGGGTTTGCCGTTGTCGTTTCCGGTGCCGAGGTCAATGCCGGGTGGTCTGTCCGGTTTTATTCTTACTGTTTTTCGTAGCGGTTGTTTACAACTGAGTGGCTTGCTAGGCATTAAGAGTCAACCACATTGCTGTGGGTCTGGAGTCACATGTAGGCCAGACCAGGTAAGGACAGCAGATTTCCTTCCCTAAAGGACATTAGTGAACCAGATGGGTTTTTGCAACAATCGACAATGGTATCATGGTCGCCATTACTAAGACTAACATTTAATTCCAGAATTAAATTGAATTGTATTTAAATTCCACCAGCTGCCGTGGTGGGATTTGAACCCATATCCTCAGAGCATTTGACTGAGCCTCTGGCTTACTAGTGTAGTGACATAACCACTACGCCTTTAAATGGATTTAAAGCATATGTTTCTGCATTCCCCAAATTTCTAGGTCAGATGATCTAAACTGTTTTTGCTATGCACTTTGATACCAATTTACATTACTTGCAAAGCCTTTGGTAAATCAGAAGTTGTTTTCCGGCATAATTCATTTAAAAAATATTTTAATTATAAACCTTCAGCTACAGAATTATCTGTATCTGCAGAGTACAATGGCTTTCTAACTCAGAATTACTAACAGGGTAGTAATGTACATTCTCTCTCTCTCTCTCATTCCACATCTATATCTCAAAATGGCACACACAGCATTTCAGCCATCGCATTTTGGGTGCAATTATATTTATATGCAAATTTCTGCAATGCAGCTGTTCTTCATTGGCTTAAACTTGATATTCATAAAACAGCTACAAATCAGCACTGAACAGATAATGAATATACTAGTCGAATGAGAGAAAAGCAGGCAGCTAAACTGCTAGTGAGGATCTACGACTGGCACATGACAACAACTGAAGCATGAGCAGCGAGCAAAAGTCACCAATAAAAGGAAGGAGAAGCTGAACCAATCAAATTGCTCCACATGCTTTTTGAAGTTGCTTTGCGGCACCATCTTGAACTTTCTATCAGCTCAAATGTTTACTGGTAAAAGGAACATTTATAATAAAGGACACCCATAAATGTTTTATTAATTTTTAATAAAATGTCTATTATTCATATTGTGTTGTAAATTCCTGGAAAATGGCTTCTTCCCAGGTCACAAGCCTAAAGCACAATTCAGAGTTTATGGCTGAGTTAATACTTTGGAATTCCTCACCTAACACCATTGTGGGAGCGCCATCACAACAAGGACTGCAGTAGTTCAAAGAGAAGGCCCACCATTACCATCTCGGAACAATTTGGGATAGGCAATAAATACTGCCTTACCAGCGTTGCCCACATCCCAAGATTAAAAATAAATAAAAAGCTAATGAAAGTTTTTATTTCCAAATGCCAGCACTTTCAAAGTAGTTCAACTTCAAAGCCACACCTATAATTTTGAGTTATAAATTTTTGAAATAGATTGGGGCAATGTTGCTTTATAGAATCATGGAATGGTTACAGTACAGAAGGAGGCCATTTGGCTTGTCGAGCCCATGCCGGCTCTGTGCAAGAGCACTTCAGCTAATCCCACTCTCCCGCCCTTTCCCCAAAGCCCTGCAATTTTTTTTCCTTCAGGTACTTGTCCAATTCACTTTTGAAAGCCATGATTGAATCTGCCTCCACCACCCTCTCGGGCAGTGAATTCCAGATCCTAACCAATCATTGCGTAAAAAAGTTATTCCTCATGTCTCCTTTGGTTCTTTTGCCAATCACCTTAAACCTGTGGCCTCTGGTTCTCAAACCTTCTGCCAATGGGAACAGTTTCTCTCTATCTACACTGTCTAGACCCCTCATGATTTTGAACACCTCTATCAAATCTCCTCTCAACCTTCTCTGCTCCAAGGAGAACAAACCCAGCTTCTCCAGTCTATTCATGTAACTGAAGTCCCTCATTCCTGGAACTATTTGCGTAAATTTTTTCTGCACCCTCTAAGGCCTGCACATCCTTCCTAAAGTGTGGTGCCCAGAATTGGACACAATACTCCAATTGTTTTATAAAGGTTCATCATAACTTCCTTGCTTTTGTATTCTATGCCCCTATTTTTGAAGCCCAGGATCCCGTATGTTTTTTTTAAAACCGCTTTCTCAATCTGCCCTGCCACCTTCAACAATTTGTGCACATATACCCCCAGGTCTCTCTGTTCATGCACCCCCTTTTAGGATTGTACCCTTTAGTTTACATTGCCTCTCCTCGTTCTTCCTACCAAAATGCATCACTTCGCACTTTTCTGCGTTAAATTTCATCTGCCACGTGTCCGCCCATTCTATATCGTCCTGTAGTCTGAGGCTTCCCTCCTCGCTATTTACCACCCCACCAATTTTCGTGTCATCTGCGAACTTACTGATCATACCTCCTACATTCATATCTAAATCATTAATGTACACTACAAACAGCAAAGGACCCAGCACCGATCCCTGCGGTACACCACTGGACACAGGCTTCCAGTCACAAAAGCAACCTTCGACCATCACCCTCTGCCTCCTGCCACTAAGCCAATTTTGGATCCAATGTGCCAAGTTGCCCTGGATCCCATGGGCTCTTACCTTCTTGACCAGTCTCCCATGCGAGACTTTGTCAAAAGCCTTACTGAAGTCCATGTAGACCACATCAACTGCACTACCCTCATCCACACACCCAGTCACCCCCTCGAAAAATTCAATCAAATTGGTCAGACATGATCGCCCCCTGACAAAGCCATGCTGACGATCCCCGATTAATCCTTGCCTCTCCAAGTGGATTTCTACCTTTACTTCCCTCAGCATCATAGGATGCATCCCATCTGGTCCTGATGACTCATCTACTTTAAGTACAGCCAGCCTTTCTAGTACCACCTCTATCAATTTTTATCCCATCCAGTACCTCCTCTTTCACTATGACTTTGTATCTGTCTACACCAAGAAAGAAAATGCTGCCAAAGTACTCATTTAGTACCTCAGCCATGCCCTCTGCCTCCATGCATAGGTGTCCTTTTTGGTCCCTAATCGGCCCCACCCCTCCTCTTACTACCAGTTTACTATTTATATGCTCCAGCGTTAATTTTCCTGCGGCCTTGTTTCTGTTGCCGCCGTTGTTTTGGGGCTACATTAATGGAGATGACAGAGCAGATTAGTCCAGCAGTCGTCAGCTCCTGTCATGGCGCGGGTGATGCGGACATCCTTGCGGTCCCTCGCTCGGACGATGACGTCGTCCAGCAGGTGCCAGTGCTTGGAGCGAGGGTGCTGTCATGAAGCCTTATACTTGTCTCTCTGACGGAACAAGGTGTTGGTTATGACAAGGCCATGTTCTAAGCATTTAGACAGGAGGAGGGTACCGTTGGAGTTGGCTTTCCCTACCCCCTCTCTGCCGATCACACCCCCCTGTGTCTGTGTCCTTTCCAACTCTGGCGTTAAAGTCTCCAAAGAGGATCAGCTTGTCGCCCGTTGGGACTCGAGACAGGGATTGTTCGAGACTGGAGTAGATATCCTCTTTGGTCTCATCTGTGGCTTCCAGTGTTGGGGCGTACGCACTGATGACAATAGCGCACTGGTTCCAGGCTAGGGTGAGTCGAAGAGTCATGAGGCGCTTGTTTTTACTGCCAGGGGAGACTCAGATGCCCAACTAATTCATGTTTTATGGCGAAGCCTACCACATGGAGGCGGCGTTCTTCTTCAGGTTTGCCTTTCCAGAAGGTGGTGTAGCCACTGCCTTGCTCCTTGAGCTGGCCTTCCCCTACCCGCCGGCGATCTCAATGTCGAAACGCCTGAGCTCCCGGGCACCGATAGCAGTACGGTATTCCGGTCTGTCACGGTTGGGGTTGTCTATGAGGGTCCTGAAGTTCCAGGTCCTGAACTTCATTTTAAAGGGTGGAAGATGCCGGTGCGTGAATTTTTAACGTGGGGTGGCCGTTGCACACCAGCTACCACATGGGCTTGATAGAGCAAGGTCTTGGTCCAATGGCAAGGGGATCCAAGACGATTGGAGACCAGGCTCTGCTACAACGGCCTAGCACACACACACTCACATAGTGCTACTATCCTCCTCCCTTCTTCCCAGAGGTCCTCTCTGCCTGGGTCTTCGTTGAGAAAGCCCTATTCAGCTTGCGCCTCACAAACAACCTGACGACTCCCAGTGATACAGAGACACAGAGTGCCCACAGCGCCTGGTCTGCACACAAGGCCACTCGACCAGAAAACACCAAGACTGGTTTGGCGAGAATGACCAGGAGATCCAGGAGCTAATAAGCCGCAAGCGCTAGGCATTCCTGATCTGGAAACAACAACAGGAGCAAGAAAGCAGCTCTACAGACGCCTGAAGGCCGAGGTCCAACAAAAAACTTGCGACCTAAAGAACGGATGGTGGGTGGAGAAAGCTCAGGAGATCCAGCAGCTAGCCGGCAACCACGATGTGCGTAGATTCTTTAGCGCAGTCAAGACCATCTACGGGCCAAGCACCCAAGGCCCTACCCCACTGCGGGCCAAGAACGGAGAGGTACTCATCAAGGACAGAGAGGCAGTCAGTGCCCGCTGGAAGGAGCACTTCGAAGATCTCCTTAACCGCGACTCTGTCTTCGATGCGAGTGTCCTCAACTCCATCCCACAGCATGCTACCTGCCACCATCTCAGCACAACCCCAGCCCGGCATGAGGTTGAAAAGGCCATCCGACAACTGAAGAACAATAAGGCCTCAGGAGCAGATGGAATCCCCGCCGAGGCACTAAAGCACTACTGGCGCGAATTCATGAACTAATTTCTCTTATCTGGAAGGAGGAGAGCATGCCAGGGGATCTCAGACGCTGTAATTGTGACCATCTTCAAGAAAGATGACAAGTCCGATTGCGGTAATTATGGAGGAGATTCCCTGCTGTCTGCCACAGGGAAAGTCATCGCAAGAATCCTCATAAATTGCCTTCTCCCAGTGGCCAAAGAGCTCCGCCCAGAGTCGCAATCCGGATTCCGCCCACTAAGGGGCACAATGGACATGATCTTCACCGCATGTCAATTACAAGAGAAATGCAGGGAACAGCACCAACCGCTGTACATGGCCTTCGACATTGTCAACCGTGAGGGATTATGGAGTGTCCTCTTCATATTTGGCTGCCCTCAAAACGTTGTCACCATCCTCCGCCTGCTTCACGACGACATGCAAGCCGTGATCCTGACCAACGGTTCCACCACAGACCCAATTCACGTACGAACCGGGGTCAAGAAAGGCTGTGTCATCGCACCAACGCTCTTCTCAATCTTCCTTGCTGCAATGCTCCATCTCGCCCTCAGTAAGCTCCCCGCTGGAGTGGAGCGAATTTACAGAACAAACAGGAAACTGTTCAACCTCCGTCGCCTCCAGTCCAGATCCAAGGTCGTCCCATCCTCTGTTGTCGAATTACAGTATGCAGACGGCGCTTGTGTCTGCGTGCACTTGGAGGTCGAACTCCAAACCATCATCAACACCTTCACCAAAGCGTACGAGAGCATGGGCCTTACACTAAACATCCGTAAGACAAAGGTCCTCTACCAACCTGCCCCCGCCCCACAGTACTGCCCCCCCGATTATCAAAATCTACGACAAGGCCTTGGACAACGTGGACCACTTTCCATACCTTGGGAGCCTACTGTCAACAAGGGCAGATGTTAACAATGAAGTCCAACACTGCCTTCAGTATGCCAGTGCAGCCTTCGGTCGCCTGAGGAAGAGAGTGTTTGAAGACCAGGACCTCAAACCTGGCACTAAGCTCATGGTCTACAGAGCAGCAGTGATACCCACCCTGCTGTATGACTCAGACATGGATCATGTACAGCAGGCACCTCAAAGCACTGGAGAGGTACCACCAACGCTACCTCCGCAAGATCCTGCAAATCCATGGGCAGGATAGGCGCACCAACATCAGCGTTCTTGCTCAGGCCAACATCCCCAGCATCGAAGCTTTGACCATGCTCGATCAGCTCCGATGGACGGGTCACATTGTCCACATGCCCGATACAAGACTCCCAAAACAAGCGCTCTACTCGGAGCTCCGGCATGGCAAGAGAGCCCCAGGTGGGCAGAGGAAACGCTTCAAAGAGACCCTCAAAGCCTCCTTGAAAAAGTGTAACATCCCCACCGACACCTGGGAATCCCTGGCCCAAGACCGCACAAAGTGGAGGAGAAGCATCCGGGAAGGTGCCGAACACCTCGAGTCTCTTCGCCGGGAGCAAGCAGAAGCCAAGTGCAGGCAGCGCATGTTAACCCAAGCACCCCACCCACCCGCCCCTTCAACCACCATCTGCCCCACCTGTGACAGAGACTGTAGGTCCCGCATTGGACTCATCAGTCACCTGAGAACTCATTTTTAATGTGGAAGCAAGTCATCCTCGGTTCCGAGGGACTGCCTAAGAAGAGAAGACGACTATTTATGTGCCTATAGTAGATTTTGGATTCCCTTTTATGTTAGCAGCCTTCTAACAATGAAACAATAATCCGGGAGAAAATTAACAGCCACTTGGACTAATAAAGGAGAGCCAGCACGAATTTGTGTTTGACTAACTTGATTGAATTTTTTGATGAGGGAACAGAGGGTGGATGAGGCCAATGACGGTGATGCTGTGTACCTGGGCTTTCAAAAGGCATTTGATAAAGTACCACATAATAGGCATGTTAGCTAAACTGAAGATAAAAGGGGATAGAAAGGGCAGTAGCAGCATGTATGCAAAACTGGCTATGGGATAGAAAAGAAAGTTGTGGTGACTGGTTGTTTTTCCAGACTGGAGGGAGTTCAGTACTAGGAACACTGCTGTTCTTGATATACAGGAATGAGTTGGACTTAGGGGTACAGGGCATAATTTTGAAATTTGCAGATGACAAAACTTGGAAGTGCAATAAACAGTGAAGAAGCTAGTAATAGATTTCAAGAGGACATAGACAGGCTGGCAGAATGGGTGAACACATGACAGATGAAATTCAATGCAGAAAAGTGTGAGGTGATGCATTTTGGTAGGAAGAATGAGGAGACACAATACAAGCTAAATGGTAGAATTTTAAAGGGCATGCAAGAACAGAGAGAGAGACCTGGGGGTACCTGTACACAAATCTTTGAAGGTGGCAGGACAGTTTAACAAAACAGTTAATAAAGCATATGGGATCCTGGGCTTTATAAATAGAGGCAGAGAGTACAAAAGCCAGGAAGTTATGCTAAACCAATATAAAACACTAGTTTGGCTCCAGCTGGACTATCGTGTCCAATTCTAGGCACTGCACTTTAAGGATTTGAAGGCTTTGGCGAGGGTATAGAAGTGATTTACTAGAATACTTCCAGGAATGAGGGATTAACATTTTGTGGAAAGACTGGAGAAGCTAGTGTTGTTCTCCTTAGAGCAGAGAAGGTTAAGAGGAGATTTGATAGAGATGATTTAGATAGGATAAATAAAGAGCAACAATGGCTGAAGATTCTATACCCAGTTGGACAGACTCGATGGACCAGATGGTCTTTACCTGTCCATCATTGTTCGTATGTAACCAGAGGGCACAGGTTTAAAGCAAAAGAACCAGAGGCAACATGAGGAAAACCTTATTTTTTTTTACACAATGAGTGGTTAGGATTTGGAACGCACTGCCTGATAGGTGTTGGAAATGGATTCAGAGTAGCCTTCAAAAGGGAATTGTACAAATACTTGGAGAAAAAAATTCAGGGATACGAGGAAAGAGCCAGGGAGTGGGACTAACTGGATTGCTCTTCGAAAGAGCTGGCGCAGACTCGATGAGCCAAATGGCCTCCTTCTGTGCTGTACTGTTTTATGATTCTATGAAAAGGAACATTAGATGGTCAGTAAACATCTGCTACAATGCATTTAAGATCTAAGGTAATTGCAATGAAGGCGAGATTCACTGGATCAAAAATAGCCAGATACAGTACATATAAACAATTACTCTATAAAGCATTACAACAGACAGTTCAAGTACTCTCTTGGGGCAAAAACTGTTACACTCTCTTTTGGATAATACAAGATCAATAGTGGCAGCCATTAACATTTACCTCACACCACCGTCTCAAGTGGCACAGTTGAGTTTTATCAAGTTACTGCAGCGATGTACTTTACACCGATTATTAAAACCAAATACCAGATGCTTTGAACGACGTTCAAGGCTGTAATTTAATCCCAAGATTCTGCTGACATTCAAACTACTTAGACCCCTGCTTATGTGGTTTATGATATCAAAAGCTTTATTACAACCCAGCAATGCCTGCCATAGCTCTATCACTCAATGATTAACTGCACACTCAGACCTTGTGTTTAATGGGTGTTCTGCATATTGCGCAATTGCATCTGATGCTGAATGTTCAATTACACCTTTTTTGAGATCGATATGCCAGTTTTATTTCCCCTCTCCCCCCACCACAGATATTATATGCCAATTGTCCAGTTAGTAAACTGGTAAAAATAAGCGCATTTATTTTATTTGTGCAATGCCAACAATATTCTGATGAAAAGGGTCTGAACAGTCGGACCAAGTGTGCGTACAATAGCCATAAAGTGTACTTAAACCAGTTTTATCTAACTTATGAATTTTGTGGAAAATTATAACTAGCAGCTGTACTCAAGCAAGATGCTTTGTTTTTGCAACTACTAGAAACCAGGTATATAAATTTAATAAGGCTAACCAAAAAAAGAGAAAGGAGAGTGTGGTGGTTTGTTCAATAACATTTTATTACAGGGTAGCAGGAAAGTAGCACACCTTTAAAGGCATAATGTTAAGTATGCAGAATAAATACATACCTAGCATTAGCAAGCATAGATCAAAAAGGTAATCCCAAAAAGGATTAACTCAGAGGCAAAACTAGGAGGAAAAAATAGACCTCTTCCCAGAGGAAGAAAGTTGAAGGGGTTCAATGGAATGAGTACAAGAACACACAGAAACGGTAAAGGAGTGGTCAGAAGGACAGAAAGGTTCCGAAGAAAAAGCATGAATGCAGATTCAAAAGTTAACAGTATGCAATAATTTCAGTTCGATAACTGGCAGCCAGGAGAGAGGCACAAACCCTAAAAATGCTGATGGGACCAAGAAGATAAGCATAATATAATTCATATACCAAATGATTACTTCCTCCTTCCTTCAAATAATGGCCCGGATTTTGCAGTAATAACAATAGTGAGGCTATCAGTGCGAGCAGCAGAAAGGATTCTTCAATCTGATTTGTTAAGGAGACACACCGTTGCTTGCCCTGTTCACACAGGTCCCAGATCCCCTGTAGAGGGCGCCGCGCTGTTTTGGATTTCTAATAACTGCAAGTTGCAGTGCAAAGCCCACAGAAAGTCTGTGGGCAAGTGCAAGTGTAATGAACAGCGAGCAAGGTTCATTCACCGCTAACTGCAAAATCCAAGCCATTGTCCAAGGAATACATGAGTAACATCCCCCTCCCTGAATACTCCAAATATTTAATGGATAAAATAAATGAGACTGAAATCCTACATACACTCAAAGGGCTCAAAGCAAATAAATTCCAGAGATTGGATGCTATTTAACCTGCCGCTGATTAGTTAAGTATCTGTAGTTAGTATATTGTTCTGCATTCTAATTGACCATTACCTTCAGTTCTCACCATCACATTTTGGGGAAAAAATATGACCAATCACATTCAACACAGTCACCATGATCATTTCCCCCATCCCAAAAAAACTTGTGTCAAATATATGTTATGTTCATATGCGGATAGATTTATTGTAATTAGATATGAATTATGTGACTTCTATAGCAGGGGCAATGTGTGGACCACCATTGTCCTGTCAATTTTTTTTATATAACCCTGCTATCTGCTTAATGTCCAGCTATTTCAGTCCTAACCATCACATAATAAATCAGTAACTGTTAAGCAAAACTTTCAGACACAAAGTTACATCCAGGTTTTTTTTTACAAAAGCAAGATACGGCGGATGCTGGAAATCTGAAATAAAAACAGAAAATGCTGGAAATACTCAGCAGGTCAGGCAGCATCGGTGGAGAGAGAGAGAAACAAAGTTAACATTTCAGGTCAGAACTGGGGGCAGAGCCATCACAATGAATTGTTTCAGCTATCAAGTTATAATGTGTATATTATCAAATTGTAATACCACATTATTTAAATGAAGATCGACTTTGTAATTTCTGTGTTCCTCCAATTCTGGTTTCTTGTGCACCTCAGATTTCAATCGCCCCACCACTGGTGGCCGTGCCTTCAGCTGCCTAGGCCCTAAGTTCTAGAGTTCCCTCCCTAAACCTCTCTCGCCTCCTTTAGGAGGCTTCTTAAAGCTCTTTGACCAAGCTTTTGGTCGCCTGTACCAATGTGGCTCAGTGACAAATTTTGTCTGATAATGCTCCAGTGAAGCACCTTGGAATGTTTTACTACATTAAAGGCACTATATAAATGCTGTTGTTATTGAAAGTGGTGCTTTTTTTGTGATCAATTTTGTGGCAGTTCCCAAACTCTCATTGGAAGATTGAACTAGAATTAAAATGACTTTTTGCAGAGTTGCATCTTGATCTGAAAAGAATGGCAGCATTGCTCAAAGAGGGTAGCTTAGTGATTTTCAAAAATCTAATTTTCATTTGATCCACCACACACTTTCAAACAAAGATCTCTTGGCCCTCTGCTCCCTCCTCCCCACTAAGCACTAGGACCTAGTTTCTATACCCCAGCCCCAGTTTCTCTTTCACACGTGTGTTATAGCAGCTTTCAGATACAAAAATGGCTCTGGAAGACCATTCAGCCTTCGACCTCGACCTTAAGGCATAGCCACTCCTACTCCCTTCTCTCCCAGCTCCAAACCACAAACTCCTGTTCAAAAACAAAGGCCATTCCACCACCTCAGTTCTGGCATTATAGATTCTCATAGGACTAGCAACAGCCACCAGCAGCAGAGCAGAAGTAACATCGTGACACATACAAAGCCATGATCAATGCATCACAATGTCCCAGTATAGATGTAAAAATAAACATAGCGATTGCTGCAAGCCAGAAAGTGAACTAGAGAAACTGGTACTATCAAAGATCAGACAAGCTCAATATCACAGGCCACTGAATCAACTGAGTTTGTTATTTCACTGTATTAGCTGCCTAATTTATCCCCTTTATATGCAGTCACATGCAATTTCCTTCTTCAAATTAAGTTCCTTATAATTGCAGCCTGCATAGAAAAACAGCTGCCCATGAATACTCTACGTACAGTGCATTTTCACATAGCAAGTAAATTCTTCAAAGAATATGTTTAAGATCATGTCAATAAAGTGTTTAAAAACACCCACTTAAAACTACTTTCTACATTACTCTTTAAGTAGAGATAAACACCAAGTAGTAAGGATAATAAAAAGAAAAACTCAATAATAGAAATCTGAAATGGCAAGAAAATGTTGGAAATTCATAGCAGATCCTTCATCAGGACTGACCATAGGGAAATATTAATCTAGCTTTCTCCTTCAGATGCTTATCAACATGCTGAGCATTTGCAGAATTTTGTGTTATTGAACAGCAATCTGATTGGAGTATGACCAGAATTCAGATATTTTAAGAGTCAGGATTGACTTAGAATAGAATCATATAATGGTTACAGCATGGAAGGCGGCCATTTGGCCCATCGAGCCCATGCTGGCTCTCTGCAAGAGCACTTCAGCTAGTCCCACTCCCCCGCCCTTTCCCCTTAGCCCTGCAAATTCTTTTCCTTCAATTACTTATCCAACTCACCTTAGAAAGCCGTGATTGAGTCTGCCCCCACCACCCTTTCAGGCAGTGCATTCCAGGTCCTAACCACTCGCTGAGTAATAAAGTTTTTCCTCATGTTGCCTTTGGTTCTTCTGCCAATCACCTTAAATCTGTGTTCTCTGGTTCTTGACCCTTCTGCCAATGGGAGCAGTTTCTCTCTATCTACTCTGTCTAGATCTTCATGATTTTGAATGCCTCTATCAAATCTCCTGTGCTCCAAGGAGAACAACCCCAGGTTCTCCAGTCTATCCACGTAACTGAAGTCCCTCATCTCTGGAATCATTCTTGTAAATTTTTTCTGCACCCTCTCTAAGGAATTGACATCCTTCCTAAAGTGCGGTGCCCAGAATTGGACATAATACTCCAGTTGAGGCCGAACCAGTGTTTTATACAGGTTCATCATAATTTCCATGCTTCTGTACTCTCCTACCTCTATTCATGAAGCCCAGGATCCCGTAAGCTTTAACTGCCTTCTCAACCTGCCCTGCCACCTTCAACGATTTGTGCACATATACCCTTAGCTCTCTCTGTTCATGCACCCACTTTAGGATTGTACCCTTTAGTTTATATTTCTTATATTATCTTCATTCTTTCTAATTTATCACTTTGCACCTTTCTGCATTAAATTTCATCTGCCACATGTCTGCCCATTCCACCAGCCTGTCTATGTCCTCTTGAAGTCTATCACTATCCTCCTCACTGTTCACTATACTTCCAAGTTTTGTGTCATCTGAAAATTTTGAAATTGTGCCCTGTACACCCACATCCAAGTCATTAATATATTTCAAGAAAAGCAGTGGTCCTGGAACTGACCCCTGGGAAACACCACTGTGTACCTTCCTCCAGTCCGAAAAACAACCGTTTACCAAACTGCTTCCCGTCACTTACCCAATTTCATATCCATGCTGCCACTGTCCCTTTAATTCCATATGTAGCACTTGGACAAATGCCTTTTGGAAATCCATGTACACCATGACAAACACATTGCCTTCATCAACCCTCTGTTACCTCACCAAAAACTCGATCAAGTTGGTTAAACACAATTTGCCTTTAACAAATCTGTGCTGGCTTTCCTTAATTAATCCACACATGTCCAAGTGACTGTTAATTTTGTCCCTGGTTATTGTCCCTGGTTATTGTTTCTAAAAGCTTCCCCACTACCGAGGTTAAACTGACTGGCCTGTAGTTGCTGGGTTTATCTTTACACCCTTTTTTGAACATTGATGTAACTTTTGCAATTCTCCAGTCCTCTGGCACCACCCCCATTTCGAAGGTGGATTGGTAGATTATGGCCAGTACCTCTGCGATTTCTTCCTTCACTTCCCTCAGCGTCCTAGGATGCATCCCATCTGGTCCTGGTGACTTATTTTCTTTAAGTACAGCCAACCTTTCTAGTACCTCATCATCAATTTTTATCCCATCCAGTATCTCCACTACCTCCTCTTTCACTAAGTCTATGGCAGCATCTTCTTCCTTGGTGAAGACAGATGCAAAGTACACATTTAGCAACTCAGCCATACCCTCTGCCTCCATGTGTAGGTCTCCTTTTTGGTCCCGAATCGGCTCCACCCCTCCTCTTACTACCCATTTACTATTTATATGCCTATAGAAGACTTTTGGATGACCTTTTAGGTTAGCTGCCATTCTATTCTCATACCCTCTCTTTGCCCCTCTTATTTTCTTTTTCACTTCTCCACTTTACCTATCTCATTCCCCAGAACCAGATCAGGCAATGCCTCCTCCCTCATCGGGCCAAAAACATACTGATATAGAAAGTTCTCCTGAACACACTTCAGAAATTCTTCCTCTTCTCTGCCCTTTACACTATTATGATCCCAGTCTAGATTAGGATAGTTGAAGTCCCCCATTATCACTACTCTATAGTTCTTGCATCTCTCTAATTTCTCAGCAAATTTGCTCCTCCATATTTTCCCACTAGTTGGTGGCCTATAGAATACACCTAGTAGTGTAATGGCACCTCTATTTTTTCTTAACTCTAGCCATATAGATTCTGTCCTTGACCCCTCCAGGACATCATCTCTTTTCAGCACTGTAATATTCTCCTTAACCAATACTACCACACCACATCCTATCTTTCCTGAACACCTTACAACCAGGTATATTTAATATCAAATCCTGCCTTTTTTGAGCCAGGTCTCCATTATTGCCATGACATCATATTCCCATGTGACTATTTGCACCTGCAGCTCACCAACCTTATTTACTATGCATTGTGCATTCACATACATACACTGTAAACCTATCGTAGACCATCCTGCGTTCTCTCTTAGTCTGACCCCGTCTAATACTTTACTATTTCTTGCTTTAGTGCTATCCGTCTCTCCCAATCCTTTGTGCCCTTTGTTTCCCCTTTCTAATGCTACATCCTGGTGCCCATCCCCGTGCCAACTTGATTTAAATTCTCCCCAACAGCACTAGCAAACCTCCCCGCGACAATATTGGCACCGGCTCTGTTGAGGTGCAACCCGTCCGGCCTGTACAGGTCCCACCTCCCCCAGAACCAGCCCCAATGTCCCAGGAATCTGAAGAGCTCCCTCATGCACCATCTCTCCAGCCACGCATGCATCTGCTCTATCCTCCTATTTCTATATACTCACTCGCGCGTGGCATCAGGAGTAATCCAATTACTACCTTTGAGGTTCTGCTTTTTAATCTCTTTCCTAGCTCCCTGAAATCTGCCTGCAGGACCACATCCCTCTTTCTACCTATGTCGTTGATACTGATATGGACCACTACCTCTAGCTATTCAGCCTCTCCCCTCAATGTTCTGCAGCTGCTCGGTGACATCCTTAACCCTGGCACCAGGGAGGCAACATACCATTCTGGAGTCATGTCTGCAAAAACGCCGGTCTGTTCCCCATACTATCGAATCCCCTACTGTTAAGTCTGTGTGTTCTAGTTGTAATTACTAACAGACTACAAGATTAAAGTTCAACAGGTCTTTACTGGTTGGAGGTCAGGACTATACTAAAATACAATATTACTACACAGTGCTTATATACCGGTGGTCACCACCGGTATTACGTATACAGCAGCCAGAGAAAGTAGTACATCTCTTAAGGTGGAACAGGCTTAAGTTCTCTTAAGGTGGAACAGGTGACATACACCACAATCCTCCCTTTTTAGCTTAACAGTCATATCCCCATTTAACATAACATAACAACATATATAACTTCAGGTATAAACAGTTCAAAGGTTCAGTCGCTCAGGAGGCCTTCTGATTCGGTTTGGATAATGCCTTTCAGTGGTCTCTGATTCCTGTTGCTGAGGTGACTCCTCTAGTTGGTCTCCCATGCATTGGGTGTTATCATCCTCAGGTACATTTCCTGCCGAGGTAGATGCTTCAGGTTCATTAACGTCTTCCACAGTTGTCTCTGTCGCAACCATGGGTTCAACCCTTGCTCTCGATTCTACCAGTTGATCCGCATGACGCCTTATCACATTGTTACCAATATCTACTGTGTACATCAGAGGTCCTTGTCTGGCCCGAATTGTTCCGGACTGCCATTTTTCGTTTCCATAGCCCCTTGCCAACACTGGTTGTCCTACGTCGAAACTTCGAGTGGTCTTGTTATTAATGTGCCGGAACCGTTTGTTTTCCACTTCCCTCCGCACATTTGGTTTTAACAAGTCCAACCTGGACCGCAACCTCCTGTTATAAAACATCATGGCAGGACTTTGGTTAGTCACTGCATGAGCGGCGTTTCGATATGCCATTAGGAAATTGTCCACCTTGTGCTGTAGCGGAATCTGATCATCGTTCATGGCCTTTATTGCCTTTTTGAATGTTTGGACAAATCTCTCGGCCAACCCGTTTGTCGCCGGATGATATGGGGCAGAGGTATAATGTTTCACCCCATTCTTCTTTAAGAATTTTTGGAATTCTTCCGACACGAACTGTGGTCCGTTGTCCGAACAGATCTGTTCTGGCAATCCGTTCCTTGCGAATATTGTTCTTAACACCGCAATTGTCTTTTCTGAAGTAGTGGTATTCATCTTGATCACTTCTGGCCATTTGGAATGTGCGTCCACCGCAATTAGGAACATGGAGTCCATGAATGGACCAGCAAAGTCAATATGTACGCGTTGCCATGGGGCTGAAGGCCATTCCCATGGGTGTAGCGGTGCGATCGGAGGTGCATTTTGCACTTTTTGGCACCCAGCGCAGCTTTTCATCAACTCCTCTATCTGTTGGTCAATGCCCGGCCACCATACATAAGCCCTAGCAAGACTTTTCATCTTAACTCCCCCCAGATGACCTTCATGCAGTTCTTTTAGAACTCTTTCCCTTAACTTGGGAGGAATAATCACTCTTGTCCCGTACATCAAAGTACCATGGCAGATGGACAGCTGGTCTCGCCTTGCCGAGAATGCCGGTAACAGAGGATCACCACGTGTTGGCCATCCTTTCACTGTCACCTCGTAGACTCTGGACAGTGTCGGGTCATTCCTGGTTTCTCTTTCAATACTTGCATTGGTGACTGGTAAACACTCGATGATGGTCGAATGAAATAACTCTACAGGGTCAACTTTCGTCGTTTCTTCTTCTTCAGGTAGTGGCAGGCGCGACAGCCCATCAGCATTGCCATGCTGCTTCGTACCTTTGAATTCTATTTGATATTGATGTGCCCCTAGGAAAAGGGACCATCTCTGGAGACGCTGTGCTGTCATCACTGAAACACCCTTCTTAGGGTTAAAAATGGATACCAACGGCTGATGGTCTGTCAGAAGTGTGAATTTTTGGCCCTGCAGGTAATGATTAAACTTCTTCACTCCCCATACAAGGCTGAGAGCCTCCCTATCGATCTGCGCATAGTTGCGCTCAGCGGAGGTCAATGATCTGGATGCAAACGCGACTGGCCTTTCCGTGCCATTTGGCAACTTGTGTGAGAGTACTGCCCCAATACCATATGGAGAAGCATCACAAGCCAACCGAATAGGCAGTGTCGGGTTGAAGTGAGCCAACACTTCCTCTGAGGTGATCAATTCTTTGCTTTTGCGAAATGCCTTCTTACAGTTTTCGCTCCATTCCCATGGTACCCCCTTCTGTAAAAGAGCGTTTAGCGGGTGCAGTACCGTGGATAGATTTGGTAGAAATTTATGGTAATAGTTAATCAATCCTAGAAACGACCTCAACTGAGAGACATTATCCGGAGCGGGAGCCTTTACAACTGCCTCTATCTTGTCAGGAGACTTATGAAGCCCCTCCCGGTCAATGACATGACCACAGTACGAGATCCGCTTCTGGAAGAACTCACATTTCTGCCGATTAACTCTAAGTCCATACTCTTTCAGTCTGTTGAGCACCAGTTCCAAGTTTGCGAGGTGTTCTTCATCACCATCACCTGTAATCAGAATATCGTCCAGGTAACATTGTGTGCCTGGAATTCCCTGTAATACCTGCTCCATGGCCCTCTGCCAAATTGCTGGAGCCGATGCCACTCCAAAAACCAGCCTATTGTACCGGTACAAACCTCGATGCGTGTTGATCGTGAGGTATTGGCGTGACTCTTCTTCAACCTCCATCTGCAAGTACGCCTGCGCCAGGTCTATCTTGGTGAAGTGTTTCCCGCCAGACAACGAAGCAAAAATATCCTCAATCCGCGGAAGCGGATACTGCACCGTGTGAAGCACCAGATTAACGGTGATTTTGAAATTTCCACAGATGCGAACCTTCCCTGGTTCTCCTGGCTTGTTGCTCGAAGGACGTTTCATAACGGGAACAATGGGCGTAGCCCACTCACTCCAATCTACCTTAGACAGTACACCTGAACGTTCTAGCGCTTCCAGTTCCGCTTCTACAGTAGGTCGTATTGCATAGGATACCGGTCTGGCTTTAAAACATTTTGGGTGTGCATGTTCATCAATCTTGATGTTTGTCGTAATTCCTCTCAGTGTTCCCAGTCCCTGCTGGAACACCTCTTTAGCATCATCCAATATTTTGGACAATCGTTTAGGTTTGACATCTGTTTCCCCGGAATCTACCGTTAGTGCCTTCAAGGAGTGCCAGTCCATATTCATTTTCCTAATCCACTCCCGTCCCAGTAGTGGTGGACCTCCTTCAGGTAGCACGTATAAGTCCATTACTTGGCTTTCTTCGCCCTTGTGGACCACTTTTACCTCTATCTTTCCAATGGGGTACACTCTTTGCCCCGTGTATGTTCTCAATATAATCTCCGTATCCCGTAAGGGAATATGTTGGAATAACCTTTTGTAATCTTTCTTATTCATGACCGTCAATGCCGATCCAGTGTCCAATTCCATCTTTACTTGGACTCCTGCTATCTGAAGAGTGACCCAAATTGTCTGGAGATCTGCATCCTTACCAACGTTGTGTACTCTTAAGCTACCCAGTTCATTACTGCTAGCGTCTGAATCTGACTTCTATTCGGTCGAACTGTTCTTTGTCACCTTGTGTACCTTTATGTATTTTCCTTGCAGTGACTTTTTGTTGCTGGTCGTCTTTCCTGACTGGCATTCTTTAGCTATGTGGCCAAGCCTGCCACACGTTCTGCATTCTTGGTTTTTAAACCAACACTGGTTCTGATCGTGCATTGTCTTTCCACAACGATAACATTTTACAGTACTCAAACCCAATTTATTTGTACTGAGTTCTGGTGACCGTAGCTGCATTACTGCCGTGCCTCTCGCTGCGGCTTCGTGTGCTGCTGCCATAGTGACCGCTTTCTCATGCGTCAGCTCATTCTCCTCGAGCAGTCGCTTTTGTGTATCTTCTTTTAATAAACCACACACAAATTTATCTCGTAGCGCCTCTGTCAGTCTCGTTCCAAACTGACAGTACTTTGCTAACTTATGCAATTCCATTAAATATTCAGCATTGCTTTCATCCTTCAGCTGCCTTCTGCTGTAAAATTTAAATCGTTCCACTAGCATCAGCGGCGTGGGGTTTAGATGATTTTTCAGGACAGTAACGATCTCCTCGAACGTCTTATCCGCCGGTTCATCTGGTGATAAAAGGTGTTTCAATTGCCCGTATCTCTTTGCACCTATTAAGTTTAATAATGTTAGTGCTTTCTCTTCATCTGGAATTTTATTTGCTTTACAATAATTTTGTATGCGTTCTACATACATGGCCCAATCTTCGATGTCGCTATCAAAGGTATTAATGTTCCCATGTTTAGGCATCGTTGCAATTTAATTTATTTTTATTTTTATCCAAGATGGCGGCTTCCCGCTCTTGTCTTCGTCCTCCGCCTACAAAATGGCGGTTTTCCCGCGCTTGGCGGTCTTCACCCGTCCCCCGACGCTGTCTCCGCTTCACCGCGGCTCTCGCGCCTTCAGTTGTCCCAGACGCTGCGCCTTTTTAGCCCGAATGCAGCCCGGCCCTTATCACCAGCCGCGATCGATGTCCCCGCGCTGCGCCTTTCGGCCCGAATGCGGCCCGGCCCTTATCTCCGGTCACGATCGATCTCACCGCCCTTATTCCTCCGTCTTCCCTCCCCGTCTGTACAGCCAACGCGGCCGACTTTCTGGTCGCGTCGCTGCCCGGCTTACCCACCACCGAGGAAGAAAGAAGATAGCTGACAGCTGCTGATGGAGGCTTCGAGTTCAGGATGTCTTCTGCACTCTGGTTTCTCGATGTCTGCCACGCGCCATGTCTTCCAGCAGGGTGATGAGGGTGGAAGCCTCTCTTCGACGTCCGTTCTGTGGACGAAGCCGCCGTGGATATAAACTGCCGCAGGGTAAGAATTGGACTCGTCGCCACTGTTAAGTCTGTGTGTTCTAGTTGTAATTACTAACACAGACTACACGATTAAAGTTCAACAGGTCTTTACTGGTTGGAGGTCAGGACTATACTAAAATACAATATCACTACACAGTACTTATATACCGGTGGTCACCACCGGTATTACGTATACAGCAGCCAGAGAAAGTAGTACATCTCTTAAGGTGGAACAGGCTTAAGTTCTCTTAAGGTGGAACAGGTGACATACACCACAATCCTCCCTTTTTAGCTTAACAGTCATACACCACACCTGCCACTATTGCTTTCCCTATCTTCCCCCTCCCCCACTGTGCAGCTGAGCTACCCGTGGTGCCATGGACTTAGCTCTGGCTGTACTCCCTAGAGAAACCATTGCTCTCACCAGTACTCAGAACTGAATACTGGTTGGAAAGCAAGATGCACTCAGGGGACTCCTGCACAACCTGCCTGGTCCTCCTCTTCTGTCTGGCGGTCACCCATTGCCTCTCTGCCTGCACACTCCTTAGCTGCGGGGTGACCACCTCCTGAAATGTGCTATCCACGTAGCTCTCAGCCTCGTGGATGCACCGCAGTGACACCAGCTGCTGCTCAAGCTCAGAAACCTGGAACTCGAGCTCCTCCTGCTGACGACACTTCCTGCACACGTGGTTGTCCAGGACATGGGAAGCGTCTTGGATTTCCCACATGGCACAGGATACACATTCCACAAGACTGAGCTGCCCTGCCATGCCTTTATTTATTCGACTTATTAACTAACTTTACAGAAACTTAATATATTAACTTGAATTAGGTACATCTTAGTCTTAACAATTACTAATGTCTAAGCTCCTGCATTATCCCAAACCAGCTATTTAACCCCTGCCCCTAACTTGAAGAGTGCCTCTCTGACCGTGCTCTTTAGTAGAACTTAGCAGAAATAAACTTAAAACTTTTTTAAAAAGCTACTCACCAATCAGCTCCTTCCTTTGTGCTGACGTAAGGTTTTTTACTCTGACGTCACTTACAGTGCATTCACGTTACAAGTTTAGCATCAGTGTGAAGCAGTTTCAACTTCACCCCTCTCTATCCCTCTTGAAAATGTTACAACCAGGAAAATTAAGTTTCCAGTCCTGTCCAAACCTAAGCCACATCTCCATTATAACTACTATGTAATATTCCTCAGCAGTTCTTAATGCTTTTAATTCTCCAATTGTTTTTGAATGCCTTGTGTACTCACAGGCATACCATTCAATCCTGACTTTTTTTTTTGGAATGTTGATCCATACTCCCTTTCCTGGTTTGATATCCCAAGCCCCGATATGCATGCTTTTATTTCTTTTCCTTCATAGCCTCTTTCTTTTCCTTTCTCCTCCAATTATATTATCCCACTATTTTAGCTCAGCCTTCTGCTTCTATTGTATTAGTTTTGCTCTCCCTCTGATCTCAAACAAAGATTTTCCCGAACTACCTGCCATATTTTGAGGAACTTCAGCTCAGAGTTTTTGAGCTGGAGATCGAGGTGCATACATTGCGGGGCATCAGGGATGGGGAGAGTTACCAGGACACTTTGATCCAGGAGGCAGTCACATCCCTTAGGTTAGGTAGTGGTCAGAGACAGGAGGGTGTGACTGCAAGTCAGACAGGTAAGGGGACACCAGGTGCAGTGCTGGAGGAGCCACAGCCTTTGCCATTGTCCAACAGGTATGAGGTTCTTGCTGCCTGTGTGGATGAGGAAAAAGCCTGTAGGTTGGATGAGCAAGCAGAGCATGGCACCATGATGCAGGAAATGGGGGAAGTGAAAGGGAATGTAGTCGTGGTAGAGGACAATATAGTCAGCCCCTTCCGGTTTCTTAGCTCCACCCAAACTGATTCTGCTTCTTGATTTTCGGAGCTAAGATTATTTCTCTATACTGCCAATCTCTTCTAAAGTTTCAGTTTCCTGGAATATAGAGTCATAGAGTAATACAGCACGGATAGAGGCCCTTCGGCCCATCGTGTCCGCGCCGGCCATCAAGCCCTGTCTAATCTAATCCCATATTCCAGCATTTGGTCCGTAGCCTTGTATGCTATGGCATTTCAAGTGCTCATCCAAATGCTTCTTAAATGTTGTGAGGGTTTCTGCCTCCACAACCCTTTCAGGCAGTGAGTTCCAGACTCCAACCACCCTCTGGGTGAAAAAGTTCTCTCTCAAATCCCCTCTAAACCTCCCGCCCTTTACCTTGAATCTATGCCCCCTAGTTATTGACCCCTCTACTAAGGGAAAAAGCTCCTCAGCATCCATCCTATCTATGCCCCTCATAATTTTGTACACCTCAATCATGTCCTCCCTCAGCCTCCTCTGCTCCAAGGAAAACAAACCCAATCTGCCCAGTCTCTCTTCATAGCTGAAGCGCTCCAGCCCTGGTAACATCCTGGTGAACCTCCTCTGCACCCTCTCTAACGTGATCACATCCTTCCTGTAGTGTGGCGACCAGAACTGCACACAGTATTCCAGCTGTGGCCTAACCAGTGTCCTATACAGCTCCATCATAACCTCCCTGCTCCTATATTCAATGCCTCGGCTAATGAAGGCAAGTATCCCATATGCTTTTTTTACCACCTTATCCACCTGTTCCGCCGCCTTCAGGGATCTGTGTACTTGCACACCCAGATCCCTCTGACCCTCCCAGATCCCTCTGACCCTCCGTCTTGCCTAGGGTCTTTCCATTCATTGTGTATTCCCTTGCCTTGTTAGTCCCCCCAAACTGCATCACCTCGCACTTTTCCGGGTTAAATTCCATTTGCCACTGTTCCGCCCATCTGACCAACCCATCTATATCGTCCTGCAGACTGAGGCTACCCTCCTCGCTATTTACCACCCTACCAATTTTTGTATCATCCGCGAACTTACTGATCATACCTTTTACATTCATATCCAAGTCATTAATGTAGATTACAAACAGCAAGGGACCCAGCACCGATCCCTGTGGTACCCCACTGGCCACAGGCTTCCAGTCACAAAAACAACCTTCGACCATCACCCTCTGCCTTCTGCCACTAAGCCAGTTTTGTATCCAATGTGCCAAGGCACCCTGGATTCCATGGGCTCTTACCTTCTTGACCAGTCTCCTGTGCGGGACTTTATCGAAGGCCTTACTGAAATCCATGTATACCACATCCACTGCGTTACCCTCATCCACACACCTAGTCACCCCCTCAAAAAATTCAATCAAATTAGTCAGACATGATCTTCCCTTGACAAAGCCATGTTGACTATCCCTGATTAATCCTTGCCTCTCCAAGTGGAGACTAATTTTGTCCCTCAGAATTTTTTCCAATAATTTTCCTACCACTGATGTTAGGCTCACTGGCCTGTAGTTCCCCGGTTTTTCCCTACTTCCCTTCTTGAATAATGGTACTACATTAGCGGTTCTCCAGTCCTCTGGCACATCCCCTGTGGCCAGAGATGTCCTGAATATATGTGTTAGAGCCCCCGCAATCTCTTCCTTTGCCTCACACAGCAGCCTGGGACACATTTCGTCCGGGCCTGGGGATTTATCCATTTTTAGGCCTGCTAAAACCGCCAATACCTCCTCCCTCTCGATGTTAATATGTTCGAGCATATCACAGTCCCCCCGCCCTATTTCTATGTCTACATCGTCCCTCTCCATAGTGAAAACAGATGCAAAAAATTCATTTAGAACCCCTCCTACATCTTCCGGCTCCACACACAGATTGCCACTTTTGTCCCTAATGGGCCCTATTTTTTCCCTAGTTATCCTCTTACCCTTAATATACTTATAAAACATCTTAGGATTTTCCTTTATTTTGCTCGCCAGTGTTATTTCATGGCCCCTCCTTGATCTCCTAATTTCTTTCTTAAGTATCCCCCTGCACTTTTTGTACTCCTCCGTCTTTAGCCTTTTGTATCTACCAAAAGCCCTCCTTTTTTTCCTAATCCATTCTCGTATATCCCCTGGCATCCAAGGTTCCCTGTGGTTTTTGGAACCACCCTTGACCTTTACGGGAACATGTTGCCATTGTATGATCTCAATCTCCCTTCTGAAAGCCTCCCATTGCTCCGATGCGGATTTTCCTACAAGTAGCTGATCCCAGTCCATTTTGGCCAGATCCTGCCTTATCCTATTAAAATCGGCCTTCCCCCAATTTAGAACCTTTATTTCCGGCCCATCCCTGTCCTTTTCCATGACCACCTTAAATCTTACCATATTATGGTCACTATCACCAAAGTGCTCACCTACTAGCACTTTTTCCACTTGACCGGCCACATTCCCTAGAATTACGTCCAGTACCGCCCCCTCTCTTCACATACCCCACCCTATCCCTGCGTATTTAATCCCCCTAACACTAAGGGTCAATTTATCATAGCCAATCAACCTAACTCGCACATCTTTGGACTGTGGGAGGAAACCGGAGCACCCGGAGGAAACCCACGCAAACACGGGGAGAATGTGCAAACTCCACACAGACAGTCGCCCGAGGCCGGATTCGAACCCGGGTCCCTGGTGCTGTGAGGCAACAGTGCTAACCACTATGCCACCATGCTGCCCTTATTTAGGGTCTTAAATCTAAACAAAGCAAACTACGTAGGTATGAGGGGTGAGTTGGCTAAGGTAGATTGGGAAACTACATTAAGGTATGACGGTAGAGAAGCAATGACTAGCATTTAAAGAATTAATACATAGGCCCGTATTTGCCGATCCCTACAGATGTGTACGAGCTGTGTACACACCCATAGGGACATCGAAAATGCTGGTTTCAGGCATCTGAAAACCGGCAATTCCAATTTGTCAAGAATCCTCTTGTCAGATCAGACACCTGCCCTGGAGAAGGGCCTCTGCGGGTGGAGAGTTCCGCTTTCTGCAGAACCTGTGCTGAAATCACTTAAAAATCTTACGCCTGGTAAAAGCAGGCTAACAGGAGAAGCTAAAGATAGTATTAGATCAAAGGAAAAGGTTTATAATGTTGCCAAAAAGAATAATAAGTCTGAGGATTGTGAGGATTTTAGAATTCAGCAAAGGAGGACCAAGAAATTGATTACATAGAATATACGGCACAGAAACAGGCCATTCGGCCCAACCAGTCCATGCCGGCCAACAAATTGATAAAGAAAGGGAAAATAGAACGAGAGTAAACTAGCGAAAGGCATTAAAAACAGACTGTAAAAGCTTCTATAGGTATGTAAAAAGGAAAAGATTAGCAAAAGCAAATGTGGGTCCTTTTCCATTTCCTTAGTCACCATTAGAATTTCTCCTGTTTGGCACAAAAATAAAACAAAAAAGGTGACTCAACCATGGGTAACAAGGGAAATTAGGGATAGCATAAGATCCAATGAGAGGACATACAAATTGGCCAGAAAAAGCAATAATCCTGAGGATTGGGAGCAGTTCAGGATTCAACAAAGGAGGACAAAGGGATTAATTAAGAAAGGGAAAATAGAATGAGAGTAAGCTTGCAGGGAACATAAAAACTGACTGTAAAAGCTTTTATAGATATGTGAAGAGAAAAAGATTGGTGCAGTCAGAATCGGGGGAATTTATAATGGGGAACAAAGAAATGGCAGACCAATTAAATACATACTTTGGTTCTGTCTTCACAAAGGAGGAAACAAATAACCTCCCAGAAATACCGGGGAACATAGGGTCTTTTGAAAGAGTGGAGCTGAAAGAAATCAGTATTTGTAGGGAAATGGTGTTAGGAAAATTGATGGGACTGAAGGCCGATAAATCCCCAGGGCCTGATAATCTACATCCCAGGGTACTTAAGGAAGTGGCTCTCGAAATAGTAGATGCATTGCTGGTCATCTTCCAGAACTTGATAGACTCTGGAACGGTACCCATGGATTGGAGGGTAGCTAATGTTACCTCACTATTCAAAAAAGGTGGCAGAGAAAAAGCGGGGAATTATAGACCGGTAGGCCTGACATCGGTAGTGGGGAAAATGCTAGAGTCCATTATAAAAGATGTAATAGCAGAGCACTTGGAAAGCAGTGACAGGATCGGACAAAGTCAACATGGATTTACAAAAGGTAAATCATGCTTGACTAATCTACTGGAATTTTTTGAGGATGTAACTGGTAAAATAGATAAGGGAGAACCAGTGGATGTGGTGTATTTGGACTTTCAGAAGGCTTTTGATAAGGTCCCGCATAAGAGATTAGCGTGCAAAATTAAGGCACATGGGATTGGGGGCAAGGTATTGACTTGGATAGAGAACTGGTTGGCAGACAGAAAGCAAAGAGTTGGAATAAACGGGTCGTTTTCCGAGTGGCAGTGACTAGTGGGGTACCGCAAGGATCGGTCCTAGGACCCCAGCTGTTCACAATATATATTAATGATCTGGACGAGGGAATTGGATGTAATATCTCCAAATTTGCAGACGACACAAAGCTGGGTGGGCATGTGTGCTGTGAGGAGGATGTCGTGAAACTCCAGTACGATTTGGACAGGTTGGGTGATTGGGCAGAAACATGGCAAATGCACTATAATGTGGATAAATGTGAGGTTATCCACTTTGGTGGCAAAAACAGGAAGGCAGATTATTATTTGAATGGCAATAGATTGGGAGAAGGGGAAGTGCAAAGAGACCTGGGTGTTCTTGTGCACCAGTCGCTGAAGGTAAGCATGCAGGTGCAGCAGGTGGTTAAGAAGGCAAATGGTCTTTTGGCCTTCATAGCGAGAGGGTTCGAGTACAAGAACAAGGATGTCTTGCTGCAGTTGTACAGGGCCTTGGTGAGACCACACCTTGAGTAGCGTGTGCAGTTTTGGTCACCTTACCTGAGGAGGGACGTTCTTGCCATGGAGGGAGTGCAGCGAAGATTCACCAGGCTGATACCTGGGATGGCAGGAATGACGTATGAGGAGAGATTGTGTCGATTGGGCTTATACTCACTGGAGTTTAGAAGATTGAGAGGGAATCTCATCGAAACCTATAAAATTCTATCAGGCCTGGACAGACTAGATGCTGGAAGGATGTTCCCGATGGTCGGGGAGTCCAGAACCAGGGGTCATAGTCTAAGGATAAGGGGTAAGCCATTTAGGACTGAAATGAGGAGGAATTTCTTCACCCAGAGAGTGGTGAACCTGTGGAATTCTCTGCCACAGAGGGCAGTGGAGGCCAGTTCATTAAATATATTCAAGAAAGAGTTGGATATATTTCTTAAGGCTAAAGGGATCAAGGGAGATGGGGAGAAGGCAGGGACAGGGTACTGAATTTCAATGATGAGCAATGATCTCATTGAATGGCGGACCAGGCTCGAAGGGCCGAATGGCCTACTCCTGCTCCTATCTTCTATGTTTCCTGTCTCCACCTGCAGAGAAATTAAACAAATACTTTGGGCAGGATTTTCATTGGGCCGTGGAGGCGGGTTAAAAATCCCGAAATCAAACCCATCCCACCCCCAACCCGCTTCCGTGCCAGTTTCAAAGGAGGCGGGTACCCGACCCGCACTGGGACCCGCCTTCCCGAGGTGGGAAGGGGATTAGTGCCAATTAACTGCCTGTTAACAGGCAGTTTTTAGCCTAATCCCTATTTTCATTCTTGAAGTGTGGGATTCCCGACAGCTCCAAACCACGCCAAGTTAGCAAGGCGGGCCGTCGGGCTGAAGGGCTTGGAGGGGTCGAGATGTCCGGTGTTCAGGTGAGTGATGGGTGCATGAGTGCAGAGGTAAGTGTGTTTGGTGTGTTTAGTGTTTAAAGAAGTTTTACTTACCTTTACAGCCTTCCTTCCTTCAGGTCTCAGGAGTCCCTCATCGCACCGGCACAGAAAGCAGAATGGCCGCGATCTGTCAAAAATTGCAGCATTCAGCTTTCTGTTCCTGAGAGATCTGTAAATCATCCTGAGGAAGGAATTAACTTGGAGTACAGATTGTCAGTGTTTGACAGTTCAAACAGCTGTGAAACGCTGATATTTCATCTGTCAAGAGGTCTTGACAGATGAAATATCAATCTGTGACGTCACCTGTTGCTGGGTGGCCCTTAATTGGCCCGCTGGGCGGGCTCAACAAGGTCAATCAAGTCAAAATCGCGTGGGTTGACTACAACTCACTGGAGGCGGGACTACAACCCTGAAAGTTGTAGTCCCGCCTCCTCAATGAAAATCCAGCCCTTTGTGTCAGGCTTCAGAGAAGAAGGTGCAAAAAACTTCCCAGAAATAGTGGAGAACCAAGGGTCTAGTGAGAATGAGGAACTGAAAGAAATTAGTATTAGTAAAAAAAAGTAGTACTGGAGAAATTAGTGGGACTGAAAGCCGATAAATCCCCTGGATCTGATGGCCTACATCCTAGGGTTTTGAAAGAGGTGGCTGACATAAGAAAACTACTAGGCACTTGGTCTAAGCTTTAAACAAAGCTGTAATCAACTGTTTTACAACATGGAGATCTAGTTGTGTCCTTCACTAGTTCCTGTTAAGAATGTCCTGCGCAACCTGGGCCCGTGCCAGAGTATTTATACTCTCCCTGGACAGCGCCACCCGTAGGCCGCTCAGTATTATTTCCTAAGTCTTTCTTTCATGAATGACTGATTCAGGTCAGTGGCTATAGAGATAGTGGATGCATTGGTTGTCATCTTCCAAAATTCCATAGATTCCCACTGGATTGGAAGGTAGCAAATGTATCCCCACTACTTAAGAAATGAGGGAGAGAGAAAATGGGGAACTACAGACCAGTTAGCCGGACATCAGTAGTAGGGAAAATGCTAGAATCTATTATTAAGGACATGGTAACAGGGCACTTAGAAAATAATAATAGGATTGGGCAGAGTCAACACTGATTTGTGAAAGGAAAATCGTGTTTGACGAATCTGTTGGAGTTTTTTTTTTGAGGTTATAACTTGCAGACTAGATAAGGGGGAACCAGCGGATATGGTGTATTTGGATTTTCAGAAGGCATTCGATAAGATGCCACACAAGAGGTTATTAAACAAAGTTAGGGTTCATGGGATAGGGGGTAATATGCTAACATGGATTGAGGATTGGTTAACAGACAGAAAACAGGGAGTAGGAATAAACGGGTCATTTTCGGGTTGGCAGGCTGCAACTAGTGCGGTACCGCAAGGATCAGTGCTTGGGCCTCAGCTATTCACAATCTATATCAATGATTTGGATGAGGGGACCAAATGTAATATATCCAAATTTGCTGATGATACAAAGCTGGGTGGGAATATAAATTGTGAGGAGGATGCAACGAGGCTTCAAGGAGATATATTCAAGCTAAGTGAGTGGGCAAGAACATGGGAAATGGAATATAATGTGGAGAAATGTGAAGTTATCCACTTTGGTAGGAAAAATAGAAAAGCAGAGTATTTTTTAAATGGTGAGAGATTGGGAAATGTTGGTGTTCAGCAGGACCTGGGTGTCCTTGTACACAAATCACTGAAAGTTAACATGCAGGTACAGCAAGTAATTAGGAAAGCAAATTGCAAAATGGCCTTTATTACAAGAAGATGAGTATAAAAGAGTAAAGACATCTTTCTGCAATTACATAGGACCCTGGTGAGACCACACCTGGAGTATTATGTAGTTTTGGTCTCCTTACCCAAGGAAGGATATATTTGCCATAGAGGGGGCGAAGAAGGTGCACTGGACTGGTTCCTGCGATGGGGGGGTGGGGGGGGGGGGGGGATTGTCCTATGAGGAGAGATTGAGAACACTAGATCTATATTCTCTGGAGTTTAGAAGAATGAAGAATGAGAGGTGATCTCATTGAAACATACAAAATTCTTACAAGGCTTGACAGGGTAGATGTAGGGAGGATTTTTCCCCTGGCTGGGGAGTCTAGAACCAGGGATCACAGTCTCAGAATAAGGGGTCAGCCATTTAGGACTGAGATGAGGAGAAATTTCTTTACTCAGAGAGTGGTGAATCCTTGGAATTCTCTACCCCAGAGAGCTCAGTCGTTGAGTATATTCAAGACAGAAATCAATAGATTTTTGGATATTAAGGGAATCAAGGGGTATGGGGATAGTGCAGGAAAGTGGAGTTGAGGTAGAAACATAGTAGATAGGAGCAGGAGTAGGCCATTCGGCCCTTTGAGCCTGCTCCACCATTCAATGAGATCATGGCTGATCATCCAAATTCAGTACCCTGTCCCTGCCTTCTCCCCATATCCCTTGATCCCTTTAGCCTTAAGAAATATATCCAACTCTTTCTTGAATATACTTAATGAACTGGCCTCCACCGCCCTCTGTGGCAGAGAATTCCACAGGTTCACCACTCTCTGGGTGAAGAAATTCCTCCTCATTTCAGTCCTAAATGGCTTACCCCTTATCCTTAGACTATGACCCCTGGTTTTGGACTCCCCGGCCATCAGAAACATCCTTCCTGCATCTAGTCTGTCCAGGCCTGACAGAATTTTATAGGTTTCGATGAGATCCCCTCTCAATCTTCTAAACTCCAGTGAGTATAAGCCCAATCGACACAATCTCTCCTCATACGTCATTCCTGCCATCCCAGGTATCAGCCTGGTGAATCTTCGCTGCACTCCCTCCATGGCAAGAACGTCCTTCCTCAGGTAAGGCGACCAAAACTGCACACAATACTCAAGGTGCGGTCTCACCAAGGCCCTGTACAACTGCAGCAAGACATCCCTGTTCTTGTACTCGAACCCTCTCGCTATGAAGGCCAACACACCATTTGCCTTCTTAACCACCTGCTGCACCTGCATGCTTACCTTCAGCGACTGGTGCACAAGAACACCCAGGTCTCTTTGCACTTCCCCTTCTCCCAATCTATTGCCATTCAAATAATAATCTGCCTTCCTGTTTTTGCCACCAAAGTGAATAACCTCACATTTATCCACATTATAGTGCATTTGCCATGTTTCTGCCCAATCACCCAACCTGTCCAAATCGTACTGGAGTTTCACGACATCCTCCTCACAGCATACCCTCCCACCCAGCTTTGTGTCGTCTGTAAATTTGGAGGTATTACATCCAATTCCCTCGTCCAGATCATTAATATATATTGTGAACAGCTGGGGTCCGAGGACCGATCCTTGCGGTACCCCACTAGTCACTGCCTGCCACTCGGAAAACAACCCGTTTATTCCAACTCTTTGCTTTCTGTCTGCCAACCAGTTCTCTATCCAAGTCAATACCTTGCCCCCAATCCCATGTGCCTTAATTTTGCACGCTAATCTCTTATGCGGGACCTTATCGAAAGCCTTCTGAAAGTCCAAATACACCACATCCACTGGTTCTCCTTTATCTATTTTACCAGTTACATCCTCAAAAAATTCCAGTAGATTAGTCAAGCATGATTTACCTTTTGTAAATCCATGTTGACTTTGTCCGATCCTGTCACTGCTTTCCAAGTGCTCTGCTATTACATCTTTTATAATGGATTCTAGCATTTTCCCCACTACCGATGTCAAGCTTACCAGTCTATAATGCCCTGCCTTTTCTCTGCCACCTTTTTTGAATAGTGGGGTAACATTAGCTACCCGCCAATCCCTGGGTACCGTTCCAGAGTCTATCGAGTTCTGGAAGATGACCAGCAATGCATCTACTATTTCGAGAGCCACTTCCTTAAGTACCCTGGGATGTAGATTATCAGGCCCTGGGGATTTATCGGCCTTCAGTCCCATCAATTTTCCTAACACCATTTCCCTACAAATACTGATTTCTTTCAGTTCCACCCTTTCATCAGACCCTATGTTCCCTGGCATCTCTGGGAGGTTATTTGTGTCCTCCTTTGTGAAGACAGAACCAAAATATGTATTTAGTTGGTCTGCCATTTCTTTGTTCCCCATTATAAATTCCCCCGATTCTGACTGCAAGGGACCTGCGCTTGACTTCACCAATCTTTTTCTCTTCACATATCTATAAAAGCTTTTTCAGTCAGTTTTTATGTTCCCTGAAAGCTTACTCTCATATTCTATTTTCCCTTTCTTAATTAATCCCTTTGTCCTCCTTTGTTGAATCCTAAACTGCTCCCAATCCTCAGGATTATTGCTTTTTCTGGCCAATTTATATGCGCTCTCCTTGGACCTTATGCTATCCCTAATTTCCCATGTTAGCCACAGTTGGGTCACCTTTTTTGTTTTATTTTTATGCCAAACAGGGATGAACAAATTCTGTAGTTCATCCATTCGGTCTTTGAATGTTTGCCATTGCCTATCCACCATCAACCCTTTGAGTGCCATTCCCCAATCAATCCTACCCAACTCGCTCCTCAGACCATCGTAGTTTCCTTTATTTAAATTGAGGACCCTTGTCTCCGAGTCAACTACTTCATTCTCCATCTTAATGAAGAATTCGATCATATTATGATCGCTCCGACCCAAGGGGCCTCGTACAACAAGATTGCTAATTAATCCTTTCTCATTACATAATACCCAGTCTAAGATGGCCTGATCTCTGGTTGGTTCCTCGACATATTGGTCCAGGAAACCATCCCGTAAACACTCCAGGAATTCCTCCTCCACAGTATTGTTACTAATTTGGTTGGCCCAATCTATATGTAGATTAAAGTCACTCATGATGACTGCTGTGCCCTTACTGCACGCTTCTTTAATTTCTCTTTTAATGCTATCCCCAACCTCCGCCTTACTGTTTGGAGGTCTATATACCACTCCCACTAATGTTTTTTTCCCCTTAGTATTTCTCAATTCTACCCATACAGATTCCACATCATCAGAGCTAATATCCTTCATTACAATTGTATTATTCCCTTCTTTAACCAGTAATGCTACCCCACCTCCCTTTCCTTTTTGCCTCTCTTTCCTGAATATCGAATACCCCTGGATGTTGAGTTCCCAGTCTTGGCCATCCTTGAGCCACGTTTCCGTAATCCCAACCAAATCATATTTGTTTACCTCTTTGCGCAGCCAATTCATCCACCTTATAAGATCAGCCATTATCTTATTGAATGGCGGAGCAGGCTCGAGAAGCCAAATGGCCTACTCCTGCTCCTATTTCTTATGTTTAAATTGTCCCCCACTGCTCTGTTTACACTCGCTCCAAGGAAATTGGTCCCATTTATGTTCGACTGAAGGTCGGCCCTATAGCACAGCCTTCAGTGGTTCTGGAACAGTGCTGTCCAATACATTAGCCACTAGCCAAATATGGCTAATTGGAAATCCAGAAGGGACTAACTGCATTTCTGATAGCAAGTAAAAAGTGAGCAACAGACATTGAGTATTGAGATCACATGCCCCATGCCCATTCGCATGCCATAAGCATGTGTACTTTAACCTTTCTGTGCATTTGTTGGCAAAATGGTTAAGACGAAAAGCAGTGAGCGACTATTTTTTGATCATTGCGAGTGCTTTAGTCCTTGCTTACTGAATGGTAGTAGTTGTTTATTAATTAAATATACATTTGAAGTACATTTACCAGTATTGTGTGCATATAAGGATAAAATTAGTGCATGCGCCTATAACTCTCACCACAGCCACACCTGTGCCTAGTCATCAATTTCTATTGGACTGTTCTAGAATACACTCCAATGTCCCCTCCCCTCCTGCAACTACATGTTCACCTTCCTAATGTCCCTCTTTAATCTGTTCAGGATGTGGCACAGGAAGTAATCTGGTGATTAGTGCTTGAGTTCTTGCTTTTCAATATTGTGCCCAGCTTTCTAAACTCCTGCAAGATCTCAAACTGACTTCTATCCAACTCATTGATTCCAACAGGGACCACGACTTTCAACTGCTCTGCTGCCCTTTCTAGAGGTTTTTCCACCTGTTCTGTCATGTCCTTCACCTTGGCACCGGTGAGACAACATAACTATTCAGGATTTCCAATCATGACTGAAAAAAAGGGGCCCCAGTATACCTCCTTCCCCCCCCCAACCCCAGAGTTCCAATCACCCAACCTAGTCCCTGCTCAACCTCTTCCAGATCAGACCAGCCCTACAGCTCAGCCTACAACAAGATGGCCCCATTTCCAGTCACTAGAGGGCTGGATTTCTGTGCCGGCGGGAAGAAATTAAAAAAGGTACTGCTTCGTACAGCCCAGAGACGGCGCACCGCGGCTCGGATGGAACTGTTTTGCGGGACATATGTTTCACACCCTTGGTCTTGCTGCACTTCAGCCACAGGAGTGTATGCGGCTTGTGAGACACAGTTTGGTCACCCCAGGCTAGATTCAATGAAGAGAAAAAATGCACAAAATTTACAGGAGAAAGTAGCGTTGACATTGCAACTTCTTCATATTTTTTCTGTTAAATTCCAAGATAATTGTTTTTCCATTAGGGATAAGTGTTCATCTAATTTGCATGCGCAAACTGGTCCAATTCAAATAAAGATTTTCCATTTTCAAAGTTCATGCAAATCCTAACTACAAAACTTTAGATGCTTTTATACTGGTTGAGCCATGCCTGTGCTGCCTGTTCCTGATGTGTGGGTCTCATACAGCCAGCAGCAGCCCCAAAGTAAATGCGTTGGATTTGTTAAGGTCAGCCATCGGGATGACCCCATTCCCAGCAGCCATTCTTAGCAAATCCAGCAATGTTTACTCTGGGTTTGACGAGAGCCATGTGGCAGAAGCCAGCAGCACAGGCACATCACAAAGCTAATATAAAAGCTGCTTCTGGGAGCTCTATTAAAGCTACATTGACTCACTGAAGTTGCTTTACATTGTGCGGGACTTGTGTTAGTGGCATTGGCTCCCAGCCTGCAAATCTTAAATGGCCTGGAATTTGCAGTTCTGATGACAGCTTTCATAAGCCTTCAGAAAGGCCCCACAAGTTCCGAGTTCCCGCATGCGCTGTGCATACAAGAAAACCCAGAACTTGTGATAAGTCAAGTTTCACCTCGACAGATCTACCACACCGACAAGAAAATCACTTTCGCTGGCGCAGAGTTGGGCTAGTTGCCCAAATACTGCCCAGCAAATGCCCACAAAATCCTTACACCTGGTAAAAGCAGGCGTAGGGCCTGCTTTCACCAGGGTAAGGGTTAATATAAACCTTAAATTAAAAAATTAAAAATTATGCACACTTAAAATTAGTTTAGGCAAATTTTGGCCCAGATTAAAATGTTTAAAATTATTTTTCAAAAAATTTTTTTTTTTTATTGTATTTGCTTTATTGAAGGGACTTTTAATTAAATTTGAAAATGAGAACATTTATTTTTATTGTAGTTGTCTAAATTATTTAATTATTTGGGGATCCGTAATATGCTAATAGGGATACAGTTTGTAAATGGAATCCCCATAAGCATATTAGGAATCCTCCTTTCTGATTGGCCGACCTGGCCCACGTGATCCCAGGGATGCTTCCGAACCCGCCTGCTGTCCTGGGATCTGTGGGCCTTTACGCAGGCGTATGCCTGCAGGCCCAGGGCCCAAAATCTCCGCAGCCTGGAGCCTGAAGGTAAGTGCATATAATTTTAGCGGGTCGGAGGCATACTCCGGAGGTACGCCTCAAACTGTAAATTCCGGGCCAATACAATATAAAAGCAGCCTAAAATGAATAATACAATGCAAAGGTCCACAATACAAGACCTACAGAGATGAAGGATAGAGAAATATAACAAGGTAGCAAATGAGATTGATCAAAATTAGATTTTTTGGGGACTTCTTCTGTTCATAAACTTACATTCAGCTCGCTTCACTATTTCATCACACTAGCAATACAGTTTAAAAAAAATTACTAAGCTGAACTCTATTGATCCCACATAAAAGGATTAAAGTATAGCCTTATGGTGCCTGATTATCTCAACACATAGATTTCTATTCATCAAAAATGTTTTGGTCAATATTAGGCCACATGCAGAATTTGGAATAAGGTTACATTCAGTTCTGCAAGTCATCTGATTTTGTGTCTAAAGTTTCACTTGCTTGCCAACAGTGTGACTAAGTATGGAAACAATTTACTTTTAACGACTGACTTCCACAAATACTCATTTCAGTTTTGATACTAGAGCACAGAACACTACATGGTACAATTCTAAAGGCGGTGCAGGAACAGAGAGACTGGAGGGTTCACATAAACAAACCTTTGAAGGTGACAGGACAAGTTGAGAAGGCTGTGAAGAAAGCATATGGGATCCTTGGCTTTATAAATAGAGGCGTAGAGTACAAAAGCAAGGAAGTGATAGTATAAACCTTTATAAATCACTGGTTAGGTATCAGTTAGAGTATTGTGTCTAATTCTGGGCATCACACTTTAGAAAAGATGTCAAGGCTTTGGCAAGGGTGCGGCAAGGGTGCAGAGGTGATTTAACAGAATGCATCAGGGATGTAGTAATTAAGTTATGTGGAGAGATTAGAGAAACTGAGATTGTTCTCCTTAGAGCAGAGAAGTTTAAGGAGAGATTTAATAGAGGTGTTCAAAATTATGAGGTGATTTGATAGGAAGAAACTAACTACAGTACTCTGTTTCCACTAGCTGGAGGGTTGGTAACCAGAGGATAACTGGCAAAAAAAAACTAGGGAAGAGATGATTCAGCGAGACCAAGGGTGTCAAGGGTTGGGTGGGGGGGAGGGGGGGTGAAGAGATACGGAGGCTATGAAAAATGTTACTTTCTGGCTACTTAAATCTGGTAAATTGAAATTTTTTACGTGAACAGATCATCCAACTGCTTAACCCTCACACTCAGTAACCAGTTCTATATTCTCTATCTGTCATGAACTTTATACTGACAGTATCCCTCTATTCTTTCCTTCCAGCCCATAAATTCTAGTAATTAATACCAGGAATATCTTCCATAAGGCAAGGCTTCTTATTTGAGAAATTGGAATAATCCATACTGGCAGCATGTTTAGAAATATAGGACCACGTGGTTCTAATCAACACTAAAGTCACTGAGACACTGTACATCGTGTATCATTTTTTAAGATGGCAATTATGTAATTATTGTATATTTTAAGGTAGGCCTATAAGATATCCAGTCTTCTTACATCAATATTTTGACAGTGGCAGGTTATCACTTCTTTGAATGCGTCTCCACCAATAAAGAATTATAAAATTGATTTATTTTGGGACTGTTTTTGATGACACAACAGCATTGATCAGATCAGAACTATTGCAAGAGGCAATGTTAGAAATAACCAGGTTAAATTATAAAGAATTTTACTTTTAGCTTTTTCTACATGGTTAATTCTAGTAATGTTTTTAAATTGAAGTATGGGGCAATTCTGCCACAAGTATGGCAACAAATCTCGATTGGTGCACCGCTATTATAATAACAATTGAAAGTTGTGCAAGTGTTGGTCCCAGTGTTGATCAGACTTGAAGCTGCCAATGCAACAAAAATGTTAATTCTTGGCACAGTTCCTTTAATGTTTCTATTTGTATCCTCCAAAATATGGGGGTTGACAACACACTAATGACCCTACCAGAAACGCTGTTTACGGAGGTCACGGTCCATCATCAAAGACCCTACCCACCCCAGCCACAGTCTGTTCGCTCTCCTGCCATCTGGGAGATGCTACAGATGCATTCGCACCCGTACGACCAGATTTAGGAACAGCTTCTTTCCCAGGGCTGTCATCCTACTGAACTCCACAAATAAACTCTAAAGCCTGCACATCTGCCAATGCACTTTATTATGGTTATGTTAATGTATTACAAGCCTGATGCGCTATCAATAACTCAAAAGACTGAGATTAAGCAAGTAATTAACAGGCTTTTATTAACAAGAGAATGAAGGTGTGCCTCGAGTGGTCGACCAGTCCAGAATACAGAGGGACTGTGGAGCAGTCACCTTTATACCTGGACTCGTGGGAGGAGTCAGCCGAGACATGTACAGGCATGTACACAGTGGAATACAAACAGTGGTTTACCACATTCACCCCTTGTTTAAAAATGAGTCCGGCGGGGTGAAGTGTATTAAAAGTTAGTGTATTGGAGTCTCTCCGGAGGTCTTGTCTGCCACTGTGATCGACGTGGCGACGGCAGGGGTAGTGAAGCTTCCGGCGTCGAGTCCCACGTAGGCTGGGGCACTAGTGTGTAGTCCTCGTAGGTGTCGAGCGGGTCGCCGGGCCCAGGCCCGCCGTCTGCTGGGGCTGGATATCGGGTCGTTGGGGGGGGGGGGGGGGGGTGGTGGGGGTGGTAGTGGGTTACTGCGGCCCCCGAGGGTGCGAGGTCTCGTATGGAGACTGTGTCCTCCCGCCCGTCCAGGTACGCAATGTAAGCATACTGGGGGTTGGCGTGGAGGAGGTCGAACCTTTTGACCAGGGGGTCCGTTTTATGGGTCCTCGCGTGTCTTCTCAGTAGGACCGGCCCTGGGGACGTCAGCCATGGCGGTAGCGATGTCCCCGATGTGGACTTCCTTGGGAAGACAAACATTTTCTCATGAGGGGTGGCGTTAGTGGCAGTGCAGAGCAGTGACCGAATAGAGTGGAGCGCATCGGGGAGCACATCCTGCCAGCGGGAGGTCGGAAGGCCCCTAGACTTTAAGGCTAGCAGGGCGGCCTTCCAAACTGTCGCATTCACTCTTTCCACCTGTCCATTCCCCCGGGGGTTGTAACTGGTGGTCCTGCTTGTGGCAATACCCCGAGCGAGCAGGTACTGGCGGAGTTCGTCGCTCATAAACGATGAGCCCCGGTCGCTATGGATATAGCTGGGGAAACCGAACAGGGTGAAGAGGTCGTTCAGACATTTAATGACCGTGGCACTGGTCATGTCCGGGCAGGGGATGACGAACGGGAAACGGGAGTACTCATCAATAATGTTGAGGAAGTACACATTGCGGTCGGAGGAGGGGAGAGGCCCTTTAAAATCAACGCTCAGGCGCTCGAAGGGGCGAGTGGCTTTTATCAGGTGAGCCCTGTCTGGTCTATAAAAGTGCGGATTGCACTCAGCGCAGACTTGGCAGTTCCTGGTCATGGTCCTGACCTCCTCAATGGAGTAAGGCAGGTTGCGGGCCTTGATGAAGTGGAAGAACCTGGTGAACCCCGGGTGGCAGAGGTCATTGTGGAGGGCCCGGTCTACCGATCTGCGCGCTGGCGCAGGTGCCACGCGATAGAGCATCCAGGGGTTCATTGAGCTTCCCGGGCCGGTACAAGATCTCGTAATTGTAGGTGGAAAGTTCGATTCTCCACCTCAAGATCTTGTTGTTTTTGACTTTGCCCCTCTGCTTGTTGTTAAACATAAAAGCAACTGAACGCTGGTCAGTGAGCAGGGTAAATCGTTTTCCGGCCAGGTAGTGCCTCCAATGACGCACAGCCTCCACAATAGCCTGGGCCTCCTTCTCAACAGCGGAGTGTCTGGTCTCCGGGCCCTGGAGGGTTCGTGAAAAGAAGGCCACGATCACCCCGCCTGATTAAGGGTAGCGGCCAGGGCAAAGTCGGACGCATCACTTTCCACCTGGAAGGGGATGGATTCGTCCACTGCGTGCATGGTGGCTTTGGCAATGTCTTCCTTGATACGGTGGAAGGCTAAGCGGGCCTCTGCCGTCACGGGAAAAGAGGTGGACTTGATCAGCGGACGGGCCTTGTCCGCATAGTAGGGGACCCACTGGGCGTAATAAGAGAAAAACCCTAGGCACCTCTTCAGGGCCTTGAGGCAGTGGGGCAGTGGGAGTTCCATAAGGGGACGCATCCGGTCGGGGTCGGGACCGGTGACTCCGTGTTCCACAACACAGCCAAGGATGGCGAGGCGGTTTGTGTGGAATATGCACTTCTCCTTGTTATACGTCAGGTTGAGGAGTTTGGCGGTGCAGAGGAATTTTTCGAGGTTTGCCTCATGGTCCTGCAAGTCATGGCCGCCGATGGTCACATTGTCCAGATATGGGAAGGTGGCCTGCAACGCATTTTGATCGACCATCCGGTCCATCTCCCTTTGGAAGACGGAGACCCCGTTGGTGACGCCAAAGGGAACACTAAGGAAGTGATAGAGGCGGCCGTTTGCCTCAAAGGCAGTATACTGGCGGTCCTCAGGGCAGATAGGGAGCTGGTGGTACGCTGATTTCAGGTCAATGGTCGAGAAGACGCGGTACTGCGCGATCTGGTTGACCATATCAGCTATACGGGGGAGTGGGTAAGCGTCCTGCAGGGTGTAGCGATTTATTGTCTGGCTGTAGTCGATGACCAGGCGCTGCTTCTCGCCGGTCTTAACGACCACAACCTGGGCTCGCCAGGGGCTGGTGCTGCCCTCAATAATCCCCTCCTTCAGGAGCCGCTCCACTTCGGTTTTAATGAAAACCCTGTCCCCGGCACTGTATCGCCTGCTCTTTGTGGCGATGGGCTTACACTCGGGGGTGAGGTTAGCAAACAGTGGGGGGGGGGGTGGCTCTGAGTGTGGAGAGGTTGCACCTGGTGCGCGGCGGGCAATTTGGAAGCTGCTGGCTGCGGACTGAGTGGGGGGAGGGGTCCACCATACGCCATCGTAACACTTTTAAAGGTGGCACTGAAAATCTAACCCCAGTAGAACGGCAGCGCAGAGGTGGGGCAGGACCAGAAGTTTAAAATTATCGTACACAGTCCCGTCTACTGCGAGTGTCACCACGCAGTAGCCGCCAATGTCCGCCGACTGGGACTCGGAGGCCATAGAAATCCGCTGGTGCGCAGGCAAGACTGGTAGAGAGCAACGCCGCACCGTGTCGGGGTGGATGAAGCTCTCCGTGCTCCCAGAGTCAAAAAGGCAGATTGTTTCGTGACCATTTACCTTAATGTCCATTGTGGACCGGGCCAGCTGGTGCGGTCTCGCTTGGTCCAGCATAACGGAGGCCAGCGTAGGGGTCGGTGTGTCGCTGCGGGTAGCAGGTGAGGCGGTGTTGGGGGCCTGCTGCATCCCGGCTGTCGTCCAAGATGGCGGCATTCATGATCCCCATGTGGCTGGAGGCGTCCAAAATGGCTGCTGTTCCAGTGGTTCGCACATGGCTGGGGAGGCCCAAGATGGCGGCCCGCACGGCCCACACGCGGCGCTGCTGGGGTTCGGGGTGGCTTTGGCCCTGCAGACGCTGGCGTAGTGTCCTTTCTTCCCGCAGCCTGAGCAGATCGCATTTTTCGCCGGGCAGCGCGCTCTGGAGTGTTTGGCCTGGCCACAGAAGTAACATTTCTGGCCTTGGGGCACTGCTGTCTGGCCTTGGGACACTGCTGCGGTAGTTGGGCCGTTGCTGGGATGTGGCTGGGGTGGCACGGCGCTATGAGACGGTCCTACCGTGTCCCAGGCTGTCGTTCCCCGCGGCGTCCACGGTGCAGAGGAGTAGGCGTCCATGCCCCGGTAGGCTGCGTCCAATGATAGTGCGAGTTCAGAGGCCTTGTTGAGATCGAGGTCACTCTGCTCCAACAGTCGCTGTCGGGTGTAATTGGACCTGTGGCCCGCTACAAAAGCGTCCCGGATAAGTTCCTCGGTGTACACGGCGGCCTTTACATCCTTACAACCACAGGCCCGGCCAAGCACAGACAGTGCCTGAAGGTATTCCGCGGTCGATTCCCCAGGTTGTTGTTGACGACTCCCCAGGAGGTGCCTAGCGTACACCTCATTCACTGGGCGGGTGTACTGGTCCTTGAGGAGCTTGATAGCATCCGCGTACGAGGTCGCGTCCTGGATGACCGAGTACACTCGGTGGTTCACTTTGGAGGTCAGGACGTCCAGTTTGTCCTCGTCCGATTTGACCGTTTCAGCGGAGGCGATCAGAAATTTTTCAAAACACCCAAGCCAGTGAGTAAACTTGGTGGATGAGTCCGCCTCCCGATGATCTAAGTCCAGGCATGCTGGTGTGAGGATCTTCTCCATTATAAAAATCTTGTTAATAAAATTGATACGCTATCAATAACTCAAAAGACTGAGATTAAGCGAGTAATTAACAGGCTTTTATTAACAAGAGAATGAAGGTGTGCCTCGAGTGGTCGACCGGTCCAGAATACAGAGGGACTGTGGAGCAGTCACCTTTATACCTGGACTCATGGGAGGAGTCAGCCGAGACATGTACAGGCATGTACACAGTGGAATACAAACAGTGGTTTACCACAAAGCCAAATGTATGTTGAATGTTTAAATGTCTTAATCCAAATGTACACTCTCGGGAGCCGCAAGCCTACATTTCGTTGTACTGCACTTGTGCACTAACAATGACAATAAAAGTTGATTTGATTTGATTTGATCAGCTGTGCTAGACTACATGAGGTTGACAAAAAATGGACAATCCAAAATTAAAATAAACGATAACCCAATATCTAACTGAGAAATCTACACAAATAATTACAAAAATAGCTTACGTTTATACAGCATCTTTAACATTAAAAAAGTGCCACAGCATAAGGAAAACAGGCACTGAAATAGGAGTTTTAATATCTAATCAGGGACTGACCTGACTCCAGGGGGCAGCAGAGTGAGGCCGCATACTCCTTTGCTTCAGAATCAGGTACGGACTCTGGATTAATAATACTATAGTTTGAGCATCAACGTGCACCAACTTTGCAGGTCATAAAAACCTGCTGGAAGGCATGATTGCTGCACCACAATTTGAGCTCACAATTTTTCCTGAAACAGTATTTTCATAATGCAAGTGTAATGGGAACAATACTGCCTCAATATTTATTTTTGCACAGTATTAAACTTTTAGAATGAGTTTTATTCTATTGCTACAAGTGAGTTGAATGCAATCTCCCTTGTTCATCATAACGGTGGCATAGTGGTTAGCACTGTTGCCTCACAGCGCCAGGGACCCAGGTTCAAATCCGGCCTCGGGCGACCGTCTGTGTGGAGTTTGCACATTCTCTCTGTGTCTGCGTGGGTTTCCTCCGGGTGCTCCGGTTTCCTCCCACAGTCCAAAGATGTGCGGGTTAGGTTGATTTGGCTGTGATAAATTGACCCTTTGTGTTAGGGGATTAAATACGTGGGGTTACGGGGATATGTGTCGGTGCAGGCTCGATGGGCCGAAATGGCCTCTATCTGCACTGTGGGGGATTCTGTGATTCTGTGGATTCTGTGAAACAAACATTCTTAGTGCAGCATCAAACTAATAATTATTTGTGTATAATCAGAAAACGACAGCAGTTAACAGCTTTCTTGTTTGTAGTTGAATTCCCTTAGGCCACACAGGCTCTTCAAAGGAGGAGTGAACAAATTGCTGCATTTATTTCCACCAGTGTGTTGGGACCAGTAGACTTCTTTTTCTCACTGTCAAGATCTGAGGGGACAATATTCACCCAACACTTTGTCTGGAATGTGCAATTCCATCTAGTTTGAATCTAGTCTTCTGCAGAGTAATTAAAATTCTCTGCAATGTGTAATTTAATCCAGTCATTGTCAGGAAGGCTACAGAGTTCAGAGAACGCACAGCACCAACACTACCAAGTTCAGGGACGGCACAACATCAACACTACCAGTTCAGAGAATGCACAGTGCCAACATTACAGAGTTCTGAGAATGCACAGCGACAACACTACAGAGAACAGACAGCGCTATCACTACTGAGTTCAAAGAACCACAGCACTAACACTACCAAGTTCAGAGAGTGCACAGCGCTAAAACTACCGTGTTCAGAGAACACTTAGCGTTAACGTTTACTATGTTGAAACTGCAGCTTTTGAGTAGTCACGGCTACTTTTAAGACTACCATCTATGGAAGCAGTAACTGCTGCCTCTACAGAAGTGACAACAGCTCTTATACCCTCATGTCTGGCTGGTGGCTACAATGATCTCCTGGACTGCCACAGTCACCTGGGTCTTCCTCACTTCAGTCCTGCCTCCTTCATTGCATTGCAGATATGGATTCTGGACTCTTCCAACTGTCCCATCATCAACATCACGAGAAGAAACTGTCTCCACTGCCTGCATGTGAGACCATTGCTCCTGAATCATTGATTTTTAACAGCCGAGGCCAGAGATCTTGGTTTTGGAATCCTCAGCTGAGGCCTCTTGCTTATGTCACCTCTGGAGAGAAACAGAGGTCTCCTCAAACGTTACCTACCAGCTCCTCCTGTTCATGGAGCCACTCAGTAATATCTGCTCTGTATCAGCAGCAGCGCTTCCCTGAATGGGTGTCTAAGCTGTTGCTTGAGTAAACAAGATGCCATGACAGAATGGGTGGATTAGGTGCAGGAAGGGTCCTTCTGGAGGCACTGGGCTGCTCAGATGTTTCTTTCTTTAAGCATTCAGCACCTGAGGTAAGCAAAGGACAACTAACTGACTTGTGCATCATAAGATTACGCTGCTCTTCAGTGCACCTCGTCAAGAGATGACTGCTGACATTGTAAAGGCTTTACAGTGAATCTCAGAATTTTGGCCCTTGCCCACACGGAGGTGGATGATAATCGTTGAAGTATCATGCACCAAGGTATGAAGAGAACTCAGTGAGGAGGCACAAAACACATTCTGTGGCCAGACAGAGGAGCAGCACAGTAGATACTTCCCTGGTTTAGGGCTGACCAAACAGACCAGCAAGTGAATGAAGTAGCCAAGAGGACTGACCAGTCTGACAAGCCAGGCCTCACTCTATAGAAGGCTGCCTGGCACCAATTTGTGCCAGTCATTGTGAACCTGGAGTCACGCATGGCACATTATCAGCCTGATCTGTAAAAAGTCCCACAAAACTCATGTCTGCTGGGGAAGTGAGGCCTCTATATTGAGCAACCTCCCACCCTCTGACTCTGAAAACCTTCCACGTCTGGCCAATCCAGAAATTGACTTATGGGCCCTTTCAAATGTATAACCCCATGAATGGATACGGCAAGATCATGTGGGGTGCGGTGTCCATTTCTCGGAGGCTAAATTTGCAAATCCACAGCACTGACTTTTATATAATTTGAGCTGCAAGGTTGGTTTAAGTGAGGTGCATTTCATTCAATGAGAACAGCCGAGGGTGATATCATTGCAAGTGATGTCACTAGTCGAGTTGTAGCTTTTTAGCATGCGCGGAGTGCAATTTCATCGGATGGTCCGGCATGTGCAGAAGGTTGACATCCTGATTTCTCCCACCCCACTCCGGGCTCCCGCTTTCCCCTCCCTTCCCCACCCCCAATGGCCCGTGCTCTGCTCCCACACCCCTCTTCTTCCCCACCCTCGCCCGCCCCATTGCTACCGGCATGGCTGCATTTCAGGTACTGGGCTCTCAGACCACGCTTTTGGAGAACGGCAACTAGGAGGGCCCGGTGCAATGCGTAGCAAGAACAGAGTTCTGCGCATGCGCGTCAGCGAAAACCTTGCAAACCGAATGTTTTCATCACTATCAATATTTACTTCCGAACAAAATTATCAAATCATTGCTTTCAGCATATTACCAGACGGATAAGACTTCTTTAGTGATCTCAAAACAGCAAGCTTTTAAAATGTTATGAAGCGAACAATATTTTCTTCAATTTAGAACTTAAATAATTTTAAAATGTGGTCTTGTATCTGTTTTGTTTGTTAATGTGCCTGTGAAGTGCATTGGGACATTTTGCTACGTTAAAAAGGTACTATATAAATGCAAGTTGCTGGTCAGCCCTAAACCAGGGAAGTATCTACTGTGCTGCTCCTCTGTCTGGCCACAGAATGTGTTTTGTACCTCCTCACGGAGATATCTTTATACCTTGGTGCATGATACTTCAACGATTATCACCCACCTGTGTGTGGGCAAGGGCCAAAATTCTGAAAGATTCACTGTAAAGCCTTTACAAGTATGATCTAGACTGGTGGAAAAATCAATTCTGCAAAAGGTAAAAATGAAGAAGCTAATAGAGGTGTAGCAAACAACTTAATTCAGTGAGAAAATTATAGGTGCTGTTCTTGGTGCATAAGAAAGTCTTTAGAAAGGTAAAATTATATATTTTTATAATTGAAAAATTTCCGGTAAAACAGGTTTGTTATGTGCAGAAAAGTATCTGTCTGCACTTCAGATAAGGCCTGTAGCTTTTGGGAGACAAACTGCCCAGTAGTGTGTGTGTTGCTCTAAAAGTGAAACTTGTACAGCTCACGTTAAAATGATTGAGCTAAAAAAAAAAACATGTCAGAAGAAAGGCATAATGTATTTTGTAGCTTTTCATTTTGGTTAAATAGGAAATGCTTAATGAATTTCAGTGTGATTTGAAAATCGTTCTTTTGACCCCCCTAGCAGATTCTTGTTATCAGGAGCAGCTGTACGGATTGGTAGTTCTCATTCCAGGTCACTAAAAGTTAAGACCCCCTCAGGCTTGTTTCTATACCGTCTGGTACAAATTAGTGTTTTACTTCCTTGATAGAACACCATGCCCTTATTAGGCTATTTAAACTTAGATTTATGTTTCAAAGGCAGCTTTTTTTTTTAAAAGAAAGTAGAAGCTAGAATCTTAGGAATGTTGTTGAATTCTACGTTGCCCAAAATTTATGTTTTGAAATAAAGTTTAGAAATTATCTTCATTGCTGGTTTTAATTAAAAACAAATATTTGGCTCTTTGATTTCTGAATAAATTCAAATACGCCTACATTTAATTTCTCTTTCTTTTTAGAGACTCATAAAAGGAAATAATAAATGTACTTGCTGTAACCAGCAACCTAATGAAACTTGTTTAACAAGTTCATGAGAGGTTGATGCAGAAGGAATATCAAGCGAAAAGTTTGTTTACCCGCACATCAAAATAACATTTGAAAAAGTGTTTCATTGGTTTGAACAAGTGTTTTATCAAACAGATGAAAAGAAACAGCATGAAAGACATACAACCCTCATATGGTTTAGAAGGGTTTCTGTATGAGTAATATGACATTACTGCGTGACCAATGATCTTTTAGGAAGCTACTAAAGGTATAATGAAAATGTATAAATCTACTATGAATTGAAAAAGGGTAGCATGTCTTTTTTATTTAAGAGTTTGCCCTGTAATCAACAGATGAGTGATTCCTTTAGCTTTACAGTATACTGTATCTCAGATTCCTGATTTTGAGAGTTGGCTCCTCTTTAAAAGGAACTGAGCATTAAGGTATAGGCCCAGAACTTGTGGTAGTAACAACGGTGAGGCTGTCAGCGCTCATTATTACAGTGTAAAACGGACAGCAACTTCTGTCGTTTGCACATGTGCAGTTAAACGCAGAAATCTGGAAGTTGCCGTCAGTGATGCCCTGTTCCTCTACAGGGTGCGCTGTTCCAGTCATCGTTGATGGAATCATTTAGAAATCACTGATTTGTCATGAAATTCAACTGTTTACACACTATTCCCGCTGTAGGAAGCAATGATAAGTTAAACCTTGTTCAATCAGGAGTAACTGAGTTTTTAATAAAGTAGCAAGTCATAATTACTGCTGAATAACCTCTCTGGCCCTGAAAAACTAATTTTACGTGTGGAGTCTCATTTCCTCAGAAGAACATTTAAAAATTGCAGATTTGTAATAACATTTTTAAAAAATTAAGTTTTTGTTCTGATATTTACATTTCTCCCTCAACTCATGTGCATGTCTCAATCTTTATTTCACTTTCTCTACAATGATTTAAATGTGATTTATATTCCCTGATCAGCCTGCCTTATGCCTGCCCTGTTGCTGGATGCCACAGATTCCCTGCAGAAAGCGCAAAGTTGAAACTGAAGTTGGAAAAGAGGAAATCCATGCTCTCGAGCCCGATAAATCTTCGTGGGCAGCGTTTTTGTTTTTGAGGTCAGCAGCGAGCGCCATTCCTTCACCGCTGACTGCAAAATCTGGGCCATGGAGTTCTGATGAAAGGTCATTGACTTGAAATGTTAACTCGGTTTCTCTCTTCACAGATGCTGCCTGACCTGTTGAGTGTTTCCAGCATTTTGTGTTTTTATTCAAGTTATATATGTTGTTTTTCAAATGCAGGAATGCCAACCCCACGGTCTCATAAATCATGAGACAAACTCTTAAAAATCATGAGATTTGGTAAGAAATCATGAGTTGCTATTTTCCCCCCGACCTAACCCCTTGCTGACCTTTGCCCCCAGACAGGAAGTGCATTTGGCTGTCACTAACCGATTACTGACATAAGAACATAAGAAATAGGAGCAGGAGTAGGTGGATCGGTGGCCCCGCTGTCACGTCACACGCAGGCCGGCCTCACTCTGCTTTTGACCGGTGCTCTTTCCGGAACATAGCCTCCTCCAGCCCTACAACCCTCGGAGATCTCTGCGCTCCTCCAATTTGCACCTCCCTGATTTTAAATCGCTCCACTATTGACGGCCGTGCCTTCAGCTGGCCACACTTGCTCTACCATCCAATACAAGAGGCAACCTTTGTTGGCCCCAGGCGGATTGAATTCTTCAACAGACAGATGCACTAATTGGGTTGGCCTGTAGAAAGTGAGGTGCCTCAACATTTCTAAAAATGTAAACCGGATGCCAGAATTCTGATTTTCAAAAGTAAGCTCCAATTTTCCACACTTTTTAATGTTAAGGTTTATATTAATTTATCAGCAGCAAACAAGACTAAAACCATAAATCCACTCCTGATGCAATATTGGACTTCAAAAAATGTAGCTAATAAAAGTAAGTTAAACATGCGTCAATCACTCCTCTTCCCTCTGCTAAAATGCTTCCGTGCCTCACCTAATGATTGAAAGCCCGATCTTACAAACCCATCTGCAGTAGGATCATTTTATTTTAAAAAGCGTATTCACATCCAGCTCAAAATTCACACAAACTGGATTCTCATTTCCTCCCCTAAAACATGTTCACGGTCATCTGACAGCAACAAAGTACCTTCTTATTCACCTGTTGCGAGTAAAACTTGGCGACTCCCTCACCTGTGATAGGTTTAACAAGAAGATGAGGTACACTTAGTATCTACCAATTGGTCTGTTGCCTTTGTTGTTGTGCCATTTCTTTATCCATACATTCATTTACTGGCTCAATGATGGCCTTGACCAAGACAAACTACTCAATGGCAGCAAATCCATCCCTCACAAATGAGGGAGACATGGAATATGTTCTCAACAATCAGTGAGTAAGAACGTGGATCAATTACAAAGTCAAAGAAATTGATTGGTGTTTCAGGGTCAGAGTTGAAGTACTCCTGCAATAGTCCCAAGATCCTCTCTACTTCCTTTTTGGTGAGATTCATCTATTTTCTTCTGTTGTGTAGGCATTTGTCGTGTATTGATTGCGAGTTTGACACCAGTTAATATGGTAATGTAATGTGCATTGCCTTATGGGAATTACCCAGGAAAGGGGCAGTCAGCCATTTTACCAATAAAGTAAAGATCACTGTTAGAAGCCTGTCTGCCTGACTCTGATTTAATTCGACGTATCTACATGCTTGATTGAATGCATTAAAGCATAGATACAACATTGGCGATGAGGATAACAAACAGGAATCATTTTAGATAAGTAGTTGCCCAAATTTTAGTTAGCTAGGATGGAGAAGACCGGCATTCAAAATTTTGCATGTTTCGCCGAGCCAGCCACGTTGGGTCCAAGATGGACGAGGTGGTTAACGTCTTTTGAGCTTTATGCCGACGGGAAAGGACTCATTATCGACGATACCTCTACAGCTGCCACAAAGCAGAGGAGAAGAGCTCTACTTCTACACCTAGCAGGACCAGATGTCCAGGATATCTTTTCGACTCTACCGGACACAGGAGAACCAGCAGACTACATGGCAGCGGTTAGTGCTTTGAATCACTACTTCGTGCCCCAGGTCAACGCAGCATTTGCTAGACAGACTTTTCATAAGTTGTCCCAGAAGGCAGGTGAGACTGTGCAACAATTTGCTACTCGCTTGCGGCAGGCTGCTGAAGACTGTGCTTTTGGGGGGGGGGGGGCTGCGGATAATCAAATAAGAGACGCTATCCCGAGTAGGTGCACGTCAGCCTATATGCGGAGGAAATTGCTAGAGGAAGGGCATGGTCTAACGCTCGCCCGCATGTTACAATTGGTCTCACAATGTGAAAACGTCGAGGAGCAGATGTCAGCCATGTCATGTACAGTGAAGGCGGAGACAGATACTGTTCGTCGTGTTACACAGAAAAGAAGGTATTATGCGAAAAGCTCGACAGTGAAACCAAAAGGAAATGGCGATAGGAACGAAAGGAAATGTTACAGATGTGGACACACAGACCACATGGGCAGAGATCCGAAATGCCCAGCACGCGGACAAACGTGTCATAAGTGCAAGGGAAAGGATCATTTCTCCAAAGTATGCCACACAAAGGGTACAAAGAAACACAGTGTGAACAATGTAGAGGAACAAAATGACTTTGCATTTGCTGTTACTGGAAATAACGTGACAGAGTCTTACCTTTTGTGTGCGGGGAGTAAACCTGAGAATGTTAATTGATTCGGGTGCAACTAGTAATGTGATAGATGAGAATACATGGGAAGGATTAAAGTCAGAACACATTAAGTGTCAGTCACATGTCCTAAGACAGAGAGAAAGTTATTCTCTTATGCTTCTAGCCGACCACTGTCAGTTAAAGGTGTATTCACATGTGGGATTACAATAGGTAAGAGAACTGAGCAGGCGGAGTTCATTGTGGTTAAAGGCCATGGAGAACCGTTGCTAGGAAGGGAGACAGCCATGAAACTGGGAGTTTTAAAAATAGGCGCAGATGTCTCAGCTGTGGTAGATGTAAGACAGCTACTAGAACAGCAGTATCCAAAGGTGTTCCAGGGAGTAGGAAGGCTGAACACAAAACAGATCAGTTTGTATATCGACCCACAAGTGAAGCCTGTGGCCCAGCCACTCAGGTGTATACCATTCAACTTAAGGGGGGCAGTAGAGGCCAAAATAAAACAATTGAGGGACATGGACATTATTGAACCTGTAACTGGTCCCACCCCATGGGTAAATCCTGTGGTTATTGTACCAAAAGCGGATATAGATGTAAGGTTATGCCTAGACATGAGATGAGCAAACCAGGCAATAGTGAGGGAACAATATCCAATCCCCACCGTTGATGAGATACTCCAAGGTATGAACGGCTCGACGGTGTTTAGTAAACTAGACCTGAAATGGGGTTATCACCAGCTAGAACTGACCCGAGTCACGAGAAATCACAACATTTGCAGTACATAATGGAGTATACAAGTACAAGAGGCTGATATTCGGTGTATCTTCAGCTAGTGAGCAATATCAGCACGAGATGGCTAATGCCTTAGCTGGAATAGAGGGTGCTGAAAACATCTCAGACGACATTATCGTGCATGCACGCAACCAGGACACGCATGACAGATGCCTGCACGGTCATGACCAGACTAATGGAAAGTGGACTGACACTAAACTCAGAGAAGTGCCAATTCAACATGGACCGATTGATTTTCATGGGAATCCTGTTGTCTGAAAAGGGCATTGGACCAACAGCAGAGAGAGTGCGAGCGGTGGCAGAAGCTCGGGAACCAGAGAATGCTACAGAGGTGAGGAGTTTCTTGGGACTCGTTGGGTACAGTAGCAGATTCATCCTGCAGTTTGCAACACTATCAGAGCCACTGCGACGCCTGACGAGAAAAGACACACCATTTAAATTTGGATCACAACAGAGACAGAGACAGTCAGTCATTCAGTGCACTCAAGGAAGAGTTGGCCAGAGCCGGCACTTTAGCATATTTTGATAAGGACGCACCAACCAAGGTGATAGCAGATGCCAGTCCTGTAGGTTTAGGCGCAGTACTAGTTCAGGACCAACAGGGACAAGAGGTGCCAATATGATATGTAAGTCGTAGTTTAACAGACTGTGAGAGGAAATACTCTCAAAGAGAGAGAGAGGCCTTAGCTCTTGTATGGGCTTGTGAGAGGCTGCATCCATATGTGTATGGCCGAAAATTTAACTTGGTAACTGACCATAAGCCATTACAAGTGATATACAGCCCACACTCTAAACCCTGTACCCGTATAGAGAGATGGGTACTCAAGATTACAGCCGTATGATTTTAAGGTGATACACATTCCAGGCAAGCAAAACATTGCAGACCCACTGTCACGATTGCTGGGGGAGACAGCAAAACAGGAGAGACATTCTCATGGCTCAGATGAATGTGTGAGATTTGTAGCTGTGAGTGCGACACCAAAAGCACTTACTACTAGAGAGGTGGAAGAAGCCTCTGCTACCGACCCAGAGCTGATTGAGGTACGGAAGGCAATCACAAACGGACGTTTTGAGAACTGTAAAGCTTATGCAGCAATTACAAACGAGCTGTGTGTAGTGGGGTACCTAGTTCTTCGGGGAACACACATCGTGCTACCCACAGTGTTACACGCATGAGCCCTGGTGTTAGCACATGAAGGACACTTGGGAATAGTTGGAACAAAGCAACATCTCAGAACCAAGGTTTGGTGGCCTGGCATGGACAAGGCAGCTGAAAAACACTGTAAAGCGTGCCACGGCTGTCAGATAGTAGCCAGACCCGACCCACCTGAACCGTTGAGACCAACACCATTACCGGAGGGCCCCTGGCAGGATGTAGTTATAGACTAACTGGGACCCTTGCCATCCAACCACTCCATTCTTGTGGTAGTTGATTATTATAGTCGCTACTATGAATACAACATCATGACCTCCACAACAACAGAGAAGGTTATTGATAGTTTAGTCAATCTTCAGCCGTCATGGTTTGCCAATCACCTGCAAATCTGATAATGGTCCCCAATTCAGATCTGAATTATTCAAAGAATATTGTGAAAACAACGGGATCAAACACCTGAAAACGACAGCAAAATGGGCTCAGGCTAACGGAGAAGTCAAGCGCCAGAATCCATTGCTAATGAAGAGAATCAGAATTGCTCAGTCAGAAGGACTAGATTGGAAACGTGAACTTAGAAAATATGTGACTGTGTACAGGAGCATTGAACATGCCACGACAGGAAAGAGCCCGGCAGAGCTGCTCTTTAAACGGAAAATGAGAGGAAAGCTGCCAGACATCACAGAGTCGCGCGCAGACATGGAAGTACGTGACCAGGACGCAGAACAAAAAGGCAAGTCCAAACTGTACGCAGATGAACAGCGGAGAACACAATACTCAGAGGTGGAAGTTGGCAACACAGTGCTGGTACGGCAGGACAAAGTGGACAAGTTCACCACTCCTTTTAATGCCACACCCCACAAAGTTTTGAGTAAAACAGGGAGTCAAGTAGCAGTGGAATCTCCAGAAGGAGCACGCTACTCGAGAAACACTACGTTTGCGAAGAAATACAGAACCAATGGACCAAAGGAGACACTCCATGAGCAGGAGGAAACACAAGGGACTGAGGACAGTATAGTAGACCCTGACACACATACCACTGTGACACAGGCAATACCCACTGACATCAACATGTCAGACATACCCAATACAGCCAGACCTCAAAGGGTTAAAAGAAAACCCCAAAGACTGGCTGATTATGTCACAACATAAACTGTGCGAGAACTGCATGGGTGATGTTAAATGTTTAAACCAAGAATTATTTTGTGTGATAAGACACAAGTTTGTAAAAAGTTTATAAACCAAATAAGTTATGCAGTGTTATTGTAAGCAACTGTTTGTAAACTGCAAGTTTGTTTCCAAGGAAAAGGGGGATGTCGTGTATTGATTGCGAGTTTGACACCAGTCAATACGGTAATGTAATGTGCGAGTTTAACACCAGTTAATATGGTAATGTAATGTGCATTGCATTGTGGGAATTACCCGGGAAAGCAGCAGTCAGCCATTTTACCAATAAAGTAAAGATCACAGTTAGAAGCCTGTCTGCCTGACTCTGATTTAATTCGACGTATCTACATGCTTGATTGAACACATTAAAGCATAGATACAACAGCATTAATCTGCATTCTTCCTTAGTTGGGACCCTCTTTTGTCTCTCAGTTCTCGGTCGTGGAACTGGAGGTTCACTCTTGAAAGATCCCAGCATATAATGAAAGGCTTGAGCTTGAATATTTTTCAGTTTCATTTCCTAGTTTGGTCCAAGCATCATTAGGAAGCCACCCTGCAGATTCATAGTCATCATCACTCCCTTCAGTTTCCAGTCGATTCAAATCCATGAATGTTAACAGTTCCTCTGCAAAGACTGCAAAATCAAAAACCACCATATCGGTGTGTAACTGATTAGCTTTCTCTTGACCCAGGTTTGTTGCAAGCACCAGAAACTGGGCATCCAGGACTGCCTCACGTTTCTGTCAGACATTGGAACACAGTTTGTTAGCTTCCTCAAACGCTTGTTAATTTAATACTGTTGGGTCTGATCATATCCTCCCGATTCTGCTGAACGCTGTTGATGAGCTCCCGGTACTGATGCCTCAGCATCCTCCGACGGTTGGGTCATCATCCCAAGCCCCATATGATATGCTGCCGTCATCCAGGTCCTCGTCCTCAGTCCTGGTACAATCAGAGATGGCCGAGTTTATTCTGCCGCGTGGCGCCCCTCCCGCTCCTGCAGCCATCCCGTTAGAGGTACTCAAGGACAGCGGCCAAGTATAGGGGGGCTCCGGCCCCAACACAGTCGGCATAGTAGCCAGTGAATGCAGCCAACAGGAAACGGAGACCGGGTCCGGAGTCTTAGATTTGGCTCGTCCTTACCTTTCTCTCCAGACATCGACATCTTCTGCCTGCAGCATGTAGCGCTTCTCAGAGGGCGACACAACACGTCACCCGTTGAGAACCCCTGATCCCCCAACCCATGTGTCCCCAGCAGCCAATCAAAGCAAAAAATCATGACTTACCAGAGTAGAATCGCAAGATCACGAGTTGGGGAGCATTTTCATTAAAATTCACGAGACTTGGCATTACTGTAAATGTGTTCAAATAAAGTCTGGGCACTCTTTCCAAAAGTCCCTTGAAATGATCTGTCCCTTGTCCAAACAGGGCACTAAAAAGTCTTGTGTCCTATTAGTGGTGCCGTGGCCACCATATAGTGCATTTTAATTGTCCTCTTTTGGTTCTAGTCTTCTGGAAGCAACCTTGACACACCACTCTCCCAGTTTGTACTGCTACCTGGTTCTAGATTCTATGCAGTTCTCCATGTAATTCTGTTGGTGTTCTGGATCTGGCTCCAAGAACATTGCATCACCATGTAATTGTAGACTCCACACTCTGGAATTCCCTCCCTATGCCTGCCTCTCCTCCTTTAAGACCCTCTTTAAAAATAATCTCTTTGTCCATGCTTTTGGTCACCCTTCCTAATCTCTCCCATTTCTCAGCATTCATTTATTTCTTGCACCTTTGTGACGCATCTTGGGATTTTTATTCTATGTTTAAGGTAGTACATAAGGTTCAAATGGTCATGGTCATCTCATCCTCAAAAAATGTTGACCGCTCTGTCCTTGCCAACGATCACCCACTCTCTAACCTCACTTTCCTCCAAGTTCTTTGAATGTGTTGTTGCCTCCCACCTCTGGCCATCTCCGCTGTAACTCCGTTCAAATCTTCAATCCATCTGCTCCCTTTCATGCAGCACTGAAACAGGTGTAATCAAAAAGGCACAAATGATATCCTTTGTAAATATGGTACATTATCCCTCTTCGTACTTCTTGACCCCTCTGCAGCATTCAGCATGGATGACCACGCCATCCTCCTCCAATAACTCACCTCCATTGTCTAGTTTGGCAGGACTGCCCTCATATGGTTCCATTCCTATCTATCCAAATGTAGCCAATGCATGTCCAGTAATAGCTTCCTTTTGCTGACTCCCACTACCAACTTTGGAATCACCAAAGGATTTATCCTTGGCCCCCTCATCCTTATCTACATGCTTTGCCTTGATGATGTCATCCGCAGACAGGAGGGGAGCTTCCACATGTTGGCTGATGACACCCAGCTCTACCTTCCACTTGTTTTGACCATTTGAATGCTGTCATAATACAAGACTGCTTGTCTGACATGCATTCTTGGATGAGTCTTTCAGCTCAACATTGGGAAGACTTAAGCCATCGTCTTAAGCCCCGCCACAAATTCTGCTCAGGTCATAGTCTCTCAACATTAACAAGGGGACGCGGTGGCGTAGTGGTTATGTCACTAGACTAGTAAGCCAGAGGCTCAGTCAAATGCTCTGAGGATATGGGTTCAAATCCCACCATGGCAGTTGGTGGAATTTAAATTCAATTCAATTCAATTCTGGAATTAAATGTTAGTCTTAGTAATGGCGACCATGATACCATTATCGATTGTTGCAAAAACCCATCTGGTTCACTAATGTCCTTGTCTGGCCTACATGTGACTCCAGACCCACAGCAATGTGGTTGACTCTTAATGCCCTCTGAAATGGCCTAGCAAGACACGCAGTTGTAAACAACCACTGCTAAAAACAATAAGAATAAAACCGGACGGACCACCCGGCACTGGAAATGACAACGGCAAACCCAGCCCTGTCGACCCTGCAAAGTCCTCCTTACCAACATCTGGGGGCTTGTGCCAAAATTGGGAGAGCTGTCCCACAGACTAGTCAAGCAACAGCCTGACAGTCATAATTACCGAATCATACCTTACAACCAATGTCCCAGACACCACCATCACCATCCCTGGGTATGTCCTGTCCCACCGGCAGCACAGACCCACCAGAGGTGGTGGCACTGTGGTATACAGTCGGGAGGGAGTAGCCCTGGGAGTCCTCAACATTGACTCAGGACCCCATGAGGGCTCATGGCATCAAGTCAAACATGGGCAAGGAAACCTCCTGCTAATTACCACCTACTGCCCTCCCTCAGCTGATGAATCTGTACTCCTTCATGTTGAACACCAATTGGAAGAAGCACTGAGAGTAGCAAGGGCACAAAATGTCCTCTGGGTGGGGGACTTCAATGTCCATCACCAAGGGTGGCTCGGTAGCACCACAACTGACCGAGCTGGCCGAGTCCTAAAGGACATAGCTGCCAGACTGGGTCTGCGACAGGTGGTGAGGGAACCAACAAGAGGGAAAAACCTACTTGATCGCGTCCTCACTAATCTACCTGTTGCATATGCATCTGTCCATGACAGCATTGGTGGAAGTGACCACCGCACAGTCCTTGTGGAGACGAAGTCCCGTCTTCATGTTGAGGATACCCTCCACCGTGTTGTGTGGCACTACCACCGCGCTAAATGGGACAGATTTTTCGAACAGATCTGGCAACTCAAAACTGGGCATCCAGGAGGCGCTGTGGGCCATCAGCAGCAGCAGAATTGTATTCAACCACAATCTGTAACCTCATGGCCTGGCATATCCCTCACTTTACCATTACCATCAAGCCGGGAGATCAACCCTGGTTAAACAAAGAGTGCAGGAGAGCATGCCGGGAACAGCACCAGGCATACCGAAAAATGAGGTGTCAACCTGGTGAGACTACAACACAGGACTACTTGCATGCCAAACAACGGAAGCAACATGCGATAGACAGAGCTAAGCGATCTCACAACCATCGGATCAAATCAAAGCTCTGCAGTCCTGCCACATCCAGTCGTGAGTGGTGGTGGACAATTAAACAGTTAACAGGAGGAGGAGGCTCCAAAAATATCCCCATCCTCAATGATGGTGGAGCCCAGCACGTGAGTGCAAAAGACAAGGCTGAAGCATTTGCAACTTCAGCCAGAAGTGCAGAGTGGATGATCCATCTCGGCCTCCTCCTGAGGTCCCCAGCATCACAGATGCCAGTCTTCAGCCCATTCAATTCACTCCACGTGATGTCAAGAAACGGCTGAAGACACTGGATCCTGCAAAGGCTATGGGCCCTGACAACATTCCGGCAATAGTACTGAAGACTTGTGCTCCAGAACTAGCTGCGCCCCTAGCCAAGCTGTTCCAGTACAGCTACAACACTGGCATCTACCCGGCAATGTGGAAAATTGCCCACGTATGCCTAGTCTACAAAAAGCAGGACAAATCCGACCCGGCCAATTACCGTCCCATCAGTCTACTGTCAATCATCAGCAAAGTGATGGAAGGTGTCGTCGACAGTGCTATCAAGCGGCACTTACTCAGCAATAACCTGCTAACTGACGCCCAGTTTGGGTTCCACCAGGGCCACTCAGCTCCTGACCTCATTACAGCCTTAGTCCAAACATGGACAAAAGAGGTGAGGTGAGGGTGACTGCCCTTGACATCAAGGCAGCATTTGATCGAGTGTGGCATCAAGGAGCCCTAGCAAAACTGAAGTCAATGGGAATCAAAGGGAAAACTCTCCATTGGTTGGAATCATACCTAGCACAAAGGAAGTTGGCTGTGGTTGTTGGAGGTCATTCATCTCAATCACATGACATCACTGCAGGAGTTCCTCAGGGCAGTGTCCTTGGCCAAACCATCAACTGTTTCATCAATGACCTTCCCTCCATCCATTCGAGACTCGTCAGATACTGACGCAGTCCGTGTCCATATGCAGCAAGACCTGGACAACATTCAGACTTGGGCTGACAAGTGGCAAGTAACATTCACACCACACAAGTGCCAGACAATGACCATCTCCAACAAGCGAGACTCTAACCATCTCCCCTTGATATTCAATGGCATTACCATCACTGAATTCCCCACTATCAACATCCTGGGGGTTACCATTGATCAGAAACAGAACTGGACCAACCATATAAATACTGTGGCTACAAGAGCAGGCCAGAGGCTGGGAATTCTGCGGCGAGTGTCTCACCTCCTGACTCCCCAAAGCCTTCCCACCATCTACAAGGCACAAGTCAGGAGTGTGATGGAATACTCTCCACTTGCCTGGATGAGTGCAGGATAAAGCAGCCCGCTTGATTGGCCCTCCATCCACCTTCAACATTCACGCCCTCCACCACCGACGCACTGTGGCTGCAGTGTGTGCCATCTACAAGATGCACTGCAGCAACTCGCCAAAGCTCCTTCAACAGCACCTTCCAAACCCGCGACCTCTACCACTTAGAAGGACAAGGGCAGCAGACGCATGGGAACATCACCACCTACAAGTTCCCCTCCAAGCCACACACCATCCTGACTTGGACCTGTATCGCCGTTCCTTCACTGTCGCTGGGCCAAAATCCTGGAACTCCCTTCCGAACAGCATTGTGGGTGTACCTACACCATATGGACTGCAGCGGTTCAAGAAGGCGGCTCACCACCATCTTCTCAAGGGCAATTAGGGATGAGCACTAAATGCAGGCCTAGCCAGCGATGCCCACATCCCATCAACTAATTAAAAAAAAAAAATTTTTTTTTTTTTAAATTCGGATTTGACTTTGACCTCACATTTCACCACACTAAACGTCACTGGCCACAGTTTTGCCAACTCACTTAATCTGTCGTTATCCCTTTGCAACCTCCTGCTCTCAATCATGCCCAGCTTATAGCCAGGTCTCTTATGGCTACTAAATTATATCAGTTAAGCTGAATTTATGCTTTTAACTCACTTGTATTATTCTTTATGCCATGTTTATTTGTGTACAGAACTCTTATTTGAGTAACAACAGAAAATGCTGGAAAAACTCAGCAGGCCAGGCAACATCCGTGGAGAGAAATTAGAGTCAACGTTTTGGGTGAACCCTTTGTCAAGACTAAAGAGGCACAGGAAATGAAATAGATTAAGAGGCCAGGCTGGGAGAGAACAAAAGAGAAGAGACATTAAGAAGTATTCAAAACGAGACGAGATGGTGATAGGACTAGTGGAGACAAAAGACAGCTCTAGATTAGGTGTGAAATGCGCTGGCAGAATGGGAGACAGCTGCCATGTGGGAGAGAGAAAAAAAAGGGGGGGGGGAGGAGGCCAAAACAAAGGTGTGGATAAAAAATAAGTAAAAATGTAATAGGGGCCGAGGTTATGATCTGAAATTGTTGAACTCGATATTGAGTCCGGAAGTCTGTAAAGTGCCTAATCGGAAGATGAGGTACTGTTCCTCGATTTGAGTAACTGTCCCCACACTGGCCAAATGTCCTACTAGTCTTTACCCTCATGCTTTTTAAACTTACTGTGTAGGAAAGCTGAGGAGTAGTGATGGGTTGCGGTAGGAATTTGGGGGAACAAAGTACCCGAAAGTGGAGAAATAAAAAAAGGTAGAATGACTGGGTGACAGGATGAAACAGGAGAGAAGGGCCCAAGAGAAAAAAGAGAAAAATATAATGGGCTTGGGTCTGGAGCAGCAGCCAAAATTCACACGCGTATGGACATAGAGGGATTTCAGGCCTGGCAGAGGTTAGAGCAGATATGCCCTGGTCATAAACAGAGGACAGGGAAGAGACAATATGAAAGAGTTCAAAGTTAATGCCCGAAGTTCTTTTGGTGGGATGAAGTTCATTTGTAAACAGGGTGCAGTCAGCTTGGAGCATCCATGAACAAAGCGGCAAGTTTCGGAGACTGTTGTGGAGAGGGAGTGGATCACGAGCAGTTTGAGGATTGGGTGTTAATTGTCAAACTGTGTAAAAATGTGCTTTAAACTAGTTAGTTATACTGCAGTTGGTGCAAAGCTGCAGACGTAGGACTCGACCTCCTCAAGACACTCTCCCAGAACTGAATCTGATCAACCTCACTCCCAAATTATACTGCAGTTTGTCTTGATCCAAAGCCAAAATTGGCTTTCCATCAACATATTTTCAAACTGTGTAGTTTAACTGGCCTGCATGTGAGGTATAATATAAACCCAGGAGAAGGGAATAATTAGCAAAAACACATGGATCCCTTGCATTTGTAATGGGGAGTTTTTCCAGTTTTGTTATTTTTAAGTACATTATACGGCCTCATCAATCCAGGAAAGTTGCTGACCGAGTTAAAAAAGCATAACAAAGAAATGACCAGAAACCTTAAAGATAAGCTATTTCAAGTCATTAACCAATGCTGCAACCAGGTCAGGCAATAAAATGGTTTCTGGTATAAATAAGAGGACAATCAAATCTACACTTTAAATAGTTTTATCTCATATATATTTTAAGGGAGTCATAAACTGAAAGTTTAGTAACATTTGGTCCAAGGGCTCCACTAAATGCCCTGGAGATAAACACTTTTTTAATAAACATATGCACAAAATCTCAAAAGATATAACCATTTTGTTCTTAGCAGCAAATCTGATTAATCATTTTATTACATTACACTGTCCTCTATTAACAGAGTGGTAAAATGTCTTACAACACAATTTACCTGATAAAATGACCCTTTAAAAAAAAACAAGATTTGTTGATGAGCATTTTGCCAGTAATATGCACTTTCTAAATTTAGATCAAAATTATTTTGGTCACAAATTAATCCAGTATGTGTGTTCAGTCAACTCCCGAGGATTCAAGGATAATACTAGTGTGATATTTTAGCTCTTTCATATACATAAACCCTTCAGAATCTCAGATCAAATGCAATCCAAAAAGTTGGCTATTTCCCATGGAAGCTCTCCCTAAGCCCTCTGCACATATGTTATTAGTTAATGGGTTCCAGTAGGAAAGGCAGATCTGGCAGAACATTATGTGGAGACAATCTTCTATTGCTGTTACAGAATCACATTCAACTTTCTTGGTCAACTACAGTCGACAGTAGTGCTTAAAAAGAAAGTCAAGAAAATCAACCATGAGTTCCCTGGAAATTCCTCTGCACTGTATGTTGCTCAAGGAGAAGTGATCTTAACCACTTTTATACTGATCTTATTTTAATTCACATTTCATTTCAGGTATTTACACTAATAAATCCAGCTCCCTTTTTCCAGCAGCAGACTCAGACCCAGATTTTTGCAGGTCCATAGGTGTATCATCAGGATAAGCGAATTGGATTTGGTCCTGTAAATGCTTGGAACTCACTCAGAGACATTGAGATCCCCGAATACAAATCACACACACACACACACACACTTCAGGAACAGTAAATTAACCACAGCAAATTAAATTTCTTCTGTCGCAGGAAGACACCTTGACCACTGTGATGCCGAGGTGTAGCTATTGTAATGTCAAAACAGTTATCATATAATAAACTAGTAATATTAAACTTTCAAAAAGTAGTTACTGAGCATTACAAAGATCAAGAAAGAAATGAAGATATCTGCCAAATTGGTAAGATTTCAGTTATTAAGATTCGCACTGAAATTGAAGTATAAAGATTAGCATTTACAAGTAAGCTGACCAACAATGAAAATAACTCTGACCGATACATAATTCGCATCTCAATGTATGTAGCGCATGAAAACCAGCTTCCCAAATCATCTACAAGATACCTATGATTTAGTGGGTTCTTTTCATGAGTACTTTTTTTGTAATTATATCTTTTATTTCTCCATCTGCCTAGCTCTCCAGCCAATGTCAAAGCTCCTTTAGTCAATTACTAGTAAGTGCCACAAACATGACTCTTCCTGATTTTCCTCACTTTCTGCAGGCCATCAGTCCACAAGTCTCTGCCAGTGTGCTATAAGCTGGCCACTAACACAGCCAAGAGGCAACTCTCCTTTTAATCTTCATTTCCTGTTCCTGGCCTCCATTCAGCACAGTTGAGACCAGCAACTCTGGGGAACAAAGACTTAGCCATGTTTCACCACTGTGTGGTGCTGTACATTAGTGCTCCAACATGCTGAAGTTAACGTGAGAACATACACATGTAGCATTTGAGCCAAAGAGCATTCTAGTGATTCTTGCTGATCATCTCAGAATAGGGTTATGAGCATCATTGTCAACACCCTGAACCATGCGATAAAAGGTCACTTGCTCAAAAGTCAGTTATTTTTCCACAAGACTGACTGAAAGATAAGGGGGCAAAAATAATTCAGTCATCCACTATATAAAGCGCCTCTAGTTATTGACCCACTCGCCAGAGGGAATTTCCCCCCCCCCCCCACCATTTACTCATCTTGAAAACCTCGGTTAGGTCACCTCTTAACCTTTTCTGTTCCGAGGAGAACAGTCCTAACTTTTCCAACCTCTCCTCATAACTGAAGTCCCTCATCCCTGGTAACATCCTGGTAAACCTCCTCTGTACCCTCTCTAATGCCTTTACATCTGTCCTGAAATGTGGTGCCCAGAATTGTCCACAATACTTTCCAGCTGAGGCCTAACCAATGATTTATAAAGTTCTAGCATGATCTCTTTGCTTTTATATTCTATCCCTCTAGTTATAAACCCATATGCTTTTTTGATCACCTTATCAACTTGCCCTGCCACCTTTATGGATTTGTGTATATGGACATCAAGGTTTCTCTGCTCATCTACACTTTTCAAAAATGTGCCATTTATAGTATATGGTCTTTGCATATTAGTCCTTCAAAAAGTGCATCACTTCACATTTCTCTGCATTGAACTCCATTTGCCATGCTTCTGCCCATTTCACCATCCTATGTTAGCCTGAAGCCTGTAACTATCCTCATGATCTAAGTTTTGTATCATCTGAAAACATCATGATGCTGTTCACTACACCAACATCTAGGTTGTTTATACAAATTGCAGAGTAATGGACCCAAAACTGACCCTTGGGGAACACCACAGCAAACCACCTCCGAGTCTGAAAAACATCCATCCACCACACCACCCTTTGCTTCCTGCCACTGAGCCAATTTTGTATCCATACACCATTTTCCCTTTAATTCTATGGGCTTCCATCTTCTTAATAAGCCTCTGTGTAGCACTTTGTCAAATGCCTTACAAAAGTCTATGTATCCACAACATCTACTGTATTACCTTCATCAACCTTCTGTTAACTCGTCAAAGAATTTAATCAAGTTTGCCAGACACTATTTAACTTTAACAAATCCATGCTGGCTCTCCTTGATTAACCTATGCCTTTCCAAATGAACGTTTTTATTTTGTCCCTGATAGTGGTTTCCAATAACTTCCCCACCACTGATGTTAGGCTGACTGGCCTGCAGTTTCCTGGTTTATCCCTCTCCTCCCTCTTGAATAGTGGTATAACATTAGCAACCTTCCAGTCCTCCGGCACTACTCCTGTATCCAATAAGGATTAAAAGATTGTGATCAATGCCTCTGCTATTTCTACCTTTGCTTCTTTCAGCAACCTCGAGTGCATTCCATCTAGACCAGGTGACTTACCAACTTTCAGTAATGCTAATCTTTTTAGTACATCTTCTCTATCTATTATTATCCTGTCCATAACTTCCCTCCCCTCTTTTAGTGTAACCTTCATATCATCCGCTTCCTTTGTGAAGACTGATGCAAAGTACTCATTTAATACTTTTGCCATGTCCTCTGCCTCTACATGAAGATTTTCCTTTGGGTCCTTAATAGGCCCAAATTTTGCATTAGCCAACCGCTTACACTTTATATATTTTTTTTAATGTTTTAGGATTCGTATACTGAACATGTTGCCTGCTAATCTTTTCTTGTAACTTCTCTTTGCCTCCTGTACTAACTTTCTCAATTCCCTCCTGTCTTGTCCATAATTCCCTCCTGTACTGTCCATAATCTTCCTGGTTATTAACTGAATCTTGCTCCTGGCATGTGTCATACGCCTCCTTTTTGTGTTTTATTTTAACTTTTATTTCTTTTGTCATTCAGGACGCATTAGCTTTGGATGCTCTACCTTTTCCCTTCAAAAGGAATGTGTCTAGTTTGTACCTGAACTATCTCTTCCCTGAATGCCCGCCATTGCTCTGTTACTGCTTTACCCTGCAATTGCCTTTTCCAATCTACCTGTGCTAGGTCCCTTTTTAAAATCACTGAAATTGGCTCTTCCCCAGCTGAGAAATTTTACCTTTGATGTTTTCTTTTCTCTTTCCAAAATTACTTTAAACCGAATTATGTTGTGGCCACTGTTAGCTAGATGATCTCCTACTGTAACACACTACTTGTCCTACTTCATTTCCCAGAACCAGATCCAACACTGCTTACTTCCTCGTTGGACTAGAGACATATTAATCGAGACAGTTCTGTGCAGAAATCAGAAATTCTTCTCCTTTCCTATCCTTAGTATAGACTGAGAAAAACATACTGTAGGAATTAACGAATTCCTACAAATAACGGAGATCGACACCAGAGAACAATTAAACAGGTCTTCACACAACAGAGATGCCACGAGGACTGCCTGGACAGCCCCGTGGTTTGCGACGTGACGTCATTGCGTTTAACCGCGCTCTTAAAGGGGCCACGCCCCGTACATGCAAACTCCATATACAAAACACAGTAATGCCGAACACAATGGTACAGGTTTAGGCTGGTGTTAAAACATCATTAAAGATAATTATATACAGTTAGCCAGAGTCATTCAGTGGTTCTGCCACATGCGCCCCCCCAGAATTCGCTTTAACGGACAAAATCAAACGGTGAGGGGGTCTGACGAGCCTGTCAGAATGATTCCTCTACTCTCGAGGCGGAGGCTGCTGGTCGGCTGGCGGTCGCACTTGGTCTGCCGTAACGACGATGGGTGGCCGACCCCGTCTCGGTGGTTGTGCTGTCTCGACGGGGCGGTCGAGGTCTAAATGTGCTGGCTTTAAGCGGTCGACCGAAATGTGGTCCGGTTTACCACCGACATCTACCGTGAAGGTTTTGGCCCCTGCTTCCAACACGTGGAAGGGACCGGTATATGGGGCCTTGAGCGGATCCCTATGTGTGTCATGGCGAATAAAAACGTATTCAGCCTTGTGAAGCTCCGTGGGAACGTGTGACCTCTGCAGCCCGTGGTGCGAAGTGGGCACCGGTGCGAAACATCAGGCCGCCTCTTGGTGACTAGCAAGCTGGGCAGACGCGGACCATGGCTCCGTCGATGTTGGTAGGAAGTCCCCCGGGACTCGCAGCGGCTGACCATACACAAGCTCCGCTGATGAAGAGTGAAGCTCTTCTTTGGGGGCCGTGCAAAGGCCCAACAGGACCCACGGAAGCTTGTCTGCCCATCCAGCGTCCTGGAGGCTGGCCCTCAGGGCGTCTTTCACTGACCGGTGGAAGCGTTCGCAGAGGCCATTTGCCTGTAGGTGGTAGGCTGTGGTGTGGTGCAATTTGACACCGAGTCCTTTGGCCACTGCATTCCAGAGTTCAGAGGAAAACTGCGGTCCCCTGTCTGATGAAACATCTGCGGGCACACCGAAACAGGCGATCCAGGAGGAAATGAATGCCCTGGCCACGTCTGCCGAAGTAGTGGATGACAGAGGGACCGCCTCCGGCCATCTGGTGGTGCGGTCAACCATGGTCAGAATGTGTGAAAAACCATGGGAGGGTGGGAGTGGTCCTACCAGGTCCACGTTGACATGGTCAAAACGTCGCTCCGGAACTGTGAAGGTGGCCAACGGAGCTTTGATGTGGCGCTGTACCGTGGCATTTTGGCAGACCACGCAGGTGTTGGCCCAGTCGCGGACATCTTTATGCATGCCATGCCATACAAATTTCGCTGACATCAGCCTCTGAGAGGCCTTTATTCCTGGGTGTAACAACCCATGTATGGCGTCGAACACTTTGCGGCGCCAGGCGAGGATCCTGTACGGAGACGTCACACAACACGTGGTACCTGCCGAATGGAACTGGACGTCAGCCAACTGGAGGCCAGTGATGGCCGTTCTGTAAGCTTGGACTTCCGGGTCTGAGGCTTGGTCCGCTGCCATGAGGACGTAGTCGATGCCCAAATGAACCGTATTGATGATCGCGCGGGAGAGGCAGTCTGCCACCAGGTTGTCCTTACTGGCCACGTGCTGTATATCCGTGGTGAATTCGGATATGTAGGTCAGTTGACGCTGCTGTCGGGCTGACCACGGTTTGGCGGTCTTGGCCATTGCAAAGGTTAGTGGCTTATAGTCCACAAAGGCGGTGAAAGGACGTCCTTCCAATAGGAACCGAAAATAGCGGATGGCCAGAAAAAGGGCGAGCAACTCCCAGTCGAATGTGCTGTATGCTCTCTTGTTCTGCCGTAGTTGACAGCTAAAGAATGCAATGGCCGCCACGTCCCGTTCACCCACTGCTGTTGCACGGCACCGACTGCGTAGTCAGACGCGTCGGTGGTGAGGGCGATGATGGCTCCTGGCAGCGGGTGCGCCAGCATAGTCGCGTTGGCTAAGGCGCTTTTGGTGTCGGCGAACGCTCGGGCCATGTCATCCGTCCAGTCTACCGGGCTCTTGCCAGTCTTGCCCTTGAGGGCCTCGTACAGGGGCTTCATGAGTAGTGCCGCCTTAGGCACCAAACGGTGGGAAAAGTTTACCATGCCTAGGAATTCCTGTAGGGCCTTTACATTCTGCGGGCGCGGAAAGGATGTCACCACCTCTACCTTCGAAGGTAAAGGAACCACTCCCTCCGAGGTAATGCGATGCCCCAGGAAGTCAATTTGGTGCAGGCCAAACTGACACTTGGCCGGGTTGATAATCAGGCCGTGTTGGCTGAGGCGTCGAAAAAGGGTGCGTAGGTGACAGGTACGTTCTTCCTTAGTAGGACTGGCAATTGGGATATCATCTAGGTAGACGAAGAGGAACTTGAGGTTCCGCAGCACGGAGTCCATCAGGTGTTGGAAAGCCTGGGCGGCGTTCTTTAACCCAAACGGCATTCGTAAAAACTCGAAGAGGCCGAATGGGGTGATGACTGCGGTCTTCTGGACGTCTTGTGGATGAACTGGGACCTGGTGGTAGCCCTGGACGTAGCCCTGGACGAGGTCGACTTTTGAGAACACGGTGTTCCCTGCCAAATGGGCAGAGAAATCCTGAATGTGGGGGATCAGGTACCGATCAGGAGTGGTGGCGGTAGTCGCCGCATGGCCGCCATCTGCCGCCAGGCTTCAGGACGATATGGAGGGGCGAAGACCAGGGCCTATTTGACCGGCGAATAATCCCTAACCGTTCCATGGTTGCGAACTCCGCCTTTGCGACCGCCAGCTTGCCAGGTTCCAGGCGCCGGGCCCGCGCGTGGACCGGGGGGCCGTTGGTGGTGATGTGGTGTTCCACACCATGTTTCGTGGCTGTGGAGGAGAACGTGGGTCTTGTCAGGTCAGGGAATTCGCTGAGCAGGCGAGCGAACTCATCAGGAGTCGGGAACGCACAGGAGACGGTGCGCGACGTAGTGTTACTGCGGTAACACGGAAGAGAATTAAAAGTTGCTGCGTTGGTCAGCCGCCGGTTCCCAACGTCGACCAGGAGGCTGTTGGCGCACAGGAAATCCACGCCGAGGGGGGGCTGGGAAAATTTGGCCGTAACAAACTCCCAGTGAAAACATTGCCCCCCGAGGCACACCTCCACTCGCCATCTGCCGAAGGTCCGAATTGCTCCGCCATTGGCCGCTTCAAGGGTGGGGCCGTGATTCCCCGTCTGCACATCGAGGGCAGACGCGGATAAAATGCTGCACTGCGCTCCGGTGTCACACAGAAAACGATGACCGGAGAGTGTATCAGTGATGAACAGCAATTTTCCCGCGTTGCCGATCACCATCGCGGCTGCGGGGCGCCCGTTAGGCCCGTCCCTCGGTGGTCGCAGTGTCAGTTGTTTTTTGTTTTGTTGGGGAAAACTGCAGGGAGGGCGGCAACGCTTCGCCTTCACGCCGAACTGCGCGTGGTAGAAGCACAGCCCAGCAGGCTGACGAGCTGGGGCGGCGTCTGCGGGGGATGGGTGCCTCGTGGCGGCGCAGTACTGCCGAGTTACAGCGAAAATTTTGTCAGCCTCCGCAGCCAGTGTTGCGCAGTCTTCAACTTCAGATCTGGCCAGGGCAGCTTGTACCTGTTCAGGCAGTTGGCTGAGGAAAATCTCGCGTAATAGGAAACATTCCCGTTCTGAGCCCAGGAGTGTGAGCATTTGGCTCATCAACTCTGAAGGCTTGGAGTCCCCAAGCCCGGGCATAGCGAGTAATCGACGGGCGCGCTCCGATTTTGTGAGCCCGAAAACCTGCAGTAACCGTGCTTTGAGGGTTTCATACTTGCGCTCCATTGGGGGGTTTTCGAGGAGGCTGACGATCCGAGAGGCGGTAGAGCAGTCGAGTGCGGAGACCACATAAAGGTACTTGGTCTGATCTGCATCGATGTTCCTCAGGGCGAACTGGGCCTTGACCTGAATAAACCACGAGGGCGCTTGCTGCTCCCAGAACTGCGGTAGCTTTAGCGAAACGGCGTTTGCTTCCATGCTATGCTCTTCTTTTGTGAAACGTTCACAAAAACGGGGTCACCAATGTAGGAATTAACGAATTCCTACGAATAATGGAGATCGACACCAGAGAACAATTAAACAGGTCTTTACTCAACGGAGATGCCACGAGGACTGCCTGGGCAGCCCAGTGGTTTGCGGCGTGATGTCATCGCGTTTTCCCGCGCTCTTAAAGGGGCCACACCCCGTACATGCAAACTCTATATACAAAACACAGTAATGCCTAACACAATGGTACAGGTTTAGGTTGGTGTTACATCGTTAGAGAATTATATACAGTTAGCCAGAGTCATTCAGTGGTTCTGCCACGCTGCTATGATAATTAAAGTATCCTAATATTACTACTCTATTTTTGTTACACACCTTTGAAATTTGCTGACGAGTTTACTCATCTATCTCCTTTTCACTGTTTGGACAATGTAACTGCTCCCCCTCTGTTCCTCATCTCAAGCCAAATCGACTCAGTCCTATAACCATCTAGTAAATCTTTCCTAATTAGAATTGTATCCTTTCTATTTAGAACTGCTTCTGATTTAAGTATTAGCCAACACATTGTTCAATGGATGTTTTCATTAATGTTAGATAAAATTAGGTACCTGCTTTTGCTCAAGTTTTATATTACTTTTATGCCACTTTCAAACTTTTCTCACATGGACAAGAATTTAGGACAAGACTTTTTAGTAGTTGGATCATAATGTTTTTATATGATTGGGATGGGATAAATTTAGGATTTAGAATGTTTTACCATGGCAGCACAAAGAGACAGTTCTCTTACTTACATTGAGATATGTGAAAATCTGAATGATGTCCAGGCATTCTCCAGTGAATACTGGCCAATGGCCTTCTCTTTGCAATTAAGGTCGTGGGGTCTTTGCCACGACAGGACGACATTTTGTCATTAAAATTCAGCAAAATTTAATAGTGGATGTGTGAAGTGTTTACACTATGTCCACTTAAGCTGTGCAAAATACCAAGCCATACAAGTATCTATTTTGACCTTTCAGAATTGGATTGTGTCTAAAGACAGCATTTTAAATTATATTGCACTAAGGCAATATGCTACACATATGATACTCTTAATCCACTTCCTAGTGATAGTGGTGGAAATATATAAATTATTAAGAGTATCACACACAAGCAAATCACACAACAGTAAAGCTAATTGGTTTTAATGTAATTTTTCCCCATAGTGATTTGGTGCCAATAGGCTAAATATGGCTCAAGTCAACATCTCATCTGAACAACAGCTTCCAAAAGCATCAAGTATAACTTCAAGTCCTGCAGATCGGATAAACAGGTGCAACATAATTGTAAAACACAGCAGTCCATATGGGAGAGGTACATCAGGACTACAATTTCCAATGGACAGACCCGAGTAACAATCATCTTCAGGGAACGAGGTGCAGAGAAATAAGCAAAGGAAGGAGACACAATTATGGAATAAAAGTGAAACACAAACAAGCTCCAATACTAAAGCGAATATACTTAATGGAATTTCAAGATCTACAAATCCCTGCATGGTAACAACTTGTATCCACATAGCACCTTTCACATAGTAAAACATTGCAAGGTGCATCAAAAGAGGCACAAGAAAAATTGAAACTGAACTGAAGGAAAGATTAGATAAGGTGAACAAAACCTAGGTTAAAAAGGCAAATTATTTGAGGAGGATTTTGAAAGGAGGAGAGAGAGGTGTTGAGACGAAGGGTTTTGGGAGCAAATTCCAGCATATGGAGTCAAGGCAGTTGAAGGAACAGTTGCCAATGGTTGGGGTGAAGAGAGGGGAATGCACAAAAGGCAGGAATCGGAGGAACAGGGAGTTCTGGGATGGGGGCTGTCGGAGGTTACAGAAATAACATGCAACACATTCAAAGACCTTGGAGAGGAAAGTGAGGTTAGGGATGAAGCAGTAGTTGAAGGTTTTTTTTTTTTTTTTTTTTTTTTTAAGGGCAGGGTGATGACAGCGATTTTGAAAAGGGAAACCAGTTACAATGTCAGATAACATGTGGCCCAGAAAAGGAAGTTGGGTGATCAGAAGCTCAGTTGGAATAGGTTCAAGGGAGCAGGTCGGCCAGTCTCTCTCATGTAAAGGATGAGCTTGCAGAAAGCAGGGGGTACAGGGGTGGGCAGGAGGGGTGAACGAAATGTGGGTAGAAACAAGAGAGACATGAAGATTCAAGGCTGAAGTGGGATGAGGACTGGGAGTCGAGGTTACCTTAGTGGGCAAGGAGGGGGCAGAGAAACAGCAGGAGCAGCTAAACAGATGGTCTCTATCTTTGTGATTAACACATCATAAAACATCCTCTCCCTCCACCCCCAGAAACACTGAAACATAATGGTTTTAGGAACAAGGGGTCCTCTTGCAGAATGTTTGAAAGTGCAAGTCAAACACCAGAATCTCAGGAATGAAAGGCAACATGCAGGGACACTCAGCCACCTGCATCCCACAGTTCACAGTGCTTTCATTTTGCTTGTCAGTAGTAGACTCAATTTTGAAACTACCACTATCAATGCAAGACAGCTGTAACAAAACTAGAACACATGAAAGCATGCTCCTAACCTTACAAGCCTTTAGGCTTTAAAAAAAAAACACCCAACTTTAGCAAATTAAGAGAATAAAATACTGCAAGAGCATTCTGTTGTGCATTATGTTTTAATATATTTAACTGAATAATATCAATATCAATCACATGATTTGTGTTTCATCCACTTTTCTAGCGTTTTTTTTATATAGTGATTGAAAGAACAAATAAATTTGCCTGAAGTGCTTAAAAGGACATCTGTTGAATAATTTAGCTTAAAAAAGCCAATTTATTTTCAAGTAAAATGTAAATATTGTGTTTTTTTCCACTTCATCACCACATTTGGTAGAAAACCAGAAATAATCTTTGTGTAATGGGAGTTCTGAAAGGAGCATTTGTTCCCAGTTTAATATCATTTCCAAAGCTAGAGAGTTTACAAAATTGTCATACACAGGAATGTGAATTTAGGTTCTGCTTCAGGTCCCAGCTTCAAAGATTCCAGAATTTGGCTATTCATGATGCGGAACTGAAAATTCAGTCTCGTGGCTGGTTTGCCAGTAACCCTAGATCACCAAATCAACAGGCCACAGCCACATTGCTGGGGAACTGTTTGCATGCATAAATTGTTGAGGATTGAAATCTGACCCCCAAGAAAACAGAGGTAGTACAGGGAGACAGGAAGGCTGGACTTAGGTAGCACTGGGTGTGGGTAGTCCTAAAGCTTTTAGCAGAACTGCAGGGCAGGTCTTGGAGCTTGCCAGAATTACAGTAGGAGTTGATCATTTTCATTTGTTTGAAAGAAGGTTCCAAAATGCCTTCCTTAGTTTTCCCTTACATATAGAGCTGCATTAATTTGAATGTTTTCAATTCAAAGGTAAAAACAAAGCACTGATGCCTAGATTTAGTCAGTGTCTCTGTGAAATATTTACCGTAAAAGCTTTCAGAATTTGATTCCAGTTAGTTTTTTTGTTTGGAATAAAATGTTCAAGAAAGACACCGAAAATAAAATGAAATAAAATAATTCCTCATCAATCATTGTTTTCAAATTCTAAGTACAGTACTTGTCTATAAAAATATTTCTATCAAAATAAAACAAGTTGGCTAACTTCATATACTCTCAAATTGACTACGTAGTCTAATGCAAGTCTTTAGATTTTCAATTTAGTAAAAGGCCTAATTCAAGTTACTTCAGGATATTACTCTGAGCAAACGAACTGCCATCTTGCATACCATACAATTAAACCCTGATAAAAATCACAATTGGATATTACAAATCTTTATTAATATTAAAGTCTCATTTTACTGTCACATACCTCATGGAACATGGGAACAAAATATATTGACTTTGATAATAATTTCATCTTTCTCCAGTGAAATGAGTTCATGCATTTTCACAGTAGAATACTCTCCATCGGAGATCAGGCATCACAACCAAGATCTACTCAAGTCTGACCTCCAACTAACAATGTTAAATCACCAAATTCTGTTCTCCAAAAACTAGCAGCAGCACATAAGTGCACCTCTGAAGTAGAGTTCATGCCAGGACCAATTTAAAGGCAATATATTATACATGGCTGCTGAATCAGATCCATTTTTCTATTTGTCATAAAAACAAACAAAAAAGTTTGCACATAACATGCTACATTTTAGAAATGAAAAAGTAAACTTCAAAAGAATCCCATCTGGAACTGAACAGCTCATTAAGAGGTCTCTGCACAGTGAGTAAACACATTATAGTATATGGTGACTATTCATGGATCATCAAACAGGGAAAATGCAGTCAAGGACAATCGGAAATTGTGCATTTAAAAGCACAGTCGAGCAAATTAAGGGTCAAAGAATAAAATTTTGTCACAGTAATTGCAAATGTCCAATGTCCTGTGACTTTTGCTGCTATGACAACCAGCAATAAACATGGATGACCGTATGACCTCAAGCTGTCATAGCTTAAATCAATCAGAATTGCAAGTTCATAAAACTGAGGTGTTTGCATTTAAGAAACATCAGAGTTGAATGTGGATGCAACATACTTAAATCTGTTAATTCTATTGGGCCAAATAAACATATTTAGTTAACATATTTATGTGGTTTGTAATTACTCCAAAAGCAACATTTATGAATATAGTGTGGTGGTACCATCGGTTGTACCTTACATAAAGACACATAATTCCCTTTAACTTACCTTACTGTATGTTTAACTTACCTGTTGGGGCCATTGCCCCTTTAAGACGCGCCCTAGCGCGCCGACGTCACGTCCGACGTCACGTCACGTCCGACGTCACGTCCGACGTCACACATCCCACGCCGCGTCCGACGCCGCGTCCCACGCCGCGTCCGACGCGGCGTCACACGTCCGACGTCCGACGCCACGTCCGACGCGACGTCACACGCCGCGTCCGACGTCACACGTCCCACGCCGCGTCCCACGCCGCGTCCCACGCCGCGTCCCACGCCGCGTCACACGTCCGACGCGACGTCACACATCCGACGTCACACGTCCGACGTCTGACGTCACACGTCCGTCGTGACGTGCGCGCGGCGGCTGCCGGCCCGACTCGGCCTTCCAGCCTGGCCTCCAGCTCCCGCTCCCGACTTCGGCCTCAACGGCACCACGTGACGTCCAAAGCGCGGGAACACACAGCAGAGCATGATGACGTCATCACGCTCCCCACAGGACTGCGAACTCAGTCCTCGTGGAGTCCCCGCTGGGACAAGACCTATACCACGGTGCTCCGACAGTCAGCCATCTTACCTGCCATCTCACCTGATGTAATTAGTCTGTTCCTGTAAATAAACAACTTGTTAATAGTTCGTCGAAGTCAAACTCTCTTATTTAGTGGCGATCTACACGAACCGCTACATTGGTGACCCAACGACGTGAGTACGGGAGCTCATCAATTCCAACGCTACAATTGGTGACCCCGTATCCGTGAACGATTTTCACGGTAGCAACGCGCAGCCTGACCCTCGTCTTCACAGAGGTACAGCACGCCCAACGGCAACCGTCGACCACCAACGCTACATTGGTGACCCAACGACGTGAGTACGGGAGCTCATCAATTCCAATGCTACAATTGGTGAACCCGTATCCGTGAATGATTTTCACGGTAGCAACGCGCGCCAGAACCTCGTCTTCCCACAAGACGACCGACGCATAACCGACGAACAACCACGGAACAGCAACCGCCTAACACCGATTCCACCAAAAGCGACCCCGTCTTTGCGAACATCTTCACAAAGGAAGCGCAGCTTGGAGGTGAGCCCGTTTTTCACAAATGATTTCACAGAGGTGGAGCACGACCGACGGCAACCGTCGACCACCAGCGTGACAATTGGTGGGTTTGCGAACGTCTTTCACAAACGAAGCACGCTATGGAAGCATCAGCTGTTTCGCTGTCGCTACCGCAATCCAGGGAGCCACAGTCTCCCTCGTGCTTTATGAAGGTAGAAGCCCCGTTCGCCAAGAACATCGATGCGGCACAGACCACGCACGTGCTCACGGTCCCCGTATTCGACTATTCTACCGCCTCACGGATCGTTCACCTCTACGTCCAAAGCAACAGCAAGTATAAATCACTCCAAGCGCGGGGTACAGCATACTCGGGCCCACAAGATCGGAGCGCGCCCTGCGGGGATACCATGAGGACTCACCCCGCAAAACACGAGGACGCACTCCTCGCGCACGAGGACCCATCCCTCGCAAACCACGAGAACCCATCCCTCGTGAACACTGACTCCTCCTTCCCCGCCGACGACGCACCAGCCCTTCAGCCTGCTGGTTGTGTTACCTACTACACGATTCGGCGTGAACAAAAGGCGTGCCGTCCTCCCGGCTGTTTTCTCCTAAATCTACAACTGTTACAAGTGTTGACGCCCTCCAGGCAGAGTTAACCCCTCCTGAAAGCAACAACAACCTGGACCGTTGCTGCCCTTTCTCCAGTGTTCCCTGTAACAACCGCAAACGTCTACTGAAGCTGCACACAGAGGACGGGTCCAACGGGCATCCTGCGGCCGCGATCAGCCACGTGAAAGTTGCTAGCCTCACCGATCACAGGTTACCACAGTAACTCTTCACCCTCTGTTGTGTTAACGTCGTAGCACTAAGGCACGCACTGTTCTGCGTGTTCCAGCCTCCTGAAGGTATCGCTCACCTGTCGGCGAGTTCACTCACCTCGCCTGTCAAATCCTTCTGGAACGTTCGTTTGGCGTTCCTGCAGAGTTCGTTATAACAAGGACTTGTTCCAACATCAACAGAGTCATCGCCCGCGTCTGCCCAACCTGCCCATCACTCTGACAAGGCCTGCTGTTTCGCACGTCTCCACGGTCCTTCGCCTGACGGATACACTTTATTCGCCATGACGCGTGTACGGATCCCCTCACGAGCAGCATCTTCGGAACTCGCTCGCCAAGCCTAGACAGCATGACCGCCGAGACCACCAGCGTCAGACCATCTCATCCTTGGACTCTCGTTAAAGCGAATTCTGGGGGGGGCCCATGTGGCGGTACCATCGGTTGTACCTTACATAAAGACACATAATTCCCTTTAACTTACTTTACTGTATGTTTAACTTACCTTTTGGGGCCGTTGCCCTTTTAACTTACCTGTTGGGGCCATTGCCCCTTTAAGACGCGCCCTAGCGCGCTGACGTGACGTGCGTGCGGTGGCTGCCGGCCCGACTCGGCCTTCCAGGACGGCCGCTGGCACAGCCCGGCCTAGCGTCTTCAGCCGCATCGGCCAGCCGATGGGAGTGACGCGATCTTCCGCTCCCACGGCAAGCACCGGCTCAGCCTCGCCTCCAGCTCCCGCTCCAGACTTCGGCCTCAACGGCACGACGCGATCACGTGACGCCCAAAGCGCGGGAACACACAGCAGAGCGTGATGACGTCATCATGCTCCCCACAGGACTGCGAACTCAGTCCTCGTGGAGTCCCCGCTGGGACAAGACCTATACCACGGTGCTCCTACAGTCAGTCATCTCACCTGCCATCTTACCTGATGTAATTAGTCTGTTCCTGTAAATAAACAACTTGTTAATAGTTCGTCGAAGTCAAACTCTCTTATTTAGTAGCGATCTACACGAACCGCTACAATAGTATAATTTCTAGAGAATGTGCTTAAAGGCAACTCTATTTCTAGAATTTGCAAACGCAGAGGTTACCAACTGCTTTTATAAATCTAAATATTATTAAATATAAACCTGTGCATTTTTTCACTGCTCATTACAGAAACACTTTACGAATTTGAAATTTAAGAACCAATTTTGGAGACTTCCAACATTTTACAGAAATTTGAATAATCATAGAATCTGGTACATAAGTCACACCAGTGTGTGGATTTTTTTTCATGAAAAGGGGGAAAGAGAAGTAGAGGCAAGGACATGTGGAAGAGAGAATGTACCTTATGTACTCCACTTTCTCTCGAGGCATTAATTTCCTCTGTGCGGTATGGTTTCACACGTGCTTGTTGTCCAAGTGTCAGCCGTGGCTCAATTAAAAGCACTCTTGCTTCGAAGTCTGACGGTTGCGGGTTCAAGTCCCACTCCAGAGACTTGAGCAAAAAAATCTCGGCTGACACTCCAGTGCAGTACTGAGGGAGTACATTGAGGTGCAGTCTTTCGGATGAGACGTTAAGCCGAGGCCCCGTCTACTCTCTCAGGTGGATGTAAACGATCCCATGGCACGATTTCGAAGAGGAGCAGGGGAGTTATCCCCGGTGTCCTGGCCAATAGTTATCCCTCAATCAACATCACTAAAACAGATTATCTGGTCATCACCACATTGCGGTTTGTAGGAGCTTGCTTTGCGCAAATTGGCTGCCACATTTCCTACATTACAACAGTGACTACACTTCAAAAAGTACTTCAATGGCTGTAAAGTGGTGTTTGCGAAAGGCGCTATATAAATGCAAGTCTTTCTTTTCTTTAAGTAGCCATTATCCATGTCTGAGCCTCAAGCCTGAGTGACGAGTTTGGCAGGCAATTCAAGTCTTTTAATCCTGCATCTACACATGTTCCTGGAGAAAGAAGGTCCTTGCTGATTTCATCCTCCACAAACCTGAGACACTGAGGCAATTGCAGCATCCCTAATGTCCCAGCTGAGGTCAGCTAATTCAGCACAGAAGATTAAAACTTTGGACCTTCCTCATCTGAACGGTTTAGACCCTCAAAATCAAAACCCACTGAACTTTTGGGCAAGTTGCATTAACATTGGTTTTTTCCATGCTAGTCACAGGTGTCACCAATGCATTATTTTTCAAACAATACAAATAGATTGAAGGGCAAATAGGTCATAAAAGAACCTCCATTTGATAAACAATTCTGAAATGATGCATGTTTCAATAGTGCTATATTTACAAGAATATTTTTAAAAGGAAGAATCTTTAATTGCAAGGTATTTCCCATTTAAAAACCTTAGATACCTCCTAAAGAAGAGAAAAGAGGTTCTCTTACCTTTTCTAATGGGTCCTTTACATCACGTGTCAACCTGCCTCTGGGTATCTGCCAAAGCCATCAGGAGGATGAAAGAAAGTGGCCTAGCAGCCGCACAACTCAGATTTGGAAATTCATGAGCAGAGAATCATGGGAACAAATCAGGATTTCATTCTGTGGTGCAGTATGTTGGCCTCAAACATAGCACTCAGCCAGTACTTTGCAAAAACATGAAAACCGGATTTTACCTCAAAAGTCATTAGGAACCTGTTCAATTTATATCAGCCACATACTCTGTAGCAATCACATTCACTAAATGAACAGGGATGGGCACCCAGCATCCACACATGTGCAATTAAAAACTGAAATCAAGAAGTTGCTGTCCAAGTTGCCGTGCTCCTCCAGAAGCTTCAGTAGAACATTACCTCGCTGAGGGACTCGGCATTGAAACACATGCAAAGGCATGAAGTTGCAGTACTTGCGTGACTGATACCCATTAAACACGCCAGAAAGAGTTAGGAAAAGTGCAAGTGAAATCCTGCCAAACAACCTCTGGAACTGAAAATTAACTTTTACAACTGTGGAGTCTCATTCCTTCAGATTTTAATTATTGTTGGAGATTTAGAAAATTTTTTAAATAAAATGCTGTTTGTACTACTTCTTTCTGTCTCATCTCACTCTCTCAGTCCCATATTTCTTTCCCTCTCTTTGTTTCGCTTTCTGTACATGATTTTGCATTGAATTGACTATTCTAACTTACACGGAGGACACTCCCCATTGTGTTGTGTGGCACTAACGCCATGCTAAATGGGATAGATTCAGAACAGATCTAACAGCTCAAAACTGGGTATCCATGAGGCACTGTGGGCCATCAGCAGTAGAAGAATTGTATTCCACCACAATTTATAACCTCATGGTCCGGCATATCCTTCATTCTACCATTACCATCAAGCCAGGCAACCAGCCATGGTTCAATGAGGAGTGTAGAAAAGCATGCCAGAGCAGCACCAGGCGTACCGAAAAAAGTGTCAACCTGGTGCAGCTACAACACACGATTACATACACGCTAACCAGCGGAAACAGCATGCTACTGACAAAGCCAAGTGATCCCACAACCAATGGATCAGATCAAAGCTCTGCAGTCCTGCCACATCCAGTCATGAATCCTGGTGCAATTAAACAACTAACGGGGGAATATCTCCATCCTCAATAATGGCGGAGCCCACCACGGGTGCAAAAGGCTGAAGCACTCACAACCATCTTCAGCCAGAAGTGCCGTGTGGATGATCCCTCTCGGCCTCCTCCGGAGGTCCCCACCATCACAGAAGCCAGTCTTCAGTCACTTCAATTCACTCCACGTTATCAAAAAACGGCTGAGCGCACTGGACACAGCAAAGGATATGGACCCCAACAACATCCCGGCTGTCATGCTGATGGAAGGTGTCATTGATAGAGCCAACAGGCGGCACTTACTCACCAATAACCTGCTCACCGATGCTCAGTTTGGGTTCTGTCAGAACCACTTGGCGCCAGACCTCATTACAGCCTTGGTCCAAACATGCACCAAAGAGTTGAATTCCAGAGGCAGAGCGAGTGACTGCCCTTGACATCAAGGCAGCATTTGACCGAGTGTGGCATCAAGGAACCCCAGTAAAATTGAAGTCAGTGGGAATCAGGGGAAATCTCTCCACTGGCTGGAGTCCTACCTAGCACAAAGGAAGATGGTTGTGGTTGTTGGAGGACAATTATCTCAGCCCCAGGACATTGCTGCAGGAGTTCCTCAGGGCAGTGTCCAAGGCCGAACCATCTTCAGCTGCAATGACTCTCTATGACCTTCCCTCCATCATAAAAGGTCAAAAATGGGGAAGTTCGCTGATGATTCCAGTGTTCAGTTCCACTCACAACTTCAGATAATGAAGCAGTCCGTGCCCACATGCAGCAAGACCTGGATGACATTCAGGCTTGGGCTGATAAGTGGCAAGTAACATTCATGCCACACAAGTGCCAGGCAATGACTATCTCCAACAAGCAAGAGTCTAACCACCATTCATTGACATTCAACGGCATTACCATCGCTGAATCTCCCACCATCAACACCCTGGACCATTGACCAGAAATTTAACCAGACCAGAACACCACTCAAGAAGCTCGACACCATGCAGGACAAAGCAGCCTGCTTGATGGCACCCCATACACCACCTTAAACATTCATTCCCTCCACCACCGGCACACCATGACTGCAGTGTGTACCATATACAAAATGCAGTGCAGCAACTTGCCAAGACTTCTTCGACAGCACCTCCCAAACCCGTGACCTCTACCACCTAGAAGGACAAGGGCAACAGGCACATGGGAACACCACCACTTCCAAGTTCCCCTCCAAGTGACACACCATCCTGACTTGGAAATGTAATGGGCCAGAACTTCGGGTCCCCACGGGCGAGTACGCGCTGGATACTCAAGCGTAGGCCCAACGAAAGTACCGGTTTCGTGCATGCACTGCGCATGCGTGGGAAACCGGAACTTCCGTTCCCTTAAAGGAAGGGGTTCACAGGTCGAACGCGTGCGCCGGAGAGGCAGCGCGTACGGCTGGAACTTACGTTTTTTTTTTTTGCAGGTTTTTCCGGGAGGGTAAGTCTCCAGCAGCGACGCTTATAAAAAGCCTGCTTTTAACAAGGCAAGTGGTGAATTAAGTAAAATAAAAACATTTTTTCCACAAGTTTATTATTTTTAAATACTTTAAAGAAAGGTAAGTTTATTTTAGCCCCGTTAGAAACTGTAATTAATTTTTTCAAAAATTTAAATTGTTTAAAATACAGTAGTTATTTTATGTAATTTATATAGTTATTTTAAAAATGTGATTAAAAATTTTTTTTTTTTGTTGTTGAAGTTTTAGTTATGTAAAGGCTGAATTACCGCAAATTTATGAATACTGATTCCCTGCTACCATTGGCTCTCTATGGCCCACGTGATCTCAGGGGACGCTTCGAACTAACTGCGCCCCTGGGATACGCAAGCACTGCGCGCCGGCAGTTGGAGCAGGCCCAGGATCGGAATCCCATGCGGGCCCACAGTACAACGGCCAGCGCGCTGGGTAAGTGCAAGTCGGAGGCTTACACCCGCGGGAAGCCTCCAACCCGAATTTCTGGGCCAGTGTCTTTCCTTCATAGGTCACTCGAGTCAAAGTCCTGGAACTCCCTCCCTAACAGCAATATGGGAGTACCTTCACCACACGGACTGCAGTGGTTAGCACTGTTGCCTCACAGCGCCAGAGACCCGGGTTCGAATCCGGCCTCGGGCGACTGTCTGTGTGGAGTTTGCACATTCTCCCCGTGTTTGCGTGGGTTTTCTCCGGGTGCTCCGGTTTCGTCCCACCCTCCAAAGATGTGCGGGTTAGGTTGATTGGCTATGATAAATTGACCCTTAGTGTTAGGGGGATTAAATACGTGGGGTTACAGGGATAGGGTGGGATATGTGTTGGTGTAGGGGTTACGGGGATCGGGTGGGATATGTGTCGGTGCAGGCTCGATGGGCCGAAATGGCCTCTATCTGCACTGTGGGGTTTCTGTGATTCTGTGATTCTCAAGGGCAATTAGGGATGAGCAATTAATGCTGGCCTTGCCAGCGACGCCCACATCCCATGAACAAATGAAAAAAATAACTTCTGGTTCAGACTCTGCATGTCACAGTGAGGGTTCTTCAGTCTGATTGGTTAAGGAGACACACAGTTGCTTTCCCTGTTCACAGGTCCCAGATACCCTGTAGAGGGTGTTGCGTGGTTTTGAATTTCTAATTACCGCAAATGGAATGTCTGTGGGCAAGTGTAAGTGTAATGAACAGTTGCCGCCGTTCGTTCACCACCAAATGCAAAACCTGGACCCAATATGAACACCGCTCATTTAAGTTGACAGCTAGGCCTCCAAACATTTTCAAGTGAACATTTTCAAACAGCACCAAATGGCCTCTTGAATTGAAGACATCTGCCTTTTTCAGTTGAACTCAAAAGTTACTCTGCCTCATGTCTGATGGCTAACTGCCCATTTATGAGTGGGACATCATAGGATTTAAGGCTATGAAACTGCCCAAGATAATGGCAACGGATTTGCCCCTTAGTGCTGGTAACATTGTATCCCGAGTCATCATGTTTCAGCAAACAGATTGTTTAGTGTGTGTGAATAAATTATTTTTCTGCCCTTAAACACTTTCCCCATGTATCTGAACTTGTTACTATCCAAAGATAACATGATTACAAGGACTACTTACGGTAAAACAAATCCTAGGAATGGATACAAAATTCCAAACCTCATTATTTTTTAATGTTTCTTAACTACATGATTTTAAAAATAATGTAGACAAATGTGAAGAAAGGCCAAGCTAAACAGACAGTAACAGATGAGGTACTTGTCCATTAGTCTGCTGGAACATGACCGGTGCTGTGCCAAAACACATCCAGACATCCAACAGATGGAATAGCTGAAAGACCAATAGAAACTCTCAGAATCAGTCACATTAATCACAATGGTCATCAGCAAAGCCCCAACAACCAAGTCAGGTTGACATGAAAATTAATTTAATCTAACTATTAGTTTATCATGGAGACACATTTTTGGAAGGTACCAAGACCAAGGTCTAAATTACAGTTTTATTTACCTATTTACTAGTGAATACCACCTGGTGAGATCACAGTCAAAATTTTCTAAGGGAGGAGAGTTAGGGGCAGGGGGCCTCCAAGGTGGGCAGGGAACCTGGGAGGCTGGGGTTCCCGCAGGCCCTGCTGACTTTAACGGCAGGGCCTCATTTGAATGCGAGACCTTGGATTCCCACCCACAGATGAGGCTGGCTGGCTGCGGGCAGGTAGGCCTCAGAAGTGAGGGCTCAGTCCTGGGGAGGGATCGCAGAAGGAGGATCGGCAATTGGCAGGGGTGGGGGAGAGAGCATCGACGGGGGGGGGGGGGAAGAAGAGAGGAAGAGGGAGCACATCAGCAGGAGTCAGGGAACAAAGAGAGCGCGCATCGGCAGGGGCCGGCCACCTCTGTTTAACTGCCAGGTTTCACAAATTGTGTGAAACCCGTCCACAGGCAGTTAAACACAAAATAGAGGAGGGGGGGGGGGGGTGGGGGAGAAAAAAAGCCTTCCAGCCACATTACAATCTTTAAATTGAGCTAACGCCCCCCCCCCCCCCCCCGGCAGCAGGTTGGCTACCCGCCCCGCCCTGTCCTACCTCCAGTAAAACCGGAAATGGGCGGGATCAGGTCGGGAATACCATTTTTAACACTAACTGCCCCAACGCTCCAAACATATATGTAGTGTCCGAGTATAAATAATACACGGACTGCAGGAGAACAATAATAACAGGTATTTACTGAACAGAGGGTAACTTAAGACTGACGTACAGAAGCCTGCTATGGCTTTATATACAGGGGTGGTCACTGCCGGTACTGCAGTATAGAATCAGTTCTTCTCTTAAAGGTACATACACAAAAATGTACTTTTTTTTAGGGGAAAATTACAGCCCATGTGTTCACAGAACTTTGAAAATGGGTGCTTTAATTTTGTTACTATTCTAGTCAGTGTGTCCCACAAATTGAACACAAGGGGAAGAGATCAGTAGAAGTACATTTTATTGGTTAGCATGAGCGGTATCAGTGCCTTTTACTTTTACATTTTAAAAAAATTATTTGCACGGGTCTTTAAAAAAAAATCCACTTTAATTTCATCAAAACATAACTGCATGATAGATAACACTGCTACCTTTACGGCCCTTTGGTTCTCCTTGATTTGGGAGCACTAATAAAAAAAACATGCAGCTAGATGACAATGTACACAAAAAAAGCAAGTTGTTTGACATTTACATGTCTGCATCATGGAGTCTTTGAATTCTCACTGCACCTTAGTAAACTAGGTGATCATTTAAAACTAGTTAGTACAGTACTGGGCCAGAAATTCGTGAACGGGGCTTGCCGCGCGTGCAAGGTCCCGATTTGCACTTACCCGACGCGCCTGCCGATCACCTCCAGGGACGCCTGGAATTCCATTTTGAATCTGAAGAATCCCGGGCAGCGTTTGACGTCACGCCGCCCAGGAGTGCAGCCAGCGCGAAGCCTGTAGCGCGCTGTGCAACTGAGACATGCCCCTTGAGGTCTCAGTTTAACAGGACACGCCCCCAATGTTTCTGCCAAGCTGCTAAGCATTTTTACATGCAAAGCAGCAGTTTAAATAGGTTTTTGGAAGTTTTTTGAAGATTTTGGTAACTTTTATAAACTTTTAAAAACGTTTACATTATTTTGAAGAATCTGAAGTAGTTTTAAATAGAATTAAAGCAATTTAAAGACTTTTAAAAGCCCTAAAAGAATTTTTTTAATTCCATTTATTTATTTAGCAATGTCGTCGTCATACGTGTCTTCACACTGTTCCCTTTGGGGAACTGTATGAAGTGGTGGAAGGATTTATGGCCATGATTAACGCTCATTCCGTGACCGTAACCATCTTTGAACCAGCCATTAGGGCGGTTAGTCCTATGGCGGGAGAGTTTTACGGGCTCCCACAAGCTATACAAGGAGGGGGGGCCACCCACGCCCACGGACGCAAATATCCCACTGGATGTCAACCCAGAATTTAGAGCCGGAGCTCCGACTCCACTTGCCGGGACTGTCTGGAGCGGGGTTCGAAACCCTACCCTGATCTGGCCCAGCGGCGGGGATCCTACCGCTATGCCAAAGGCCCAATCCGATTAGCAACGTGAAATGGCTGGAATGAGCACAATTCACGGCATTAAAAGAACTCACAATTGAACTGATGATGACCTCTGCAATCTCAAGGAGGTGGAGGCGCAGCGCCTGCTCATCATTGGTAATGAGAAGTCAAAGGCGCCGCAAAAAGGGCAGGTGATAGCTTGGTCTTTCAAGTGGCAGCATAGGGCTCCAGTCACGGGGAGGGAAAAGGCGCAGGAAACGTATGGGTGTCACCTTTTGTGCGGAGTGGGCCTTTTGCGTAGCAGTAAGCATCCCCGCCGCTGGGCCAGAAGGAGTAGGGTTTCGAACCCCACTCCAGACAGTCCCGGCAAGTGGAGTCGGAGCTCCAACTATAAATTCTGGGTGGACATCCAGTGGGATACTTGCGTCCGTGGGTGTGGGTGGCCCCCCCCCTCAGATGGGTTGTGGGAGCCCGTAAAACCCTCACGCCATAGGTCTAACCACCCTAATGGCTGGTTCAAAGATGGTTACGGTCACGGAATGAGCGTTAATCACGGCCATAAATCCTTCCACCACTTCATACAGTTCCCGAAAGGCAACAGTGTGAGGATACGTACGACGATGACCTCTTGCGCAATGCACCTCCTTGGACCCTCAGTCGCAGATGCGAGGGGGCAAATCGTGCAATTGTTAAACTTTTCATTTTATTGACATGTAAAATGTTGGCCCAGTAATTCCCTTCCAAATGCGCGAGTACGGTCGGGGTACTTACGCGTCTGGCCGGAGGAAATGCCGGTTTTCAGCATGCACAGCGCATGCAGGGAAAACCGGCATTTCCTGTCCTCTGAACGAAGGGGTTCAGAGGCAGAACGCGTGCGCAGTAAAATTCGCCGCTTTCATTCATGCTTTCAGTGAGGTCAAGTCCTTACAACTTACACATGAAAAAAGCATGGGTACAGTTGCTCCAGAGGCTGCGGAGGAAGATATTTCTTATTGTGGAGCTTCTGAAAGTATGTATGTCTGTATATATTCCTTTGCGTGTTATGTATATATTCCTTTACTTATGTGTATGAATGTATTATTTAATTATGACTTTCAGAGAAAGTAACTTATTGAAAAATCAATTAAAAACATACATTCATACACATAAGTAAAGGAATATAAAACATACATACATATACGTAAAGGAATATATGCGGACATACATACATAATTACTTATTACTGATGAAAAGTTTCTTTCTTAAAAGTGCTGGAAATGTTACATTACTCATTTTAGAACACTCATTTTCACATTCAATTCACACAGCCACAATTGCTCCTTCTACCTACCGTTCTGAAAACCCGTTTAAAAAAAAAAAATTTAAACTTTAAAACTTACTTAAAATTTCTTAAAATAACTTCCCTCCCTTTCCCAAACAAAAATATTGCCTTTCAGAAGCTCCACGATAAAATATATCTTCCTCCGCAGCCTTGGAACAACTTTACACATGCTTTTTTCAAGTGTAACTTGTAAGGACTTACCCTCACTGAATCCATGAATGAAATCGACGAAGTTCACTGCGCAAGCGCTGCCTGTGCAGTCGCACGCGCTGTGCCTATGAACCCCTTCGTTCCGAGGACTGGCAATGCCGGCGTTCCCCGCATGCGCTGTGCATGCTGAACGCCGGCATTTCCAACGGCCAGATGCGTGAGTACCCCGACCGTACTCACGCATTTGGTCACGAATTTCTGGCCCACTATGCTTAGATGATACAAGGTTCTAGTATATCTGCACTTTTAGTGTGTCCAATTTTAATCCTTGCACATGGTGAATGATATTAAAGCACTGGAGGGCATGTAGAGAAGAATGACCAAGATGATGCCAAATCTTTGTGCTTTTAGTTATAGGTTTCAAGGAATATTTGTTTTGGAGAAATGCAGACTTGGAGGGGATATGATTGAAGTTTTTAAAATGATAAACTGATTAGAAACCATCTGGTTCGATAGGTTATTTGAAAGGGATAGGGCAGAGATCATAGCTCTAAAACCTGCAGGCAAAGTGCTACTTTAGATGCTAGGGCTTCCTATTTCTATTTACTATTTCCAAGAGGAGCAGGGGAGTTCTCCCTGGTGTCCTGGCCAGTAACTATCCTTCGATCAACATCACTAAAACAGATTATCTGGTCATTATCCCATGGCTGTTTGTGGGACCTTGCTGTGCACACGTTGGCTGCTGCGTTTCCTACATTACAACAGTGACTACACTTCAGAAAGTACTTCATTGACTGTAAAGTGCTTTGGGACATCCTGAATGGCGCTATATAAATGCATGTCTTTCTTTTGGAGAGTCATCACTCGCTGGAATAAACTGCTCAGATGTGGCGAGTGTGGAGTCGCTACAGTACTATAAAACACGACAAGTTTCTGAAAGAGAACATTTCCAATTATAGGGATTTGGTAACAAATTAGCTGTGGTTATGATGAGTCATGGGCAGCTGAATTGATTGCCTTCGGGAGTATGAGAGGAATTTCTGAGAGTTTCTCCTGAACAGACTGCAGGGTTGTTTCCTCTACCTTATTGCCTTTTCCCAGGAGATCACCGTGATAAGAGGGGGAGTAAATGGTGTACAAGGTTGCAACATTGACTGGATAGGGTGGGCTTAATTCATTTTCCTATGCTTGTATGTCACATAGGTGCCAATAATAACTTTGATTTTACTCAACAAATTTAGCATATTCTTCCCTTTTGATTTTAAAGAATATCCTATGGTAAAGTACTAAAAGTCACCTTATAAATGTTATCTGTGGATCATCACCTCCTTCAGGAAGGGGTATGGAAATTTACACAGGTCCATGGATGCACTGGGCATGATGGGTTAACTGACATTTTCTTATGCACTTCTTGGTAACAGTCTGCTGTTCTAGTTCCTATACTGCTGGAATTTTGTGAAGACAACGTCAACATACTTAAACCTGAAATAACAGAAAATGCTGGAAAAACTCAGCAGGCCAGGCAAAATCCATGGAGAGAGAAATAGAGAGTCAACGTTTCAGGTCGAAACCCTTCAAGGCGTGAAATGCCTAATCTAGAGCAGTCTTTTGTCTCTCCACTAGTCCCATCACCATCTCATCTCGTTTTTAATACCTCTTAATGTCTCTTCACTTCTCTTTTGTTCTCTCATCCCTATTTCCCAGCCCCCAAACTGGCCTCTTAATCGGTTTCATTTCCTGTGCTTTTTCAGTCTTGACGAAGGGTTTCGACCTGAAACATTGACACTATTTCTCTCTCCACGGATGTTGCCTGGCCTGCTGAGTTTTTCCAGCATTTTCTGTTATTTCGGATTTCCAGCATCCGCAGTATTTTGCTATCGTACTTAAACCAGAGTTCAGCATTCAGTTAGCAACAGCAATATATTAAAATATAAATTCTTTAATGTTTCTGGCCATTTCTTTTTTCATTTACAATGAAGGTGCGATCCCAAATATATGGCTTCCAACCCAGCTACCCACACATGCACAATCAAGCCACATTCTCCTGACACAAAAGCAAAATACTGAAGAAGATGCTGGAAATTGGAAATAACAGAAAATGCTGGAAATACTCAGCACGCCAGGCAGCATCTGTGGAGAGAGAAACAAAGTTAACGTTTCAAGTCAATGACCTTTTATCAGTTCGTCAATGACCTGCTGAGTATTTCCAAATGCTGACATTTAAAAAAAAATGTTTATAACATTTGGAAGTACTTATTTACTTCTGTACTATTGGATCTTCTGTGGTAATGCTCACGGTGAGTCCTGTGTACTCTTCTCCCTTATTCTATCTGACTCACATGCTTCTCTTTCTGTACACTGTTATCTCTGTCTGTCCCCAATCACAGGAGATCCTGTTCCCAATCCGCTTTACCACCCCCTCTTCTCCTTTTATGTCCGCCTTAAAACATACCTATTTGACCAAGCTTATGGTCACCACTCCTAATAACTTTGTCTTGGAATCAATTTTTTTTATGCCTCTGAAATGCCTTGGGATGGTTTTTCTCTGTTAATGGTGCTATATATAAAAACGTTTTGTTTAACAACAACAATTTCCATCAAAAGTCTTGGAAGCTTCCTATTTGTCAGGACGGATTAATGTGTGGGGCTGCAGGGCCCATGCCAAAACTCATCATAATGCAGAAAAATGGCATATAGCCACTGGATCAAAATATTCTAGTATCTAAAAATACTGCCAAAAGTGGCAAGACACAGTAGGCAGGTTCACTACAGTGTAAGCAATGACATTTGCCGTTGCAGTTTGAGTTTCTGTTCCAATGTATGCGGTGGGTTTGTGGAGGAGGGGGCCGCAGGAAATGTTGTGCAGAAAATAGGCACCCCAAATGTCCTTGGTGCCCAGGGCCCCAAGAGTTCTTACTCCAGCTCTGCTATTTGTCACACCCATTTCCTGTTTATGGTTTTTGAGAGACTGGGTCACACTTCTCTCCATTTACTTTAATAGGTGATGCAAAATAAGTAACACCTACTAGTCACACTTCCTTCATTGCGGCCCCTCAACTTCTCTCCTGATGTCACTTTTCTCCCAAAGTCGACAGCTCCTGCCAAAAACTGCACCTGCTTAATGGTATTTTTAATACTCAAGGTAAAACAGATCACACTCATGGTTTCTACTTAAAATGAATCTCTCTCCTACTGCTTGAATGCTTAGAATCACGGAGGGAGAAGAATAAACAAACTCCATGGCACCCGCCTTGATTCTGCCTCAATAATTTGCGAATGTTTGTTGAGAATGTGCTCTGCAGCTCTTTAATGTTGCTGCTTGTTTGCCCTGCTGTTAAATTAGTACAATGTGGGAGACTACAGTCTCCCGCGTAAAGAAATAGGCAACACAGCGAGCTACAAGAAATAGGTCTTTACTCCAACTCTCACAATACAGTACTGAATTCGTAAAGCCCGCGAACCTGTGATGACTCACGGATTGGTCACCTGCTGGAACCTGATTGGTTTTCCTTCTCTCAGCAGCAGGCAAGTCTGAACATGCCTTATTCCTCTCAGCTTGCAACTGTCTTGCGGGGGGGAGGGGAATACAGCAGTTAAAAGGGGATTATACAGATTTATCTACATACACACAGTGTTTCCCCAATGTGGCAACGCCACTTACGCCCCCCCAGAATCCTCGTTAACTGTAAAAGTCAGTCTCTGCGGAGGTTTGACCAAACGGCCGTAGCGGCTGTAGTAGCCATCTGGCGTGTGAGGAGGGCTTGTCTGGGAGGTCGGCCGGTTGGTTCGTCGGCTGGTCTGCCGGTGGGCTGGCTGGACGGGCTGCCGGCGAAGGTGGGGCGGCGGCCGGGAAGTAAGTTTCTGGCGTGTCTTGGTCCTCTTGTGGGGCCGCCGCCAACGCGGGAGGTCTGCCCCGCCGTGGGGGAAGAGTCGGACGAAATGGGAAGCTGAGGTCCAGGTGCGCCGGTTTAAGGCGGTCTACTGAAATAAGGTCCGGCTTCCTGCCGACGTCGATAAGAAAAGCTTTGTCCCCCGTCTCCAATGCTGAGAAGGGGCCGGTGTATGGTGCCTGCAGCGGTCCTCTGTGCGCGTCCCGGCGCACGAAGACGAACTCCACATGTCGTAAGTCCCGAGGCACGTAGGACGGCTGCGGGCCGTGTTGTGAAGTGAGCACTGGAAGGAATTGCTGGGCCGCGTCCTGGTGCAGGGAAAGCTGTCTGGCGGCCGGCCACGGCTCAGTTGTCAGGGGGAGGAAGTCGCCTGGTACTCTGAGCGGTTGGCCGTAGACCATCTCGGCCGCGGAGGTCCTCTTTAGGCGCGGTGGTCCTCTTTAGGCGCGGTGCGCAATCCCAGAAGGACCCAGGGTAGTTTGTTGGTCCAGCTGGTGTCGGCCAGGCTGGCGCAGAGGGAGGCTTTCAAGGAACGATGAAAGCGCTCGCAGACCCCATTGGCCTGCGGGTGGTAGGCTGTTGTCCTGTGCAACTTGGTGCCGAGGCCGGCGGTGATGGCATTCCACAAGTGGGAGGTGAACTGGGGGCCTCTGTCCGAGGATATGTCGGTCGGCACGCCAAACCGGGCCACCCATGTCGAGACGAATGCTCACGCGACATCGGTCGTGGTGGAGGCGAGGGAAACTGCCTCGGGCCATCTGGTGGTGCGGTCGACGATCGTGAGGTGTGTGAAACCATGCGACGGCGGCAAGGGGCCTACCAGATCGACGTGGTCGAAACGCCTCTCGGGCACCGGGAAACACTCCAATGGCGCCTTGGTGTGCTGCTGGACCTTAGCGCGCTGACATGCCACGCATGTGTTGGTCCAGTCTCTCACATCCTTGTGGAGTCCAGGCCAGACAAACTTGGCGGACATGAGTATCTAAGACGCACGCATCCCTGGATGTGAGAGGCCGTGGATGGTGTCGAAAACTCGCTTGCGCCAGGCAGATGGGACGACCGGCCTAGGCGAGGGGGCTGAGACGTCGCACAGGAGGGTTGTGCCGGCTGCGTGGAAGTGGATGTTGGCCAGAGTGAGGCTGGTAGTTGACGTCCTGAGGGCCTGGATGTCCGCGTCGGCGGCTTGGTCTCTCGCCATGCTGGCGTAGTCGACGCCCAGGTGCACTGCGTGGAGTGAGGGTCTAGAGAGGCAGTCGGCCACCAAATTGTCCTTGCCGGCGACGTGGCGGATGTCCGTGGTGAACTCCGAGATGAAGTTGAGTTGGCGCTGTTGGCGCGCGGACCAGGGTTCGGTTACTTTGGCCATGGCGAAAGTGAGCGGCTTGTGGTCCACGAATGCGGTGAACGGCCGGAAGTGCCGGATTTCCAGGAACAGGGCCAGGAGCTCTGTTGAACGTGCTGTAGGCCTGCTCGTTCTTGCGCAGCTGTCGGCTGAAAAATGCCAGTGGCTGCCACGCGCCTTCGACCCACTGTTGCTGGACAGTGCCGACGGCGTAGTCCGAGGCGTCCGTGGTGAGGGCGGTCTTGGCGCCCGGGATGAGGTGGGCCAGTAGTGTGGCGTTGGCCAAGGCGCTTTTGGTCTGGTGGAAGGCTGTCGCCATCTCGCTGGACCAGGTGAGTTGCTCTTTGCCCGTTTTGCCCCTGGTGGCTTCGTAGAGGGGGGCGCATGAGTGAGGTGGCCTTGGGCACGAAACGGTGATAGAAATTGACCATCCCCTAAAATTCCTGCAGCGCCTTGACCGAGGTGGGTTGGGGAAAGTCCGCCACCGCCTGCACCTTGGAAGGTAGGGGAATGGCTCCCCTTGGCGAGATTCTGTGGCCGAGAAAGTCAATTTGGGCTGCTCTGAACTGGCATTTGGCCGGGTTGACGATTAGCCCGTGTTGGCTGAGGCGCTGGAAAAGGGAGCGCAAATGCGCGATGTGCTCGGCCTTGCTGGTGCTGGCCACGAGGATATCGTCCAGATAGACGAACAGGAAGCTCAGATCCCGTAGGACGGAATCCATGAGCCGTTCAAAGGCCTGAGCGGCGTTCTTGAGCCCGAAGGGCATGCGCAGGAACTCGAACAGTCCGAAGGGGTGATGACCGCCGTCTTCTGAACGTCTGCGTGGTGAACGGGGACCTGATGGTAGCCGCGAATCAGGTTGACCTTGGAAAAGACGGACTTTCCTGCTAGGTGTGCTGAGAAGTCTTGGATGTGCGGAATGGGGTATCTATCAGGCGTGGTGGCGTCGTTGAGCCGTCTGTAGTCGCCGCAGGGGCGCCAGCCACCGCCCAGCTTGGGCACAATGTGGAGGGGGGACAACCAGGGGCTGTTCGAGCGGCGGATGATGCCCAGTTTCTCCATCGTGGCGAATTCTTCCTTGGCCACCGCCATCTTGGCTGGGTCCAGGCGTCTGCCTTGGGCGAACACTGGTGGTCCCGTAGTGGCGATGTGGTGCTCGACACCATGTTTGGCTGCCGCGGCTGAGGAGGTCGGTTGTGTGAGCCTCGGGAAGTCTGCGAGTAGGCGGGCGTAGTCATCATCTGCCGGTGTAGAGCAGGACCCGACGAGGGCCGGGCTGTTGCTCTGCTGGCAGGCCAGTGAAGCGAAAGTTGCTGCGTCGATCAGGCGCCTGTCGCGGACGTCGACCAGGAGTCCGTGGGCGCAAAGAAAATCGGCGCCCAGCAAGGGATGTGCCACCGAGGCCGTCACGAAATCCCACGTAAATCGCTGGCCGTTGAAACAAACCTCGGCCCGTCACTTTCCAAAAGTAGCGATGGCTGTGCCATTTGCCGCCACGAGGGGTGGGCCGCTGCAGCCTGCCTGGATGTCGAGCTGGGAGGCAGGAATTATGCTGCATTGGGCTCCGGTGTCACAAAAGAATCTGCGCCCTGAAAGGGAGTCGGTTATGTACAGCAGTTTACCTGCGGTGCTGATGGCCATCATGGCGGCGGCGGTGCGGTCGAGCGGGCCTAGACGGCGGCGCGGGGCTAGCGCGTTGGGCTGGGCGGCCATCTTGGTTTGATCGAAAGAGCAGGGTGCTCTGCAGCATTGGGCCTTGTGGCCGAAACGCGCGTGGTAGTAGCATAGTCCTGCGGCCTGGCGTGGCGGCGCGCGCTCGGTGGTGTCGCGGAGCCTCGCAGCTGCACAGCCGAGTTGGGTGACGGCGAAGACTTTGTCCGCGGCGGCTGCCAGTTGTACGCAGTCCGTGATCGGGGACCCCGCGAGGGCAGTCTGTACCTGCTGAGGAAGCAGGCTGAGGAAAAGGGCCTGAAACAAGAAGCACTGCGGTTCAGAGCCCAGGAGCGCAAGCATCCGGCTCATCAACTGGGTCGGGGTAGAGTCGCCGAGGCCTCGTAGTGAAAGAAGCCTACGGGCCCTCTCCTCCCCGGACAGGCTGTAAGCCTGCAGCAAGCGGCCCTTAATGGTTGAGTACTTGCCAGTCTGTGGTGGGTTCCCCAGCAGGTCGAGAACTTCGGCGGCGGTGGAGCTTGCTAGTGCTGAGACTACGTGGAGGTACCTTTCTTCATCGTCTTGAACCCTGCGAAGGGTGAATTGGACCTCCGTGTGCGCGAACCAAGCTGGTGCTTGCTGTTCCCAGAAGGTGAGGAGCTTCAAGGATGCGGCGCCGGCCGACATCGGGCTGCTGCTGGTTGCCGTCGGGTCGTTCCTGGTTTCTCTTTCAATACTTGCATTGGTGACTGGTAAACATTCGATGATGGTCGAGTGAAATAACTCAACAGGGTCAACTGTCGGTGCCTCTTCCTCTGTAGGTAGTGGCAGGTGCGACAGCCCATCAGCATTACCATGCTGCTTTGTACCTTTGAATTCTATCTGATATTGATGTGCCCCTAGGAAAAGGGACCATCTCTGGAGTCTCTGTGCTGTCATCACCGAAACACCCTTCTTAGGGTTAAAAATGGATACCAACGGCTGGTGGTCTGTCAGAAGCGTAAACTTTTGGCCCTGCAGGTAATGATTAAACTTCTTTACTCCCCACACAAGGCGGAGAGCCTCCCTATCTATCTGAGCATAGTTGCGCACAGCGGAGGTCAATGATCTGGATGCGAACGCAACTGGCCTCTCCAGGCCATTTGGCAACTTGTGTGAGAGTACTGCCCCAATACCATATGGAGAAGCATCACAAGCCAAACGAATAGGCAGCGTTGGGTTGAAGTGAGCCAACACTTCCTCAGAGGTGACCAATGCCTTGCTTTTGCGAAAGGCCCTCTTACAGTCCTCGCTCCACTTCCATGGTACTCCCTTCTGCAAAAGAGCGTTCAGCGGGTGCAGCACCGTGGATAAATTTGGCAGAAACTTATGGTAATAGTTAATCAACCCTAGGAACGACCTCAACTGGGATACATTATCCGGAGCGGGAGCCTTCACAACAGCTTCGATCTTGTCAGGAGACTTATGAAGCCCCTCCTGGTCAATGACATGACCACAGTACGAGATCCGCTTCTGAAAGAACTCACATTTCTGGCGATTAACTCGAAGTCCATATTCTTTCAATCTGGTGAGCACCAGTTCCAAATTTGCAAGGTGTTCCTCGTCATCATCTCCTGTAATCAGAATATCGTCCAGGTAACATTGTGTGCCTGGAATTCCCTGTAATACCTGCTCCATGGCCCTCTGCCAAATTGCTGGAGCCGATGCCACTCCAAAAACAGGTCTATTATACCGGTACAAGCCTCTATGCGTGTTGATCGTGAGATACTGGCGTGACTCTTCCTCAACTTCCATCTGTAAGTACGCCTGCGCCAGGTCTATCTTGGTGAAGTGTTTCCTGCCAGACAACGAAGCGAAGATATCCTCAATCCGCGGAAGCGGATACTGCACCGTGTGAAGCACCGGATTAACAGTGATCTTGAAATCTCCACAGATGCGAACCTTCCCCGGTCCCCCCGGCTTGTTGCTCGATGAACGCTTCATGACGGGAACAATGGGTGTGGCCCACTCACTCCAGTCTACCTTAGACAGTACTCCTGAACGTTCTAGCCCTTCCAGCTCAGCTTCCACAGCAGGCCGTATCGCATAAGGTACCGGTCTGACTTTGAAAAATTTCGGGTTTGCATGTTCTTCAACCTTGATGTTTGCCGTAATTCCTCTCAGTGTTCCCAGTCCCTGTTGGAACACCTCTTTAGCATCGTCCAATATTCTGGACAATCGTTTAGGTTTGACATCTTTTTTACCGGAATCTACCGTTAGTGCTTTTAAGGAATGCCAGTCCATATTTATTTTCCTAATCCACTCCCATCCCAGTAGTGGTGGACCTCCCTCAGGTAGCACATATGTAGCACATATAAGTCCATTCCTCGGCTTTCTTTGCCCTTGTGGACCACCTTTACCTCTATCTTCCCGATGGGGTATACTCTTTGCCCAGTGTATGTTTTCAATACAATCTCCGTATCCCGTAGGGGAATATGTGGGAATAACCTTTTGTAATCTTGCTTATTCATGACTGTCAATGCCGATCCAGTGTCCAATTCCATCTTCACCTGGACTCCTGCTATCTGAAGTGTGACCCAGATTGTTTGGAGGTCTGCTTCATTACCAACATTGTGTACTCTTAAGCTACCCAGTTCATTACTGCTGGAGTCTGAATTTGACTTCTGTTCGTTCAAACTGTTCTCTGTCACCTTGTGTACCTTTCTGTACTTCTCCTGCGGTGACTTTTTGTTGCTGGTCTTCTTTCCTGACCGGCATACTTTAGCTATGTGACCAAGCCTGCCACATTTTCTGCATTCCTGATTTTTGAACCAGCACTGGTTCTGATCGTGCGTTGTCTTTCCACAATGATAACATTTTACTGTACCCAAGACCATTTGATTGGTGCGGAGTTCCGGTGACCGTAGCTGCATTTCCGCAGTGCCTCTCGCTGCGGCTTCGTGCGATGCTGCAATAGTGACAGCTTTATCAAGCGTAAGATCATTCTCCTCAAGCAGTCGCTTTTGTGTTCCTTCTTTTAACAATCCACACACAAATTTATCTCCCAGCGCATCTGCTAGTCCTGTTCCAAACTGACAGTACTTTGATAGCTTACGCAGTTCAATTAAAAATTCAGCGTTGCTTTCGTCTTTCAGCTGCGTTCTTCTGTAAAATTTAAATCGTTCCGCTACCATCAGCGGCGTGGGGTTTAAATGATTTTTCAGGACAGTAACAATATTCGCGAAAGTCTGATCCGCCGGTTTATCTGGTGATAGAAGGTGCTTCAATAGCCCATATGTCTTCGCACCCATTGAGCTTAATAAGGTTAGTGCTTTCTCATCATCTGGTACCTTATTTGCTTTACAATAAACTTCCATGCGTTCTACATACGTGGTCCAATCTTCGATATCGCTATCAAAGGTATTAATGTTCCCATGTTTAGGCATCCTTGCAAGTTTTTTAATTTTTCTTTTTCTCAAAATGGGGGATTCCCGCGCTTGTCTTCTTCCCCCGCCTACTAAAATGGCGGCTTCCCGTGCTTGGCGGTCTTTCCCTCGCTCGTCTTCTTCCCCCGCCGACTACAATGGCGGATTCCCACGTTTGCCTTCTTCCCCCGCTGGCTGCAATGGCGATTGCCGTGCTGCTGCCGTTCTCGCCTCCCCAGCGGTTCTCAATTCCCCGACGCTGCTTTTACTCCCCCGGGGTTCCCGTGGGCATTCACGCTTCCCCTGTTGTTGCGCCTCTACACTGGCTGCGTTTGAGTTCTCCGCGGCTCTCGTGCCTTAAGCTGCTCCAGTCGCTGCGCCTCTCGGCCTCGATTGCAGCCCGGCCCTTTTCACCGGCCGTGGTCGAGTTCTCCGCCCTTTTTCCTCCGTTTTCCCTCCCCCACTCCACAGTCAACGCGACCGACTTTCTGCTCGTGTCGCTGATCGGCTTACCCACCACCGTGGTAGAAGGGATGATCACTGCCTGTCGCTGATGGAGGGCTTCGTGGTCAGAATTTTTCTTTTTAACCCGGGTTCTCGATGCCTCCCGTGCGATGGTGCTCAGCAGGATGATGAGGGCGGATGCCTCTTCTCGACGCCCGTTCTGAGGACGAAGCTGCCTTGGATGTAAAACTGCCGCAGGGTAAGATCGGACTCGTCGCCACTGTTAAGTCTGTGTGTCCCAGTTATGCTTATCATAAATCACTGGACACAGACCACAAGAATAACTTTAACAGGTCTTTACTATTCGGAGGTCAGGGCTGAACTGCCCAGTAAATCACTACACAACGCCTATATATCAGTGTGGTCACCACCAGTACTACAGTATACAGCACCCAAGAGAAAGTAGTACATCTCTTAAGGTGGAACAGGTTACATACACCACAGATTCCACAGGAACTTTCAAAATGGAATTGGACATGTACTTAATGAGAAACATAGAAGATAGGAGGAGTAGGCCATTTGGCCCCTCAAGCCTGCTCCGCCATTCAATGAGATCATGGCTGATCATCCAAATTCAGTAGCCTGTCCCTGCTTTCTCCCCATACCCCTTGATCCCTTTAGCCTTAAGAAATATATCCAACTCCTTCTTGAATATATTTAATGAATGAATTGGCCTCTACTGCCTTCTGTGGTAGAGAATTCCACAGGTTCACCACTCACTGGGTGAAGAAATTCCTCCTCATTTCTGTCCTAAATGGCCTACCCCTTATCCTTAGACTGTGACCCCTGGTTCTGGACTCCCCGACCATCAGGAACATCCTTCTAGCATCTAGTCTGTCCAGTCCTGTCAGAATTTTATAAGTTTCATTGAGATCCCCTCTCGTTCTTCTAAACTCGTGAGTATAAGCCCAATCGACCCAATCTCTCCTCATACGTCATTCCTGCCATCCCAGGTATCAGCCTGGTGAATCTTCGCTGAACTCCTTCCATGGCAAGTACATCCTTCCTCAGATAAGGCGACCAAAACTGCACACAATACTCAAGGTGTGGTCTCACCAAGGCCCTGTACAACTGCAGCAAGACATCCTTGCTCCTGTACTCGAACCCTCTCGCTACGAAGGCCAACATGCCATTTGCCTTCTTAATCGCCTGCTGCACCTGCATGCTTACCTTCAGCGACTGGTGCACAAGGACACCCAGGTCTCGTTGCACTTCCCCTTCTCCCAATCTATTGCCATTCAGATAATAATCTGCCTTCCTGTTTTTGCCACCAAAGTGGATAACCTCACATTTATCCACGTTATATTGCATCTGCCATGCTTTTGCCCAATCACCCAACCTGTCCAAATCATCCTGGAGTTTCTCGGCATCCTCCTCACAGCACACACGCCCACCCAGCTTTCTGTCGTCTGCAAATTTGGAGATATTACATCTAGTTCCCTTGTCTAGATCATTAATATATATTGTGAATAGCTGGGGTCCAAGGACCGATCCCTGCGGTACCCCACTAGTCATTGCCTGCCACTTGGAAAAAGACCCATTTATTCCAACTCTTTGCTTTCTGTCTGCCAACCAGTTCTCTATCCAAGTCAATACCTTGCCCCCAATCCCATGTGCCTTAACTTTACACGCTAATCTCTTATGCGGGACCTTATCGAAAGCCTTCTGAAAGTCCAAATACACCACATCCACTGGTTCTCCCTTATCTATTTTACCAGTTACATCCTCAAAAAATTCCAGTAGGTTAGTCAAGCACGATTTACCTTTTGTAAATCCATGTTGACTTTGTCCGATCCTGTCACTGTTTTCCCAAGTGCTCTGCTATTACATCTTTTATAATGGACTCTAGCATTTTCCCCACTACCGATGTCAGGCTTACCGGTCTGTAATTCCCCGTTTTCTCTCTACCACCTTTTTTGAATAGTGGGGTAACATTAGCTACCCTCCAATCCATGGGTACTGTTCCAGATTCCATCGAATGCTGGAAGATGATCAGCAAAGCATCAACTATTTCTAGCGCCACTTCCTTAAGTACCCTAGGATGTAGATTATCAGGCCCTGGGGATTTATCAGCCTTCAATCCCATCAATTTCCCTAACACCGTTTCCCTACAAATACTGATTTCTTTCAGTTCCTCCCTTTCATCAGACCCTATATTCCCCGACATCTCTGGGAGGTTATTTGTGTCCTCCTTTGTGAAGACAGAACCAAAATATGTCTGCCATTTCTTTGCTCCCCATTACAAATTCCCCCGATTCTGGCTGCAAGGGACCTACGCTTAACTTCACCAATCTTTTTCTCTTCACATATCTAAGTTGCAGGGTTATGGGGAAAAAGATGGGTGTGGGATTAATTTGGACTACTCTTTCAAAGAGCCAGCACAGGCACAACAGGCCGAATGGCCCACTTCTGTGCTATAAGATTCTATGATTCTATTTAATCCGGATCTAATTTTCCGACATTGAATTTGTAGGTGTCTTCCTGCTCACAATTTATAAATTTTAAACACACATAACCTTAAGTAAATAAAAATTATCCCAACTTTCATGATCACTCTTGTGTCCAGCAAAATAAATAAACCAGTGCAAGCCTTCTCATCAGGGCTCGTCTGCAGGAAGAAAAAGCCTACGCAGTAATTAAATGGGACCCATTAGTGCAGGATCAAATCCTTTCCTTCTTGGCCTTCTAACAGAGTTGACGGAGAATGTAAAAAATTCCCCAAACCCTCACCAGGCTGCAGGCAGAAATAAAACAAACAAACACAACCAGCCGGCCAACTCCCTACGATGTGCAAAAAGTATAAATGCATTCACTGGCTCAAAAGTGTGGAATCAAATCTACTCCTTAACCTTCACAGTTTGTTATTTTGCAAATATAAAAATATTCCCCCCCCATCTTCACAGGTCGCTACCATGTTGCAGACATGGACTGAAGTGAACGCTGCCATAGGTGACTGACTAGTATATGTAGCAACAACAACAAAAAACTTTCGTCAGTTGTCTCCTTAAATTTCTGGGTAAACGCAACAACTTCCATTTATATAGCGCCTTTAATGTAGTAAAACATACCAATGCGCATAGCATTGAAGAAAAAAAATCCACTCTTGCTGACTTTTATTCCAATAAAATAAAGCAGATTTCAATGTTCAAGTGACAGTAAGTACACATAGTAAATTAACTTTAAATCAAATATTTAACTTGAAAGAGAGATGCGATGTACATCGCCATTTGCAGTCAAGCAAAGGACAATGGATCTATGCTCCAAAGCACGGCTTTGGAATGCATCTTGGCATGTGGCTTTTAATTAAGAATCAATGACTGTTCAGAACACACACTTCTGCAGTGTGCTGGCAAGGCCTTTTCTCAGGGCTGCAAACAAAATTGTTTTTGTTCCTTTTTGAGTTTGCTCGCAGCCTACAGCATTATAAACTTATTGATGAGCTCCCCCAGTGGTTCAGTGGGTAAATATCCAATGTGGTACTAAGCCATTCTGGCCATGTAGGTCGCAGGTTCAAGCGAATTTCAACCAGGACAACTAGAATTAGAATCAGGCCCTCTGAGCTAAGAAATGCCAAAAGAAAAATCAACTGGCTTCCTTATCCAATGACCCTTTCTGGAAAAGTTTATGCATGTGATCAAATGGAGGTCAGCTGTGATAGATGCCAGATTCAAATAAGCTTACTAAGACTTTTGATGGTTAACACTGCAATCATCTGTAGCTTTAGCATGATTCAGACACTGTGCATCTGCACAAGAATGAGTTGACCTTATCCCATAATGCAAGGTCAGCTCACAAATATTTATCTAGCACTCCTGGTGATTCATCAAGAGTGTCAGGGAGGATAGGGTTGGAACTTCAGGTGCCAGCAGCCAGCGAACAGATACTGGCTGCCCAAGCACCACCAACATTTTATTGTAGGTGAAGAGGGAGGACTGCAGTGGAGCAATTTGACCATGAAGCCAAAAATGCAAAAGGTCACAAACTGGGTAAGCCCTAAAAAATGTTTAGGGCCATTCAGGCAAAATAGAAATATTTTCTTTAAGCTTCCCCTTCAGTGGAGTGCTCCAACCACATTATGCCCATCCTGTGACTGCCTAGAGAAAGGCACAGTTCGAGGTTCCATATTACAAAAAGGATATATAGAGGCACTGGAGATGGTGCAAAAAGATTTACAAGGATGATACAAGAACTGAGAGGTTATAACTATCAGGAAAGATTGAACAGGCTGGGGTTCTTTTCCCTAGAAGAGAAGACTGAGGAGTGACTTGATAGAGGTCTTCAAGATTATGAAAGGATTTGATAGGGTAGATGTAGAGAAGATGTTTCCACCTACGGGCGAGACCAGAACTAGGGGCAATAAATATAAGATAGTCATTAATAAATCCAATAGGGAATTCAAGAGAAACTTCTTTACCCAGAGAGTGGTGAGAATGTGGAACTTGCTACGACAGGGAGTACTTAAGGCACATAGCATAGATGCATTTAAGGGGAAGCTAGATAAGCACTTGAGGGAGAAAGGAATAGAAGAATATGTTGATGAGGTTAGATGAAGGTGTGTGGGAGGAGGCTTGTGTGGAGCATAAACACTGGCATGGAACTGTTGGGCCGAATGGCCTGTTTCTTTACTATAAATACTTTGCAGTCAGTTCCTATCTTTACACTCCTGCCTTAAAGTACTCAAGTGTAAATTTTCTGTTGCTTAAAATTAATAGATGGAAAGCAACGATGCACAATTTCCTGATGTGTTCCTGGAGTGTGCAGTACTACAGATGCAAAAAATTTGCTCTTTAGTACACGGTTAGTGAGTTTTCCAACTTAAGCAGTCTTTAATTAACCAAATTCTACAAACAACAGACCTCATAAATGTTGAAAAGTTCATCTTTGGAAATTTCTAAGTTTCATACAAAAAAATTCCACAAACTTCAAAAATTATTCAGAAGAAACACTTTTGAAATTGAATATACAACTAAAATAGAGGAACGTGGGAGGCCACATTCTACCCTACGTAAATTGGAGATCATCCAAAACTCAGTTGCCGTGTCCTCCATCTCCCGCGCCCCCACCCACCCCCCCCCCGCCAAGATATCTGTGCTCCTCTAATTCTGCCCTCTTGAGCATCCCTGATTATAATCACTCAAGCATTCGTGACCATGCCTTCTGTTGCCTAGGCCCCAAGCTCTGGAATTCTCTGCCTAAACCGGTCTGCCTTGCTACCTCTCTTTCCTCCTTTAAGACACTCCTTAAAACCTACCTCTTTGACCAAGCTTTTGGTCATCTGCCCAAATTTCTCCTCATGTTGCTCGGTATCAAATTTTTTCGTCTTATAATACTCCTGTGAAGCGCCGTGGGACGTTTTACTACATTAAAAGGTGCTATATAAATACAAGTTGTTGTTGTTGTTGAAGAGTGACAAAAAATTACTCCATTCTACAAATAACCTAACTATCACTAAAGAAACCAAAACCACAAGTGCTGTTGATCACGTGTTTAGTTTGTTTGAGCAGTTCCTAACAGAAAACAGCATTGGTCAATGAATTTAAATAATTGCTGGTCTGGTCGGAAATAAAGCTTTGAGAATTTATTCTCCCATTTTCTGTCAAAGTCTTTTGTAAAAAGTAAGCCAGTTGTCAACTCCTCACAGGATGACTGGACATATCTTTCTCCCCTTCAACTCATGTTGATGCACAGATTATATGCTGGAAAATTCTGCAAACTGCACATGCTCAAAATGCACAGATGTGATTGAAATCACTCTCCAACTGCTTATGTTAAAGTTTTGAAGTACAGATTTTAATAAACTATGAAAAGACACAAGAGAATTAAGTGAATAAATTTAATGTTATCATGAAATATGTAATACATTAAATCTATTTTACCACATTTTGGACATTAGAAATTTCAGTTACTGAGCCAAAAAAAATGTAGTTTTATTTTTCCAAAATTCACTGAATGATTTAGTTGCTTCAACAAAGTGTGTGTGCGTGTGCGCGCGTTGGGGGTGGGGGGCAGGTGGCTGTGGTAAGTTAAAAGCCGACATCATGATCAATTTTAGTGGTATTGGCTGGAGATTTAACATTCACCAAGACAAGGAAAATTCCCCCGCTCTTCAAGTACTGTCATGGTAGTAATCTCGTTCAACTAAACAGGCCTCGGTTTAATGAAAGGTTACACCTGCACTCAATGTAATCCGATGGGTGATTACTTAAGTGTTGGACACATTTATCCATTCCTTACACGGTCTCTTGCCTTTATTTACATGGTAACATGACAAATGACTTGAATGTACCCTTACAGAAATACAATATGGCAGAACTATAAATTTCTACAAGTACATTTTGAAAAGACGTTCTATCCACAGAATGAATACATACATATAATTTACATAATAAAAATTTAGCATTCAGCAATGTACGCAAGAGCTTTTTTGTTCATCATTACAAGTATTTGTAATGAGAAAATGTGGCGTACACTGCATTATGAATACAAGGTTACTAGCCAATCTCCCATAATGTTGCTCATGGTAGGAGAGAGAATACACTTAACTGCAAAAGGAAGAAAGTGAGGATGAGGTCCTAAAAGCTGAATATAGGGAGTTAGGGGGTAAATTTTTTAAAAACGACCTCAAAAAGGTAGCAATCTCAGGATTGCTACCAGTGCCACGTGCTAGTCAGAGTAGAAATAGAAGGATATTTCAGATGAATACATGGCTAGAGGAATGGTGCAAGGGGGAGGGATTCAAATTCCTGGGACATTGGTGTATTGATTTCTTTGTGGGTTCAATGACGAGACATTTATGAAAGAGAATGTCTTTTTATCTAAAGCTTGTTCAACAAGTTAACAGCATTACAGGAGACACCATCTTAGGGATCCATCTAAAATGAAAGTAAAACTAAACTGCTTGTCTCTGTCACATGCCCTCTGCTGGTCAGGCATAAGTAATCAATCAGGCAAACATGCTGGTAAGGCATCATAATCAAACAGGCAAATACCATCACTATTTGCTGATATCATTACATCTCCCTTTCTTAAAACAAAAGTATTTTACTTTTATCTAACAACATGTTTTCTTTGTATTAATCTGCATTTTAACTGTAACACTTAACGAACTTACATTAACATTATCATGATCAAGGTTTTTTAACCTTGCTTTGTGTGTTCACATGAAATATGTAAATACACTAGAACTTGAAGAAAGAATAAGATAACATTACTTCCTTCTATAACAATAGTCCTTAAATTTGCTCAATGAGTCTCAGGAGGCTTCACGCGTCTTGAGGATTTTCTGATTGATTGTCCTTGAATCTGAGTTGTTGCCTCAGATGATGATTTCTCAGCTGTGTGATCAGGTTGTTCAACAGTATCAGTCTTTTGACCTGCTGTGGCTGGTCCCCTGAGAAGATCTCGACGATTTCTTCACAGGACAGCACCCTCATCTGTCTGAATGGTGTATGATCTTGGTTGAACTTCACTCAGGACAGTTCCCTTCTGAGTCCATATGTTTGTTTTGTCTTTGAACCTTACTTGGTCACCAGTGTGGAGTTCAGGTAGGTTTTGTGTTCCTCTGTCATAGTAGTACTTTTGCTTTTCTTTCTGTTGTTCTTTGAACTTCCTCACTTTCTCCCCCTCTTTTGTTTTCAGGAGGTTCTCCGGGATGGGTAGGTTTGACCTTAGCAGACGTCCCATAAGGAGTTGGGCTGGTGACTTACCACACTCGAGCGGCATTGTGCGGTATACAAGCATGCTTTGGTAGAAGTCAGTTCCACTGTCTTTTGCCTTGTACATCAGTCTTTTCACTGTCTGGACCGATTTTTCCACTAGTCCATTGGACTGTGGATAGTGAGGACTTGACGTTGTGTGGACAAAGTCCCACTCTTTGGCAAAGTGTCGGAAACTTGCATTGTAAAACTGGGGTCCGTTGTCTGTGAAGACCTCGCTTGCCACGCCATGTCTGGAGAATATGGCTTTCATACATCTTATCACAGCATCTGCAGTGGTGGTGTACAGTCTACAAACCTCTGGATACAGGGAGTAATAGTCTGTGACTACAAGATAGTCCTTCCCTTGACATACGAATAGGTCAGCGTCTACCTTCTGGTAAGGTCTGTCTGGCGCTGGGTGTGGCTTTAGTGGTTCTACCGGATTGCTTGCTCGATATTTCAGGCATATTGTGCAGTTTGACACCTCATTTGTCACATCTTGGTTGATTCGTGGCCAGTACATCACCTCTCGTGCTCTTTTCTTACACTTTGATTCCCAGATGTCCTCCATGGATCCTTTTTAGCATCTCTTTTCTCAGACTCTTTGGGATAACTATTTTACTTCCTTTGTAGATGATGTCTTCGACCAGTGATAGTTCCGCCCTGCAGTTCCATTACTCTGCCATGTCAGGTGAGCAGTCTTGCTTCATTTTGGGCCATCCATCCAAGATGCTTTTCCTCAGTCGTCTCATTGTTTCATCTTTGTTTGTCTCAGTCTTTATGAGCTCCATTTTTGCATCTGCTATGGGCAGTGCACTTGTGATCATGTCCACGTAGGCGTTCACTTTTTCATCCATTTTGGTGTTTGCGGGCTCACTTGGGTCAACAGCTCGGGACGTGTCTGCTGTATACATCAGTTTACCCGGTGTGTACGCAACATTCAGTGTATAGCGTTGCAGCCTGATCATCATTCTTTGTATTCTAAGCGGACAGCTATTTAGTGGCTTTTGGAACAATGCAATCAAGGGCTTATGGTCAGTCTCTACACTGATTGCTTGTCCTGCCACAAACTGGTGAAATCTTACACAGGCGTATGTGATGCTGAGCAGCTCCTTTTCTATTTGAGCATATCGCGTCTCCGCGTCGGTCATTGAGCGCGATGCATATGCAATGGGTTGCCAGTAGTCATATTTTTGCAGAAGAACAGCACCGAGCCCACTCTATGATGCATCTGATGATATCTTGATGGGTCTCGCTGGGTCATAAAACCTCAGAACTGGTTCCTCTGTGAGCAGTTTCTTTAGATCGCTCCATGACTTCTTATGCTCATGATTCCATTCCCATTCTATGTTCTTTTCAGTTAGTCGTCTCAGTGGCGCCATCTTTTCTGAGAGATTGGATATGAATTTACCCATGTAATTGATCATTCCATTAAACCTCTGCACATCCTTTTTGCATTGTGGCTTTGGCATATTCTCAATGGCGGACACCTTTCTGGGATCTGGTCTGATGCCCTCACTGCTAAGGATATCTCCCACGAATGTCAGTTCTGTCACCCCGAGTTGGCATTTCTCTCTATTCAGCTTCAGGTTTGTTTTCCTTGTTGCTTCCAGCACTTTTTTCAGTCTCTCGTTATGCTCAGTTCTCGTGGTTCCCCATACTGTGATGTCATCCATTGATGTATCAACTCCCTCCAGGTGCTCATAGATCATATGGATAATTTTGTGATACACTTCAGGAGCTGAGGCAATGCCAAATGGTAACCTTAGGAATCTGTATCTGCCAAATGGACTGTTGAACGTGCACAGTCTTGAACTTGCTTCATCCAATTTCATCTGCCAAAATCCTGATGATGCATCTAACTTGCTGAAATACTTTGCATTTGCAAACTGTGCCATGATTTCCTCACGTGCAGGAACCTTGAAGTGCTCTCTCTTTATTGCTCTGTTTAGATCTCTTGGATCCAGGCAAATTCTGAGCTTTCCATTCTTTTTGTCCACAACGATGAGGGAACTCACCCACTCAGTTGGCTCATCTATCTTCTGAATCACGTTCAGGCTTTCCATCCTGTCCAACTCTGCCTTCAGTTGCTTTTGAAGAGCAAACGGAACTTTTCTGCATGGATGTATGACCGTTGGCATACTTTTATCTACTCTGATCGTGTGTTCTCCTGGAATGCAGCCTAGACCCTGAAATAGGTCGTTGTACTCTTTCATGAGTTCATCATAGGCTGTCTCTCCTTCGCTTTCCACAACGAGGACTCTCTTTACCAGGTTCAGTCTCTCAGGCTATTAAACCTAGTATGGCTTGCACATCCTTTGGCACCACGATTAATGCTAACGTGTGCTCTCTGTCCTTGTGTGTCACTTTGACAATGCATCTTCCTTTCACTGGTATATCAGTACCTGAGTATCCTGTCACTTTCACTTTTATTCCATGTATCTTTGGTCTGGGTCTAATTTTCTTAAAATCAGTCTCTGATATCACATTAACTTGTGCTCCAGTATCCAATTTAAATGGAATATGTATGTCATTCACTTTTAGTGTCAACATCCAGTCTCTTTTTTCTTCTTTGTTTTCAGACACAACATCTGCATAGAACTCCTCTATCTCGCTTTCATCTACTGTATGGACCTTGCTTTGTTGCGTTTGGTTCTTGCAGCAACGGGCATAATGGTTGTTTTTGTTGCCACTATTGCATGTTTTACCATATGCTGGACACTTTCTTGGTGTATGCTGTGTACCGCATCGACTACATGACTTTCGATTGTCCCTTTCATTTTCGTTCGCTGGCCACGCCTCTTTTTTCACATTGGCGCTCTTTTTGTTAAACGGTTTGTATCCGTTCTTTCTCACTGCATCCATGTTGCAGCTACTGTCACTGAACAGCTCCTTTGCCTGCGACTTCACAGTCTCTGTAGCCCTACACAGTGCTATGGCTTTTCCCAGGTCTAGATCTTGCTCTCTTTGCAGTCTTTCCCTTAGACCATTATCTGGAATACCACACACCAGTCTGTCTTTTATCAGCGAGTCTGTCAGTCCCCCAAATTCACACGATTTGCTCCTGTTTCTCAGTTCAGTCACATACTGATCAATAGTCTCTCCCATTTTCTGTACACGTGAAAAGTCTGTGCCTCTCAAACGTCACGTTACCTTTAGGTATGCAGTAGGCCTCAAACTGTTCCATTATTTTATCTAGCTTCATATTGTCTCCATCAGCAGCGAATGTGAAGTTATTATACACCTCCAGCGCTTCATCACCCACGACATGTAAGAACACTGACGATTTCTTTTTATCACTTTTCTCATCAGCTCCGATTGCCGCTAAATACAACCCCACACGTTGTTTGAACCTCCTCCAATTTTCATCCACATTACCTGTCAACTGAAGCTTCGCCGGTGGGTGTAAATCTTCCATTTTTTCACTTCGTTAGCTATTCTCCAAAGGTAAGTAACGATGTTCTCTTTCGGCTTGCTAATATGTGGAGAGCTGATTTAACTTCGGATTTTTCCTCTTCATCTCTTTCAATCACTTCTGACACCATGTATTGATTTCTTTGTGGGTTCAATGACGAGACATTTACGAAAGAGAATGTCTTTTAATCTAAAGTATGTTCAACTCTGGTTAACAGTCTTACAGGAGACACCATGCTAGTGATCCATCTAAAGCGAAAGCAAAACTAAACTGCTTGTCTCTGTCGCATGCCCTCTGCTGGTCAGGCATAAGTAATCAATCAGGCAAACACGCTGGTAAGGCATCATAATCAAACAGGCAAATACCATCACTATTTGCTGATATCATTACAATTGGAACCGGTTACGAGGAGGTGGGACCAGTTCAAACTGAACGGTTTGCACCTGGGCAGGGCCGGGACCGATGTCCTAGGGAGGAGTGTTTGTTAGTGCTCTGGGGGAGGGTTTAAACTAAAATGGCAGGGGGTTGGGAACCTGAGCAGGGGGACAGAGGAAAGGGAATCAAGGATAAAAGCAAAAGATAGGAAGGAAAAAAGCAAAAGTGGCAGTCAGAGAAATCAACGGTTTAAATCAAACATGGCCACAGTAAATAATAATTCTAATAGGTCTAAGAGCGTTAAAAAAACAAGCCTGAAGGCCTTGTGTCTTAATGCGAGGAGCATTCATAATAAGGTGGATGAATTAGCTGCGCAAATAGAGGTAAACAAATATGGTTTGATTGGGATTACGGAAACATGGCTCCAGGGTGGCCAAGGCTGGGAACTCAACATCCAGGGGTATTCAATGTTCAGGAAAGATAGGCAAAAAGGAAAGGGAGGTGGGGTAGCATTGCAGGTTAAAGAAGGGATTAACACAATTGAAAGGAAGGATAGCTCTGATGATGTAGAATCTGTATGAGTAGAACGGAGAAATACCAAGTGGCAGAAAACGTTAGTGGGAGTGGTATATAGACCTCCAAACAGTAATGCGGAGGTTGGGGATGGCATTAAAAGGGAAATTAGAGAAGCGTGCAATAAGGGCACAGCAGCCATCATGGGTGACTTTAATCTACATATAGATTGGGCCAACCAAATTAGTAACAATACTGTGGAGGAGGAATTCCTGGAGTGTTTACGGGATGGTTTCCTGGACCAATATGTCGAGGAACCAACCAGAGATCAGGCCATCTTAGACTGGCTATTATGTAATAAGGATTAATTAGCAATCTTGTTGTACGAGGCCCCCTGGGTCGGAGCGATCATAATACGATCAAATTCTTCATTAAGATAGAGAATGAAGTAATTGACTCAGAGACTAGGGTCCTGAATTTAAATAAAGGAAACTACAATGGTCTGAGACGCAAGTTGGGTAGAATTGATTGGGTAATGTCACTCAAAGGGTTGACGGTGGATAGGCAATGGCAAACATTCAAAGACCGAATGGATGAACTACAGAATTTGTTCATCCCAGTTTGGCATAAAAATAAAACAAAAAAGGTGACCCAACCGTGGCTAACAAGGGAAATTAGGGATAGCATAAGATCCAAGGAGAGGACATATAAATTGGCCAGAAAAAGCAGTAAACCTGAGGATTAGGAGCAGTTTAGGATTCAAAGCAGGACAAAGGGATTAATTAAGAACGGGAAAATTGAATATGAGAGTAAGCTTGCAGGGAACATAAAAGCTGACTGTAAAAGTTTTTATAGATATGTGAAGAGAAAAAGATTGGTGAAGTCAAACGTAGGTCCCTTGCAGTCAGAATCAGGGGAATTTATAATGGGGAACAAAGAAATGGCAGACCAATTAAATACATATTTTTGGTTCTGTCTTCACAAAGGAGAACACAAATAACCTCCCAGAGATGTCGGGGAACATAGGGTCTGATGAAAGGGAGGAACTGAAAGAAATCAGTATTTGTAGGGAAATGGTGTTAGGGAAATTGATGGGATTGAAGGCCGATAAATCCCCAGGGCCTGATAATCTACATCCTAGGGTACTTAAGGAAGTGGCCCTAGAAATAGTAGATGCATTGCTGATCATCTTCCAACATTCGATGGAATCTGGAACAGTACCCATGGATTGGAGGGTAGCTAATGTTACCCCACTATTCAAAAAAGGTGGTAGAGAGAAAACGGGGAATTATAGACCGGTAAGCCGGACATCGGTAGTGGGGAAAATGCTAGAGTCCATTATAAAAGATGTAATAGCAGAGCACTTGGAAAACAGTGACAGGATCGGACAGTCAACATGGATTTACAAAAGGTAAATCGTGCTCGACTAATCTACTGGAATTTTTTGAGGATGTAACTGGTAAAATAGATAAGGGAGAACCAGTGGATGTGGTGTATTTGGACTTTCAGAAGGCTTTTGATAAAGTCCCGCATAAGGGATTAGCGTGCAAAGCTAAGGCACATGGGATTGGGGGCAAGGTATTGACTTGGATAGAGAACTGGTTGGCAGACAGAAAGCAGAGAGTTGGAATATTTTTTTTAATTCATTGATGGGATGTGGACGTCGCTGGCTAGGCCTGCATTTAGTGCCCATCCCTAATTGCCCTCAAGAAGATGGTGGTGAGCCGCCTTCTTGAACCGCTGCAGTCCATATGGTGTAGGTACACCCACAATGCTGTTAGGAAGGCAGTTCCAGGATTTTGGCCCAGTGACAGTGAAGGAACGGTGATACAGGTCCAAGTCAGGATGGTGTGTGGCTTGGAGGGGAACTTGTAGGTGGTGATGTTCCCATGCGTCTGCTGCCCTTGTCCTTCTAAGTGGTAGAGGTCGCAGGTTTGGAAGGTGCTGTTGAAGGAGCTTTGGCGAGTTGCTGCAGTGCATCTTGTAGATGGTACACACTGCAGCCACAGTGCGCCAGTGGTGGAGGGAGTGAATGTTGAAGGTGGTGGATGGAGTGCCAATCAAGCGGGTTGCTTTATCCTGAATGGTGTCGAGCTTCTTGAGTGTTGTTGGAGCTGCACTCATCCAGGCAAGTGGAGAGTATTCCATCACACTCCTGACTTGTGCCTTGCAGATGGTGGAAAGGCTTTGGGGAGTCAGGAGGTGAGACACTCGCCACAGAATTCCCAGCCTCTGGCCTGCTCTTGTAGCCACAGTATTTATATGGCTGGTCCAGGTCAGTTTCTGATCAATGGTAACCCCCAGGATGTTGATAGTGGGGGATTCAGCGATGATAATTCCATTGAATGTCAAGGGGAGATGGTTAGAGTCTCGTTTGTTGGAGATGGTCATTGCCTGGCACTTGTGTGGTGCGAATGTTACTTGCCACTTGTCAGCCCAAGTCTGAATGTTGTCCAGGTCTTGCTGCATATGGACACTGACTGCGTCAGTATCTGACGAGTCTCGAATGGTGCTGAACAGTGTGCAATCATCAGCGAACATCCCCACTTCTGACCTTATGATGGAGGGAAGGACATTGATGAAACAGCTGAAGATGGTTGGGCCTAGGACACTGCCCTGAGGAACTCCTGCAGTGATGTCATGTGATTGAGATGAATGACCTCCAACAACCACAGCCAGCTTCCTTTGTGCTAGGTATGATTCCAACCAATGGAGAGTTTTCCCCTCGATTCCTATTGACTTCAGTTTTGCTAGGGCTCCTTGATGCCACACTCGATCAAATGCTGCCTTGATGTCAAGGGCAGTCACTCTCACCTCACCTCTTTTGTCCATGTTTGGACCAAGGCTGTAATGAGGTCAGGGTCTTTTTCCCCAGAGTGGCAGGCAGTGACTAGTGGGGTACCGCAGGGATCGGTCCTTGGACCCCAGCTCTTCACAATATATATTAATGATCTAGACAAGCGAACTAGATGTAATATCTCCAAATTTGCAGACGACACAAAGCTGGGTGGGCGTGTGTGCTGTGAGGAGGATGCCGAGAAACTCCAGGATGATTGGGCAAAAACATGGCAGATGCAATATAACGTGGATAAATGTGAAGTTATCCACTTTGGTGGCAAAAACAAGAAGGCAGATTATTATCTGAATGGCAATAGATTGGGAGAAGGGGAAGTGCAACGAGACCCGAGTGTCCTTGTGCACCAGTCGCTGAAGGTAAGCATGCAGGTGCAGCAGGCGGTTAAGAAGGCAAATGGCATGTTAGCCTTCGTAGCGAGAGGGTTTGAGTACAGGAACAAGGATGTTTTGCTGCAGTTGTACAGGGCCTTGGTGAGACCACACCTGGGAGTACTGTGTGCTGTTTTGGTCTCCTTACCTAAGAAAGCATATACTTGCCATAGAGGGAGTGCAGCGAAGGTTCACTAGACGGATTCCTGGGATGGCAGGACTGTTGTATGAGGAGAGATTGGGACGACTAGGCCTGTATTCACTAGAGTTTAGAAGAATGAGAGGGGATCTCATTGAAACGTTTAAAATTCTGACAGGGCTAGACAGACTGGATGCAGGGAGGATGTTTCCCCTGGCTGTGGGTCTAGAACGAGGGGTCACAGTCTCAGGATATGGGGTAGGACATTTAGGACTGAGATGAGGAGAAATTTCTTCACTCAGAGGGTGGTGAACCTGTGGAATTCTCTAGAAGGCTGTGGAGGCCAAGTCACTGAATATATTTAAGGAGATAGATAAGATTTCTGGTTACAAAAGGCATCAGTATGGAGAGAGAGTGGGAATATGGTATTGAGATAGAGGATCAGCCATGATCATACTGAATGGCAGAGCAGGCTCAAATGGCCTACTACTGCTCCTATTTTTCTATGTTTTTATGTTTTCTATGTAAAAGATCCCACTGCACTATCTGAAGAGCAGAGAATTCTCCTGGTCAACATCTATCCCTCTATCAACACCATTAACACAGATTATCTGGTCATTTTTCATATTGTTATTTGTAGGACCTTGCTGTGCGCAAGTTGACCATCATGTTTGTCCACAAAAGTATTTATTGGCTTTGAAACACTTTGGGACCACCCAATGACAAAAAAAGTTTTATATAAAATGAAAGCTTTCTTTCTTTCACTGAATTCCACTGGAATAAGTACAGCAATGACTAGTTAAGCAGCCAAGTTCCCAGTCTCAGGCATGCTTCATCGAGCGCTTCCGAGTATGGAAGGGTCAACCCCAGTCAATTGCACTTATACCCTAATGACTGGCTCAAAGCAGCACTTGCACATATTCGAAACAAGTTGGTTACAGGATGTGCATGAAGAGACTATGGTGGAAATACAAACAGTTTCCTTGCATTTAAAAATACTTTCATCTGCTAATTCAAAGATGAATCAGTTGCAGTGCAATTTAAGAATTGTGCATACACCATATCTTAATCCACACACCCATTAAATTGTCCCCTAATTTGAAATTTTTCCAGCAGAATGTACCAAACCTGAATTCATGCTCACAAAACTACCCCTTTAACTGAGCACTCTAACAGTATGGTTTGTATTAACTGGTAAGTACAGTCTGATCCTCTTAACTTGAATAAGCAACTTTGAATTAACAGACAATTCAATTTTCTTAAGCACGAACTTCCACTTTGCTCTGTTACTCATTCCTTAATTCAATATGTTGGAAAATTTAATTTATGCAGTGCAAAATATGACTGAATTATCAGGAATAGGCTGTATTGTAATTCTAAAATTCAAGTTGATATAAAAATATTAACTACATTCAACATGGAGCAGGGGGGAAAAAAATCTGTATGATCTGCAAGTCTCAAAGTCAACCATACCAATTTTGCTTTGTCTAGGGGATGCAGAATCCATTTTTTGCCTCCCAATTTCCTTCCACCTCCTGTCCAAATGGCATGAATCCAACACGTCCCAGAAGCCCTGTAGTACCTCACTTGAGTACCCACTCTTCACGTGCAAGGCTTCACAGTGACTGTTGCTATGCTGTTCAACAACAGTTGAGCCTGAAGCTATCCTCACCTCAACAAAGGCATACTTTCGAGTCCAGATCACTGGAAAGCAATCACATGCAGGCACCTGTGCTGATTTTTTATGCCCTGACCCTGGAGTAGAACATATTTGTAAGCAAAATTTTCAAAAGGGAAGGTTTACCTTAATTGGTGTCAATGAAATGACTAACATTGAGATTTTTTTTTAAAAATCAATATTTTGGGCTCCATAAGCAAATTGCAGCTGAAAATTACCACTCACATGTTGCCTAAACCCAAGGTTTTTAAAAAAAAATGAAAAGTAAACAGTGGCTTAAAAGGAATATGCCATTAATATCCCACTTAGATGACTGGTCCTCCTCAATCAATCACAGTACAGAAAGAATATTTCTATGTAAATTTATTATTCCCTTTACATACTTTTGAGAATCCAATTTCAAAAGCATAATTGTGTCCTCAAGTATTCTCAGTACAGGGTACATACCTCAGTTTTCTTTAAAAATTCAGCAGAGTTCAGATTAATTCACAAACATTGGATAGGTATTGCAAAAAACTTGCACATTTCTGTTTCCAATGAGAATTCATCTTGTGTGGCAAATGACTGTCTCAATGAATGATAATACCAGTCATGACCATAAAATGTAAATAACAGGGTTGTAACTTGCTGTCCTCATTCAATTTGTTCTATCAGTTTCATCCTGCCAAGAAGTGAAGCCTTTCAATTCATTCGGGTTTTCACTTATCTACTGAGGCATCCCTCTTGACCCACCATTTAGTTACATAATTACTTTCTACTTTGCAAATTCCTCCTAAAAGTTGCATTACACAGATACAATTCTGTCATTAAATAGTGAAAATTTTTTCAAGTTCTTGACGTGGAGAAAATTTTTGTTGCACATGCCAACCTGTTCATTTTCATTTTGCGAAATGTAACAAATGGTTGACTACTTGCCATAAGCACAGTATTCCTTATATCCTTGAAGAGTAATTCAACCTTCACATACAGATATTCCCTCCATTCCATGGTGACAGGTGGGTGGAAATCACACCAGGGCACACATTATTATAAATTAAGACCCTACATTTGCCTTATCTTTAATCAATCTGTAAAATATGAAAGAAAATTTTAAATATATAAAAATACCATGTACCTTAATCAGAACAGTAATTTGCTCAGTGTTTCAAGACCAAGACATTTCTTTACCTAGCCCAATGTTGTCCAATAGAAATCACTGACTAGCCACAGGCATGGCTATGGCAACACAACTTTGGATACATGCACTAATTTTAGTAGAAAACACCTTACATACAATACAGGTAAATGTACTTCATGTGTATATTTACTTAACAAGCATCTACCGTCATCCACTGCAAAACCTGCAGGCTTTCTCATTCATAATAAATAGGAGCAGGAGTAGGCCATTCGGCCATTCGGCCCTTTGAGCCTGCTCCGCCATTCAATGAGATCATGGCTGATCTTCTGCCTCAACTCCATTCACCAGCTTTAGCGCCATATCCCTTGATGCCCTTACTAGTCAGAAATCTATCGACTTCGGTTTTGAATATACCCAATGACTGAGCCTCCACAGCCCTCTGGGGTAGAGAATTCCAAAGATTCACCACCATCTGTGTGAAGAAATTTCTTCTCATCTCAGTCCTGAATGGCCTACCCTTTATCCTGAGGCTGTGGCCCCTGGCTCCCCAGCCAAGGGAAACATTCTCCCAGCATCCACCCCATCAAGCCCTGTAATAATTTTGTATGCTTCAATGAGATCCCCTCTCATTCTTCTGAATTCAAGGGAATACAGGACTAGTTTACTCAATCTCTTCTCATACGACAGTCCCGCCATCTCAGGAATCAATCTCGTGAACCTTTGTTGCACTCCCTCTACAGCAAGTATATCCTTCCTTAGGTAAGGAAACCAACATTGTACACAGTACTCCAGGTGTGGTCTCACCAAGGCCCTATATAATTGGAGTAAGACTTCTTTACTCCTGTACTCAAATCCTCTTGTAATGAAGGCCAGCATACCATTTGCCTTCCTAATAGCTTACTGCACCTGCACATTCACTTTCAGTGACTCATGTACAAGGACACCCAGGTCCCTTTGAGCATCTGCATTCCCCAATCTTTTAACATTTAGGTTTGTTTTTTCTACCAAAGTGGATAACTTCACATTTATCCACATTATATTCCATCTGCCATGTTCTCACCCACTCACTGAGGCTGTCAAGATCCCCTTGAAGCCTCTTCACATCCTCTTCACAACTGACACTGCCACCTAGCTTTGTGTCATCAGCAAATTTGGAAATGTTACATTTAGCCCCCTCCTCCAAATCATTGATATAGATTGTGAATAGCTGGGGCCCAAGGACCAATCCTTGCAGTCCCCACTAGTCACAGCCTGCCATCCTGAGAAAGACCGTTCATCACTACTCTTTGTTTTCTGTCTGTTAACCAATTCTCAATCCATGCTAGTATATTACCCCCAATTCCAGGTGCCCTAATTTTGTCCACCAACCTCGAGTGGGACCTTATCGAAGACCTTCTGAAAATCCAAATACACCACATCCACCGGTTCCCTTTTGTCTACTCCACTAGTTACATCCTCAAGGAACTCCAATAGGTTTCACCAAAGTTTGGAATTATGACATGAACGTACCAGAAACAGCACATCTTAGTGCAGCTTCTAGGACTTTGTCTAGCAGTTGCGAGCAGTACTTGGTCTTCATCAGAGTGATGCTGAGAATATTCATTTGCACAATGAGACGGGCTTGATCTGCCCTTGCTCTCCATCCAGAATGCAGTTGAATGCTGCTTGCCCTTTTCTATGATGTGCCCTACTGGAACTACTAGTTATTGGTTGGACTCGTTTTCATCTGCTTGCCTAGAGCAGTTATTCTAATTGGTCGAGTTGACCGCAATGACCGCTCCCCTCACCATATATTGTTGCTGGATTTCCATGGTGCTAAAGTAGGGCATTTTCATCCATATTACACACCATTTTAGCAGAATCAATTAACAGTAACCAAGGAAGTATAAAACACTCAACGACCAGTAAACACTCGCATTCTGCTTTTCATTTTAACAAAAAATGCACAAAATGGTTAAAGTATACATGTATACACCGTGTTAATATGAATATTGAAATCACATGCCCAACGACAGTGTCTATTATTTATTTTTTATTTAATTAAAAATGCAATTAGTCACATCTGAATTCCCAATAGGTCACATATATTGGACAAGACTAGCCTAGGCTCCTAGTACCCCTTTCAACTTGTAACTTACATAGCAGGGCATTCATGAGGTGTGAATACAGCTGTCACCAGACTGATTTCTGGGATGAGGGGATTGTCCTATGAAGAGAGATTGTGTAGACTAGGCCTATATTTTCTGGAGTTTAGAAGAATGAGAGGTGATCTCATTGAAACATACAAAATTCTTACAGGGCTTGACTGGGTAGATGCAGGAAGGATGTTTCCCCTGGCTGGGGAGTCTAGAACCAGGGGCCGGCCATTTAGGACTGAGATGAGGAGAAAGTTCTTCTCAGCGGGTGGTGAATCTTTGGAATTCTCTACCCCAGAGGGCAGTGGAGGCTCAGTCATTGAATATATTCAAGACAGAGATCAATAAATTTTTGAATATTGAGGGAATCAAGGGATATGGGGAAAGTGGAGTTGAGGTAGAAGATCAGCCATGATCTTATTTAATGGCGGAGCAGACTCAAGGGGCCAAATGGCCTACTCCTGCTCCTATTTCTTATGTTATGTGAACAATCCTGTGTGATGCCAAGGTTTGATACAGTATTGGGTTCAGAATTGCACTGGAACTGTGAAACTAATCAAGAAAGAACACCTGAAGTCACTTGTAAGGTGTCCATTGATGCGCTATCAATAACTCAAAAGACTGAGATTAAGCGAGTAATTAACAGGCTTTTATTAACAAGAGAATGAAGGTGTGCCTCGAGTGGTCGACCGGTCCAGAATACAAAGGGGCTGTGGAGCAGTCACCTTTATACCTGGATTCGTGGGAGGAGTCAGCCGAGGCATGTACAGGCATGTACACAGTGGAACACAAACCGTGGTTTACCACATTCACCCCTTGTTTAAAATTGAGTCCGGCGGGGTGAAGTGTATTAAAAGTCAGAGTATTGGAGTCTCTCCGGAGGTCTTGTCTGCTGCTGTGATCGACGTGGCGACGGCAGGGGTAGTGAAGCTTCCGGCATCGAGTCCCGCGTAGGCTGGGGCACTGGTGTGTAGTCCTCGTAGATGTCGAGCGGGTCGCGGGGCCCAGGCCTGCCGTCTGCTGGGGCTGGATATCAGATCGTGGGGGGGGGGGGGGGGCGGTGGTAGTGGGTTACTGCGGCCCCCGAGGGTGCGAGGTCTCTTATGGAGACTGTGTCCTCCCGCCCGTCCGGGTACGCAATGTAAGCATACTGGGGGTTGGCGTGGAGGAGGTCGACCCTCTCGACCAGGGGGTCCGTTTTATGGGTCCTCGCGTGTCTTCTCAGTAGGACCGGCCCTGGGGACGTCAGCCATGGCGGTAGCGATGTCCCCGATGTGGACTTCCTTGGGAAGACAAACATTTTCTCAGGAGGGGTGGCATTAGTGGCAGTGCAGAGCAGTGACCGAATAGAGTGGAGCGCATCGGGGAGCACATCCTGCTAGCGGGGGGTCGGAAGGCCCGTAGACTTTAAGGCTAGCAGGGCGGCCTTCCAAACTGTCGCATTCTCTCTTTCCACCTGTCCGTTCCCCCGGGGGTTGTAACTGGTGGTCCTGCTTGTGGCAATACCCCTAGCTAGCAGGTACTGATGGAGTTCGTCGCTCATAAACGATGAGCCCTGGTCGCTATGGATATAGCTGGGGAAACCGAACAGGGTGAAGAGGTCGTTCAGACATTTAATGACCATGGCACTGGTCATGTCCGGGCAGGGGATGACGAACGGGAAACGGGAGTACTCATCAATAATGTTGAGGAAGTACACATTGCGGTCGGAGGAGGGGAGAGGCCCTTTAAAATCAACGCTCAGGCGCTCGAAGGGGCGAGTGGCTTTTATCAGGTGAGCCCTGTCTGGTCTATAAAAGTGCGGATTGCACTCAGCGCAGACTTGGCAGTTCCTGGTCATGGTCCTGACCTCCTCAATGGAGTAAGGCAGGTTGCGGGCCTTGATGAAGTGGAAGAACCTGGTGACCCCCGGGTGGCAGAGGTCATTGTGGAGGGCCCGCAGTCTATCGGTCTGCGCGCTGGCGCCACGCGATAGAGCATCCGGGGGTTCATTGAGCTTCCCGGGCCGGTACAAGATCTCGTAATTGTAGGTGGAAAGTTCGATTCTCCACCTCAAGATCTTGTCGTTTTTGATTTTGCCCCTCTGCTTGTTGTTAAACATGAAAGCAACTGAACGCTGGTCAGTGAGCAGGGTAAATCGTTTTCCGGCCAGGTAGTGCCTCCAATGACGCACAGCCTCCTTCTCAACAGCGGAGTGTCTGGTCTCCGGGCCCTGGAGAGTTCGTGAAAAGAAGGCCACGGGTCTCCCCGCCTGATTGAGGGTAGCGGCCAGGGCAAAGTCGGACGCGTCGCTTTCCACCTGGAAGGGGATGGATTCGTCCACTGCGTGCATGGTGGCTTTGGCAATGTCTTCCTTGATACGGTGGAAGGCTAAGCGGGCCTCTGCCGTCACGGGAAAAGAGGTGGACTTGATCAGCGGACGGGCCTTGTCCGCATAGTAGGGGACCCACTGGGCGTAATAAGAGAAAAACCCTAGGCACCTCTTCAGGGCCTTGAGGCAGTGGGGCAGTGGGAGTTCCATAAGGGGACGCATCCGGTCGGGGTCGGGGCCGATGACTCCGTGTTCCACAACACAGCCAAGGATGGCGAGGCGGGTTGTGCGGAATATGCACTTCTCCTTGTTATACGTCAGGTTGAGGAGTTTGGCGGTGCAGAGGAATTTTTCGAGGTTTGCGTCATGGTCCTGCAAGTCATGGCCGCAGATGGTCACATTGTCCAGATATGGGAAAGTGGCCTGCAACGCATTTTGATCGACCATCCGGTCCATCTCCCTTTGGAAGATGGAGACCCCATTGGTGACGCCAAAGGGAACCCTAAGGAAGTGATAGAGGCGGCCGTTTGCCTCAAAGGCAGTATACTGGCGGTCCTCAGGGTGGATAGGGAGCTGGTGGTACGCTGATTTCAGGTCAATGGTCGAGAAGACGCGGTACTGCGCAATCTGGTTGACCATATCAGCTATGTGGGGGAAGTGGGTAAGCGTCCAGCAGGGTGTAGCGATTTATTGTCTGGCTGTAGTCCATGACCAGGCGCTGCTTCTCGCCGGTCTTAACGACCACAGCCTGGGCTCGCCAGGGGCTGGTGCTGCCCTCAATAATCCCCTCCTTCAGGAGCCGCTCCACTTCGGTTTTAATGAAAACCCTGTCCCCGGCACTGCATCGCCTGCGCTTTGTGGCGATGGGCTTACAGTCGGGGGTGAGGTTAGCAAACAGTGGGGGGGGGGGGTGGCTCTGAGTGTGGAGAGGTTGCACCTGGTGCGCGGCGGGCAATTCGGAAGCTGCTGGCTGCAGACTGTGAGTGGGGGGAGGGGTCCACCGTACACCATCGTAACACTTTTAAAGGTGGCACTGAAAATCTAACCCCAGTAGAACGGCAGCGCAGAGATCGGGCAGGACCAGAAGTTTAAAATTATCGTACACAGTCCCGTCTACTACGAGTGTCACCACACAGTAGCCGCCAATGTCCGCCGACTGGGACTCGGAGGCCATAGAAATCCGCTGGTGCGCAGGCAGGACTGGGAGAGAGCAACGCCGCACTGTGTCGGGGTGGATGAAGCTCTCCGTGCTCCCAGAGTCAAAAAGGCAGATTGTTTCGTGACCATTTACCTTAAAGTCCATTGTGGAACTGGCCAGCTGGTGCGGTCTCGCTTGGTCCAGCGTGACGGAGGCCAGCGTAGGGGTCGGTGTGTCGCTGCGGGTATCAGGTGAGGCGGTGTTGGGGGCCTGCTGCGTCCCGGCTGTCGTCCAAGTTGGCGGCGTCCATGATCCCCATGTGGCTGGAGGCATCCAAAATGGCTGCTGTTCCGGTGGTTCGCACATGGCTGGGGAGGCCCAAGATGGCGGCCCGCACGGCCCACACGCGGCGCTGCTGGGGTTCGGGGTGGCTTTGGCCCTGCAGACGCTGGCGTAGTGTCCCTTCTTCCCGCAGCCCGAGCAGATTGCATTTTTCGCCGGGCAGCGCGCTCTGGGGTGTTTGGCCTGGCCACAGAAGTAGCATTTCTGGCCTTGGGGCACTGCTGTCTGGCCTTGGGACACTGCTGCGGTAGTTGGGCCGTTGCTGGGATGTGGCTGGGGTGGCACGGCGCTATGAGACGGTCCTACCGTGTCCAGGCTGTCGTTCCCCGCGGCGTCCACGGTGCAGAGGAGTAGGCGTCCATGCCCCGGTAGGCTGCGTCCAATGATAGTGCGAGTTCAGAGGCCTTGTTGAGGTCAAGGTCACTCTGCGCCAACAGTCGCTGTCGGGTGTAGTTGGACCTGTGGCCCGCTACAAAAGCGTCCCGGATAAGTTCCTCTGTGTACACGGCGGCCTTTACATCCTTACAACCACAGGCCCGGCCAAGCACAGAGTGCCTGAAGGTATTCCTCGGTCGATTCCCCAGGTTGTTGTTTACGACTCCCCAGGAGGTGCCTGGCGTACACTTCATTCACTGGGTGCGTGTACTGGTCCTTGAGGAGCTTGATAGCATCCGCGTACGAGGTCGCGTCTTGGATGACCGAGTACACTCGGTGGTTCACTTTGGAGGTCAGGACATCCAGTTTGTCCTCGTCCGATTTGACCGTTTCAGCGGAGGCGATCAGGAATTTTTCAAAGCACCTCAGCCAGTGAGTAAACTTGGTGGATGCGTCCGCCTCCCGATGGTCTAAGTCTAGGCATGCTGGTGTGAGGATCTTCTCCATTATAAGATCTTGTTAATAAAACTGATGCGCTATCAATAACTCAAAAGACTGAGATTAAGCGAGTAATTAACAGGCTTTTATTAACAAGAGAATGAAGGTGTGCCTCGAGTGGTCGACCGGTCCAGAATACAAAGGGGCTGTGGAGCAGTCACCTTTATACCTGGATTCGTGGGAGGAGTCAGCCGAGGCATGTCCAGGCATGTGCACAGTGGAATACAAACAGTGGTTTACCACATCCATCAGGGACAGATTCAAATGTACTGTATTTGTAATAAGAAAAAAAGTTTAGTTCATTATAAAGTTTATTAACCAAGCATTTAACTACATAGTGATAAATGAAAGTAATGTAAAGCATCAGGAACACAAAATCACCCATATCGTTGCAGATTTTTTTGTCCATTCATTAGATCACATGGTTGACTGAACAAATGAGAAAATACATCATGAAACAGGTTGTTAGTATCACTAGAGTATGGCAATGAGCTACTGTAGCTTCGTACTCAAGTGAAAAATGATCCAAGTTGGCAAAATGTCAAACAAAAAAACGCAATTGGATATGAAAACCAAACAGTTTGCAATTTAACAGAAGGGTAATTGAATTGGGTGCTCAACACACATGCAAGCATAATCAGTAGATAATGAAATGCTTACAATTCTGAGAGTTATTCATCAAGACTAAATATTGCAGAGTAAGTTTTTGAATGTTTAGACTGGATAGTGGTGGGTAAGATCTGTGCACTCTCTGAGCTCATGCTATCGCATTCAGACGCGAGACTAGTAGAAATAATTTCCAAATCTGCAATCACGAAGACGACCTTGTGGTAATTTAGACAGGCCTCCTGGTATTGCCATTGCAAACAGGAAAACCCTGTGGGACACAAACCTGATTTGCTTTGGAGAATTTTATCCATTCATTCTCTGATCTTCGATGTATGATCTCTAACCTTTTTTTTAAAAAAAGTGATTGAAGCTTGGTCCAACACATTTTAATAAAGATTGGTAGATGTTAAAACATCAATAAAGCAACAGACATTAATAAGCTCAACACAACACAATTGCAACATTCACACAAAAGTTACATTCACACATATCAAAGAAAAAGGATTTCAGACATCATATGCCAAAGAGGGCATCAATTCAAAAAGGTACAATTACCCGAGACTGGGAGCTTGGCTGCTTAACTAGTTACTGCTGCATTTATTCCAGTGGAATTCAGTGAAAGAAAGAAAGCTTTCATTTATATAAAACCTGTTATGTCATTAGGTAATCCCGAAGTGTTTCAAAGCCAATAAATACTTTTGTAGCCGAACATGGCAGCCAATTTGCGCACAGCAAGGTCCTACAAATAGCTGTGTGAAAAATGACTGTTTTAGTGGTGTTGATTGAGGGATAGATGTTGGCCAGGTCACTGGAAGAATTCTCCGCCCTTCAAATAGTACAGTGGGATTTTTTACATCCACCTGAACTGGCAGACAAAAGAAAGCACCTCCAACAGTGCAGCACTCCTTCACTACTGCATTGAAATGACTTGCAAATATCAGTCAAAATATTCATATTTGCATATAAAAATATTGTTGCATATAAACCAGAGCGATCTGGGATAATCTTAAATAAATTAGAAAACAATTCACAATATTTTCTTAGTAATTAATTATGGCCTAGGAATAAATACTTTAATGAAAAATAGTTTTTGTACACCAATAGGACAAACCATTTGGCACTTTACCAGCATGGTTGCATTTCTCTGGTTTTCAGATGTTCCTTAATTACAAGGCAAAATTTGGTTGGAGCTACAGAGCCTCAGTGAAACAGTCCATTCCCTCTAGTTTATAATTAGATCAACATCTACAACAAATCGGTGCAGTTTTGCTCAGCAGTAAACAGGATGTAAATCTGTTTTTCCTCACAATCTTCCATTAACCTATTTAGTCTAATCTTTTTACAGAGCTGTTGTATTAAAGAATTCAGAGTTTGCAAAAGTGAAAACAGATCTACAACTATATGACATGAGACAATTTAACATATGTATCCATTTAGCTGAGACAGCCAGCCAGATGCACATGGTCTCTGGAGTGCTGAATTTCATTTCTATCTCCAGCATTTCAAGAATTTGAACCAGAACATTTGAATCGAGTGCTACACAGCATCCGAAAGCACAAACTGGCTTAAAAAGCCAGTTTTAAGTACAAGTCAAGAAACAGCACTTCTAATATCAATTTCAGATAGCTGTATATTTATGTCAATAAACAGAAAAAGTAAATTGGAATCAGATGTGAGCTAGCAGAGAATGTCTTTGTGAGATGAACGGAAACAGAACTCAAAAAGCATACAATGCCAACTAATCAAAACCACACTAATGCTGGATCAGAAAATTTCATATTAGCCGAGACACTTTTTCTTCAATGTGTAATGTTAAACTTCAGAATATTAAGTATAAACTATGTTTCCAAGTAATTCTACCAAGCTCCTTTTTAAAACCTGACTATTCATTATACTTCAACTATAATTCTATGCTTGTTATATTTCAACTCCAATTCTATGCCTTTCCCTCCCAAGAGCTCTTGCCAATTGTTTCATCTAATTTTTGTTGCTATTTTCTTTGACATTTACCCTGATCACTTCTCCAACTAAATACTGCCACATGCTGGAATAAGTATTTCAAACTTGAAACTAACTTAGAAATTTGCACTGATATCTTACTGCTGTGCAGATTCCATCAATGTTGCATGTGTTTTTTTAAAAAGCACACTTTAGATAATGTTTTTAATAAATCTGCTGCCCTGGAGAGTCAAGTACTATTGTGTTGAATTAATTCAAGAAAAAAACACACCGGGCAGTACTGCTACATGGTTGCTATGCCAATTCAGTTCATTGGCCAGCTCCAGGAACTGTGACATTGGTTACCAGCAAAAGTTTGCACACCACACAATCTATCTGCTACAGGACAAAACTTTAATATGATGAGAGTTACTGGCTTTCAATGGGGGTTTTTCCGGTGCTTGGATGCCAAATGTAAAATAGGTGTCCAGAAGAAAGGGGATCTGCTTTGAAACAAAAACAGAAAATGCCAGAAACATTTAGCAGGTCAATCAGCACCTGCGTGGAACAGACAAGTTAACGTTTCACTAGAACCAAAGGACTACACCTGAAACATCAACTAATCTGTTCTCTTCACAGATGCGGACTGACCTGTTGAGTGTTTGTCCTTTTCTGTTTTTGTTTCAGATTACCAGGATCTGCAATTTTATTGCTTGTTGGGTTCTATTTTAAACTCTGTCCATTAAAAAAAATAGAAAAGAACTAAGTTTAGCAAAAATTAACACACATGGAATTGGAAACAACCATTTGACATGGGTAGGGAATTGGTTAGGAGGCAGGAGACAGGGCGTGGGGATAATGGATATGCACTTCAATTGTCAGGATGTTACTAGTGGCGTCCCTCAGGGATCTGTATCGGGGCATCAGCTTTTCACTATATTTCATCATAATCATAATCAACTTTATTGTCATTGTTAGTGCACAAGTGCAGTACAACGAAATGTAGGCTTGCGGCTCCCGAGAGTGTACATTTAGATTAAGACATTTAAACATTCAACATTCTTTTGGCTTGTAATATATTAACATAAACATAACCATAATAAAGTGCATTGGCAGATGTGCAGGCTTTAGAGTTTATTTGTGGAGTTCAGTAGGATGACAGCCCTGGGAAAGCTGTTCCTAAATCTGGTCGTTCGGGTGCGAATGCATTTGTAGCGTCTCCCAGATGGCAGGAGGGCGAACAGACTGTGGCTGGGTAGGGTCTTTGATGATGGTCCGTGACCTCCGTAAACAGCGTTTCTGGTATATGTGCTCTATGGTCGGTAGCCGGGTGCCATAGTTATCATAGGAACAGGGGTATTTAGCCCCTCGAGCCTGTTCCGCCATTCAATGAGACCATAGTTGCTCTGTAACCTAACTTCATATACCCGTCTTTGCTCCATATCCCTTAATACCTTTGGTTAACAAAAATCTTTCGATCTCAGTTTGCAGAAGAGAATTCCAAACTTCTACCGACATTTGAATGTGGAAGTGTTTCCGAACTTCACTCCTGAAAGACCTGGCTCTAATTTTTAGGTTATGTCCCCTAGTCCTAGGCTCCAAGCTGCAACAATAGTTTCTCTCTATCTACCCCATCAGTTCCCCTTAATAGCTTGAAAACTTCAATCAAATCACCCCTTAACCTTCTAAATTCCAGAAAATACAACCCTAGTTTATGTAATGTAACACCATTGTTCAAGGGTGCGAGGACAATCCTAGTAACTACAGGCCAGTCAGTTTAACATCAGTGGTGGGTAAAGTTTTAGAAACAATAATCAAGGAAAAAATTAACGGGCACTTGGAGAGGTTTAAGCTAATTAAGGAGAGCCAACACGGGTTTGTAAAAGGAAGATCATGTTTGACTAATCTAATTGAATTTTTTGATGAAGTAACAGGGTTGATTGTTGAAGGGAATGCAATGGATGTTGTCCACATGGATTTTCGGAAGGCGTTTGATAAAGTACCACAGAGAAGGCTGGTTAACAAAATTGAGGCTCATGGTCAGTGGCAGCTTGGATAAGGAATAGGCTTAAGGACAGAAAACAGCAAGTTGTGGTAAATGGCTGTTTTTCAGACTGGAGGGTGGTAGACAGTGGTGTTCCCCAAAGGTCAGTGCTGGGGCCACTGCTTTTTTTTTGATATACATGACCTGGATATTGGAATACAGAGTAGAATTTCTAAATTTGCCAATGACACCAAACTTGGGGGTGTGGCAAACAGGGAGGATGATATCAATCGACTGCAACAGGACATAGAAAGGCTAGCAGAATGGGCAGACAAGTGGCAAATGGAATTTAATATAGAAAAGTGTGAGGTGATGCATTTTGGCAGAAGGAACAGGGAGAGGCAATATACACTTAATGGCACAGTTTTAGAGTGTGTGCAGGGACAAATGGACCTGGGAGTTAATGTGCATAGGTCCCTGAAGGTGGCAGGACATAGAGAAAGTGGTTAACAAAGCATATGGGATCTAGGGCTTCATAAATAGAGGTATTGAGTACAAGAGTACAGGAGTTATGCTGAATCTTTATAAAGCGCTGGTTAGGCCATAACTGGAGTATTGCGTCCAGTTCTGGTCACCACACTTTAGGAACGATGTGAAGGCCCTCGAGAGGGTGCAAAGGAGATTTACCAGAATGGTTCCGGGGATGGGGGATCTTAGCTACAAGGACAGGGTGGAGAAGCTGGATTTGTTTTCATTAGAGCAAAGGAGGTTGAGGGGCGATTTGATAGGTGTACAAGATTATGACGGGTTTGGATAAGCTAGACGGGGAAAGGCTGTTCCCACTAGTTGTTGGTACAAGGACTCGAGGAAACAGATTTAAGATTTTGGGCAAGAGATACAGGGGGGACGTGAGGAAAAACTTTTTTACGCAGCGAGTGGCGACGACCTGGAATTTGCTACCGACTGAAGTGGTGGAAGCGGAGCCACTCAATGTTTTCAAGGGGAGACTGGATAGGCACTTAAGGAAAATAAACTTGCAGGGCTACAGGGATAGAGCAGGTGAATGGGACTGACTGGATTGCTCTACAGAGAGCTGGCACGGACTCGATGGGCCAAATGGCCTCCTTCTGTGCCTTTATGACTCTAATCTCTCCTCATAATTTAACTCTTGGAGTCCAGGTATCCTTCTGGTAAACCTACGCTGCACACCCTCCAAGGCCAATATATCCTTCCTACGGTGTGGTGCCCAGAACTGAACACACTACTCTAGGTGTAGTCTAACCAGGGCTTTGTATAACTGTAACACAACTTCTACCCCCTTGTATACTAGTCCTCCAGATATAAAACCCAGAATTCCATTAGCCTTTTTGATCATTTTAACAATCTAGGTACATGGACTGCCAAGTCTCTTTGGACCTCCACTGTTTCTAGCTTTTCACCATTTAGAAAGTATTCTGATCTATCATTTTTAGGTCCAAAGTGGATGACCACACACTTGCCTACATTGAAATCCATTTGTCACAGTTTTGCCCACTTAATCTATTAATATCTCTTGTAATTTGATGTTTCCACCTACACTGCTTACAATGCCGCCTGTCTTTGTGTCATCGGCAAACTTGGATATGTGGCTCTCTATCCCATATAATAAATAGTGAATAGTTGAGGCCCCAACACAGATTCCTGTGGGACACCACTATGCCGGCTCTTTCTGATCAGCTGAAAATTTTCAAGGTGTTCAGTTACCCAATCCTTAATTATAGACTAGTAATTTCCCGACAACAGGCGTTAGTCTAACTGGTCTACAATTCCCTGGTTTCCCGCTCACCTTTCTTAAATAGCAAAGTGACGTGTGCAATTTTACAATCTAAAGGAATGGTACCTGATTCGAGACTTCGATGATGGTACAGAGAGCCATATGTCCAAGTTTGTTGACCACACTAATTTAGTTGGCACAGTAAGTAGTGTAGGCGAGAACTGAACGTAACAAAAAGGACATTGGTAGATTAAGTGAGTGGGCAAAACTGTGGCACATGAAGTTCAATGTGGGGAAGTGTGAGGCTATCCACTTTGGACACAAGAAAGCTAAATCAGAGTATTTTCTAAATTGTAAAAAGCTAGGAATATAAGAGTCCATGTATAGAAATCACAAAGCTAGTGGACTGGTACAAAAATAATTAAAAAGGATAATAGAATATTAGCCTTTATCTCAAGGGAGCTGGAATACAAATGGGTAGAAGTTATGCTGCAGCTTTGTAAAGCTCTGGTTAGACCACATATGGAGTACTGCATTCAGTTCTGGGCACCGCACCTCATGAACAATATACAGGCCTTGGAGGGGTTACAGTGCAGATTTACCAGAATGATACCAGGGCTAAAATGGCTAAATTATGAGGACTGGTTGCATAAACTGAGCATGTATTCCCTTGAACATAGAAGATCAAGTCATAATCTAAATGAGGTGTTCAAGATGATTAAAGGATGATATAGGGTAGAGAGAGATAAACTATTTCCTCTATGGGAGAGTCCAGAACAAGGGAGCATAACCTTAAAATTAGTGCTCCGCCGTTTGGGGTGGTCAGGAAGTACTTCACACAAAAGGCAGTGGAAATCTGGAATTCACCCCGCCCCCCCCAAAAAGAGAGATAGATTTTTGTTAGGCAACGGTATTAAAGGATATGGAGCAAAGGTTGGTAAATGGAGTTGCAGTACAGAACAGCCTGATGAGCTTGTTCTGCCATTCAGTTACAAGTGGCTGAATGGCCTACTCCTGTCTCTCTGTTCCTATGTTAGAGTGTGATTGTTAATCATTTACTAAACGTTTCCAGTCAGAACAGCAGTGGGATGCATCTCAAGGAGACCCAATAATAAGTCAAAACAAGCCATTCTAAATTGTGCAGCCATCCTGCGATGGGACTGGGCAGCACTACATTTTGCTCGGTGTTCTCATCTCTCCAGTCAATAAATGCAAACTTCTGAACCGGTTTATTTAAATGTCTGTGCAAAGTTCTTCCCACAAGCCTCCACTTGCCAGTGAAATGTCAATGCAAGAAAAGAGGCAAAAATGAGAAAGTGGTCTCCTTTCTAATATGTGAAACTTAAAGAGATAGCCTATTTACATTGCAACCAGTGCAAAGCTGAAGTGACACCACAGCACCTCCTCAACTAGTATTACTCCCGATACCAAATGCATGCTGGTTTGGCTGCAGTTATTTATACTGTGATTCTTTCACTGCAAGGCAGACACAACTTTGTAGCAATGGAAAATGTATAACTGCACTTTAATTTTGCATAGTGGACTGGGGAAGCCACTCCTGGAAACTCATATGCTATTGGTACATTTTAGTTTTTTTTTAAACTTAATTATCCTACATTATTACAGCTTTTGCACTTTGGATCACTCGAGGAAGTCTCAACTTCCTACACCTTTGAGAATGTGAAACCTTCCCTTGAGATCCAGGTAAGCTTTCAGTAATGCCCCTGGGTAAACAAGTAACAAATTCCATTAGGTAACTGCTTTTAGGTACTGGATTATCCTATACCTCCTCTTCAGGCTGTAAAAGGTGGTTGAGCATCACAACAGAGTATGTTGAAAGCATATTTTGAAGCAGATTTATTAAACGAATAAATGAAGAAAATGATCAAGTTATACAATAATTATATATTTAAAGTATCATGTCTTTTATCTAACTCCAGTAGATAAAATAAGAGTACTACTTTAAGAACTAAACTAAACTTGCATAGATCGCTTAAATACACACAGTACAGTGAAACCTGTAAATTAGGTGCGGGGGGTGGGGGAAGCGGGACAGAAGCAAACTTGTGAGATTCTATTCTCCCATGCTAAGGATGCCTCCTCTTTGAATGTAATGATGACTGGTGGGAAATCCATAGTGCAAACCATCTTATACTCCCAGCTTGGGACAAGAAGCAAGCATAGGTGGGAATGATTTAAATGGTTTTTCTCCCCCACCCTTCCTCTCAAGCTCCCACTTGGCAAAGATTATTTATTGTTCTATAACCAGGTATAATAAGGTGTGCATAAATAAAACCATATGGTTCTGTTCAGTGAGTTATGTGTAGTTCTATTTAAGTAAGAAACAAGAATGTTATTGCCAATTATAAATACAACTCTTTTTAACAAGATGTTTTGTTAGTGCATGCAGTACCTTACCTTTTTATAGTTTAAAGTGTACCTTACCTTTTTATAGTTTAAAGTTAACAGCTGCATTTGTATACTTCATGTATTGCTCTTAACTATAAAACTTTGAAGCTAAGAAAACTGACAGGAAAATGCATTTAAAAGTTCAAATCATTTATTATTTCCACTTGTGAACAGATTTTAGCTTGATTAAATTACTGACTTTCATGTTAATTGAAAAAATTGTTTTATTTGACTGCGCAGTGTGGCAGAGAAAGTAATCAGTCTTCCAATGAAAAACTGATTTCCCAAACTATGGTGAGACGAGAGAAAGGGATAGACTGAGCGGTCATTTTCTTTCATGGGATTAATCAGCAAGAAAAATGTGATTAATCTAGTTGCAAGCATTTTTTGCAGCTGTATAAAGTCTCTTGTGGAAGCTTATTAGTATACGAAAAAAAACTAATAACCACAGCATTTTGCAGCGATTGTATGACTTCATAGAAACAGCAATTTAATCCCACTCATTCAATCAAAATTGTTGGAAACTATTTCTGTATAATGTGAACCAAATGCACGGGCTAATATAGGCTGTTCATGTCTTAAGTACTGTTGGAGCCGTATCCAGGAATTTATTATATTAAATTTTAATTGGTGTAATTGGGTGCATAGTTAAATTGCTGTAAAAAAAAACTTTGCAGCAAAACTTTTCTATATTGTTAAGGGGCAAAAAGGCCTACAAGTAAATGGAGAGCATTAGTCAACAATGACACCATCATGTATTGCTTCTAAAAGAACAAAGCATGAAATGACAAAAGGCAATCAAATTCACTCCTTTCACAGAACAAGTATAGTTTGCTATATTATAGATTTTACCTCCTGTATTTAATCTCGAGACAGTTTACTGCAAAATTTGAGAGACTCCCAAATGTAATCAAGTAAAACTCCAGAATATTTATACAAAAGCAAAATACTGCAGATGCTGGAAACGTGTTTATTTCAGAATATTTATCCTTGTACCTCAAAAGCTGGCTGTTTGCGTTCTCCAAATGACACTTCTACAGTCCCAGTCACATGGTAATCAGTGTTCCATGGAGTATTTGATCTTTTCTCTCTGTCTAGTCATATCGCTATAACCTTCATCTCCCATGCTAATGAGCTATCTATCCAGCTGTCTTCTGAAGTAATTAACAGAACATTTGCTTGGTTTCTGTTCCCTGCGTCCCTGACTCCATGGAGAGGGGGAATTTCTAATCTCTAGTTTTGTTTGAGACTTTCAAGTTGTGCTTGTATCTTTTTCTTGCTGACAGTCCAAATTGGTAACCTAATTGTATATGTGTCAGTACTTTAAAAGACCTGGTTTACAATCCACTGTGTCTTTTTCTACAATCCAGGCAAGTTTGGAACTATGAGTCTTTTATACCTTGGAGTCTTACTTGCATCTTGGAATCCTCTGTTCAGCTATTTTCTAAACATTATCCTTTTTGAAAGTCCCACGAACAACAATGAGACGATGACCAGATAATCTGTTTTACTGATGTTGGTTGAGGGGTAACTATAGGCCAGGACACCAGGGAGAACTCCCCTGCTCTTCTTGAAAATAGTGCCATGGGATCTTTTACGCCCACCTGAGAACGCAGACTTGGTTTAATGACTCTTCCAAAAGACGGCACCTCTGACAGTACAGCATTTCCACAGTATTGCACTGGAGTGTCGACCTAGATTTGTGCTCCAGTCTCTGAACCCACAACCTTCTGACTCGGACGAGAACTATCACTGAGCCACAGCTGACATTTGGTAAATTTTGATTCAGTGGATATCGCTTTAAAACTCATTGTACTTAGGAAATTTCACAGCCAGCTTTGTCAAGAGTCTTGTACCAGGCTTATTCGAATACAATATTGCAAAGCTTGTTAGATTCTCTCTCAAGCCTGTTACCAGGGAGACTAACAACTGATTTTGCAATATATACAGATTTTCCAAATTGGTCTGTTTGATGGTTGTGGTGGTTGAAGCTCAATCATCACAGCCCCAGGACATTGCTGCAGGAGTTCCTCAGGGTAGTGTCCTAGGCCCAACCATCTTCAGCTGCTTCATCAATGACCTTCCCTCCAACAGGTGGTCAGAAATGGGGATGTTTGCACAGTGTTCAGCACCATTCACAACTCCTCAGATAATTGAAGCAGTCCATGCCTGCATGCAACAAGACCTGGATGACATTCAGGCTTCGGCTAATAAGTGGCAGGTAACATTCACGCCACAGAAGTGCCAGGCAATGACCATGTCCAACAAGCGAGAGTCTAACCACCTTCCCTTGACATTCAACGGCATTACCATCGCCGAATCCCCCACCATCAACATCCTGGGGGGTTACCATTGACCAGAAACTTAACTGGACCAGCCACATAAATACAGTGGCAATAAGAGGTCAGAGGCTAGGTATTCTGCGGCGAGTATCTCACCTCCTGACTCCCAAAGCCTTTCCACCATCTACAAGGCACCAGTAAGGAGTGTGATGGAATACTCCACTTGCCTGGATGAGTGCAGCTCCAACAACATTCAAGAAGCTCGACACCATCCAGGACAAAGCAGCCTGATGGCATTCTATCCACCACCTTAAACATCCACTCCCTCCACCATCGGCGTACCGTGGCTGCAGTGTGTACCATCTACAAGATGCACTGCAGCAACTCGCCAAGGCTTCTTCAGCAGCACCTCCCAAACCCGTGACCTCTTCCACCTAGAAGGACAAGGGCAGCAGGCGCATGGGACCACCACCACCTCCAAGTTCCCCTCCAAGTCACACACCATCCTTACTTAGAAGTATATCACCGATCCTTCATCGTCGCTGGGTCAAAATACTGGAACTACCGACCTAAAAGCACTATGGGGGTACCTTCACCACACGGACTGCAGCGGTTCAATGTGGCGGCTCACCACCGCCTTCTCAAGGGCAATTACGGATGGGCAATAAATGCTGGCCTTGCCAGCGATGCCCACACCCATAAAAAACAGATTTTAAAAGATTCCATTTTGATTTGAGAGGTCACATATTCAAAATCTCAGTAACTCCTTTCCAGGATACAGAAATAAGTAGGCAGTTGGAAAATGTCTTGAGGACAGTTTGAAAGTTTAAGGAACGCTACCAAAGGTCAGTTTGCGAAGAACTTGAAAGGCTGATAATTCCAGAAAGAAAAGGGAAATTAGGCGTTATCTGTACAAACGGACACTTGCAAAAAAAATGGACACTTATTGTAATAGATACAAGTTGCACCTTGAAACCACAGACAGTTGCAAATTACAAACTATGGACTGTCTTCCATGTACCAAGTCCATTTGCAACTTAAAACACAGAATACGCAGGCAAGTGCGAGGCAACATCCACCCTTTGTGGAATGGAGATCTCTTTACCCAGCATCCATACCGGCAGAGAAACTGCTCCATCTCTGGGATTGAATGCTCCACGGCTCTATTCTAGGGATAAAGCCGTTTCTCTCCCCCTATGAATGCTGGGTAAGGAACTCAGTATTCCACAAAAGTCAAGGAGGAAATCAGAAATCAGGGCCCTGAAATTTCTGGTGGGGGGAAGGAGGAAAGGGGGGGCTGAAATCGCTAGGTTCAAGAGTTGGGAGGGGGAGCCTGGGGGCTCAGTGGAAGAGATTGAGAGAATGGTTCCCCTTTTCTCTGCCCTCAGTTTCCACTCTTCGCCTGCTCACGGGTGGCCTCCTGGTTATTGGAGCTTTTCACAACAGCTGCTAGCATAAAACCACAAATAAAGATGCTCAATTACAGGGGACCCAACCTTTATAAAAAAAGGTAAATCCAATAACATCTGTAGATGTCACATGGTCAGAACATCACGTTATCAAACCTCCCGGCATGCCTCCAGCCAGAGTAGGCAACCCTACACCACTAGTACATCAGGCACTGATAAGCTATGAACAGCCCCCTACCCACCCCCCTGCACTTCAAACATTAGCAGCTTCAGCACAGAGGGAGGGGCTTCCACACACAGCTCTGTAGGAAACTAATCCCCCCCCCCCAAATTTGGTTGGGATTTCCCAGGCACTCCAGCCCTACAGCAGCCACCTCACCCTGTGCAGATTGGCAATGTAGCAGATCCCAGTATCAGGACATCCCTCCCTCAAATGGAAAAGGACCCTGGGATGGCAATGAACTGGGAAACCCAACAAACGGAAAATGAACTGAAATCACATCCCGCTGACAGGGCTAAAGAATTAGCCATGAGCCCAGGAGAGGGCAAATAAAAGAAGGAACGCTGCAGGAGATGCATCCAATCCTGGAATATTTGACTCATCCAGTTTACAAAAACCATTTTGAAAATAGATTTGCATAGCAACAACACGCTATTGAAAGTATAGCTTAGGTATTTTGTACTGATAAGTTATCAGTGACATAACTAATAAGGAAAAGGGACCTCATGCATGTGCCAAAATGAATTGCAACTGTTAATCTCCCTGAGCAGCATAAATTTCACAATTAGACTTTGCCATTGGATGATTCTTGCTCACTAACAAGAAATAGGAGCTCTGCACACAGAAAATACAAAACTATGTCTCTGCAAAAGACATTGCGAGCATCTGGGCACCCAATTTTAATGTAAATTGACATGAAAGTTGTGCAATGACGGTGTTGAAATGTTTAGCAAAGAAGATACTCATGAACAAATTTGAGCACGAACTATGCAAACATGAAGAGCAAAAGGCAATCTAGGTACATCAACTGGGAGAAAATGTCTTTCAGCACAAACTGACAATATACAGTTTTGTACCAGTGAAGCTAAATAACACAAAGGCCTAGAAATTCGGTTGGTTGCGCCAGCGATTAGCGCCTAATGAGCCCGAGATTTGGGGCGCTACCCAATGTTCGGGCGGGCGCAATGAGGATAGCGACAACTCCCATATTGACTATCCATTTAGCGCCTGCGCTAACTGTTAGCGCGCACCCGCGTGCGCAGGCAGATCATGATGTCATTTCAGTGTGCAACGCCCTTTTGGCGCCCCTGACCGGATATTCGGTGGCGCCCAGAACCTTTCCGCCTGGCACTATTAGTGACAGTTCGAAGGAACGTTCCCAGGCCCTTCTCGGAGTTGGGGGGCGCTATTTAAAGGGGCCAGCTCTAGTATAAAAGCTGCAGCCACTTGGCCTGTTCATTCTGAACGTTGCTGGAGAGAGTTGGTGAGCTACTGTTGCACAGGATTTATCGGATTTAGCCTTCGAATACTTGGGACCTTCAGCCCTGTCCGGAGCAGTTGGGAGTGCTAGACATTACAGCGTGTTGCCCGTCTGACATAGCAATGGGAGCTGCTTTGGAGGGGAACGTCCTCGTGGCCGGACACTTTGAAGGGGCACAGAGACGGCAGGAGGGCCGGGATTGGCCAGAAGGAGGAGGGGCAATGGAGGTCGGCCACTCCGAAGATACGCTGCGAGGGTTTTCAGGCAGCAGGTGTCATACCTTACCATGTCGGAGGAGCAGTGTCTGCGAAGGCTCCGATTTGGTAAGGAGGTTGTGACTGAGCTGTGCTACCTGCTTGCTGAGGATCTGCAGCCGCGTCTACGGTGCAGGACCTCTCTGTCGGTGGCCGTCAAAGTGACTGTTGCCCTCAACTTTCACGCCACTGGATCCTTTCAGTCAGCCGCTGGGGAGATAGCAAATATATCTCAATTTGCAGTGCATTGTTGCTTCCGGCAAGTGACAGCTGCCCTCTATAGAAGGCGGCATCAATTAATCACCTTCCCTCTGACCCTGGAGAAGCAGGCGGAGCGCGCGCAGGGCTTTGCTGCTATTGCGGACTTCCCCATGGTGCAGGGGGCCATTGATTGCACACACGTGGCTTTGCGGGTGCCATTACTGAATCCCGAGGTGTTTCGCAACCGCACGGGGTTCCACTCCCTCAATGTCCAGCTGGTCTGTGACCACCGCCAGATGATCATGGCAGTCAACGCGCAATTCCCTGGGAGCAGCCACGATGCGTTCATCTTGCAGCAGACCTCAGTTTCTGACCTTATTGAGGGGCCGGCTCACCCACGAGGCTGGCTTCTTGGCGACAAGGGCTATCCTCTCTGCCCATGGCTCATGACCCCACTCCGTTTGCCCGCCACAAGAGCTTTACAATAGCAGCCATCAGGCGACCAGGAACATTGTGGAGCACACTATTGGTGTGCTCAAACAGTGTTTCCGCTGTCTAGACCATTTGGGGGGGGGGGGGGGGGGGGGGGGGGGGGGGGAGCCCTGCAGTACTCGCCGGAGCGAGTGGGTCGCATCGTCATCGTCTGCTGCATGCTCCACAACTTGGCCATTCGACTAACCCAGCCAATGCCAGCTGCCTCTCAAGGTCCAGCAGAGCAGGCGGACGAGGAGGAGGAGGAGCATGCGGACGAGGAGGAAGATGGGAGGGCTCCTGAAACTGGAAGGGCCGTCCGTCAGAGGCTCATAAGGACTCGGTTCGAGGACCCTCCGACGGAATGATGGGTCTCATTCGTCCTGCGCACTTCTGATCGTTCAAAGCCTATGAAGGCCACCATGAGTGTAAATTGTTACGAGTACCATTGTAAATAAAAAAAAATCTTTATTTTCAACAAAGTGCTTCCTTCCAGCATAACGACGTCATGTCAACAGAAACCATAACTAACAAAATTACAGTTAACTCTCTGGCAAAGCCGCAAAACTAAACAAATCACCAACAATCAGAACAGGTGAGGGCGTCCTTGAATTTGGGGAAAGAAACGTCTCAGCACCTCCCTCTACTGCTGGCCCCTTGATGGAGACTGACTTCTCTTTCGCGATCGGCCCCTTCCCTCCCTGCTGCTCCTCCGTAGTTGAATCCCAGTGGCGGCGTCAAGGATGGGGGACGCCTGGTGACTGTCTGCAAGCGCAGAAGCCAGTCAGGATAGAGAACATCTCGACGGCACTCCACTGCGGCCACCAACTGCTCCAGAGCCTCAGTGCTGAAGCGCTCTGCTCTCTGTCTCACCTTCTCCATCTTGACCAAGTTTTTTGCGCCAGAGAAGGGCGTGTGCCGATTCTGAGGCCTACAGGGCGATGAGTGTGGAAGCGGAGGCTGACTGACCCACCCCTTTAAGAACCGGCCGGCGCCTGGAAGTCTCGTGGTTATCGGTAATTGAGAACACCTGCGCTGCGCCCGTCCGCGCCGATATTGGGTAGCGCCAGAAGTTTTGCACCTTAGGAGGCCCGTGCAATGTCTGAATTCGCGCCTCAATCACCTTTGGGGCGATGCAACCCAATATCGCGCCAGGCGGCGATAAGTTTCGTCTGGCTATAAACTTTGCGCAGCGCCAGTTCTAACGCCTCAAGCGGGACTATACCCAATTTCTAGGCCAAAGTGTCTTGTGAATACACTTCAAAAATTGCTAGATGATTGGCTCACTTGGACATTTGGGACCCATGCATCCTTGGGCCTGCAGGACCGCCATAAGTATGTTAGGGCAGAGTTTCTGCCAGTTAGCCACAACAGAGGCTTTTGACACCATCCGAATTCTCAGGGACGAGATATTTGCACCATATCAGTATTGATGCAGTTGGGATGCCCACCACACAGGAAAGGGCAGGAAGAAAGGAAATAAGTGTGTCGGTCTCCCACTCAGGCCAAATACCAGCAAGTCCAGCTGAAGTAGTATCCGGCTTCAGACTTGAAAGATTTGGCCCTTATTCTAGAAAGCTGCCTTAAGCCTTTCTAAATTTGGTGTGCCCTACTTTTGCCACCTGGCAGTACTTCATTCTCCTAAAAAGCATCTAAAAATGGACGAGGATGACGCATCATGATTGTTGCTGTATGCAAATTGGCAACAATACAAAAGCAGGAGGTCCAACTTTTTTCTCATCCTGAATAAGATGGTATTCTGACTAATCAAGATTCTGCACAGCATGGTGTCAACTGATATGGATGGAGTAAGGGCGGCATGGGAACGATGCTAAGAGATTTGGAAAAATAAAAAGGGAAAGGAAGAAAAGGGAAGGGGAATAAACAGGGAGAATAAAGGAAGAGAGGCATTCGATAAGGTGCCACATAAAAGGTTGATGAGCAAGACAAGGGCTCGTGGGGTTGGGGGTAATATATTAGCATGGATAGAAGATTAGTTAATGGACAGAAAACAGAGACTAGGGATAAATGGGTCATTTTCCAGTTGGCAAGCTATAACTAGTGGGGTGCCGCAAGGATCAGTGCTTGGCCCTCAGTTATTTACAATCTATATTAATGACTTAGATGAAGGGACAGAGTGCAATGTATCCAAGTTTGCTGATAATACATAGCTAGGTGGGAAAGTAAGTTGTGAGGAGAACACAAAGAGCCTGCAAAGGGATATAGATAGGTTACATGAGTGAGCAATAAGGTGGCAGCTGGAGTATAATGTGAGGTTATTCACTTTGGAAGGAAGAATAGGAAAAACAGAATTTTTTTTTGAAATGGTGAGAAACTATTAAATATTGGTCTTCAAAGAGATTTAGGTGTCCTCGTACAGGAAGCACCGAGTTAGTGTGCAGGTACAGCAAGCAGTTAGGAAAGCAAATGACATGTTGGCCTTTATTGCAAGGCAACTGTATTGCAAGGCAACTGGAGTACAAGAGTAAGGAAGTCTTGCTACAATTGTACATGGCTTTGGCGAGACCACACCTGGACTACCGTGCAGAGTTTGGTCTCCTTATCTGAGGAAGGATGTACTTGCCTTAGAGGCGGTGCAACAAATGTTTACTAGATTGATTGCTGGGATGAGAGGGTTGTCCTATGAGGAGAGAGTGAGCCTATACTCTCTGGATTAAGAGAGAGGTGATCCAACTGAAACATACAAGATTGGAGACCATGTGCCCAAGTAATAGCAGCAAGAAGAGACTTCAAAGCCCGTAAAACCAAATTTTGCTTCATCAAAACTCAGTTCAATTCTTGAAGGACCACAAATCTTGAAATTATTCAATACGTTGATCTAAGAAAACAGTTTAAATTTATTTTCATCTGCTGGTTGGCTCTTGCTTTTGAATAATCTTACTTCTTAATGAACAATGTTTAGTAGTTTTAGCCTAACCTCTATATAGCTCATCACGCAAGTTGTTTTTCTTATGTGGTATCCCATATTGCACACCCCAGTGATAAAAAGGTTCATTGTTAGGTGTCCCAATATCCTAACTACTTGGCACATAAGGTCTTGTTTCAGTTCATAGGAAGTGCATGCTTGCCTATGGTAGCTGATGTGTTGCTTGTTGTCTGTCTGTGTTGAGCACAAGTTAAAAAGTATCAGGAGGGAACCTGAATTATAACAAGCACTTGATTGATTATTTTGGCCATGGCACTATAGATCTTCTTTCAGTTCAGGTAAAGGAAATGGTGGCTTGCAGCATTCAAATTTAACCAAGTGAAATATGAATACTGCAAGTAGAAGCAGTGGTGATCAGACATTCTCTCCTCCATCCTGGACAGGCCTGCAACTTAAAAATTAAGTTTGGTGTAAACAGCTTTATGTTGATATTATACTGCACTACTGATCAGACTGGTAGCTGCAGGGGCAAGTTCGCATCTGGCAAGAGTCCAGTTACATTGGGGCAGTAATTCCTCTCCAAAACGCGTGAGTACGGAAGGGGTACTCACGCGTCTGGCCGGAGGAAATGCCGGTTTTTAGCATGCACAGCGCATGCGCTGAAAACCGGCATTTCCTCTCCTCTAACCCAAGAGGTGAAGAGGCTAGCGCGTGCGCTGTAGGGGGCAGTGCGTGCGTCTTGGATTTCCTCTGTTTTGGGGGATTTGCGCATGTGTAAAGGCCTCCGGTCCTTACGCTTGTAAAAAGCACACGTAAGTATTTATTTTTACAGGTAAGTGGTGTTTTAGTGCAATTTAGAATTTTGTTTCCCCCACGTTTATTATTTTAAAGAATCTACAATAAGGTAAGTTTAGTCTTAGACCCTTTTTATTAAAAATTTATTTTTTTCAAAAACAAACAAAGTTTAAATTATTTTTTTTAAACTTATTTATACTTAATTTAATGATTGGGATGTTTTTTAAATTTTTATTTAAAGTTTAAATAGTGTTTTGGGCCCCCGTAGTTTTCAATGAGTTTGACAGTTCTTACTCTAACTCATGAATGAACCTTCCCCTCCCCCGATTGGTTGTACAGTGCTCACCTGATCCCAGCCGGCACATCGCACTAACTACGCCGCTGGATCAGGTAAGCACTGCGCGCTGACATCTGAACCGGGTCTGTGACAGGAAATGCAAGCAGGCCCGGGCTTCAGATGTCAGCGCGCAGATCAGGGGCTTGCACGCGCGGCAAGCCCCCGACACCAAGTTCTGGGCCATTGTGTGATGTCTCTGGCTGCAAATCACACTTGCATCACCATGAAGTGTCTCTGTTCTTGGCAATTAAGGGCACAAATAGAAGCGTACATGTACTTAATAAACTTAAGCAAAGTAAAAAACCTTTTAAGTGCTGAGCGACCAATCCTGAGCTTTTTTTTTTAATATAAAAGTTGGCTCAATATGGACCGCAGGTATACTCCATACATTGTCAAGTCCAAGTAATGAGACAGACTCCATGAAGGGGTCTCCCACTGATGCACAAGAATCAGAACAGAGCTTACTCCAGAAACCTATACTATTACTTTTGCGTGTTTTGGCTTACAAAAAGATAAAACAATCCTCTAAGAAATACAGACGCACAACTTCTTTGACTGGAGTCAAGACAATACAAAAACTAAAAGAACTGAACAATTAATCCTGAAAGAGGGAGACTTAAAAACGTTTCCTAAGGGAGGGTCAACACTGATACTGGCAACAGGAACAGAAAACTGGTGATTACAATGGAGCTGTAGTATATGTACGAAACTGAAGAAGAATTTTGCTTTCTGCTTACACACAATGCAAGTGGACACATCTATTAAATACATTTATGGTCACCCCCACCACCCCCCAAAGCTTTCTGCATTTCACACATCTGCCCTTTCAGATTCAACACTATTCTTTTGATGCTCATTAACTAGCCAGATTCAATCAATCAGTTACCACAGCCTGGAATGACACGCACAGTAAAGCTCTCACTGTTCTTTTGCAACAATGTACCTCAGCACCAATTCAGAAAATCCCCCACTACTACACGAGTATGGTATTTTCTCATTTCCCACACCAGCCATCCTGTGAACACTCAGCAAGTGATAATTCTGTGCTCATTTTGGGGCACTTTAATGCTATGGATCTGCAAATGAGAATGCTCATACTCACCTGCATACCATTAGATTTGTGCCCTTAGATCAGGCAGACTAAACTTTCTGCCCAACAGTCTGGGTTGTATTTCAACTCAATCCACCAAGTCCCTTAAAAGATTCAGAACTGAAAAAATATACTGCATTGCTGTTGTGCTCTTCCCAATCACTTTCTAATATCTTTTGGGCAAGCGATTTCTAGTTTCATTAAAATAAACAAAATAAAACCAACAAAAACATGATCAACAATCTGCACCCAATTGGTGTCAATCCCACACGAGGAAAGTAGTACAGCACAGCTTTAGGCTGCAATCAATCATGTTCTATACACCCTGTACATCACTTGGATCATAAACAGGCACTTCACCCTTTAAATGTTAATGTTTTGCATTGCAGGGGAAATCAGTTTTTTCACACACATATATATAATATTTATATATTTACACACACACACACACACACACACACACACACACACACACACACACACACACACACACACACACACACACACACACACACACACACACACACACACACACACACACACACACACACACACACACACACACACACACACACACACACACACACACACACACACACACACACACTGCAAACCTCATCTTGCAAGCCAAAAAAACAGAAATTGGCTGCCAAAAAGACCAGATATTTATTCACCATGCACGCTCAAACAATGCAGCAAACCACAAACAAATTCGCAAAGGATTTCACAGAACTGTTCCTCACATGCCTATACAGCAAAATCACCATCTAAGAGATTACAGCTATGGAGAAGCAAATGGATTTTCCAGTTCCCTCAGTGAGAGCATGTGGACTGTATGAAGGCTGCCTCCCAAATGCAGATGTTTTCTGTAATGCAGGGTTTCCAGAACAAATTGGGACAGTTCTAGATTATTGTCCATCCAAGTACAGTGGTACTTAATTTATTTGCTCTTCCCCTGAAAGCTAGGGTTAAGTTCCATGGTTGCCAGTCACCCTCCAGTACTTTGCCCAATCCATACAAGTGCTCTTTGCAACAAAGGTCACTGGGTAGGAAATAGGAGCACCAACTCCAGCTGATTATTCCCTGACTTAAGTCTGGATCACTGAGGCCAATTATACTGCCTTCACCACCAATGTTGTGTATGTACCTTTAAGGGAATAACTGGTCTCAGACTGCAGTACCGGCAGTGACCACCCCTGTATAAAAGGCGCTAGCAAGCTTCTGTAGTTTCAGTTTCCCGATTATAACAAGTCTTTACTGAATGGAGACAATCAACTCCTGCTGTCAGTGTCTCAATTATACGCGGACATAATATTGGCGACAAGCAGATACGAACTTACCTACAGTCTGCACCACCTCATGTGATCCATTCCTGAAGCGAAGTGAGCAGAGGTCGAGGCCAGAAGAAAGCAGTAGAAATGGGCGTCGACCGTGGGCATCCGCCCCTGAGTCAGCGGAGTTGAAGATTACAGGAGAAGCTGTCGAGAGCGGGGCCTGGTTCCTCTCGACGGTGCTTCAGCTAATCGGGCTGGTGGCAGGTAGTACACTGATCCTTCCTGGGCTGCGGCGGTTGAGACCTCGAGCGGGTGGCTTGCAACAGGGCCGAGCAGCGTTGTCGGGAAGAGAGAGAGAGAGAGAGAGGGTGGAGCACACAGGGTGCGGCCGGTGCTAAGAAGCCGGGCAGCATACGGACCCGAGAAGAGGGAGGCAAGAGTCCCACAGGGTTGTTCCACGACGGGAAAATAATAAAATTAAAAATTAAACGCGCAGAAAACCGCGAGGAGCTGCAGGTTGCAATGGAAACCGCGGGAAGCAGCGCTAGCAACAGCGGGGAAGGCAGCAAAGCGCGGGAGGCGCCATCTTTATCCAGCGGGGAAGAAGGCAAAGCGCGGGAGGCGCCATTTTAGATTTTCAAGATGCCGAAGACTGGCTGTATCACTGCCTTTGATAATGCAATAGAGGACTGGACCACGTATGTGGAAAGAGTCGAGGTATATTGCGAGGCAAACGAAATAGCCGATGAGAAAAAGGCATCGGTATTGCTAAACTTAATGGGCGCTAGAACTTACGGCCTATTGCGGGATCTGATTACTCCAGCCAAACCGAAAGGCGAAGAGTTTTAACGAAATTGTTGCTATCCTACAGGAACACCTAAACCCTGCACCGCTGCTGATAGCAGAAAGATTTAAATTCTACAGGAGAACTCAGCATAAAGATGAGAGCAATGCTGAGTACCTTACGGAACTACGCAAGCTATCAAGGCACTGCCAGTTCGGAGCAGGACTGGCAGATACCCTACGGGACAAATTTGTCTGTGGACTCCTGAGTGAAGGAACACAGAAGAAGTTACTCTCAGAGAAAGAGCTGACGCTAGATAAGGCTTTCAGCGTGGCAGTATCGTACGAAGCAGCAGCCAGGGGAGCTGCGGAAATACAACAAAAGCCACAGGAATACGGCACCCACGAAATGACACGGGGATTTGCAAAATGTTATCGCTGCGGCAGAACTAACCATGACCAGAAGGACTGCTGGTCCAAGGACAAAATATGCAGGCAATGCGGAAAGATGAGACACATTGCACGAGTTTGCAGGTCTGGGAAGAAGACCAACGACAACAAAAAGGCTACGAAGGAACCGTACAAGAAAGTACAAAAGATGACGGACAGTAGTTCCGAAGACCAGATGAGCGATAGTGAATCCGGGAACAAGAGACTAAGCTGTCTCAAACTTCACAATGTAATCGCAAAAGAGGATCACCGAACCATTTGGGTCAACCTCACGATAGCAGGGTCCCAAGTTAAAATGGAATTGGATACAGGATCAGCGCTAACTGTCATGAATCGACGAGACTACGAGCGGCTATTCTCACACATACCCTTGAGAGAGACATCCATCGTCTTGACGACGTATACGGGGCAAAAAGTATACCCCAGAGGAAAAATAAGGGTGCCTGTCGAATACAACGGTAAGAAAATACGGAAATTGTATCTCTACATACTGCAAAATGGTGGACCACCGTTATTGGGACGTGAATGGATCAGAAAGATAAGCTTAGATTGGCACTCCATTCATGCAATGACGGTGGATGGTAAAAAAGATGAAGACGTCACTCCTGGACGATTGTCAACAATCTTAGCTAACGCCAAAGAGGTATTTCAACAAGAACTGGGCACTCAAAGGCGTAACTGCCTCGATAAAAATAGAAGAGAATGCAATTCCCAACTTTTTCAAAGCAAGACCGGTACCATATGCAATTCGCCCAGCTGTCGAGGCAGAGCTGGAGAATCTGCAGAATGCAGGCGTGTTGTCTAAGGTAGACTGGAGCAAGTGGGCGACACCCATCGGTCCGGTCATGAAGAAAACGTTAAGCAATAAGTCCGAGGAGCCAAGGAAGGTTCGCATCTGTGGGGATTTCAAGGTGACGGTGAACCCAGTCCTTCACACAGTACAATATCCTCTTCCAAGGATAGCAGACATCTTCGCCTCACTATCTGGAGGGAAGCGTTTTACAAAAATTGACCTAGCACAAGCGTATTTGCAGATGGAGGTTGAAGAATCCTCTAGGAAGTATCTCACGATAAACACTCAAAGGTCTTTACCAGTATCATTGATTGGTATTCGGAGTAGCATCAGCTCCGGCGATATGGCAAAGAGCGATGGAACAAGTCCTGCAAGGGTTGGACGACATCCTAGTGACAGGTGAAGATGAGAGTGAACACCTTAACAACCTAGAACAGGTGCGCACTAGACTACGTGAACATGGGCTACGAGCCAACCGCCCCAAGTGCGAGTTTTTTTAAGAAACAGATATCGTATTGTGGCCACGTGATTGATGAAGAGGGGTTACATAAGTCCCCTGACAAAGTTGAAGCGGTTGTTAAGGCCCCAGCGCCTGAAAATGTGTCACAACTGAGGTCATTCCTCGGATTGGTGAATTACTACCATAAGCTTTTACCGAATTTGTCCACAGTTCTGCACCCACTGAACGCCCTACTACGAACGGGAGTAGCATGGAAATGGAGCAATGACTGTAAGCGGGCCTTTCAGAAGAGTAAGGACTTGATCACTTCAAGAGCAGTATTGGCTCACTACAACCCATCACTACCGATAAGACTGGCGTGTGATGCGTCTCCCTACGGCATTGGGGCGGCACTGTCACATAAATTCCTTGATGGTTTAGAGAGGCCGATAGCTTTTGCGTCACGCTCGTTAACTTCAGCCGAGCGTAACTATGCCCAGATTGACAGAGAGGCCCTCAGCCTAGTGTGGGGGGTGAAGAAGTTCAATCACTACCTGCACGGTCAAAAATTTACTCTACCAACTGATCATCAGCCTCTTGTCTCCATTTTCAACCCTCAGAAGGGCGTACCGATAATGACGGCACAACGGCTACAGAGGTGGTCCCTTTTCCTAGGGGCACACCAATATGACATCGAGTACAAAGGAACTAAACAGCATGGGAATGCTGATGGATTGTCGCGCCTACCATTGCCGACGGTGGAAGAACTACTGGCAGTGGATCCAATGGAGATATTCCACTCGACCATAGTCGAATGTCTCCCTGTGACGAATGCAAACATAGAAAAGGAAACACGAAATGACCAGACACTATCCCGGGTCTATGATTTAACGGTGAAGGGATGGCCAGCACATGGCGAACCACTGCTGCCAGCATTCTCGCCGAGAACAGCTGTCAGTGTGCAGAGGAACCTTGATGTGTGGATCCAGAGTAGTAATTCCACCCAAATTGAAGGATAGAGTGCTCAATGAGCTTCATGAGGGTCATCTGGGAGGGGTAAAAATGAAGAACTTAGCCAGAGCGTGTGTGTGGTGGCCGGGAATCAATAGAGAAATCGAAGAGATGACCAAGAGCTGTACAGGATGCCAGAAGGTCCAAAATGCCCCACCACAAGCCCCTCTACATCCATGGGAGTGGCCCTCATCTCCATGGCAAAGGGTGCACATTGATTTTGCTGGTCCCTTCATGGACTCGATGCTTTTAATTGAGGTGGATGCACAAAGTGGCCAGAGGTAATAAAAATATCCTCAACCACCACAGAAAAAACTATCACAGTCTTACGAACCATATTCGCCAGGAATGGGCTGCCTGAACAGATTTGCTCTAACAATGGACCACAGTTTGTGTCTGAAGAGTTCCGGAGGTTCTTAAAGAACAATGGTGTTAAGCATTACACATCTGCCCCATATCATCCAGCCACTAATGGATTGGCCGAGAGGTTTGTTCAAACATTCAAGAAGGCTATCAAGGCAATGTGTAATGAAGAGATACCCCTACAACACAAGGTGGACAACTTCTTGTTTGCCTATCGGAATGCGACACATGCGGTTACCAACCAAACTCCAGCCATGATGTTCGTCAATCGAAGACTACGATGCCGCTTGGATTTGGTTAAGCCAAACGTCCGAAGTGATGTGGAGAACAGGCAGTTTCAGAATATGAATGAAAGGCCGACCAGGAGTTTTAAGATAGGTCAACCAGTTTTGGCCCGGGACTACCGCAAGGAGAAATGGCAGCCAGGAACGATTTGTACACGGCAAGGACCTCTCGAGTATACCGTGGACGTTGGAGAGAGCATTGTAAGACGCCATGCTGACCAGATTCTAGAGTCACTGGAAAACGTCAACTCTACACCACTATCTGATACACCTGGCGACGAAACCGACGTACCAATTGCAGCTACCGCAGAATCGGTGATATTGGAAGATGAACCAAACAACGACATTGATCCAGACTCAACCTTGCCAGAAGAACCTGATACCCCAAAGAGGCGTTATCCAGACAGAATCAGGAAGCCTCCTCAAAGACTGAACTTATAATTGCTTAACCTCAACCAATGTATCTAGCAACCGTAATTGTGATTGTAATTAGTTATCATTTAGTTGTTAAATGAATGTTATGTACTGTTTATCTAAAAGGGGAGGAATTGTTGTGTATGTACCTTTAAGGGAATAACTGGTCTCAGACTGCAGTACCGGCAGTGACCACCCCTGTATAAAAGGCGCTAGCAAGCTTTTGTAGTTTCAGTTTCCCGATTATAACAAGTCTTTACTGAATGGAGACAATCAACTCCTGCTGTCCGTGTCTCAATTATACGCGGACATAATAACCAACATAACCGAGATCAACTAACACAGAACTGTATTCATACCTGGGAACTACAACGTCTGTATAACTCAGTTCCACAATGGGAAATGTATATTAATAATGCCATCAGTGAAGCAAAGTAACACTTAATTCTATGGGAATTATAGGTCACAGAAGTTAACAGTGTAAAATTATTAATGACCATCAGCAGAAATAGATGTAATGTGCTACCTGAAGTAAGTTTTATATTAATTTTAGAATAGATCAGCAATAAGACCACCATGGGCCACTAAGCTTTCTTAAATAATAGCTATGCCAATGGTATTAATTACCTGCAGATTTTATTGGTACACTTTACTGCAGTTAAACATTAGGAGTTAAGCATCTTTATTAATTAAAAACCTAAGTAAAGCTTTACTACTGTTTACTTAGATCATATTAACTAATATCTTTCCATCATCTTTGCATCTTAGTGCTATACGGTGTCTTATTTCTTTGCTTTTTGTCAATGACAAAAGTTTTAAATCGTTACTAATTAACTCTTCAGGATTGCAGATCAGTGCATTTCATGAGGCAGATAGACCAACACGTTTCCCATTTGGCATGTTTTTAACAGCACTTAAAGTCCATATGAACACCCCAACTTCAATTTTCCTGGTGAGATTTTATTATGCCTGCTCAGTGAAGATTAGACATCTTGTTGCAACATCTGGAATGCATCTAAACATTTTAATATGCTACACAGACCATATGTTCAGTGCATACACACACACACACGTGTAAAGAGTTCAGAACTCACTCCCGTCAACCGACGAGGACGACTTAAATGGGATCCAAATGAATTTATTTACCAAATATTACAGCTACAACAGATGAGCAACATGTCTCCACTGAACCCAAATAACAAATTTGGTAAAGTAACCAATAAACAAGACAAGTGTAGCAGTTGTACAAGTGTGCAGGTTAAAATCAAAAATATTTTTCACTTCAATTACAAGCACACCTTTTCAATGCGTAGGTCAAGCACCAACAGGAGAGATTTGGTAGCCAAAAAGTAATTTAGTCACATAATTCAACCCTACTTTTCACACCCATTATATTACTAAAGCTAACAATAAAAGAAGATTGTTATGGTCTCCCTGCAGTTGCAGAGGGAAATCCTGGCAGTGCTACAGTGAGACCACCATTGCTGCACTCAAAGAGGCAAGAGGCCAGTTTAAAAGAAGAGCCCTGAAAATGTCAGCCAAGGCCGAGGCCATCAGCAGGTAGGTACTTGGACTGAAATGAAGCGAGAGGTAGCCTTGACGAGTCCCTCTCCCTCCATTTACAAAATTTGGGGCAGTTAGCACTACTACACCTGACCTATCTCCACCTTACAACAGCCGGCTCAAGGGCAATGGGTTGCAAATCATTTACACACACCAGAAGGGAATGGGCAGCCAGTAGCAGTCCAGACAAGGATGGGAGGAGGAGGAACTCGAGCTCAGGTCAGGGAGGTGGCCAATTCTGTCCTGTTTTCCATCATTATTCTACCCAATTTTGGGAAGAATCAAAGGAAATTGCAGCACTACATCTCTTAACATTAAGTTGACCATAACACAAGAGGATGAATCAGCTTTCTCTTTGCCTGGTGACTGCTGGCCTACTCATTCACAACTCAATCGACTGCTTGATAATGATGTTTTTTATTCGCTTATGGGATCTGGGCATCGCTAGCAAGGCCAGCATTTATTGTCCATCCCTAGTTGCCCTCAAGAAGGTGGTGATGAGCCGTCCTCTTGAACCACTGCAGTCCGTGTGGTAAAGGTACTCCCACAGTGCTGTTCGGCAGGGAGTTCCAGAATTTTGATCCAGCGACGATGAAGGATCGACGATATACTTCTAAGTCAATACGATAGCAAAATACTGCGGATGCTGGAAATCCAAAATAACAACAGAAAACGCTAGAAAAACTCAGGCCAGGCAACATTCGTGGAGAGAGAAACAGAGTCAACGTTTCAGGGCGAAGACCCTTCGTCAGGACGGAGGAAAAAAAAGCAGGAAATGAAACAGATTAAGAAGCAAGTAGGGGGCTGGGAAATGGGGGAGGGGGATGAAAGAACAAAAGGGAAGGTCTGGGAGGGGTGAGGAGATATTAAGAGATATTCAAGGCGAGACGAGATGGTAATAGGACAAGTAAAGAGACAAAGGATGGCTCTAGATGAAGTGTGAAATGTGCTGGCAGAATGAAAGACAGCTGCCATGTGGGAGAGTGAAAAGAAGGGAAAGGCACAAACCAAACGTGTGGATAAAAAATATATAAAAATGATAGGGGCCAAGGTTATGATCTGAAATTGTTGAACTTGATATGGAGTCCAGAAGGCTTCAAAGTCAGGATGGTGTGTGACTTGGAGGGGAACTTGGAGGTGGTGGTGTTCCTATGCACTTGCTGCCCTTGTCCTTCCAGGTGGAAGAGGTCGTCGGTTTGGAAGGTGCTGCCGAAGAGTCATAGAGTCATAGAGTTTTACAGCACAGAAAGAGGCCCTTCGGCCCATCGTGTCTGCGCCGCCCATCCATCCCTGTCCAGTCTAATCCCATTTTCCAGCATTTGGTCCATAGCCTTGTATGCAATGGCATTTCAAGTGCTCATCCAAATGCTTCTTGAATGTTGTGAGGGTTCCTGCCTCTACCACCCTTTCAGGCATTGAGTTCCACATTCCAACCACCCTCTGGGTGAAAAAGTTCCTCCTCAAATCCCCTCTAAATCTCCTGCCCCTTACCCTGAATCTATGCCCCCTTGTTATTGACCCCCCTACTAAGGGGAAAAGTTCCTCTTTGTCTACCCTATCTATGCCCCTCATCATTTTGTACACCTCAATCAGGTCCCCCCTCAGCCTTCTTTGCTCCAAGGAAAACAACCCCAGCCTGTCCAGCCTCTCTTCATAGCTGAGGCGCTCCATCCCAGGTAACATCCTGGTGAATCTTCTCTGCACCCTCTCCAAAGCAATCACATCCTTCCTATAGTGAGGCGACCAGAACTGCACACAGTACTCCAGCTGTGGCCTCACCAGCGTTTTGTACAGTTCCATCATAACCTCCCTGCTCTTATATTCTATGCCTCGGCTAATGAAGGCAAGTATCCCATATGCCTTTTTAACCACCTTATCTACCTGTTCCGCTGCCTTCAGGGATCTATGCACATGTACACCAAGGTCCCTCTGACCCTCTGTACTTCCTAGGGTCCTACCACTCATTGTGTATTCCCTTGCCTTATTTGTCCGTCCAAAATGCATCACCTCGCACTTTTCAGGGTTAAATTCCATTTGCCACTTTTCCGCCCATCTGACCAACCCGTTTATATCGTCCTGTAGCCTGAGGCTTTCCTCCTCACAATTTACCACCCCACCAATTTTCGTGTCATCTGCGAACTTACTGATCATACCTTTTACATTCTCATCCAAATCATTTATGTAGATCACAAACAACAAGGGACCCAGCACCGATCCCTGAGGTACCCCACTGGACACAGGCTTCCAGTCACAAAAGCAACCTTCGACCATCACCCTCTGCCTCCTGCCACTCAGCCAGTTTAGGATCCAACGCGCCAAGGCACCCTGGATCCCATGGGCTCTTACCTTCTTGACCAGTCTCCTATGCGGGACTTTGTCAAAAGCTTTACTGAAGTCCATGTAAACCACATCCACAGCATTTCCCTCATCCACCCCCCTAGTCACCCCCTCGAAAAATTCAATCAGATTTGTCAGACATGATTTACCCTTGACAAAGCCATGCTGACTATCCCCGATTAATCCTTGCCTCTCCAAGTGGAGACTAATTTTGTCCCTCAGAATTTTTTCCAATAATTTCCCTACCACAGATGTTAGGCTCACTGGCCTGTAATTCCCTGGTTTATCCCTGCTACCCTTCTTGAATAATGGTACTACGTTAGCTGTTCTCCAGTCCTCTGGTACATCCCCTGTGGCCAGAGAGGTTCTGAAAATTTGTGTCAGAGCCCCTGCAATCTCCTCCTTTGCCTCCCACAGCAGCCTGGGATACATCTCGTCTGGGCCTGGGGATTTATCCACTTTTTGGCCTGGCGAGTTGCTGGAGTGCATCTTGTAGATGGTACACACTACAGCCACGGTACACCGGTGGTGGAGGGAGTGAATGTTTAAGGTAGTGGATGGGGTGCCAATCAAACGGGCTGCTTTGTCCTGGATGGTATCGAGCTTCTTTAGTGTTGTTGCAGCTGCACTCATCCAGGCAAGTGGAGAGTATTCCATCACACTCCTGACTTGTGCCTTGTAGATGGTGGAAAGGCTTTGGGGAGTCAGGAGGCGAGACACTCGCTGCAGAATAGCTAGCCTCTGACCTGCTCTTGTTGCCACAGTATGTGTGTGGCTGGTCCAATTAAGTTTCTGGTCAATGGTAACCCCCAGGATGTTGATCGTGGGGGATTTGGCGATGGCAATGCCGTTGAATGTCAAGGGGAGGTGGTTAGACTCTTGATTGTTAGAAATAGTCATGGCCTGGCACTTGTGTGGCAGAAATGTTACCTCCCACTTATCAGCCCAAGCCTGAACATCATCCAGGTCTTGTTGCCTGCAGGCATGGACTGCTTCATTATCTGAGGAGTTGTGAATGGCGCTGAACACTGTGCGGTCATCAGCAAACATCTGAGCTTATTAAAAAGGAGGGAAGGTCATTGATGAAGCAGCTGAACATGGTTGGGCCTAGGACACTCCCCTGAGGAACTCCTGCAGCAATGATTGGCCTCCAACAGCCACAACCATCTTCCTTTGCGCTAGGTATGACTCCAGCCAGTGGAGAGTTTTCTCCAATTCCCATTAACTTCAATTTTACTAGGGCTTCTTGGTGCCATACAAATGTGCCTTGAAGTCAAGGGCAGTCACTCTCACCTCACCTCTGGAATTCAGCTCTTTTGTCCATGTAATGAGGTCTGGAGCCAAGTGGTCCTGGCAGAACCCAAACTGAGCATCAGTGAGCAGGTTATTGGTGAATAAGTGCCACTCGATAGCACTGTTGATGGCACCTTCCATCACTTTGCTGATGATTGAGAGTAGACTGATGGGGTGGTAATTGGCCAGATTGGATTTGTCCTGTTTTTTGTGGACAGGACATACCTGGGCAATTTTCCACATTGTTGGGTAGATGCCAGTGTTGTAGCTGTACTGGAACAGTTTCGTTAGAGGCGTAGCTAGTTCTGGAGCACAACAGCCAGGATGTTGTCGGGGCCCATAGCCTTTTCTGTATCCAGTGCGCTCAGCCATTTCTTGATATCTTGTGGAGTGAAACAAATTGGCTGAAGACTGGCTTTTGAGATGGTGGGGACCTCAGGAGGAGGCAGAGATGGATCATCCACTCGGCACTTCTGGCTGAAGATGGTTGCGAATGCTTCAGGCTTGTCTTTCGCACTCATGCTGGGCTCCACCATCATTGAGGATAGGGATGTTCATGGAGCCGCCTCCTCCCGTTAATTGTTTATTTGTCCACCACCATTTACGACTACATGTGGCAGGACTGCAGAGCTTTGATCGGATCTATTGGTTGTGGGAATCGCTTAACTCTGTCTATAACATGCTGTTTAGCACGTATGTAGTCCTGTGTTGCAGCTTCACCAGGTTGACATGCTCTTCTACACTCCTTAATGAACCAGGGTTGGTCCCCTAGCTGGATGGTAATGGTAGAGAGAGAGATATGCCAGGCTATAAGGTTACAGATTATAGTGGGATAAAATTCTGCTGCTGCTGATGGTCCACAGCACCTCATGGATGCCAGTTTTGAGCTGCTAGATCTGTTCTGAATCCAACCCATTTAGCACAGTGGTAGTGCCACACAACACGATGGAGGGCATCCTCAGCATGAAGATGGGACTTTGTCTCCACAAGGACTGTGCGGTGGTCACTGCTACTAATAATGTCATGGACAGATGCATCTGCGACGGGTAGATTGGCGAGAACGAGGTCAAGTTAAGTTTTTCCCCCTCGTGTTGCTTCTCATCGCCTGCCGTAGGCCCAGTCTGGCAGCTATGTCCTTCAGGACTCAGTCAGCTCGGTCAGTAGTGGTGCTACCAAGCCACTCCTGGTGATGGACATTGAAGTCCCCCACCCAGAGTACGTTCTGTGCCCTTGATACCCTCAGTGTTTCCTTTGTGTGTTATTCAAAAAGGAGGAGTATGGATTCATCAGCTGAGGGAGAGTGGTAGGAGGTTTCTTTGCCCATGTTTGACCTGATGCCATGAGACTTCATGGGGTCTGAAGTCAATGTTGAGAACTCCCAGGGCCAATCCCTCCTGACTGCATACCACTTTGCCACCACCTCTGTTGGGTCTGTCCTGCCCGTGGGACAGGACATAACCCAGGATGGTGATGGAGGAGTCTGGGACATTGGCTGAAAGTTATGATTCTGCGAGCATGACTGTTAGGCTGTTGCTCGACTAGTCTGTGGGACAGCTCTCCCAATTTTGGCCCAAGCCCCACATGTTAGTGAGGAGCACTTTGCAGGGTCGACTGGGCTTGGTGTGCCTTTGTCGTGTCAGGTGGTCCATCCGGTTTTACAACCGAGTGGCTTGCTAGGCCATATGGAATTCAATCTGGAGACATCTATGCAGTTTGCCACGTTTACATTGTGCAGTCAATTTCATAGCACTGGCAACAGAGAAACAGAACGCATTATTTTGAGACTCCAGGTTTTCCCCAATGACCGGGATAGGTACATATAAGCCAGCAACAAGGAAACTGCATTGCTGGGCTGTAAGTGTAGGCTGAATGCTCAGTTAGTTGGAAAGCAAACTTGAGGAGGTTGCCCGTGCCTCTGACAGCAGCAACCACTGGTTCATTGTTACAGCAATGTTGCTAAATTAATGTACGTCTTAAGCAACAGTGGTGCATTATACAGAAGTTCACTAAGTCAATGTTAAGGTAACAGGTTAAACTGTTGTGTGAGCAGAAATGAACAAAGCACACAGAAACTGCAGACTTACTTAACAATGGAGTATATCACAAAATGGCAACACAGTACACTTGGTAAATCTCTGAACAACCCAACATTTGTAAATGTACACTAAAACAAAAGCAAAATACTATGGATGCTGGAAATTTGAAATAAAAAATGAAAATGAGTAAATACTCAGGTCAGGCAGCATCTGTGGAGAGAGAAAGAGTTAACGTTTCAGGTCGATGACCTTTTGTCAGAAACTGCCAGTTCTGATGGAAGGTCAATGTACTGAAATGTTGACTATTTCTTTTGCCACAAATGCTGCTTGACTTGGAGTATTTCCAGCATTTTCGCTTTTTATTTGTAAATCTATATTGGCTTCCCATAATTGGTCTGTCTTTCTACACCTCTTTGATTAAACTACCTAAAAAAACTGTGTCCATCCAACTCAAGGCTCAAAAATTTATTGGATTACTGAAAATTTACTTTCCCCAACAATTAAAAATAAAATCCAAGTTGTCTTGTTTTGCACACTTTGTACAAAAATAATAAATTGCAGGACAATGGAGTATTACAGTTTAACTCTTTTATTAAGCATTAGGTCTGTGATCTTATTCATAGCAGCACCAGTGGGGGAAGCATGGCATTAGGACCCCTAGCCTGGATCTTCAAAACAATAGTAGTCCTTACAGATGCCTGCAGGCCAATGACAACTCAGCATGTGATCACGTGAATATAATAGGTATTCCTTACAGATGCCTGCGGGCCAATGATAATTCAATATGCAAATGTTACATCCCCTTTCTTTTAAAAGAAAAATGTTATGCATTACTTTTAAACCTTTCTACATAATGTTCTCGGTAGCATAAACATAAGTAAACTCAGCATTTAACTAACACTGAAAACATCTCAACGTTTCGATAACGATGTACAGTTTAGGGCAGCGATCCGCCTACACCCTTTGACAGTTAACAAGTCAAGGATAACTCTAGGCTTGACCTCTCGTCCCGACCTTGTGTGGCATGAAACTGAGCATGCTCCTGAATCGGTCAACAATTCAGGTTCAGGTAAGTATGATGTGTTTTGTGTATTGCTCTGTTCATCACACTCTGTTGAACTGATCCCCTCGTCGGAATGACGGTGTTGTTCCTTGGTGTTCAGGAGGTGTCTGCGATTGCAGCGGTACACCTGTCCTTCTGGGGTGCAGACGTGATACGATCGCTCAGTGTCAGCTGGCTGGATGACGACTGCTGGCTTCCAGTAGTCATGCTCCTGGATTCTGACGGATTCTCCATTGTGCAGCGGCGGCAGTAGTCTAGCTGATCTGTAATAGTATCTCTTTTGGTGTTGCTGTCTCTGTACACGTTTTGCATGCACTTGCTTGCAGCTGACGACCTCTGGCTGCAGCTGCTGGTTGGTGCTTGGAAGGATTGAGCGAAGTCTGCGGCTCATCAACAGCTGTGCTGGTGACTTGAAGTTGTCAACCAGAGTGTTGCGCTACTCAAGGAGACTGATGTAGGGATCTCTTTTGTCTGCTTTGGCTTTGTCCATGAGTGCTTTTGCAATCTGGACAGTTTTTTCAGCAAGGCCATTACTTTGAGGGTAATGTGGGCTTGATGCGACATGTGTGAAATCCCATGCCTTGGCAAACGACTCGAACTCTTTTGATTTATATTAGGGGCCATTGTCGGAGACTAAAGTCTCTACCATGTCAGGCAAACGCTGCCTTCAGCTTGTGGATCACAGCTGCAGATGTGGTGCTGTGAAGCTTGTCCAGTTCAAAAAATCTGTAGTAATCAACAGTCACTATGTAGTCCTCGTTGTTCCATGTGAACAGATCCGCTGCCGTGACCTGCCAGGGCCTGTCTGGGATACGGTGAGGTGTCATGGGCTCTTTGACATTTGATGGGCAGCGTTCTAGACAAATGGAACATTTTCCGACAATGTCCTCAATGTGTTTGCACATTCCAGGCCAAAACATAATGTCATGTGCTCTTTGTTTGCATTTTTCCATGCCCATATGTCCAGCATGAATTTTTGTCAACATCTCTTCTCTGAGACTGGTAGGAATGATGATTTTCTCCCCTTTGAAGACAATTCCGTTGATTTGTGACAGTTCGTCTCTGGTTCCAGAATTCAGATATGCTCGGAGGGCATTTCCTCCTTTCCTCAGGCCATCCTTCATGTATGACTTTGCTCAGCAGTGTGAGTTGTGCATCTTTCTCTGTTCCTGCTCGGATCTCCTTCAGTTTTGAGTCACTCACAGGTAAGCTGTTGTACACCATGTGCACCTGCACATCCATGCCTTCACTGAGGCTGCTGTCCTGGTAGCTAAGAGACTTTCTGGAGAGCGTGTCTGCGACAGGAATGTCTTTGCCTGGACGGTGAATGATTGTGAAGTCGTACTTCTGTAGCTGAAGGATCATTCTTTGTAGCCTTGGTGGGGCTGCGGCTAGTGGTTTCCTCATGATTGACTCGAAGGGCTTATGGTCAGATTCCACAATGACTTGTCGGCCATAGCCGTACTGGTGGAAACGCTGACATCCAAACAGAATTGCATATAGCTTTTTCTCGATTTGAGCATTGTTGATTTCACTGTCAGAGAGATCTGGAAGCGTAGCCGATGGGCTTTCCTTCTTGCAGTAATACTGCACCTAGTCCGTACTTTGACGCATCCACTTGTCGTCTGAGCTCTTTGTTGGGGTCAAAGTAGGCAAGAACTGGTCCTGGTTCTCTGGTGTTTAGGTCTTTAATTTTCTGAAATGCTGTGTCATGTTGTTTGTCCCACAGGAACTCATTGGATTGCTTGAGCAACTGATGCATGGGTGCGTTGATTTCGGAGAGGCTCGGGGCAAACTTGGCTAAGTAGTTAACCATGCCTAGTACTGTCTCGAGCTCTGCGCGGTTCTTCGGCGTCTCCATCTTCTTGATGGCATTAAGCCGGATCCAGAGAAAATCTCCGCCATCAGTTGAGAGGTGATGCCTGAAATAACTGATCTCGGTGGATCCGATTATGCTTTTCTCGGGGTTGAGCCGGATACCTTTCTCCCGTGATCTTTGTAGCATCGCACGGAGGTTCCTGTCACGTTCCTCTCTATTCCTGCCATAGATGAGGATGTTGTCTATGATTGCGACTACTCCGTCAAGGCCTTCATAGGTTTCGTCGATCTTCCGCTGGAATTCATCCTGAGCGGAGAGAAGACCAAATGGTAAACGCAGAAATCGGTAGCGTCCAAATGGTGTGTTGAACGTTGTTAGCAAGATGACTCTTCCGTGAGCTTGATAGTCCAGTATCCTGATCGTGCGTCCATTACACTGAAGTAACATGCTCCCACTAGCTTGGGTGTGATGTCATCTAGCATTGGCAGAGGGTAGTGAGGGCGTTTGATAGCCTTGTTCAAATCTCTGGGGTCGAGACAGACTGAGCTTGCCTGTATGTGGTTTCTCAACCATTACTAAACGCGTTGATCCACTCTGACGGTTCCGTTTCCTGGACGATGATTTCTGTATTCTCCATGCTCTGCAGCTCCTCCTTCAGGCGACTACGTAGAGCAAGGGGTATCCTTCTCGGTGGGCAAACCACAGGGGTTGCTGCTGGGTCAAGGTGAATAATGCATTCACCTGGGAAAAGTCCGATTCCTTTGAAAACGTCAGCAAACTCCTCCATGACTGTCTGCTTCTCAACTGGTGCTGTCAATGATAGCACTAGCTTGACAAGGTCAATGTCTAAACATGTCTTTAGACCTAGCACTGGAGGTGCTCGAGTGTTAACAATGTAAAAGTCCAACATCATGTCGCTTTCTTTGTACTTGCATTTCATCACGCATGTGCCTTTTACAATGAGCTGCTCACCCCCATAGCTGGTCAGTCTGCATGAGGTGGGCTGTAGCTCACACTCATCCTTCAAGCTGTGATACTCACTCAGAGGAATTACATTAACCTGAGCTCCAGTGTCTAGTTTAAACTTAAGCTCTATGCCCTGTTGTCCTATCTCAATATCTGCAAAGGCTTGCTCAGTCTCTGAAATCGGTTTTTTTCTGTGACACAGAATCAATAAACAGTTCCTCTGCATTTGGCTGTCAGTCACTGTGTACTGCTATTCCAAAAACAGTCCTGCAAACTTTAGCAAAGTGGTTCCGTTTACCACATTTAGCACATTATCTTCCCTTGGCAGGGCAATGCTCCTTTTCCCCATGCACCTTGTTTCCACAATGTCCACAGTTTTTGAAGCGTTTTATGTCTGTGTCGCTCATTTTTAAGAACTCTCTCTGTTCTGAAACACGCTCTCTGGGCGGTGTACTTTGGTGTGTGTCTATTAACTGCGTGCACTGTCTGTTCACGCGAGCTGCTCATGGCGCCAGTTACGGTTTTCAACTGTGCTTGGGCTATCTCGTATGATCTAGCTATGTCCATAGCTTTGTCCAGCGTTAGCCCGGACCCAACATTAAAAAGTTTCTCTCACTTGAGCTGAATGTATTCCAAACATGATGCAGTCTCTGACCATCTCATCTTTATCTGCATAGTCACAGTCTTTTACCAGCAGTTTTAACTCGGTCACAAACTGTTCAAACGACTCACTAGCTCCTTGTACTTTCTCCTGAAACTTGTACCTAGCGAATATCGCATTTGTCTTGGGCATCACATGATTCAAAACGGTCAAAATAACTTTTCAGCACCTTTGCTTCATCCGCGGTGAGAGACCATGTGTTAAAAATGTCTCTCCCTTTTTCTCCGATCCACAGGAGTAGATAGCTGCATCTTTCTTCCTCCCCTTTGCTTTTCAGCGGACTGGAGAACATCAACTCCACGTGTTGCTTGAACTTGCGCCATTCTCTATGTAAGTTCAAAGATTCCCAATCCATTCGAGGCAAGGGAGCTCCAACGATGTCCATTTCCAATCCCTGTTCTGACACCATGTCTTGTTTTGCACACTTTGTACAAAAATAATAAATTGCAGGACAACGGAGTATTACAGCTTAACTCTTTTATTAAGCATTAGGTCTGTGATCCTATTCATAGCAGCACCAGTGGGGGAAGCATGGCATTAGGGCCCCTAGCCTGGGTCTTCAAAACAATAGTAGTCCTTACAGATGCCTGCAGGCCAATGACAACTCAGCATGTGATCACGTGAATATAATAGGTATTCCTTACAGATGCCTGCGGGCCAATGATAATTCAATATGCAAATGTTACACAAGTATTCTCCATTACTGACGTTAAAAAACCCATCCTCATTCAATCATTTCTTCTCATTTTTCACTTCAAGTTTTTAAACTTCTTAAAAAAGAGTGGATACATAATACATACCAACACCAATCACAGTTCCCAGAATCAGTTTCCAGGACTGTTTACAAACCAAGCTACTCAGTGGAGCACACTATTTCTTTAACACAATGTACCATGCATACTATACCATGAACACAGATCTACAAATGCAGGCCAATGCATCTTAAGGATCACAAAATAGTTACAGGTGAGGCAGGCCTGTTGACCCATCTTATTTCATCCATCCAGAACATCCTTACAGTGCCCATCATTGTGGCATCTAATTGCTTATTAAATAATTTCAGGGCTTGTGCCTCCACCACCCAGAAGTTCAGTTCAATTGTTGATCACTTGCTGCATAAAAGAGAACGTCCTGCTATTTGTCCTAAAATTACAATTTTCAAGTTTGAACCGACATCCCTTTGTCCTACATCCACAGTTTAACTGAAAGTAGTATTCCAGATTAACCTTTTCCATACTATTTTCCATCACATACATCATAAAATCACTTGGAAACATAGAAAAATAGGAGGCCATTCGAGCCTGCTCCGCCATTCAATATGATCATGGCTGATCCTCTATTTCAATATCATATTCCCGCTCTCTTCCCCATACCCCTTGACGCCTTTTGCATCTAGAAATCGACCTCCTTCTTAAATATATTCAGTGACTTGGCCTCCACAGCCCTCTGTGGTAGAGAATTCCACAGGTTCACCACCCTCGGAGTGAAGAAATTTCTCCTCATCTCAGTCCTAAATGTCCTACCCCGTATCCTGAGACCGTGACCCCTCGTTCTAGACCCTCCAGCCAGGGAAAGCATCTTCCCTGCATCCAGTCTGTCTAGCCTGGTCAGAATTTTACACGTTTCCACGAGATCTCCTCTCATTCTTCTAAACTCTAGTGAATACAGGCCTAGTCAACCCAATCTCTCTGACAGTCCTGCCATCCCAGGAATCAGTCTGGTGAACCTTCGCTGCACTCCCTCTATGGCAAGTATATCCTTTTTTTTTTTTTTTTTTTTTTTTTTAAGGTAAGGAGACCAAAACTGCACACAGTACTCCAGGTGTGGTCTCACCAAGGCCCTGTATAACTGTAGCAAGCCATCCTTGCTCCTGTATGCCAATCCTCTTGCAATGAAGGCCAACATACCATTTGCCTTCCTAACTGCTTGCTGCACCTGCATGTTTGCTTTCAGTGACTGATGTACAAGGACACCCATGTCCCTTTGTACATCAGCATTTCCCAATCTATCACCAATTAAAGAATACTCTACCTTTCTGTTTTTCCTACCGAAGTGGATAACTTCACATTTATCCACGTTATACTGCATCTGCCATGTATTTGCCCACTCACTCAACTTGTCTAAATTGCCTTGAAGCCTCTTTGCATCCTCCTCACAACTTTCAATCCCACCTAGTTTCGTGTCTCAGATGCCTCTTCCCCACACTGAAAAGTCAAAGTGTCTCCAGTCTTTGATCGTAATTCAGACTCGTGATATTAGGGATCAGTCTTGTGGCTCTTTTCACTGCCTCCAGGTACTTGAATATTTATCTTGGTTTATCAGCACCCAAAACGACACAGTACTCGAGGATCAGTCTGACTAGAGCACTATACAGTTAGATCATTGCTTGCTTTTGCATTCTACTTTTGGCTATGCAATGCAACATTCTATTGCATTTGTTGATTGCTGTTCTGCATTGATTGGACATGTTGGGTTTACGAAGACTCCTCGTCTTTTTCAACTTCATCCTTAGCTATTTCAAAACTACTCAATAATTTATGTCACCCATTTTTCCTTCCTAAGCAACAGTCAGCACCTTGAAGAATTTTTTTTAACAAAAGAAAGATGAACTTGCACGTGTATATAGTGCCTTTCACATCCCCAAGCACTTCACAGGTCATTTTCTGAAGTGTAGGCACTATTGAAATATGGCACCCAATTTGCACAAACAGAAATGAGATAAATTACCAGATAACCTATTTTTAGTGGTGTTGGTTGAGGAATAAATGTTGACCAGGACACCAAAAGAACTCCCCTGCTCTTCTTCAGATAGTGCCATGTAATCATTTACATCCACCTGAAAGGGCAGTTGGTGTTTTAGTTTAATTTTTCATCTGAAAGATGACACCTCCAATAGTGGAGCACTCCCTCAGCACTGTGCTCAAATGTCAGCCTAGACTTTGTGCTCAGATCTCTGGATCCGGTCCTTACTGGAGTTTGAATCCACATCTTTCTGACTCAAGAGATAACAGTACTACCACCAAGCCACAGCTAACACCTGAAAAAACATGAACTCTACTTCCCAAGGTATACTTTTAGTATGATAATGGCTGTATTCATCAGTCATTTATGTGTAGAGCTAAAGATTCAATATTTTATGCCTTGAAAACTTACTGAAAAGCAGGATCAAGAAGTCTACTCACTTACATGAGTGAAAAGGGTATTCAACAAAATAAATACAAACATAAAAAAGGTACATTATACACAGCAATTAATTTTATATTCAACAACAACTTGTATTTATATAGCACCTTTAATGTAGTAAAACGTCCCAATGCGCTGCACAGGAGCATTTTAAGACAAAAAATGACACCGAGCCACATAAGGATAAATTAGGGCAGGAGACCAAAAGCTTGGACAAAGAGGTAGGTTTTAATGAGTGTCTTAAAAGAGGAGAGAGGGGTAGTGAGGTGGAGAGGCGTAGGCAGAGAATTCCAGAGCGTAGGGCCTAGGTGTATTTGCAACACGCAGCAGTTGGCAGTGAAGTGCACAGATCTCAATCATTACAAAATAGTGCAGTGTAACCATAGACTACCATATACAGTAACTGTGAAGCTAGATACATTCCTGGACCAACTTTAGCTTTACCACTTGATCAACTGAAAAGGTATTTTACTTTTCAATAAAATGCCAGGATGTGACCACCGGATCCTATCAAATGCCTTCTGGTTACCCTTCACTCTAATAAACACCAACTCCAGAAGCTTAAGAACATCATTGACAGGTGCATTCTAAATCATTATTCAACTTTTCCTTTGGTGGCCTGTTATAAATAGTCAGGAGTCACTGCATCATTCACTTCTTGGCTACATTCATCAAGACAGCAACCATTTTTACGAAGCACATTTCAATGCATTGTCATATGGAGACATAAGTTTTAATCTTCCTATAGATTGGACAAATCAAATTGGCAAAGGTAGCCTTGAGGACGAGTTCATCGAGTGTATTCGCGATGGTTTCTTAGAATACGTTGTGGAACCAACTAGGGAGCAGGCTATTTTAGATCTGGTAGTGTGTAATGAGGCAGGATTAATGAATGATCTCATGGTAAAGGATCCTCTAGGGAAGAGTGATCAGTTTGAGGGCGAGAAACTTGGGTCTGAAACTAGCATCTTAAACTTAAATAAAGGCAATTACAAAGGTATGAAGACAGAGTTGGCTAAAGTGGACTGGGAAATAGATTAAAGGGTAAGACAGTAGATAAGCAGTAGCAGACAGTTAAGGAGGTATTTTATAACTCTCAGCAAATGTATATTCCAGTGAGAAGGAAAGAGACTACAAGAAGGATGAACCATGCATGGCTAACTAAGGAAGTTAAGGATGGTATCAAATTGAAAGAAGTGTCATACAATGTTGCGAAGATTAGTGGTAGGCCAAAGGATTGGGAAATTTTTAGAAATCAGCAAAGGATGACTAAAAAATAAAGAGGGAGAAGATAGATTTTTTTAAATTCATTCATGGGATGTGGGCATCGCTGGCAAGGCTAGCATTTATTGCCCATCCCTAAGTGCCCTTGAGAAGGTGGTGATGAGCCACCTTCTTGAACCTCAGAGGACAGTTAAGAGTTAACCACATAGCTGTGGGTCTGGAGTCACATATAGGCCAGACCAGGTAAGGACAACAGGTTTCCTTCCCTGAAGGACAACAGGTTTCCTTCCCTGAAGGACATTAGTGAACCAGATGGGTTTTTATGAAAATCCATGGTCACCATTACGGACGCTAGATTTTTTAATTCCAGATTTATTTAATTGAATTTAAATTCCCCAGTTGCCTGTGGTGGGATTTGAACGCCAGTCTCTGGATCACTAGTCCAGGCCTCTGGATTACTAGCCCAGTGACATTACCACTATGCTACTGTACCCACAGTATGAGAGTAAACTAGCAAGAAATATTAAAAAAAAAGACAGCAAGAGCTTCAACAGCTATATAAAATGGAAGAGAGTAGCTAAAGAAAATGTTGATTCCTTAGAGGATGACATTGGGGAATTAATAATCGGAAACCGGGAAATGGCAGAGACTTTGAACAAATATTTTGTATCTGTCTTCACGGTAGAAGACACTAAAATCATCCCAATAATAGTAGATAATCAAGGGGGGGGGGGTGAAGGGAGGGAGGAAATTAAAACAATTATCACTAGAGGAATAAATACTTGGCAAACTAATGGGGCTAAAGGCTGACAAGTCCCCTGGACCCGATGGCCTGCATCCTCAGGTCTTAAAAGAAGTGGCTGCGGAGATAGTGGATGCATTGGTTGTAGTCTACCAAAATTCCCTGGATTCTGGAAAGGTCCCAGCAAAATGGAAAACCGCAAATGTAACGCCCCTATTCAAGAAAGGAGACAGAAAAAGTAAACTATAGACCAGTTAGCCCAACATCTGTCATTGGGAAAATGTTGGAATCCATTGTTAAGGAAGTAATAGCAGTACATTTAAAAAATCATAATACAATCAAGCAGAGTCAACATGGTTTTATGAAAGGGAAATCGTGTTTGACAAGTTTACTAGAGTTCTTTGAGGATGTTACATGCAGGGTGGATAAAGGGGAACCAGTAGATGTAGTGTATTTGGATTTCCAGAAGGCATTCTGATAAGGTGCCATATAAAAGGTTACTGCACAAGATAAGAGCTCAAGGTGTTGGGGGTAATATATTAGCATGGATGGATGGATGGATGGATAGAGGATTGGCTAACTAACAGAAAACAGAGTCGGCAGAGTCGGGATAATTCGGTCCTTTTCAGGTTGGCAAACTGTAACTAGTGGGGTGCCACAGGAATCAGTGCTGGGGCCTCAAATATTTACAATCTATATTCATGACTTGGATGAAGGGACAGAGTGTACTGTTGCCAAATTTGCTGACTATTCAAAGATAGGTGGGAAATCAAGTTGTGAGGAGGACACAGAATCTGCAAGGGATATAGATAGGTTAAGTGAGTGGGCAAAAATTTGGCAGATGGCGTATAAATGAGAAAATGTGAGGTTATCCACTTTGGTAGGAAGAATAGAAAAGCAAAATATTATTTAAATGGAGAGAGACGACAGAATGCTGCAGTACAGAGGGATCTGGGTGTCCTCGTACATAAGAAAGAGTAGGCCAATCGGCCCCTCGAGCCTGCTCCACCATTCAATAAGATCATGGCTGATCTGATCCTAACCTCAAATCTTCTATCACTCTGCATCCACCCGAACCCATGTGATCTCCCGGGAGAGGCAAAAAACCAGATAAAGACCCAATGGCCAATTTAGGAGAAAAAAATCTGGGAAATTCCTCTCCGACCCATCTAGGCGATCGAAATTCTTCCAGGAGATCACTGTCCCTATATTTTCTACAGTACTTACCTTCTGTAAAGGCGATCTCCACCCCAGCCAGGAACAGGAATAAAACCATCTCCTGAAATCTAACAGAATTAGAACACAGTAGGAGCAGAACCAGGCTACACGGCCCCTGGGCCCACTCCACCACCCACAGGGCCATGACCATTCCGAACCTAGACTCATGTCCAATTTCCTGCCCGCTCCCCGTAACCCTTAATTCCCTTTACTTCTAGGAAACTATCTATTTCTGTTTTAAATTTATTTAATGATGTAGCTTCCACAGCCTTCTGGGGCAGCAAATTCCACAAACCCACCACCCTCTGAGTGAAGAAGTTTCTCCTCATCTCAGTTTTGAAAGAGCAGCCCCTTATTTTAAGATTATGCCCCCTAGTTCTAGTTTCACCCTTCATCGGGAACATCCTCACCGCATCCGCCCGATCAAGCCCCTTCACAATCTTATATGTTTCAATAAGATCGCCTCTCATTCTTCTGAACTCCAATGAGTAGAGTCCCAATCTACTCAACCTCTCCTCATATGACCACCCCCTCATCCCCGGGATTAACCAAGTGAACCTTCTTTGTACTGACTCGAGAGCAAGTATGTCTTTTCTTAAGTATGGACACCAAAACTGTACGCAGTATTCCAGGTGCGGTCTCACCAATACCTTGTACAACTGCAGCAATACCTCCCTGTTTTTATATTCCATCCCCCTAGCAATAAAAGCCAACATTCCATTGGCCTTCTTGATCACTTGCTGCACCTGCATACTAACTTTTTGAGTTTCGTGCACCAGGACCCCCAGATCCCTTTGTACTGCAGTACTTTCCAGTTTCTTGCCATTAAGATAATAACTTGCTCTACGATTTTTCCTGCCAAAGTGCATAACCTCACACTTTCCAGTATTGTATTCCATCTGCCAAATCTCTGCCCACTTACTTAGCCTGTCTATGTCCCTTTGCAGGTTTTTATGTCCTCCTCACTCACTACTTTCCCTCCCATCTTAGTATCATCTGCAAACTTTGATATGTTACACTCGGTCCCCTCCTCCAAATCGTTAATATAGATTGTAAAGAGTTGGGGACCCAGCACTGACCCCTGCGGAACACCACTAGTTACTGGTTGCCAATCTGAGAACGAACCATTTATCCCAACTCTCTGCTTTCTGTTAGAGAGCCAATCCTCCACCCACGCCAGAATATTACCCCCAATCCTGTGATTTTTTTATCTTGAGCAATAATCTTTTGTGTGGCACCTTGTCAAATGCCTTTTGGAAGTCTAAATACACTATGTCCACTGGTTCCCCTTTATCCACCCTGTATGTTACTTCCTCAAAAAACTCAAGCAAATTTGTCAAACATGACTTCCCCTTCATGAAACCATGCTGAGTTTGTCCCATTAAATTATGTTTATCCAAATGTCCCGTTACTGTCTCCTTAATAATGGACTCTAACATTTTACCAACCACAGATGTTAGGCTAACAGGTCTATAGTTTCCAGCCTTCTGCCTACTACCCTTTTTAAATAAGGGTGTTACATTAGCAGTTTTCCCATCTGCCGGGACCTTTGCTGAGTCCAGGGAGTTTTGGAAAATTATTACCAATGCATCCACAATCCCTACCGCCACTTCCCTCAAGACCCTAGGATGCAAGCCATCAGGTCCAGGGGATTTATCCGCCTTGAGTCCCATTATTTTACCAAGTACCACTTCCTTAGTGATTTTAATCGTATTTAGTTCCTCCCCCCAAGAGCCCCCTGTTTGCCCAGTGTTGGGATATTCTTAGTGTCCTCTACTGTAAAGACCGATACAAAATAATTGTTCAGTGTTTTTGCCATCTCCATGTTTCCCACCATTAATTTCCCGGTCTCATCCTCTAAGGGACCAACATTTACTTTAGCCACCCTTTTTCTTTTTATATAACTATAGAAACTTTTGCTGTCTGTTTTTATATTTTTTGCTAATTTACTTTCATAATCTATCTTCCCTTTCTTAATCAATCTTTTAGTTATTTTTTGCTGTCTTTTAAAGACTTCCCAATCTTCCATCCTCCCACTAGATTTGGCTACCTTATATGCCCTTGTTTTTAGTTGGATACTATCCTTAATTACTTTACTTAGCCACGGATGGCTATCTTTTCTTTTACACCCTTTTTTCCTCAGTGGAATATATATTTTTTGGAAGTTGTAAAATAACTCCTTAAATGTACACCACTGATCATGTACCGTCTTACCCTTTAATCTATTTTCCCAGTCCACTCTAATCAATTCCGCTCTCATACCTTCATAGTCTCCTTTATTCAAGCTCAGCACGCTTGTTTGAGATCCAACCTTCTCACCCTCTAATTGAATATGGAACTCAACCATGTTATGGTCACTCATTCCAAGGGGATCCTTTACTAGGACATTTTTAATTAATCCTGTCTCATTACACAGGACCAAATCTAAGGTTGCTTGCCCCCTGGTCGGTTCAGTTACATACTGCTCAAGAAACCCATCCCTAATACACTCAATGAACTCATCCTCAAGGCTGCTCTGCCCAATTTGATTTGTCCAGTTAATATAATTAAAATCCCCCATAATTATAGCTGTTCCCTTATTACAAGCCTCAACTATTTCCCGATTAATACTCCGTCCAACAGAGTTGCAACTGTTCGGAGGCTGATAGACTACACCCACTAGTGTTTTTTTTCCCCTTATTATTCCTTATCTCCACCCAAACTGTTTCACTATCCTGCTCCTTTGACCCAATATCATTTCTCTGTATTATAGTGACTCCTTCCTTTATTAACATAGCCACCCCACCTCCTCTCCCTTCCTGCCTGTCCTTCCCTGATTGTTAAATAACCTGGTATGTTTAATTCCCAGTCGTGGTCACCCTGCAGCCATGTTTCTGTAATGGCCACAAGATCATACCCATATGTCGTTATTTGTGCCGTTAACTCATTCATTTTGTTACGAATGCTACGTGCAATCAGATAAAGAACTTTCAAATGTGTTTTGTAACACTTAGTTCCTGTTTTTTCCCTTTTTAGTACTTTACTTTTTACTCCATACCTTCTGTCCCTTCCTGACATGTTCTGTTTTTTAATTCCCCCACTGCTACCTAAGTCTATGACCTTCGCTGTTGTCATTTCTATTATTTGCTCTCTAGAAACCTCCCCCGACTAATTAGTTTAAAGCCCTCTCTACAGCCCTAGTTATATGATTCGCCAGAACTCTAGTCCCAGCACTGGCCAAGTGGAGTCCGTCCCAACGGAACAGCTCCCTCCTGTCCCAGTACTGGTGCCAGTGTCCCAAGAAGCAAAACCCATTTCTCCCACACCAGTCTTTGAGCCACGCATTTAACTCTCTAATTCTATTTATCCTAGCCAAATTCGCTCGTGGCTCAGGTAATAACCCAGAGATTATTACCCTTGAGGTTCTGTTTTTTAATTTGACCCCTAGCTGCTCATACTCCTTTAACAGAACCGTCTTCCTTGTCCTATCTACGTCGTTTGTACCAACATGGACCACGACAACTGGATCCTCCCCCTCCCACTCCAAGTTTCTTTCCAGCCCAGAAGAGATGTCCTTAACCCTGGCACCGGGCAGGCAACACAGCCTTCGGGACTCCCGCTCTTGACTGCAGAGAACCCTATCTATCCCCCTAATGATACTATCCCCTACCACTACAACATTTCTTTTTACTCCCTCCACTTGAATGGCCCCCTGTACCACGGTGCTGTGGCCAGGTTGCTCATCCTCCCTGCAGTCCCCGCTCCCGCCCTCACAGGGAGTAAGAACCTCGATCCTGCTGGACAAGAGCAAGGGCTGCATCTCCTTCAACACTACATCCTGGATCCCTATACCTTCCTCACTCGTAGTCACACCGTCCGGTCCCTGACCACGGACTACATCTGCAGTAATTAACTTCATAGGTGTGACCATCTCCTGAAACAGAGTGTCCAGGAACTTCTCCCCCTCCCTGATGTGTCGCAGTGTCTGAAGCTCGGTCTCAAGCTCCATAACATGGAACTTGAGTTCCTCTAGCAGCAAACACTTGTCACAGATGTAATCACCGTGAGCCTCAATGGGGTCCACCGGCTCCCACATCTCGCAACAGTAACACATCACCTGCTCCATTCTATATAATTAATTACATTTCTTATTATTAGTTATGAAGACCCTGCCCGGATATAGATGATAATATCACACCACTATTCAATAGGACTTACCAACTTAAAGGTATAAAAAAGAGAAGGAAGAAAACCAACCAACCAGCTGATCACCAACCTCCTCCTTGAATACTGTCTGTGGGGCCTGTTTGGTTGACTCGTCTCGCTGCTCCGCCTCCGCAGTGCTGTCTAAGCCTGGGAGTGGGGGGAAAAAACAGAGCAAAAAACACACCCTCACCTCCCACTTGCCCGAATTCTCCCACTTACCAAAACTCCAGTAGCACTCAATGCACAAAGCACTCCGTGCACAGCACTAGCCCCGCCCCTTTTATACCCGGATTCTACTTCCGGTTTAAACTGCCCAATAGTTTAATATACCCTTAAAAAATTAAACTTACTTCAAATAATTGACTTCTTAAACTAAAATTCACAAAATACACTTAAATGATTTTTCTCCCACTTACCAAAACTCCAGCAGCACTCAATGCACAAAGCACATGAAACAAAAAGTTAGCATGCAAGTACAGTAAGTAATTAGGAAGGCAAATGGAATGTTGGCCTTTATTGCAAGGGGGGCTGGAGTATAAAAGTAGGGCAGTCTTACTACAACTGTACAGGGCGTTTGTGAGACCACACGAGTACTGTGTACAGTTTTGGTCTCCTTATTTAAGGAGGGATATAATTGCATTGGAGGCAGTTCAGAGAAGGTTCACTCAGTTGATTCCAGAGTTGAAGGGGTTGTCTTATGAGGAAAGGTTGAGCAAGTTGGGCCTATATTCATTGGAGTTTAGAAGAATGAGGGGTGATCTTATTGAAACATAAGATTCTGAGGGGGTTGGACAGGATAGATGCTGAGAGGAGGTTTCCCCTCGTGGGGGAATCTAGAACTAGGGGACACAATTTCAGAATAAGGGGTCGCCCATTTAAAACGGAGAAATTTCTTCTCTCAGATGGACGTGAAGCTTTGGAATTCTCTACCCAGAGAGCTGTGGAGGCTGAATTATTGAATATATTCAAGGTGGGATAGACAGATTTTTTTTTTAAAAACAGGAGTGTCAAGGGTTATGGGGAGCCAGCAGTTAAATGGAGTTGAGGCCAAGATCAGATCAACCATGATCTTATTGAACGGTGGTGCAGGTTCGAGGGGCCGAATGGCCTACTCCTGCTTCTTATGTTCTATTACTGTAATAGAAGTCTGCTACGTCTGCATTTGGATTTTTTTTTTTTTTTTTTTTAAAAAGCACAGTAATTTTCAACATGTGGAGATTAGGCAATCACCCACCAACACAGGTGGATCACCATATGGTGCAAATAGGTTATTAACTTCAACACTTCAAATTTATTAACCCAACATATTCTGGCAAGCTGGGGTTATGATTACATGACTGGTATTTTTAAAAAAAAATCTGTTTCCTTATATTTGCAATGGAAGACTCGGGGGGGGGGGGGGGTGGAGGGAGAAAGTGAAATAAATAATAGTGTGTGTTAATCCTTCCTGAGAGCCTCAGTATAGATTATTCATTAGTCAAACTACAATATAAGAAAAACAGTTTATTAATTCATCAAATTTTCTACCTCTCCTTAAGAGGATGCTTCATACAGTATCCAGTCTATGAATACTGACCACAGTCCAGTTCCTCACCCAAGTAGCCATTTGGCAATACTGGACATCACAACAGAGCCTGATCGGGTCCCTGCCCAAGATCCAAATATGCCTACTTTCCAGCTGGAGTTAGGTGCATCAGCTGGACTGGTATTACAGGTGATACAACTAATTTTCTTGAGCTGAATGGTGGGGTGGTAGGGAAGAGAGTCTGCTGCTGTTCAGTATCTAGTAACCTCTGTTAGACACTGCACATGCGAGGACAGGACAACTGAATAGTACTGACAATGTTAGAGATAAAGATTCATTCTGATGAAAGGTTAACATTTCTGCTGTAAACCTATCTTTCTTCCACACACTGACTTGCGCCTTTCTAGCATTTTCTCTTTTTTTTAAAAAGCTACAGCTCAGCTATTCTCTATGGGCAAAGTTATAATTAAACTAAATGCTCTATTTTTAAGAAATTAAATTGACATGGAGTGCTATCCCATCCTTAGTATCATTAATAAATAGCCACACTGATGGTGCTTATGAAAAGTGAACGTAGTCTTACATCAACAATTGAAAAAATAATGGAATCAATTTTTAAGAAACATATTACCTATATGAAAATAGCTTAGCAAATGGCAGCCAATAGACATCCAGAAAAGAAGGATCTTGCCTGACCTACCTCCTTGACTTTTTTTTTGAGGAAGTGACTTCCCAAGTGGATGCTGAAAAGGCTTACAATGAACATGCCTTGTGATACAAGGCAAGTGTCAATCTGGCACAGTGGTAGCATTCTTGACTCGGAGTCTGACAATTGTAGGTTAAAGCCTCACTCCAGGACTTAACACATAATCTAGGGAGTGCTGCATTGTTGGAGATGTTGTCCTTCGGATGAGATGTTGAAACCAAAACTTATGTCTACATGTTCAAGTGCATGTAAAAAAATGCCATGATTTTTTTCCCCAAAGATTAGCCGAAAGGCTTTCTGGGGTCATCAACCAATACCAGCAAAACAGTTCAACTGCAGTTTCTCTCATTATTGTTTGAGAGACCAGCTGTGCACAAATTGGTTGCTACATTTGCCTATATAACAGTGACTACACTTTAAAAGTAATTCATTGGCTGTGAAGCCTTTTAGGATGTCCTGAGGACTAGACTGGGCTTCCATAAATGCATGTTATTTCTTTCTTTTACCCAGACTTTCCGGAAACCACAAATATAAGGTAGTGAGTATCCCAAGTAAAACCTGGAGGAGGTAAACAAGGAATTGCCAAAGTGTAAATGGCAAATGTTGCAATTTGGGCTTCTTCCCATTCTCAACATAAAAATCTGCTTCTATTGGTAAACCTACAGTCCCTATTGTAGTGTATGTGCTTTAAGTCAGAACTACTTTTTACAGCTCCTGTATACTGTAGTACCGGCAGTGACCACACCGGTATATAAGCTGTACGCATGCCTCTGTACCCCAGTCTAGAGATACCCTCCTCCAGTAAAGACCCAATTATTTGTTTATGTACAGCATCCGTGTAATTATTTATCCACTGAACCACGGATCTAACAGTGGCGACGAGTGTTGATGCGAATCTACCTGCAACATAAAAAAAATTAAAAAGTCGAGTCCAGGAACACGGGCGTCGACCGCGAGCAACCGCCCAGCAGTCAAGCAGAGATCCAACTTCGCTGGGGAGGCTGTGGAGAGCCGGGCTTGGTTCCCCAGCCACAACGAGCAGTAAGAGACCGACGACAGGTCCAGAGCAGACCCTTCCCAAGCAGCGGCAGCTGGAGCCGATCGACGGCAGAGAGAGAGAGCCGGGCAGCGTCGACGGGGTAAGAAAGAGGGTGAAGAGAGCAAGGCGCAGCCGGGGGTTGATCACCAAGCAGTGTCGAGGAAAAATACTGCAAACCAGAGAGAGAGGGGGTAATAAACAGCCGGGTTCTAGACTGAGCGGCGTCGACAAATATCAAAAGAACGCGCAGAGCACAGCCAGGGATCACGGGCTGAGCAGGGTCCACGGGGCAAAGCAAGGGGAGACGCCATTGAGCCGCGGAGAAGCAGGGAGAGCGCAGGAGGCGCCATCGAGCCGTGGAAAAGAGCGCGGGAGACGCCATTTTGCAAAGCCGCAGCGGAGAAAACGGGCGAGCGCGGGAAGGAAGGAAAGCGCGGGAGATGCCATTTTGTGCCAGCGGAGAAGAAGGGGAAGCGCGGGAGGCGCCATTGGTGATAGTTAACGCACAACCAAGGATGCCAAAGAGTGGCAGTATCTCTACGTTCGACAATGAAGTCGAAGATTGGGCGACATATGTGGAACGTATTGAGGTATACTGCAGGGCGAATGAAGTGCCAGATGCTAATAAAGCACTGGTTCTGTTAAATTCCATGGGTGCAAAAACTTATGGGTTACTGCAAAATCTAATAACCCCAGAGAAGCCGGTGAACAAGAATTTTGAAAGCATAGTAGAAATCCTACAGGACCACTTAAACCCCACACCGCTGCTGATAGAACAATTTAAGTTCCATAAAAGGAACCAACACAAAGACGAAAGCAATGCTGAGTACCTAACGGAACTGCGCAAGCTATCGAAATACTGCCAGTTTGGAGCGGGACTAGCAGACACGTTAAGGGACAAGTTTGTGTGTGGGCTGCAAAGTGAAGGAACCCAGAAACGGCTTCTATCAGAAAAGGACCTTACGCTGGACAAAGCTTTCAATATGGCAGTATCACACGAAGCAGCCGCAAGGGGCGCTGCAGGGATACAACGGAGACTGCAAGAATATGGCACCAACGAAAAATGACCGATGGAACAGGGAAGTGCTATCGCTGCGGCAGAACAACACATGACCAGAAAGATTGTTGGTTCAAGGACCAAGTGTGCAGACAGTGTGGGAAAGCAGGACACATAGCAAGAGTCTGCAGGTCTGGGAAGAAAACCAACAGTAAGAAATCTCCACAGGAGAAGTACAAAAAGGTACACCAGGTGATGGACAGTGGTTCAGACGAACAGAAAAGTGACACAGACTCCGGAAGCAAGGAGCTGGGTTGTCTGAAACTACATAATGTAACCGAAATGGAGGATCACCAGGCTATCTGGGTTACACTCAAGATAGACGGAGTCCAAGTGGAAATGGAATTGGACACAGGGTCAGCTCTAACAGTCATAAATCAAAGAGATTACAAGCGGCTATTTTCACACATACCCTTGAAAGCTACGGAGATTGTCTTGAAGACGTATACGGGGCAAAAAGTCTACCCCAAAGGAAAAATAAGGGTGAAAGTGACATATAAAAGGTCAGGAAATACCTAAAATGGATATATATGTATTGCCAAATGGAGGTCCACCACTGCTAGGACGTGAATAGATCTGGAAGATACATTTAGATTGGCATTCCATACAGGCACTGAAGGTGGAGGCCAAAAAGGATGATGACGTTACACCTGGACGACTGTCAAAAATGCTAACTGACGCAAAAGAAGTGTTCCAGGAGGGACTAGGAACACTAAAAGGAATAACAGCAACAATTAAAATAGAGGATAATGCAAGCCCAAAGTTTCTGAAGGCCAGACCAGTGCCTTATGCGATCAGACCAGCGGTTGAAGCAGAGCTGGAAGGGTTGGAACGTTCATGAGTACTGTCCAAAGTGGACTGGAGCGAGTGGGCTACACCCATCATTCCTGTAATGAAGAGGTCGTTGAGTAATACGCCTGGGGAACCAAAGAAGGTCCGCATCTGTGGGGATTTTAAGGTGACTGTGAACCCAGTCCTTCACACGGTGCAATATCCGCTTCCACGAATTGAGGATATTTTCGCCTCGCTATCTGGTGGTAAACGCTTCACCAAAATTGATCTAGCCCAGGCGTACTTGCAAATGGAGGTAGAAGAAGCTTCGAAACATTACTTTACGATCAACACCCATAAAGGGCTCTATCAATACAACCGGCTGGTGTTTGGAGTAGCCTCGGCTCCAGCTATCTGGCAAAGGGCGATGGATCAGGTCCTGCAAGGAATTCCAGGGACCCAGTGTTATTTGGACGACATCTTGGTCACGGGCAAAAATGACGGTGATCACCTCGCTAACTTGGAGAAGGTGCTCGCCAGATTAAAGGAATATGGGCTACGAACTAATCGCCACAAGTGCGAGTTTTTCCAAAAACAGATCTCGTATTGCGGCCACGTCATCGATGAAGAGGGGTTACACCAGTCCCCTGACAAGATTGAGGCAGTCGTCAAGGCTCCAGCACCGGAAAATGTGTCACAACTCAGGTCGTTCCTCGGGCTGGTAAACTATTACCACAAGTTCTTACCAAATTTGTCTACGGTATTACACCCGCTGAACACCCTACTGCAAACAGGGGTACCATGGAAGTGGAGTGACGAACGTAGACGAGCTTTCCAGAAGTGTAAAGAATTGATCACATCAAAAGAGGTGTTGGCCCATTTCAACCCAGCACTACCAATTCGTTTGGCATGTGATGCATCACCCTACGGCATTGGAGCGGTGCTGTCGCACAAATTCCCAGACGGGTTGGAGAGGCCAGTAGCCTTTGCGTCTCGGTCACTAACCTCAGCCGAGCGCAACTACGCCCAGATTGACAGGGAGGCCCTCAGCCTAGTATGGGGGGTAAAAAAATTCAACCATTATCTGCATGGGCAGAAGTTCACCTTGCTGACTGACCACCAACCACTTGTCTCCATCTTTAATCCTAAGAAGGGCGTGCCAGTAATGACTGCACAGCGGTTACAAAGATGGTCCCTGTTTCTAGGGGCGAATCAATATGAAATAGAATATAAAGGCACAAAACAGCATGGGAACGCAGATGGGCTATCGTGCCTGCCACTGCCTACGGTGGAGGAAGCACCAGCAGTGGACCCTATCGAGATATTTTATTCGTCGATAATTGAACGATTGCCAGTAACAAACGCGGATATAGAGAAGGAGACCCGCAATGATCCGACGCTGTCACGGGTATATGAATTGACGGTGAGGGGATGGCCAACACATGGCGACTCACTGTTGCCAGCATTCTCATCCAGAAGAGAACAGCTGTCAGTATGCCAAGGGACAGTGATGTGTGGATCCAGAGTGGTGATTCCACCCAAGTTAAGGGAGTGAGTGCTAAAGGAGCTACATGAAGGTCATCTGGGGGGAGTGAAAATGAAAAGCCTTGCTAGGGCTTGTGTGGTGGCTGGGAATCGATCAACAAATCGAAGACCTAACTAAGAGCTGCTTAGAATACCAGAAGGTCCAAAATGCACCATCACATGCCCCTCTACACACATGGGAGTGGCCCTCCTCTCCATGGCAACGGGTGCACATTGACTGAGCATCCACTGCTATTAAGAATGGACCAGCGAAATCAAAGTGGCCTGAGGTGATAAAGATGTCTTCAACCACTACAGAGAAAACGATTGCAGTCCTACGGACCATATTTGCCAGAAACGGTTTGCCAGAGCAGATCTGCTCTGATAATGGACCAGTTTGTGTCCGACGAGTTCCAAAAATTCATGAAAAGGAATGGGGTAAGGCATTACACATCCGCCCCGTATCATCCAGCCACCAATGGATTGGCTGAGAGGTTCGTACAAACCTTTAAGAAGGCGATAAAGGCCATGTGCGACGAGGAAATTCCACTACAGCATAAGATGGACAATTTCTTATTCGCCTACCGAAACGTGACACATGCAGTTACCAACCAGACCCCGGCCATGATGTTCTTTAACCGAAGGTTGAGATCTCGTCTGGACTTGCTCAGACCAAATGTGCGAAGAAATGTTGAGGACAAACAATTCCAGCACATCAACGAGAAGCCGACAAGGAGCTTCAATGTAGGGCAACCGGTTTTGGCCCGGGACTATCGAACAGAGAAGTGGCAACCCGGAACAATATGTACAAGGCAGGGGCCATTAATGTACACAGTGGATGTCAGGGAGAACATTGTAAGACGCCACGTCGATCAGATCTTAGCGTCACAGGAAGGCGTCAACCCCATGTCTCGAGTACCTGGGGATGAACCCGACATACCGGTAGCATCTACTTCAGACCCAGTAGCAGTGGAACCCGATGAACTACCCGATGAAAAGGGGTCAGAATCGCCTCTGCACCAAGAACAAGAACCTCCGGAAAGGCGCTATCCCGAAAGGGTCAGGAAGCCGCCCCAAGGACTGAATCTATAAATGGACTTTTGTTATTGAATGTACATGTAAAAATGTAATTGTTATTTGAATATTAAGGGGGTATTATTAATCTAAAAAGGGAGGAATTGTAGTGTATGTGCTTTAAGTCAGAACTACTTTTTACAGCTCCTGTATACTGTAGTACCGGCAGTGACCACACCGGTATATAAGCTGTGCGCATGCCTCTGTACCCCAGTCTAGAGATACCCTCCTCCAGTAAAGACCTGTTATTTATTTATGTACAGCATCCGTGTGATTATTTATCCACTGAACCACGGATCTAACACCTATTATCTGAAATTTCACCTTATTTGCTATATGGAATGAAGTCCATCACAGGGCAAACAATCCCCTTTATTGTACACTCATTATTAGATGGTACAAAGGATTCCACAACATGTCCAGTCACATCAGCCATGCATCATGCTTTCCATCATGAGCTAAATAAACAGAATTGTTTACAAAAGGAGGCTGTACAGATGATAAGTGAACAGTTCAACACAGTGCTAGAAGTCCAGAGACAGACACTTAAGGGTTAATCAAACAAGGTGAGTTCCTTTTCATTTTTATTGCAGAATTTAAGATGAAAGTACCCCTCAGGAGGAATCCTGTTCAGTGAAAATGGAACAGTCTTTGAACAAATTAAGTACAAGCTTAGAGAGTGTGTAATAAATTCCCTTGTGCCACAGCAAGACAAACCAAACTGAGTTATAGGTAGCTGTCTGTAACCTTTATGTTGAAGATTCTACTTTGATCCCAAAACAGTCTCCCTTTAGGTAATCCTCAGCAACCTGGTGAACAGTCTTGGAGAGTACATGGCAAATACACAAGTTACAAAGCAATTAAATAAGCTAGCTCTTTATGGTCTACCAAATTCAATTGATGGACAACTCATACAATTAACAGGGATGGACAACTCATATACAATTAACAGGAAGTGTTATGATACATCAACTGTTAAGAACTTTCACTAAACTCCAACATTTTGCTTTTTCTTCCTGCATGCTCCCAAAACCTACCTATTCAACCATGCCATTGGTCACCTTTCCTAACTTTCCCACCTTGCTCTACGTTCATTTTTATTCCTCAGAAGCACGGTGGGCCATTTATCTTCATTAAAAGGAATATAAATGCAAGTTTGTTGTTGAATACTTTTCCACTGCTAAAGGGTACTGTGGCAGTAAACCAGTCATCCCATCTATGTGCAAACATGTTGACTTTTAATGAACTTCTAAAACTTTGAGCGTAGTGTTTAAAACTGCATTTAAAATCTAAATGCTAACCAAATAAGCCATAGACAAAAAACTTATACTTTTGCCACACCACGTACTAGTTTGGATAATGTCAGGCAGGGAAGATGTATGGCATTGAGAGCCCCAGGAATTGGTGCTGGGGCTCCTACTGATTCCGCACAGAGTGATCTGGATTCAGAAACAATGCAAGTCAGTCAAATTTACAGATAATACAAAACAGAGAGGGCAGAAGTCAAAGAAGCCTTTAAAAACAACAAAGGAACTACAAAAAAAGCCTTAAACAAAATGTGGAAGTAGGCAGAATTATGGGAGATGAAATTCAACACCGCTGAGTGCAAGGTGTTACACACGGGAAGAAAAAATGGGGGGCATACTACTCGAAGAGGGCGAGAGAGATCTGGCAGTGATAGTGACATGATAAATGTTGAATGCACTGAGAGAGTGATCAATAAAGCAGAGCACTGAGCTATATTGCCAAATCAGTAGAGTACAAAGCTGACACCATCATGCTGAAGCTGTATAATGCTCAGGCCAAGCTACAGCTCAAATAATGCATTCAGGTCCAGTTACTAAGGTACAAAGAAACATCAAAGTTCTGGAAGCAGTGCAGAGGAAGGCCACTAGATTGATCCATTGTATCAAAAGGACTAAATCATGAGCCATGGGTAGAAAAAAACTCAAGTCTTCAAAAAGGAGCTGAATCAGAGGAAATCTAAAACAGTTAAACAAAAGCTGAAATGCAGGACAATGGGACATACTGCCAAAAAGGCAAATTCAGGAATGAGGTCAGGAAGCACTTGTTTACTGAGTGAATAATACCTGGAATAGTTTTTCAGGTATGATAGTAAAGGGAAAAATTCTGGAATCTAGGTCCTAAACATCTCCACCTCCCTCTCCTCCTTAAGACCCTCCTGAAAGCCCGCCTCATTACCCAAGCTTTTAGTCAGTCACTCTTTTTAATATCTCCTTTGGTTTGCCATGGATTTTTGTCTGATTATGCTTCCGAAGTGTCTTGAGATGTTTTTCTACACTAATTTATTGTTTTGTTGTAACCGTCCAATAGACAGTTAAGATGCTTTAATAGAGGGAGGGTTATATTGAGCTCGATTTGCCAGCTGGACCCATCTTCTGTACTCACCTTGTTGAAAAGAACACAATCATAAGCAGCAAAAAAAATCACATCTAGCAAGTGAGCATATTAGGGATTTTTTCCCCCCATTTAATGCATGTATTAGTCATATTGTTTCATCTTCACGGAGGGCTGCTGGCACTAATAGTTTTTAAAAATATATCCCCTACTAAAAATCAAGGCTAACAACAGTAGTTCCAAAATAATGGGATTTAATAGACTTCTGTGCTGCAACTGGCATCTATTGAAGCAAACGAAGATGGAAAAAATAGAATCTTAAAAAATCATTCAACAAAAAATGTTTTTAAAATAATTTGATCCCTATACCATGGGTCTAATCTCAATTGTGGTGCTGTGGGAGGTAGAGGCCATGGCCCTCCTCACAGGGTTAGAAAAAAATCACAAGACCACAGCTATGTGCCATCTGGTTCTTTGGCCAAAAGTAGCATGGGCAGAGACGTGGGATCAATTTGCCCACTCAATCTCAGCTGCAGAGAGGCAAGCAAGAAGTTTTACTGAGACAGGGAGGGTGGGATGAGAATTGAAAATAAGGCAGCAATATACTCAGGGTATTTTTTTAAGTTTGCTTTTTATTGTTGATCCCCTCCCAACCCAATGGTTAGGACACCCACCATGCAGCCAGCATAATCTTGACAAGATCCTGTTTCAATAATTTCAAAGAAGAACTGAGCAACTGCAACTCAAATGTAACCATTCTTAGGTACGCATAATTATATGGGCTTTCCTATAAAAATAAACAGTAAATACCAAACACTCAAAACAAGTGCCAGGTTACTTTGGAAACACTCCACTTCCCATTAAATTCTGTAAGGAACACAGAGCTCTTGTTGGCAACAGCTCCTCGATGGTGCAATGGTGTCTGACATATTGGTGTTACATTCCAGACAGCTACAAAATCCCTTATGGAACTTTTAGGCCAGGGTTGATATTACAAAAAAATGCAGCGTCAGGGGTTGCTGTGTTGCTGAATTTGTGCACATTTGCTGCAGCTGATACCAATGGATCAAGCGGACAGAAACCAACATCAAGAAGAGTCCATGTTTTCTGTATGCGAGTGGGTTGAACTGAACAAAATTTTTAAAAAGCTTTTACAAATTACCAAACGTCATTGAAGGTAGCAGGACTAACTTACACTGTGCAAAGACAACAGCACAGGAAAAATAAAGGATGCAGCTCACAACAAAGCGTTGAATATAGGGATGGGGAAGACCACCTCATAAAAGCAGAGCAAAGCTCTTAACATATAAGATAGGAATAGGCCATTTGGCCCCTCGAGCCTGTTCTGCCATTTAATGAGATCATGGCTGATCATCCAAATTCAGTACTCTGTCCCTGCTTTCTCCCCATATCCCTTGATCCCTTTAGCCTTAAGAAATATATCTAACTCCTTCTTGAATATATTTAATAAGTTGGCCTCAACTGCCTTCTGTGGTAGAGAATTCCACAGGTTCACCACTCTCTGGGTGAAGAAATTCCTCCTCATCTCAGTCCTAAATGGCTTATCACTTATCCTTAGGCTGTGACCCCTGGTTCTGGACTCCCCACCATCAGGAACATCCTTCCTGCATCTAGTCTGTCTAGTCCTGTTAGAATTTTATAAGTTTCAATGAGATCCCCTCTCATTCTTCTAAACTCTAGCGAATACAAGCCCAATCGACCCAATCTCTCTTCATACGTCATTCCTGCCATCCCAGGTATCAGTCTGGTGAATCTTCGCTGCATTCCCTCCATGGCAAGACTATCCTTCATCAAATAAGGCAACCAAAACTGCACACAATACTCAAGGTGTGGCGGCAGCAGCGGACCTGCAGGAGATGAGGCTGCGGCGAGGTATAAAAGCAGCGGCGAGGCTCAGGTAGGCTTACCAATCTCCAATCTCAGAACTCAGAGGGAGAGAAGTAAAAAGTAATCGAAGTGTGACGTCACCAGAAAGCAGGTAAGTGATTGGTTGGTATTTCTCTCTTTTTAAACTTTAACTCTGTGGTTTATAGTTTCTAGGTTCTCTGGTGTAGCGGGGACTGTTGGTAAACCAGGGCCCTTAAATATATCATTTAACTGTAGTGTAATTGGTGGGATTGATTTGATATAATTTCAATTAATTAAAGGGTAAGTCATGGCAGGAGAGCCCAGCCCCGTGGTATGCTCCTCCTGCGCTATGTGGGAACTCGGACACTTCCTGTGTCCTTAACAACCATGTGTTCAGGAAGTGTGTCCAGCTGCAGCTACTGGCAGACCGCATTGCGGCGCTGGAGCTGTGATTGGATACATACTGGACCATTCGCAATGCTGAGGACGTTGTGGATATTACGTTTAAGCAGTTGGTCACACTGCAGGCAAGTTTGGACAAGCGGAAAGGGAAGGGGTGACCAACAGACAGAGTAGTAGGCACAGACAGGTAGTGCAGGAGTCCCCTGTGGACATCCCCCTCTCAAACAGATATATCACTTGGAATACTGTTGAGGGGGATGGCTCATCAGAGGAAGGCAGCAGCAGCCAACTTCCTGGCACCAGGGGTGGCTCTGCTGCACAGGACGGGAGGAAAAAAAGAGGGGTAGAGCTATAGTAATAGGGGATTCTATTGTAAGGGGAATAGATAGGCAGTTCTGCGGCCGCAAACGACACTCCAGGATGGTGTGTTGCCTCCCTGGTGCAAGGGTCAAGGATGTCTCAGAGCAGCTGCAGAACATTTTGGAAGGGGAGGGTGAACAGCCAGTTGTCGTGGTGCATATAAATACCAACGATATAGGTAAAAAAACGGGATGAGGTCCTAAAAGCTGAATATAGGGAGTTAGGAGGTAAATTAAAAAATAGGACCTCAAAAGGTAGTAATCTCAGGATTGCTAACAGTGCCACGTGCTAGTCAGAGTAGAAATAGAAGGGTATTTCAGATGAATACGTGGCTAGAGGAATGGTGCAAGGGGGAGGGATTCAAATTCCTGGACATTGGAACCGGTTCTGGGGGAGGTAGGACCAGTACAAACTGGATGGTTTGCACCTGGGCAGGACCGGGACCGATGTCCTAGGGGGAGTGTTTGCTAGTGCTCTGGGGGAGGGTTTAAACTAAAATGGCAGGGGGTTGGGAACCTGAGCAGGGAGACAGAGGAAAGACAGGAAGGAGAAAAACAAAAGTGGCAGTCAGAGAAATCAACGGTTTAAATCAAACATGGCCACAGTAAATAATAATTCTAATAGGCTAAGAGCGTTAAAAAAACCAAGCCTGAGGCTTTGTGTCTTAATGCGAGGAGCATTCGTAATAAGGTGGATGAATTAGCTGCGCAAATAGAGGTAAACGAATATGATTTGATTAGGACTACGGAAACATGGCTCCAGGGTGGCCAAGGCTGGGAACTCAACATCCAGGGATATTCAATATTCAGGAAAGATAGGCAAAAAGGAAAGGGAGGTGGGGTAGCATTGCTGGCTAAAGAAGGGGTTAACACAATTGTAAGGAAGGATATTAGCTCTGATGATGTGGAATCTGTATGGGTAGAACTGAGAAATACCAAGGGGCAGGAAACGTTAGTGGGAGTGGTATATAGACCTCCAAACAGTAATGCGGAGGTTGGGGCTCGCATTAAATGGGAAATTAGAGAAGCGTGCAATAAGGGCACAGCAGTCATCATGGGTGACTTTAATCTACATATAGATTGGGCTAACCGAATTAGTAACAATACTGTGGAGGAGGAATTCCTGGAGTGTTTACGGAATGGTTTCCTGGACCAATATGTCGAGGAACCAACCAGAGATCAGGCCATCTTAGACTGGCTATTATGTAACGAGAAAGGATTAATTAGCAATCTTGTTGTACGACGCCCCTTGGGTCGGAGCGATCATAATATGATCGAATTCTTCATTAACATGGAGAATGAAGTAGTTGACTCAGAGACAAGGGTCCTCAATTTAAATAAATGAAACTACGATGGTATGAGGCGCGAGTTGGGTAGGATTGATTGGGGAAGGTCACAAAGGTTGACGATGGATAGGCAATGGCAAACATTCAAAGATCGCATGGATGAACTACAGAATTTGTTCATCCCTGTTTGGCATAAAAAACAAAAAAGATGACTCAACCGTGGCTAACAAGGGAAATTAGGGATAGCATAAGATCCAAGGAGAGGACATATAAATTGGCCAGAAAAAGCAGTAAAGCTGAGGATTGGGAGCAGTTTAGGATTCAAAAAGGAGGACAAAGGGATTAATTAAGGGGAAAATAGAATGAGAGTAAGCTTGCAGGGAACATAAAAACGGACTAAAAGTTTTTATAGATGTGAAGAGAAAAAGATTGGTGAAGTCAAGCATAGGTCCCTTGCAGTCAGAATCAGGGGAATTTATAATGGGGAACAAAGAAATGGCAGACCAATTAAATACATATTTTGGTTCTGTCTTCACAAAGGAGGACAAAAATAACTTCCTAGAGGTGTTGGGGAACATAGGGTCTGATGAAAGGGAGGAACTGAAAGAAATCAGTATTTGTAGGGAAATGGTGTTAGGGAAATTGACAGGATTGAAGGCTGATAAATCCCCAGGGCCTGATAATCTACATCCTAGGGTACTTAAGGAAGTGGCCCTGGAAATAATAAGATGCATTGCTGATCATCTTCCAGCATTTGATGGAATCTGGAACAGTACCCATGGATTGGAGGGTAGCTAATGTTACCCCACTATTCAAAAAAGGTGGTAGAGAGAAAACGGGGAATTACAGACCAGTAAGCCCGACATTGGTAGTGGGGGAAATGCTAGAGTCCATTATAAAAGATGTAATAGCAGAGCACTTGGAAAGCAGTGACAGGATCGGACAAAGTCAACATGGATTTACAAAAGGTAAATTGTGCTTAACTAATCTACTGGAAGTTTTTGAGGATGTAACTGGTAAAATAGTTAAGGGAGAACCAGTGGATGTGGTGTATTTGGACTTTCAAAAGGCTTTCGATAAGGTCCCGCATAAGAGATTGGCGTGTAAGTTAAAGCACATGGGATTGGGGACAAGGTATTGACTTGGATAGAGAACTGGTTGGCAAACAGAAAGCAAAGAGTTGGAATAAACGGGTCTTTTTCCGAGAGGCAGGCAGTGACTAGTGGCGTAACGCAGGGATCGGTCGTTGGACCCTAGCTATTCACAATATATATTAATGATCTGGACAAGGGAACTAGATGTAATATCTCCAAGTTTGCAGACGACACAAAGCTGGGTGGGCGTGTGTGCTGTAACGATGATGTCGAGAAACTCCAGGATGATTTGGACAGGTTGGGTGATTGGGCAGAATCATTGCAGATGTAATATAACATGGATAAATGCGAGGTTATCCACTTTGGTGTCAAAAACATGAAGGCAGATTATTATCTGAATGGCAATAGATTTGGAGAAGGGGAAGTGCAACGAGACCTGGGTGTTCTTGTGCACCAGTCGCTAAAGGTAAGCATGCAGGTGGTTAAGAAGGCAAATGGTATGTTGGCCTTCGTAGCGAGAGGGTTCGAGTACAGCAACAAGGATGTCTTGCTGCAGTGGTACAGGGCCTTGGTGAGACCACACCTTGAGTATTGTGTGCAGTTTTGGTCGCCTTATCTGAGGAAGGATGTTCTTGCCATGGAGGGAGTTCAGTGAAGATTCACCAGGCTGATACCTGGGATGGCAAGAATGACGTATGAGGAGAGATTGGGTCGATTGGGCTTATATTCTCTGGAGTTTAGAAGAATGAGAGGGGATCTCATTGAAACTTATAAAATTCTGACAGGACTGGACAGACTAGATGCAGGAAGGATGTTCCCAATGGTCGGGGAGTCCAGAACCGGGGTCACAGTCTAAGGATAAGGGGTAAGCCATTCAGGACAGAAATGAGGAGGAATTTCTTCACCCAGAGAGTGGTGAACCTATGGAATTCTCTACCACAGAAAGCAGTAGAGGCCAATTCATTAAATATATTCAAGAAAGAGTTGGATATATTTCTTAAGGCTAAAGGGATCAAGGGGTATGGGGAGAAAGCAGGGACAGGGTACTGAATTTGGATGATCAGCCATGACCTTATTGAATGGCGGAGCAAACTCGAGGGGCTGTATGGCCTACTCCTGCTCCTATTTCTCATGTTCTTATGTTCTTAAATCTCCCCTTAACCTTTTCTGCTCCAAGGAAAACAACCTAGGTTTCTATAGCCTCTCCGCTTAACTGAAGTATTTCATCTCTGGTACCACTGTTAAATCTGGTCCGTACCCTCTTTAAGGCTCGACATTCCTCCAAAAGTGTGGTGCCCACAATTGGACACAATACTCCAGCTGGGACCAAACCAATGTTTTATAAAGATTTAGTATAAATTCCTTGCTTCTGTATGCAATGCCCCTATAAAGCCAAAGATCCTGTATCCCTTTTAAACAACCTTCACAACTTGTCCTGCCACCTTCAAAGACTTATGTATACCCCCCAGTCTTTCTGTTCCCAAAGCCCCCTTTAAAATTGTACCATTTAGTTTGCTTTTCCTCTCATTCTTCCTACCAAAATGAATCACTTTAGGGTTCTCTGCTTTAAATTTCATCTGCCACACGTCTGCCCATTTCACCAGTCTATGACCTCTGTTACTATTCCCCCTCACTGTTTACTACATTGCTGAGTTTCTTAACATACAAAAGCCCCAGTGTTTTTGCTAAATTGCTGATACATAAGACAGAGAAAGATACCCTAGCCGAGCAACAGGAGAGAGACAGATCACCCTAGCAACAGCTAATGTTCAAGACTGAAATAGGCCTTGGGCTGTTTATAATAGTGTCATACTATAAACATCCCACTACATACCATTGAAACCTACATGAAAGGATGTTGATGTACGAGAAATATAAACTTGTGTGCACAAGAATCAGCTGAAGGACGGTGCATTGACAAGACTACCAAATAAGGCAAGGCCACTTCCAGTTTGATAAAGAGAATAGTGTACAAAAAAAAACTTGTGTTAAGTTCAAGAGAGAAACCTACAAGAATTGAGCGCATGCCTACGTTCAAAACTACTGACAAAACTCCACTTGTAAACTGTGCTTTACTCTGAAGAAATTATACTCTGCTTTTAAATTATTTTTTCTAAAGTGATTATAAATCATAAGAATGAATTCTTTACTACTCAACTGAACAGAAGACTGTTTAAAAAAAAAATATTTTGAACTATAAAAATCTTGATTGCCCATCAATTTATAATATCTTTGATGCATTTTATTTGTACATTGATGAATTTTGGGTACTTCTACTACCAAATGTAGAACTTACAGGATTCCACCTAGATCTTTGGAAAATAAACTGCATCTATATAGAGCCTTTCAAGTCACTGCTGGTGAATTATTTAGAAGTGTAGTCACCATCATTACGTAAGCAAACTTTGCAGCCAATCTGTGCATAGCAAGGTCCCACAAATAGGAAGCAGGATAAATGGGCAATTAATACATTTTGGTGATGTGTGTTGAGTGATAAATGTTTGTCAGGACAACCCCCTGCTCTTCAAATAATGCCATGGGATCTTTATGTCCAACTAACAGAGGCATAGCCTCATTTTATTGTTCATCCAGAAGGCAGCACTTCTGGCAAGGCAGCACTATGTCATTACTGCACTGAAGTGACAGCTAGAAGAAAAGGTTGTAAAGGCAGCAAAAAGGAAAACTGATGGACTGAGGGAAAAAAAAGTTTATGGAGCATTGTAGCTTTAAAATTTAAACTAGCTTTCATTTAATCCATGAACAATCAACGAATACTATGAAATATATTTTAAGTAACATCAGGATAGTACGAGCTACATGTAGTGGTATAGTGTACATTTTTATACTGCCAATATATTGAACAAGTTAGTGGTAAACATTTCAGGTATGAAGAAAAGTAATCAGAAATCTCAAAATATTACTTGCAGTAACCAGAAGCTCCAAGGGATTTTTAAAAATATAAACTGAGTCATTAATAATATCACTGCACAACTCAAAAGCTTTATTGCATCAATTGCTTCACAAAGAATGTGATTTTAGGTCAGCTTTTTCCAAATGGTGTCCGACAATCTGTATATGCTTCAGGTTAAGTGCTAGAAAGGGTGCTTCAAAACTTTCATTGCCCTAATGACTCTTGGGAATGAACAGCAACACAAAATTGAATTTTATAAATGTCATTGCTCACTGATGCAAAGCACAAGGCATCCATTGTATGCATCTTTCAACTGCTGCAAGCAGAAAAGCCTTCACAAATACATAGTTTCACTTTAAGACTCAATACAACTTCATGATATACAAGAATTTTCAATGGCTCAGATGTGCCTCCCTATTTTTCTTTTAAAGTCAAATGCAACTTTTTGGACTCAAAATTTACAAAAGCTTTTGGTCCTGTAAAGCAAGGTTCCCTTCCCCTCCCCTCCCAAAGAGGAGGGGGGATAGTGATTTATTAGAACAGATAATACACCACAACAGCAGAGCATGGCTCACTCAGTACACAAATTTTGCCCAGAGTTTGCAGTCAGAATAACGGTAAGGCTATCAGCATTGACCGTTAAGAAATAAATGGGACAGCAACTTCCGCAGTCCGCACATGTGCAGTTAAATGCAGAAATCAGGAAGTTGCTGTCCGATTTACCCTGCTTCTCCACAAGCTTCGCTACACCGGTAATTGGTGGAGACTTGGCATTCAAACACATAAAGGGCGTGAAGTTGCTGTACTTACCCACTGGATACCCACTAAACATGCATGAAAGTTAGGGTTGGTCCATTCAAGTGTAAGTGAATTTTTAACAGCATGATAAGTCTTATTTACTACCAAACAACCTCTCTGGCACTGAAAATTTACTTTTACAAGTGTGGAGTTGCATTCCTTCAGATCTTAATTATTGTTAGGAGAGTTTCAAAATATTAAAAATTACATTTCTGTGTCTCTTATCTATCTTAATCCCAGCTTTATTTCCCTCTCTATTTTGCTTTCTGTATATGATTTTACACTGAATTAAATATTTTAACTTACACTTTCAGGTTTAGACTCTGTGGGCTCGAATTTCCAAGCCCCGTGGAGGCAGGTTTGGAGGTGGGAGTGGTGGGAAAATTGCAAAATCGGGGACAGGAATCCATCCCGCCCCCAACCCGCCTCCGTGCCAATGTCCCAGGAGGTGGGTGTCCGACCTGTGCTGGGAGCCGCCTCCCCGAGACGGGAAGGGGATTAGTGTCAATTAACTGCCTGTTAACAGGTAGTTAGCAGGCAGTTTTTTGACTAATCCCTATTTTTAGCCCTGAAGTGTGGGCTTCCCAGTGGCTCCGAACCACGTCAAGTTAGCGAGGTGGACCGTCTGTCTGAAGGGGTTGGAGGGGTCGAGATGTCCGTTGTGCAGGTGAGTGATGGGTGCATGTGTGCAGAGGTAAGTGTGTGAGGTAAGTGTAAAGTGTTTTAATAAGTTTTACTTATCTTTACTTTCTCCTGCAGGCTTCCTTCCTTCAGTTCTCGGGAGCCCCTCATCTCACCGGCACAGAAAGCAGAATGGCCGCTGAAATGTCAAAAGCTGCAGCCTCTGCTTTCTGGTCTGGAGAGCTCTCTAACTGAGTCTGAGTGGAAGGACTCAAGTTAGAAGACAGATTGTCAGTGTTTGACAGCTTCACAGAGCTGTCAAACGCTGATTTTTCATCTGTCAAAAGCTCTTGACAGATGAAATGTCAATCACTGACGTAACCAGGTGTCCCTTAATTGGCCTGCTGAGCCCGCTGGGCGGGCTTAACAAGGTCAATCAAGGGAAAATAGCGTGGGTTGGCCACACGTCGATGGAGGCGGGACTACAACCCAAAAAGTGGGAGCCCGCCTCCATTGACAAAATCCAGCCCTGCGTGACTCAATGAGGATTCTTCCATTGTGGTTAAGCAGGAAGAATTTGAAATATTAGATGATCTAAACATAGTGAGAGAGAAAGTATTAAGGGATTTAGCATCTTTGAAAGTAGATTGATCACCAGGCCCGGATGAAATGTGTCCCAGGCTGTTAAAAGAAGCAAGGGAGGAAATAGCGGAGGCTCTGACCATTATTTTTAAATCTTCTCTGACTACAGGTGTGGTGCTGGAGGACTGCTAAAGTTGTACCATTGTTTAAAAAGAGAGAAAGGGATAGACTGAGTAATTACAGGCCAGTCAGCCTAATCTCGGTGGTGGGTAAACTGTTGCAAAAAATTCTGAGGGACAGTATTAATCGTCATTTAGAAAGGCACGGATTAATCAAGGACAGTCAGCATGGATTTGTTAAGGGAAGGTCATGTCTGACTAACTTGATTGAATTTTTTTGAGGAGGGAACAAGGAAGGTTGATGTGGTCTACATGGATTTTAGCAAGGTCTTTGACAAGGTCCCCTATGGCAGACTGGTCAGAAAAGTAAAAGCCCATGGGATCCAAGGGAAAGTGGCAAGTTGTATCCAAAATTGGCTCCTTGGCAGAAAGCAAAGGGTAATGGTCGACGGATGTTTTTGTGACTGGAAAGTGGTATCCTGTGGGGTGCCACAGGGCTCAGTGCTAGGTCCCTTGCTTTTTATGGTATAGCAATGTAGGGGGCATGATTAAGAAGTTTGCAGATGATACAGGGATTGGCCATGTGGTTGATCGTGAGGAAGAAAGCTGTAGACTGCAGGAGGATATCAGTGGACTGGTCAGGTGGGCAGAAAAGTGGCAGGTGGAATTCAATCTGGAGAAGTGTGGGGTAATGCATTTGGGGAGGGCTGACAGGGCAGGGGTGTACACAATAAATGGTAGGATAGTGAGAAGTGTAGAGGAAGAGAGGGACCTTGGGGTACATGTCCACAGATTTCTGAAGGTGGCAGGACAGGTAGATAAGGTGGTTAAGAAGGCATATGGGATACTTGCCTTTATTAGCCAAGGCATGGAATATAACAGCAGGGAGGTTATACTTGAACTGTACAGAACACTGGTTAGGCCACAGCTAGAGTACTGTGTACAGTTCTGGTCACCACATTACAGGAGGGGTGTGGTTGCACTGGAGTGGGTAGAGGAGATTTACGAGGATGTTGCCAGGACTGGAGAATTTTAGCTGAGAAAAGATTGAATGGGCTGGGGTTTTCTTTGGAACAGAGGAGGCTGAGGGGAGACTTGATTGGGGTGTCTAAAATTAGGAGGGGCCTAGATAGAGTGGATTGGAAGGACCTATTTCCCCTGGCAGATGCAGAGGTCAATAACCAGGGGGCACAGATTTGAAGTGACTGGTAGAGGGATTGGAGGGGAGTTGAGGAGAACTTTATTCACCAAGAGGGTGCTGGGAATCTAGAACTCACTACCTGAAAGGGTGGTAGAGATAGAAACACTCATCACATTTCAAAAGTCCTTGGATATGCACTTGAAGTGCCGTAGCCCAAGAGCTGGAAAGTGGGATTAGGCTGGAAAGCTCTTTTTCAGCCAGCATAGACACAACGGGGGTGATTTTCACTCAGAAGTCAGGAAGGAGGCGGGACTACAACTTTCGGGGTTGTAGTCCCGCCTCCATCGAGATGCAGCCAATCCACATGATTTTAACTTGATTGACCTTGTTGAGCCCGCTCAACGGGCTCAGCAGGCCAATTAAGGGCCACCTAGCAACAGGTGACGTCACAGACTGAAATTTCATCTGTCAAGACGTTTTGACAGATGAAATATCAGTGTTTCACAGCTGTTTGAAGCTGGCAAACACGGAGTCTTACTTCTAATGTGAGTCCTTCTACACAGACTCAGTTAGAAATCTCTCTGGCACAGAAAGCTGCAGGCTGTCACTTTTGACAGTTCGCAGCCATTCTGCTTTCTGTGCCGGTTAGATGATGGACTCCCGAAACCTAGAGGAAGGAAGGCTAAAAAAAGTACAGGTAATTTAAACTTCTTTACACACTTTAGACACACCAAACACACTTACCTTTGCACTCATGCACCCATCACTCACCTGAACACTGACATCTCAATCCCTCCAAGTCCATCAACCCGAAGGCCCGACTCCTGTAACTTGGCGTGGAGCCGTCGGGAATCCCACACTTCAAGCTGTAAAATAGGGATTAGGCTAAAAACTGCTCACTAATCCCTTCCTGCCTTGGGTAGGCGGGTCCCAGTACAGGGCGGGTACCCGCCTCTTTTGAAACTTACATGGAGGCGGGTTTGGGGCGGCATGGTGTCGGGACCCCCGAATTCGGGACTTTAACCCCCCACACACCTCCAATCCCGACTCCACGGGTCAGTTAAAATCGAGGCCAATGGGTTGAATGGCCTCCTCCTGTGCCATTAACTTCTGATTCAATCCAACGGGTTGAAGAGACATGCTGTTGTATTCCTTGTTTACACAGGTCCCCTGTAGAGGGCACCGCATCGGATGGCCCCAAGTTGCCACGCAAAAGCCCACGAAAATCTGTGGGCAGCTGTAAGCTTAAAGAACGGCAAATGACGTTCGTTCGTCGCTGACCACAAAATCCGGGCCAAAGTCTTTAGGCATTTTTATACTGCGGTGGGGGTTGCAGGAGAGCAGCTCTCACTTGGAAACCAACGACCTCTTAGCACTCATTCTCCTTTTTACAACATATGCATGCCATTAGTGCTCTGTTGGAGAGCTAATAGAAAGAGGTGCCTATCTTCCTGCCTCCCCCTCTCTAGGCTCATGAAAAAGTAGGTCCAGATGCCAACAGATGCACAAAGCTCTCCTGTTTTGCATTAGTGTACCATCTCCTGCCATTGAGCGGGAACCTTGACTGAAATTTCCCCTCCTTATTCCAAAGGTGCTGCGGCTAATTAATTAACTCTGCACAAATTAGGGATTGAACCAGCAACCTTACTTATCTGTGCACCAGTGCCACATCGAGCAGTGCATTTAGCCACAAACCATCAAAAGGCATTCAGACAAAACCTGCACCTTATACAGTAGCCATATTTGATGTTAAACATTTGACAGTCATCGGCCTTCAAGTGTGACTGGAAAGTAATTTAGCTATTTAACAATAGTGGTAACCTAGTGGTATGGTAATAGACCAGCAACCGAGAGGTCATGAAGTCAAATCTCATCATGGCAAGTTGTGAAACTGAATTCAGTAATTTGTGGGCTAGCACTAGAAAATTATCGAGAACACCACTGGGCTGTCACAAAACTCAACTGGTCCACTAATGTCCTTCAGGGAACAGAATTTGCCACCCCTATCCTACCAATAGCTCATACTGTGTGGTTAACTAATGCCCTCAGGGAGACTAGGGACAGGCAATCGATTCTAGCTTGCCAATGTCACCCACATCACAAGAACAAAATAAGTATAATATACACCAAAAATATAGGAAACAGCAAAGGGGAACAACATTTGAGAGAAACTATAAACCATTGTACTGATGTACTTGTTTCATTAGCGTCTCTTTCCAAAGTGTACATCGTGGCTTTGATAAAAGATTTAAAAGCAGCAAGATTGTACCAATTTTTAATTGAAACAACAAGCTCCTGAAATTTTACTTGCCATACACACCAATGACAATGGTTTATGGAAAACATGCAAGTTGTGTGGAGTCACAGTTCAGAAGCACATTATGGCAAGATGCCACAAAACAATTTACACAAGGAGCAAAGTGGTAAAACTTATTTAGAAGAATCCAAAATGTTCAAATTAGCACTTGAGTTTTATTAGCGTAACATTAGGGTAGCTGAAGACAGCGGCAAGGACTGAATATGGCAGAGTTCACAGAGGGTTAACTGAAATCCAAAAGCAAGTACCAAAAGTCCCATTCAAGCATGGCAACTAAATCGAAATCAAGCACAAGAAAGCTTCTTAATCCTGGAGGCACAATGGTATATGTGCTCAGGTGCTCAAATCCCTATTTAAGGAATGAGAGAATGCATTTATGGCCGCCACGGTCAGTAGCATACAAGTAGAATGGGAATCAAGAGCTTGGGGGGGGAGAAAGTAGGGCACAGATCAATATAGCCACATCTGTGCCATTTTTGCACCTAGCACGGACTTCCAGCCAGCCCTTTAACCTATTAAAAAGTGGTCTCACTCACAACATCACTGAGATGTGGCCAAACTGTCGACCTGCCATAAGATTATGATTGAAAGAATATCATAAGATTATCTTATACGAGACTCCTTTTTTTTTTAATTCATTGATGGGATGTGGGCGTCGCTGGCTGGCTAGGCCTGCATTTAGTGCCCATCCCTAATTGCCCTCGAGAAGATGGTGGTGAGCCGCCTTCTTGAACCGCTGCAGTCCATATGGTGTAGGTACACCCACAATGCTGTTAGGAAGGGAGTTCCAGGATTTTGGCCCAGCGACAGTGAAGGAACGGCGATACAGGTCCAAGTCAGGATGGTGTGTGGCTTGGAGGGGAACTTGTAGGTGGTGATGTTCCCATGCGTCTGCTGCCCTTGTCCTTCTAAGTGGTAGAGGTCGCGGGTTTGGAAGGTGCTGTTGAAGGAGCTTTGGCGAGTTGCTGCAGTGCATCTTGTAGATGGTACACACTGCAGCCACAGTGCGCCAGTGGTGGAGGGAGTGAATGTTGAAGGTGGTGGATGGAGTGCCAATCAAGCGGGCTGCTTTATCCTGAATGGTGTCGAGCTTCTTGAGTGTTGTTGGAGCTGCACTCATCCAGGCAAGTGGAGAGTATTCCATCACACTCCTGACTTGTGCCTTGTAGATGGTGGAAAGGCTTTGGGGAGTCAGGAGGTGAGACACTCGCCGCAGAATTCCCAGCATCTGGCCTGCTCTTGTAGCCACAGTATTTATATGGCTGGTCCAGTTCAGTTTCTGATCAATGGTAACCCCCAGAATGTTGATAGTGGGGGATTCAGCGATGGTAATGCCATTGAATGCCTAATGCACCTATATAACAGTCACTTAATTTTTATACACGATGATAGTTCAATTCTGCTATTAGTAAATGGCTACCTGTCTCTCTACTTTCAAAGCTTAGCTCCTTGACAATGTTTTCAGCCACCACCTTCAACTTCTACTCTGCTTGGCTTTCCCTGCTTATCCTGGATTGCACCTCAGGATGTTTTGTTATACATACTGCTATGCAAATATAAATTATGGTTGTTGGTCATTTTAAATTATGCTCAAACACAATGTCAACTCTAGCACCTAATATTTGAAATAAAACTTATTTCAATACAAATGATCTAGCAAATCATCAACAGCAGACAAAAAGACACCAGCAACATTTAACTAATAACCTTTAACATGAAAAAATATCCCAAGACACTTTACAAAGAGTAAAAGATAAAAAGAAATGCATTCTGAGCCACGGTGACCAAGGTAGAACAGGTGACCAAAAGCTTGGTTGAAAGGAGGGGTTTCAAAAATGCATTTAAAAATGGAGAGAGAAAAGTGGACAGGTTAAGCTCCACAAAAAAGGGCTGGAGCGCTTGAAGGCTCTGTCACCAATGGTGTGGTAAAGGGGGATGGAGAAAGGGAAGAAATACACAGAAGACCAGAGGTGAAGAAATAAAGGATGTTAAATGGGACATCGACTGGAAGCACGGAGCAGGGCTGCAGAGGAATGGGCAACTGGGGTTTGCTGTAGAACAGGATATAGATTGCTGTGATTGGACATGGTGGAAGTTTATGGGGCTTAGGAGGATGAGACATCAGCAAACAACAATCAAGACTAAAAGTGACAGAAGCATGGATAAGATTTCAACAGAAGTGGGAATGAGGTGGGTCATGTTGTGAAGATGGATGGGATATGGGGTTTGAACCTCACCTCAAGTTGAAAATGCCACGCTTTTACATCGCCTGACTAGCCTGGGGCAAGTGACCAGGGAATGGATGGAGTCAGCAGCAAGAGATTGCAGTTTACAGCAGAAGCTGAAAACACTGGCTTCAGTCTAGTTTCTGTTCAGTGGAAACTTCAACTCATCTGATTTAATGCCATACAAGCAACTTAACGGCACAGTGGTGGCTGTTGCGAGGGGTGGAAAAGTAGAACTGAGCATTAGCATAAATAGGGAAGCTGATCCAGTGCTAGTGGAAGATGTCAGCAGGAACCAGCAGATAAATGAGGAAGAGAAAAGGGCCAAGGATAGATCCTTGAGGAATTCTGGCAGTGAGAGTCAAGGTTGGTGGGAAAAAAGTAATTGTTGGAGTTGCGCTGGCTACATTTGGACAAGGAGGAATAGAACCATGCAAGGAGTTGCAAAGTGATGGAGAGGAATAGCATGGTTAACAGTGTCAAATACTACCAGAGATCAAGGAGCATGGAGAGAGGATTCACCACAATCGCATTCAGAGGATAACACATTGACGAGGGCAGACCCAATACTGCAAGGAAGGTGGAAGCAATATTGAAGGAAAAGATGGGCACTTAGTTGGCAGTCAATGATACTTTCAAGAACTTGAGAGAAAAGTGAGGTTGAAGATGGGATGAGAACTGGAAAAGGAGGATGGTCAGGGTTATATTTTTTTGATTAGAAGGTCATGGTGGTTTTTAAACAGGAGGGGAATGACACCTGACCAAAAGGGAACAACCCAGCTTCTCTAATCTCTCCACAGAACTGAAGTCCATCATCCCTGATACAAAAGCAAAATACTCAGGTCAGGCAGCATCATTGGATAGAGAAACAGAGTTAACGTTTCAGGTCGATGACCCTTCGTCACAACTGGAAAAAGTTGGAGGTGTAACAGGTTTTCAGCAAGTGTAGGGGCAGGGAGAGGGAAGGAAAGAACATAAGGGAAGGTCTGTGACAGGATGGAAGACAGGAGAGATTAAGGGCTGGATTTTGCCATTGGTGGCAGGTTGGGTGCGGGTCAGGTGGTCGGCAGGTCCTGCTCCGGCCTCCGCTGTCAGGCAGGATAATTTTGCCCTAATTGGGCAACTGATTCCCAGTGTGTGCGCTCCCCTGGCCCAATTAGTCTTTTGGGCCTGAAACTCGCCTCGGATGGTGTCATTTAAGTTGCATTTAAGGGCTCCAAGCAGACTTGGTTAATTTTCTGCCTCTGTACTTCTAGTTTGGTACTCCTGAGATGTCTAGTTCAAGGCCCAAGGCCTCACCTCGGTTCGATGATGATTCCCTCCATGCTCTGGTGGAGGGAGCCAGAGCTCAAAAGGAGGTGCTCTTTCCTTCCTCTGGGGGGGAGAAACCTCCCCAGCAGACCAAAGCTGTGTGGCTGCAACTGGCTCAGGAGGTGAGCTCCAGATCATTGTGCAGCAGAACCTGGCTGCAGTGCCGAAAGAGGTTCAATGACCTTGTCCGCACAGGAAAAGTGAGTATACCATCACCTTTGCCCTCATTCTGCTCCCCATCTCCTCTCAGCTCCAGCACTCTGCATTGTCAACCTACTCCTACACATCCCTTGCACGCTTAACCATCCCCTCTCTATGTATACAATCACTTAACTATTCATAGAATCATAGAAAGTTACAGCACGGAAGGAGGCCATTTCGGCCCATCCTGTCCACGCCGGCCAAGAGCAAGCTATCCAGCCTAATCCCACTTCCCAGCTCTTGGTCCGTAGCCCTGCAGGTTAGAGCATCCCAAGAACACATCCAAGTACTTTTTAAATGTGGTTAGGGTTTCTGCCTCTACCACCCTTTCAGGCAGTGAGTTCCAGACCCCCACAACACTCTGGGTGAAGAAATTTCCCCTCAAATCCCCTCTAAAACTTCCCCCAATTACTTTAAATCTGTGCCCCCTGGTTTTTGACCCCACTGCTAAGGGAAATAGGTCCTTTCTATCCACTTTATCTATGCCCCTCAATTTTATACAACTCAATAAAGGTCACCCCTCAGCCTCCTCTGTTCCAAGGAAAACAGACCCAGTCTCAGAATCACAGAAACCCCACAGTGCAGATAGAGGCCATTTCGGCCCATCGAGCCTGCACCGACACATATCCCACCCGATCCCCGTAACCCCTACACCAACACATATCCCACCCTATCCCCGTATTTAATCCCCCTAACACTAAGGGTCAATTTATCATAGCCAATCAACCTAACCCGCACATCTTTGGACTATCCAATCTTTTCTCATAGCTAAGATTCTCTACTCCCGGCAACATCCTTGTAAATCTCCTCTGTACCCTCTCCAGTGCAATCACATCTTTCCTGTAATGTGGTGACCAGAACTGTACGCAGTACTCCAGCCGAGGCCTAACTAGTGTTTTATACAGTTGAAGCATAACCCCCCTGCTCTTGTATTCTATGCTGCGGCTAATAAAGGCAAGCATTCCGTATGCCTTCTTAACCACCTTATCTACCTGGCCTGCTACCTTCAGGGGTCGGTGGACATGCACTCCAAGGTCCCTTTGTTCCTCTACACTACTCAGTGTCCTACCATTTAATGTGTATTCCCTTTCCTTGTTAGCCCTCCCCAAATGCATTACCACACACTTCTCCGGATTGAATTCCATTTGCCACTGTTCTGCCCACCTTTATTGATATCTTCCTGCAGTCTACAGCTTCCGTCTTCAGTATCAACCACACAGCCGATTTTAGTATCATCTGCAAACTTCTTAATCATACCAGCTATATTCAAGTCCAGATTGTTGATATATACCACAAAAAGCAACAGACCTAATACTGAGCCCAGCAGAACCCCACTGGAAACAGCCTTCCAGTCACAAAAACACCCATCAAGCATTACCCTCTGCTTCCTGTCTCCGAGCCAGTTTTGAATCCAACTTGACACTTTGCCCTGGATCCCATGGGCTTTTAACTTCGCGACCAGTCTGCCATGTGGAACCTTATCAAAAGCCTTGCTAAAGTCCATATACACTACATCAAATGCACTACCCTCATCTACCCTCCTTGATACATCCTCAAAAAATTCAATCAAGTTAGTCAGACACGACCTTCCCTTAACAAATCCGTGCTGACTATCCTTGATTGATCAGTGTCTTTATAAATGAAGATTTATCCTGTCCTTCAGAATTCTTTCCAATAATTTTCCCAGCACTGAGGTTAGGCTGACTGGCCTGTAATTACTCGGTCTATCCTTTTCTCCCTTTTTAAACAAGGGTACCACATTAGCAGTCCTCCAGCACCACACCTGAAGCCAGAGAGGATTGAAACGTGATCGTCAGGGCCTCTGCTATTTCCTCTTTTGCTTCGCTTAACAGCCTGGGATACATTTCATCCACTGGGGATTTATCCACTTTTAAAGCTGCTAAACCCCTTAATACTTCCTCTCTCATGTTTATTTCATCTAATATTTCACACTCCTCCACCCCCCGATAGCAATGTCTGCTTCGCCCCTCTCCTTTGTGAAAACAGATGCAAAGTATTTATTAAGAACCCTACCGACGTCTCCCGCCTCCTCACGATCTCCAATAGGCCCTACCCTTTCTTTAGTTATCCTCTTACTCTTAATATATTTATAAAACATCGGTGTTTTCCTTGATTTTACTTGCCAAGAATTTTTCATGCTCTCTCTTTGCTTTCCTAATATCCTTTTTAATTGCACCCCTGCACTTTCTGTACTCCTCTAAAGACTCTAGCTTATTTAGCCCTCGGTATCTGTCATACACCTCCCTTTTTTTCTTTATCCTACCCTGCATGTCCCTAGACATCCAGGGGCTCTAGATTTGTTAGTCCCACCTTTTTTCTTTAAAGGCACATATTTGGTCTGAACCCTCCAGATCTCCTCCTTGAATGCCTCCCACTGCTCTGACACTGATTTACCTTCAATTGGTTGTTTCTAGTCCACTATGGCTAAATCCTCTGAGCTTAGCAAAATTAGCTTTACCCCAATTTAGAATTTTTATTAAAAACAGAAAATGCTGGAAAAACTCAGCAGGCCAGGCAACATCCGTGGAGAGAGAAATACAGTCAACGTTTCGAGTCAAACTCTTTGTCAAGAATTTTTATTCCTGGTCTATCCTTGTCTTTTTTCATAACTACCTTAAATCTAACAGGTATGGTCACTAGCACCAAAATGCTCCCCCACTGATGCACCTTCTACCTGCCCAGCTTTATTGGCATATAATGTGAGGTTATGCACTTTGGCAGAAAAAATCAAAGAGCAAGTTATTATCTAAATGGAGAGAAACTGCAAAGTGCTACAGTACAAAGGGATCTGGGGGTCCTGGTGCATGAAACACAGAAGGTTAGTATGCAGGTAATCAGGAAGGCCAATGGAATCTTGGCTTTTATTACAAGGGGGATGGAGTATAAAAGCAGGGAAGTCTTGCTTCAGTTATACACCTGGAATACTGCATACAGTTTTGGTTTCCATATTTAAGAAAAGATATACTTGCTCTCGAGGCAGTTCAGAGAAGGTTCACTCGGTTGATTCCGGAGATGAGGGGGTTGACTTATGAGGAAAGGTTGAGTAGGTTGGGCCTCTACTCATTGGAATTCAGAAGAATGAGAGGCGATCTTATCGAAACATACAAGATTGTGAGGGGGCTTGATCAGGTGGCTGCGGGGAGGATGTTTCCACTGATGGGTGAGACTAGAACTAGGGGGCATAATCTTAGTTTTGAAAGGGCAGCCCCTCATTCTGAGATGAGGAGAAACTTCTTCACTCAGAGGGTAGTAAATCTATGGAATTTGCTACCTCAAAAGAGCTGTGGAAGCTGCAACACTAAATAAATTTAAAACGGAAATAGACAGTTTCCTAGCTGATAAGGGAATTAGGGGTTACGGGGAGTGGGCAGGGAAGTGGACATGAGTCTAGGTTCGGATCAGCCATGATCCTATTGAATGGCGGAGCAGGCCCAAGGGGCCGTATGGCCTACTCCTGCTCCTACTTCTTATGTATTGGGACCTCACTCCATCTTTGTGTCCTTCTAAGCATCTATACTATGGATTCTCTACACTCACTCCATCATTCTCACTCAAACTCCACTTGTGTCCCTCATTGCAGGAAAAGAGAGAGCCCACAATAAGAGGGAAAGGGCGAAGACAGGAGGTGGGCCACCCTCAATAGCCCATTTCACCAGCGCTGAGGAGGCGGCCTTAGAGATCGTTGGAGCCGAGGAGGATGTGGAAATGGGGGGACGGACAGACGGGCGCATCACAGCAAGCTGGTGACAGAATAGTTTTGCATCTCTCATTTACATTGCATGAGTGACTGATAAATCAATCTGTTCGAGCATCAGAAGCCATATCATCTGGACAATTCCATGTGCATGCTATGTTCATATCACGTCTAACTCATGCCTTTACTCGCCCACAGGACCATCGACGGTCACACTCCCCACTGTCAAGGAGGAAGAGCCTGAGCCGCAAGACTCCTCAGAGGAACCTGCAACCTCTGAGGGCGTAGGGTCAGCAGAAATAAGCGCACCCAGCACCAGCGCAATTAAGCGCACCCAGCACCAGCGCAGACACTCACACCTCGGTGGGACCTTCGGGAGATAGAGTAGTGTTGTCACCTGGTGTATCAGAGCACACAAGTGAGCATCAACAGATGGTGGAAACAGGGACAGCAGTGGAGAGTCCTCATCGGAGGCCGCAGGGCGCTCCCAGCTCTGCTTAGCTGCATGTGGACCCTGTGCCTCCGGATCAATCCAGAAGGAAAGCGGTGCTGGAACTCCAGGAACAGGTGCAGGAGTCTCTGGCAGGTTTGGTCTCCAGGTTCACTACAAGCATTAAGAGGATGGAGGAGTTGGAGTGTGGCAAATGTAACCCCACTATTTAAAAAAGGAGGCAAGAGAGAAAAGGTGGGATTTCTATTATGTCCGCGTATAATTGAGACACGGACAGCAGGAGTTGATTATAACAAGTCTTTACTGAATGGAGACGATCGGGAAACTGAAATTACAGAAGATTGCTAGCGCCTTTTATACAGGGGTGGTCACTGCCGGTACTGCAGTCAGAGACCAGTTATTCCCTTAAAAAGGTACATACACAACAATTCCTCCCCTTTTAGATAAACAGTACATAACATTCATTTAACAACTAAATGATAACTAATTACAATCACAATTACGGTTGCTAGATACATTGGTTGAGGTTAAGCAATTATAAGTTCAGTCTTTGGGGAGGCTTCCTGATTCTGTCTGGATAACCCCTCTTTGGGGTATCAGGTTCTTCTGGCAAGGTTGATTCAGGATCAATGTCGTTGTTTGGTTCGTCGGCTTCCAATATCACCGATTCTGCGGTAGATGCAATTGGTACGTCGGTTTCATCGCCAGGTGTATCAGATCGTGGTGTGGAGTTGACGTTTTCCAGTGACTCTAGAATCTGGTCAGCATGGCGTCTTATAATGCTCTGTCCAACGTCCACGGTATACATGAGAGGTCCTTGCCGTGTACAAATCGTTCCTGGCTGCCATTTCTCTGTGCGGTAGTCCCGGGCCAAAACTGGTTGACTTATCTTAAAACTCCTGGTCGGCCTTTCATTCATATTCTGAAACTGCCTGTTCTCCACATCTCTTCGGACGTTTGGCTTAACCAAATCCAAGCGGCATCGTAGTCTTCGATTGAAGAACATCATGGCTGGAGTTTGGTTGGTAACCGCATGTGTCGCATTCCGGTAGGCAAACAAGAAGTTGTCCACCTTGTGTTGTAGGGGTATATCTTCATTACACATTGCCTTGATAGCCTTCTTGAATGTTTGAACAAACCTCTCAGCCAATCCATTAGTGGCTGGATGATATGGGCAGATGTGTAATGCTTAACACCATTGTTCTTTAAGAACCTCCGGAACTCTTCAGACACAAACTGTGGTCCATTGTCAGGGCAAATCTGTTCAGGCAGCCCATTCCTGGCGAATATGGTTCGTAAGACTGTGATAGTTTTTTCTGTCGTGGTTGAGGACATTTTTATTACCTCTGGCCACTTTGAACGTGCATCCACCGCAATTAAAAACATCGAGTCCATGAAGGGACCAGCAAAGTCAATGTGCACCTTTTGCCATGGAGATGAGGGCCACTCCCATGGATGTAGAGGGGCTTGTGGTGGGGCGTTTTGGACCTTCTGGCATCCTGTATAGCTCTTGGTCATCTCTTCGATTTCTCTATCGATTCCCGGCCACCACACAAACGCTCTGGCTAAGTTCTTCATTTTTACCCCTCCCAGATGACCCTCATGAAGCTCATTGAGCACTCTATCCTTCAATTTGGGTGGAATTACTACTCTGGATCCACACATCAAGGTTCCTCTGCACACTGACAGCTGTTCTCTTCTCGGCGAGAATGCTGGCAGCAGTGGTTCGCCATGTGCTGGCCATCCCTTCACCGTTAAATCATAGACCCGGGATAGTGTCGGGTCATTTCGTGTTTCCTTTTCTATGTTTGCATTTGTCACAGGGAGACATTCGACTATGGTCGAGTGGAATATCTCCACTGGATCCACTGCAGGTGCTTCTTCCACCGTCGGCAACGGTAGGCGCGGCAATCCATCAGCATTCCCATGCTGTTTAGTTCCTTTGTACTCGATGTCATATTGGTGTGCCCCTAGGAAAAGGGACCACCTCTGTAGCCGTTGTGCTGTCATTATTGGTACGCCCTTCTGAGGGTTGAAAATGGAGACAAGAGGTTGATGATCAGTTAGTAGAGTAAATTTTTGACCGTGCAGGTAGTGATTGAACTTCTTCACCCCCCACACTAGGCAGAGGGCCTCTCTGTCAATCTGGGCGTAGTTACGCTCGGCTGAAGTTACGGAGCGTGATGCAAAAGCTATCGGCCTCTCTAAACCATCAAGGAATTTGTGTGACAGTACCGCCCCAATGCCGTAGGGAGACGCATCACACGCCAGTCTTATCGGTAGTGATGGGTTGTAGTGAGCCAATACTTCTCTTGAAGTGATCAAGTCCTTACTCTTCTGAAAGGCCCGCTTACAGTCATTGCTCCATTTCCATGCTACTCCCGTTCGTAGTAGGGCGTTCAGTGGGTGCAGAATTGTGAACAAATTCGGTAAAAACTTATGGTAGTAATTCACCAATCCGAGGAATGACCTCAGTTGCGACACATTTTCAGGCGCTGGGGCCTTAACCACTTCAATTTTGTCAGGGGACTTATGTAACCCCTCTTCATCAATCATGTGGCCACAATATGATATCTGTTTCTTAAAAAACTCGCACTTGGGGCGGTTGGCTCGTAGCCCATGTTCCAGTAGTCTAGTGAGCACCTGTTCTAGGTTGTTAAGGTGTTCACTGTCATCTTCACCGGTCACTAGGATGTCGTCCAAGTAACACTGAGTCCCCGGAATCCCTTGCAGGACTTGTTCCATCGCTCTTTGCCATATCGCCGGAGCCGATGCTACTCCGAATACCAATCGATGATACTGGTAAAGACCCTTGTGAGTGTTTATCGTGAGATACTTCCTAGAGGATTCTTTAACCTCCATCTGCAAATACGCTTGTGCTAGGTCAACTTTTGTAAAACGCTTCCCTCCAGATAGTGAGGCGAAGATGTCTTCTATCCTTGGAAGAGGATATTGTACTGTGTGAAGGACTGGGTTCACCGTCACCTTGAAGTCCCCACAGATGCGAACCTTCCTTGGTTCCTCAGACTTATTGCTTAACGTTTTCTTCATGACAGGAACGATGGGTGTCGCCCACTCGCTCCAGTCTACCTTAGATAACACGCCTGCATTCTCCAGATTCTCCAGCTCTGCCTGGACAGCTGGGCGAATTGCATATGGCACCAGTCTTGCTTTGAAAAACTTGGGAATTGCCTTCTCTTCTATTTTTATCGAGGCAGTTACGCCTTTAAGCGTGCCCAGTTCTTGTTGAAATACCTCTTTGGCGTTAGCTAAGATTGTTGGCAATCGTCCAGGAGTGACGTCTTCATCTTTTTTACCATCCACCGTCATTGCATGAATGGAGTGCCAATCTAAGCTTATCTTTCTGATCCATTCACGTCCCAATAACGGTGGTCCACCATCTTGTAGTATGTAGAGATACAATTTCCGTATTTTCTTGCCGTTGTATTTGACAGGCACCCTTATTTTTCCTCTGGGGTATACTTTTTGCCCCGTATACGTCGTCAAGACGATGGATGTCTCTCTCAAGGGTATGTGTGAGAATAGCCGCTTGTAGTCTTGCCGATTCATGAGGGTTAGCGCTGATCCTGTATCCAATTCCATTTTAACTTGGGACCTTGCTATCGCGAGGGTGACCCAAATGGTTCGGTGATCCTCTTTTGCGATTACATTGTGAAGTTTGAGACAGCTTAGTCTCTTGTTCCCGGATTCACTATCGCTCATCTGGTCTTCGGAACTACTGTCCGTCATCTTTTGTACTTTCTTGTACGGTTCCTTAGTAGCCTTTTTGTGGTCATTGGTCTGCTTCCCAGACCTGCAAACTCGTGCAATGTGTCCCATTTTTCCGCATTGCCTGCATATTTTGTCCTTGGACCAGCAGTCCTTCTGGTCATGGTTTGTTCTGCCGCAGCAATAACATTTTGCAAATCCCCGTGTCATTTCGTGGGTGCCGTATTTCCGCGGCTTTTGTTGTATTTCCGCAGCTGCCCTGGCTGCTGCTTCGTACGATACTGCCACGCTGAATGCCTTATCTAGCGTCAGCTCTTTCTCCGAGTGTAACTTCTTCTGTGTTCCTTCACTCAGGAGTCCAGAGACAAATTTGTCCGTAGGGTATCTGCCAGTCCTGCTCCGAACTGGCAGTGCTTTGATAGCTTGCGTAGTTCCGTAAGGTACTCAGCATTGCTCTCATCTTTATGCGGAGTTCTCCTGTGGAATTTAAATCTTTCTGCTATCAGCAGCGGTGCAGGGTTTAGGTGTTTCTGTAGGATAGCAACAATTTCGTTAAAACTCTTCGCCTTCGGTTTGGCTGGAGTAATCAGGTCCCGCAATAGGCCGTACGTTCTAGCGCCCATTAAGTTTCGCAATACCGATGCCTTTTTCTCATCGGCTATTTTGTTTGCCTCGCAATATACCTCGACTCTTTCCACATACGTGGTCCAGTCCTCTATTGCATTATCAAAGGCAGTGATACAGCCAGTCTTCGGCATCTTGAAAATCTAAAATGGCGCCTCCTGCGCTTTGCCTTCTTCCCCGCTGGATTAAGATGGCGCCTCCCGCGCTTTGCCTTCTTCCCCGCTGGATTAAGATGGCGCCTCCCGCGCTTTGCCTTCTTCCCCGCTGTTGCTAGCGCTGCTTTCCGTGGTTTCCGTTGCAACCTGCAGCTCCTCGCGGTTTTCTGCGCATTTAATATTTTTTATTTTTCCGTCGTGGAACAACCCTGTGGGACTCTTGCCTCCCTCTTCTCGGGTCCGTACGCTGCCCGGTTTCGTAGCACCGGCCGCGCCCTGTGTGCTCCACCCTCTCTCCTCTTCCCGACAACGCTGCTCGGCCCCGTTGCAAGCCACCCACTCGAAATCTCGACCGCCGCAGCCCAGGAAGGATCAGTGTACTACCTGCCACCAGCCCGATTAGCTGAAGCACCGTCGACAGGAACCAGGCCCCGCTCTCGACAGCTTCTCCTGTAATCTTCAACTCCGCTGACTCGGGGGCGGATGCCCACGGTCGACGCCCGTTTCTACTGCTTCTTTCTTCCTTCTGGCCTCGACCTCTGCTCACTTCACTTCAGGAATGGATCCCATGAGGTGGTGCAGACTGTAGGTAAGTTCATATCTGCTCGCCGCCAATATTATGTCCGCGTATAATTGAGACACGGACAGCAGGAGTTGATTATAACAAGGCTTTACTGAATGGAGGCAATCGGGAAACTGAAACTACAGAAGATTGCTAGCGCCTTTTATACAGGGGTGATAACTGCCAGTACTGCAGTCGGAGACCAGTTATTCCCTTAAAAAGGTACATACACAACAATTTCGAGTTGTGAGGAGGATGCAAAGAGGCTTCAAGGCGATTTAGACATGTTGAGTGAGTGGGCAAATACATGGCAGATGCAGCATAACATGGATAAATGTGAAATTATCCACTTCGGTAGGAAAAACAAAAAGGCAGAGTATTATTTAAATGGTGATAGATTGGGAAATGTTGATGTACAAAGGGACATGGGTGTCCTTGTACACCAGTCACTGAAAGCAAACATGCAGGTGCAGCAAGCAGTTAGGAATGCAAATGGTATGTTGGCCTTCATTGCAAGAGGATTGGCGTACAGGAGCAAGGATGTCTTGTTGCAGTTGTACAGGGCCTTGGTGAGACCACACCTGGAGTATTGTGCGCAGTTTTGGTCAGCTTATCCGAGGAAGGATGTTCTTGCCATGGAGAGTGCGCAGCGAAGATTCACCAGACTGATACCTGGGATGGCAGGAATGATGTACGAGGAGAGATTGGGTCGATTAGGCTTATATTCGCTAGAATTTAGAAAAATAAGAGGGGATCTCATTGAAACTTATAAAATTCTAACAGAACTAGACAGACTAGATGCAGCAAGGATGTTCCCGATGGCAGGGGAGTCCAGAACCAGGGGTCACAGCCTAAGGATAAGGGGTAAGCCATTTAGGACTGAGATGAGGAGGAATTTCTTCACCCAGAAAGAGTAGTGAACCTGCGGAATTCACTACCACAGAAGGCCGTTGAGGCCAATTCATTAAATATATTCAAGAAGGAGTTAGATATATTTCTTAAGGCTAAAGGGATCAAGGGAAGAAAGCAGGGATGGGGTACTGAATTTGGATGATCAGCCATGATCTCATTAAATGGCGGAACAGACTAGGAGGGGCCGAATGGCCTAGTCCTGCTCCTATCTTCTATGAATCTATGTAGGGCCTTGGTGAGACCACACCTGGAGTACTGTGTGCAGTTTTGGTCTCCTTACCCAAGAAAGAATATACTTGCCATAGAGGGAGTGCAGTGAAGGTTCACCAGACGGATTCTTGTAATGGCAGGACTGTCGTATGAGGAGAGATTGGGTCGACTAGGCCTGTATTCACTAGAGTTTAGAAGAATGAGAGGGGATCTCGTGGAAAGGTATAAAATTCTGACAGGGCTAGGCAGACTGGATGCAAGGAGGATGTTTCCCCTGGCTGGGGGTCTAGAACAAGGGGTCACAATCTCAGGATACGGGGTAGGACATTTTAGGACTGAGATGAGGAAAAGTTTCTTCACTCCGAGGGTGGGGAACCAGTGAAATTCTCTACCACAGAAGGCTGTGGAGGCCAAGTCACTGAATATATTTAAGAAAGAGATAGATAGATTTCTAGACACAAAATGCGTCAAGGGGTATGGGGAGAGAGCAGGAATATGGTATTGAGATAGAGGATCAGCTATGATCATATTGAATGGCGGAGCAGGTTCGAAGGGCCTACTGCTGCTCCTATTTTTCTATGTGTCCATCGCTAACATGAGCAGAGGCTTTGTGCAGGCATTGGCACATGAATGCATCACCACGGAAAGGATGGTAATGGTAGAGGAGAGGGTGGCTACAGCCATGGAGGAGCTAAGTCGCCAGAGTGTGGAAAACATGATGAATGTTCAGAATAGACCGACATCTCTGGAGCGATGGGCAGCTATTGAGCAGAGAAACCAGAGCTTCATGGAAGTCCTCTGGAGTAGGACTGCCAGTGCAGACACTGGTCCTCGTGCCCCCCCTGATGTGCAGTAAAGTGCTGTCAAGCCACTTGCTAGCACTGAAGTGGCGCTGACCCATAAGAGAGATGTTGGTGGCAGACAACAAGGAAGTGGGGGCTCCTCTCCAAGTGCTCACACTCCCATGCCACCGAGTAGCCCTCGGTCAGAGCCCCACCAGAGTCCTCACCCGACTGAGATGGGCTTCTCAGCCCCTGCACAGCCGCAGGAGGAACAGAGTGTTGGCAAGCCCTCACAGGCTCGCAACCCCAGAGGATACCCGCCAAAGGTGTAGAGGCAGGAGCAGCATGAAAGTGAGCAAGGGGCCCTCCACATCTACTGAAGCCACAGGGGAAGCACCACGTAGGAGCACACGCAAGAGGAAGATAAAGCACAAGTAGTCACTTGGGTGTTCTGTTGTGTTTAATTCTTAAATACCATCCTTTAGTGAATGTAATAAACTGAAGTGATGGCAAACTGTTGAACTTCTGGCCTCACCATTTTGGAAATGGAAGTTCCACGTTGCGGGCTCAGGGCGGCTTGGATGTGTCATGATGGTGGTCAGAGTGATTGGATAAGAACCTGTGGTTTCCTTTGTCTATGGTGTGGTAAGAAGGTGTCAGCCATGTGTGTTTGATTGGACAACCTAAGCAAATCTGGCCAAGATGAATGCATCCCAGGCTGCGGTGTGCTTGCGTGCTGCTGCAGCTGGTCGATACGCCTCCGCAAGGTCTTCATTTATCTCCTCCTCCTCATGAGGAGGCTGTGCACTGAGCCACTTGTTCCTCAGGCAGCTGCAAACCACAACGCTGTGCGATGTTTTGCAGTGCACAGCAGACCACGACGATTCTGGAGACCCTGGCTGCTGAGCACTGCAGGGCTCCACCTGATCTGTCAAGGCATCTGAATCACATCTTCAGCAAGCCAATGGTTTGCTCAATGATGGATCTGGTCGAAATGTGGCTGGCGTTGTAGCACTCCAATTTTGTTCGATGGCCTCCTGAATGGCTTCATTAGCCACGTCTTCAGGGTATAGCCCTTGTCTCCAAGTAGCCATCCGCAAAGTTGGTTTGGCGGATTGAAGAGCGGAGGCACACTAGACTCCCGCAAGGTGAACGAGTCATGACAACTGCCAGGGTATTTGGCGCAAACATGCAAAATGTCCTTCTTGTGGTTACACACCAGCTGCACGTTGAGGGAGTAGAAGCCCTTGCGGTTGACAGAGTTGGGTTGCGATGGGGTGCCTTAAGGGACACGTGTGCAGTCTATGACGCCCTGCACCCTTGGCAAGCCTGCCATATTTGCAAAGCCAACCGCACGTGCGGTTATACTTGTTTGATCCATCAAGAAGTGGATGTAATTGTGCACCTTTGCAAAGAGGGCATCGGTTACCTGCGTGATGCAGGTGTGTACGGCCAACTGGGAGATGCCGCTGATGATCCCTGGAAGGAGCCTGAAGCAAAAAAGTGGAGTGCGGTGTTGACAGCCACTGGTAGGGGGTGTCCACCCGATCCTCTGGGCTCCAGTATTGTGCAGATGTCACCGACTGCCTCTCCCGAAAGTCTCAACCTCCTTTGGCACTACTGCTCACTCATGTTGAGGAAGTTCATCCTCAGGTTGTAAACCTTATTTTGGGGGGTATCTCCTGCGGCGACACGCTTCCCTGCGCTGGCACCTTCTGCCCTGCGCGCCATCAGGTGGGTGAGCAGCAGGTTGGCACTCCTGTTGTTGCTGCTGCTGCTGTTGTTCCTGGTTCTGCTACTGGTGCGGCTGCTCTTTGCTCGAATCGGAGGTCCAGGATGAAAGAAAATAAATGCTGGTAGATACCTCAGTTGGGGAAATGCTCAGTCAATGTGGGGAGAGGGTTTTCCCAGGAAGTCAGTGGAGATGGATCACAGCTTCACCACTTCCAAAAGCAGTGGACCTGCAAAAAGTTCTCCAAGACCTGAAAAAACAAAGTTCTGCCACCTACAACTGATCCTTGTTGAAAACTCTGTTTTTATGGTGGAGGTTAGGAAGCCAGCCACTTGTGAACCCGACAGGATTAGCTGGCATGGGGGGGGGGGGGAGCCGTGCAGCATGCTGAAAATGTGGCCAAATTTGAATGGCCTCTCAAAAAGGGATTATAGAGGTAGTTAAGTGCCTTATGGGCCTATCCCGCTGCTTGGAGGCATCCCGCTGCTTGGAGGCAGGACCGAAACGGAGTCTGCAAGCCCGCCTTTGGGAAAGTTGCGCAAAGGTGGGTTGATGGTGGGATCAGAACCCGCCATCATTTTTTGCAAGTTTCCCACCTGACCCGCCTCCAAACCCACCCCGAGCGCTGGCAAAAAATCGAGCCCCAAGAGAAAAAAAAAGAGGGTTTGATGGTGCAAGGCAAAAGGAGATGGTAATGGGACAAGTTAAGAAACAAAAGATGACTCTAGATGAAGTGCAAATGGCAATGGCAGAATGATTGATTGACAGCTGCCATGTGAAAAAAAAAATGGAATAAAAAGATAGGAGCAGAGGTTATGGTCTGAAATTGTTGAACTCGATGTTGAGTCCAGAAGGCTGTGAAGTGTCTAATTGAAAGATGAGGTGTTGTTCCTCAAGCTTACGTTGAGCTTCATTGGAACAGTGCAAGAGGCCGAGGATGGAGAGGTCAGAGTGGGAGTGGAGCGGAGAATTAAAATGACAGGCGACCGGAAGCTCGGGGTCACCCTTATGGACTGAACAGTGGTTGTGATAAATCCATGAAGTGGAACAAGGAATCAAAGAGGCGATATCTTAGAATTAACACGAGTACTTTCTTAACAACTGAGGAACACATACAGACAGCCTGCATCCAGCATCCAACCTTGTACTGACCTTAGCAGGAAGCAAACCTCTGACCTTGGCAGCAGCATTGGCTACAGTGCCACCTGGTGGATAACCTTAATCATAACGTTCCAGATTACTTTATCCCTCCTCCCTTAAGATTTCAGTATGAATTTCTTAAACAATTCCTGAGGGTCACATAAGGAGTCTCCATTCATCATGTTACATACTTGATGAATCTAACAGTTCAGTATCAATCTCTCTAGTGGCTTGCGAGACCTTTGTGAACGTCTAACAGTAAAGTCCCTGCTCATTTGTGGTGAAGCCACCAGCTGCTCCTGAGCAGTGCTCAGAGTATCTGACTCTGCAACGATGGTTTCCTCTTGACGAATAGGTTCCTGTGGAATTGTCTCTGTCCCTGGTGGTGGCACCACAGATGCACTTGGATAACTGGGGGAAACCCTGTCCTCAGTCATTGCATCTGGAACCTTCATTTCAATTTCCCCTTGTCTGGGAAGTATCTGATTTACATGTCTGCGTACTACCCGACCATCTCCCAACATGACCTTGTATGATACTGGACCGGTCATTGAGTCTATGAAGCCAGGAATCCACTTTGGTCCAGAACTGAAATTCCTGGTAAGGACCGCATCTCCTTCTCCAAAACTCTGGCTCTTTGTTCTTTTGTCATGGTTCTCTTTGTTTGTTTGTTTTGTCTATTTTCCATTTTCAGGTCTGGGTGGACAAGGTCAAGAGTGGAGCGTAGTCTACGACCTAATAACATCTCAGCAGGAGAGAGTCCTGTGGTGGATTGAGGCGTTATTCTGTAGCTGAACAGAACCCGTGACACTTTGGCTGCTAAACTCCCTTCTGCACTTTTTGTCATCATCTCTTTAAATGTTTGTACGGCTCTCTCCGCAAGTCCATTTGGGGACGGATGATATAGAGCCAAGGTCACCTGCACTATGCCATTTTTTCAAGAACTCTGTCTCTGTACTCACAAAACAAGTGGCATTGTTACTCACATCTCCGGTAGCCCTTGATTACTGAAGCTCCGACGCAGGCAGTCTATAGTAGTAGTGGCGGAAGCAGAGTTTACAGGATAAACGTCCATCCATTTGGAACGTGCAATGATTATGAGGACCATCTTCCCCATGAATGGACCCGCATAATCGAAGTGCAATCTTCTCCATGGTTTATCCGGCCACTCCCAGGGGTGGAGGAGCCGCTGCTGGTGCCTTCCGGTGTTCCAGACAAGTGCTGCATGTCTTGACTAGATTTACTATCTCATCTAGCTTTGGCCACCACAAGTAACTCCTAGCCAAGGCTTTCATACACAAGACCCCAGGATGACACTGATGTAGTTGCTCTAGGATAGACTGTCGTGCTGGCTGTGGAATAATCACTTGTGCTCCCCACAACACGCAACCATCCTGCACACTCAGCTCTGTTTTTCCTGACACTGTAGGGTGTGAAGTCAGCCCCTTCTGGATGCTGTGGCCATCCCCTCACCACATATTCTCGAACTCTAGACAGTACTGGATCTTTACCTGTCCATGTTCTTACTTGCTCTGCAGTCACAAGTGTCGTGTCAGTGTCCTCCAACATCAACACTCTGTCCTCTGGAGCTGCAAGGATAGGTGTGCCTGGCAGTGGAAGACGGCTCAAGGCATCTGCGTTCCCATGGTACTTGCCCGCCTTGTAGACAATGACATACTCATATGCCCTCAACGTCACAGCCCACCTCTGGATCCGGGGTGACACCATCTGTGGAACTGCTTTCATTTCATTGAAAAAGAGAAGAGGTTTATGATCGGTGCATATGGCGAACTTCCTGCCATATGTGTACTTGTGGAACCTCTAACCTAAACATCACTGCTAACCCCTCTGTCTAACTGGGAATAGTTTTTTTCCGCTGGTGTTAGAGTTCGGGATATAAACCCTATTGGTCTTTCAGTTCCAACTTCCGTGCGGTGTGAAAGAACTGCCCCCACCCCGTAAGGTGAAGCATCACAAGAGAGAATGATGTCTTTCTCTGCATAGTAGTGAACCAGCACATCAGACGACAGCATCAGTTTCTTGGACTGTTCAAATGAAACCCCCTGCTCCTCTCCTTGTCTCCTTGCGCAGTAGTTTGTGAAGAGGTGCTAACACAGTTGACAAGTTTGGTGAAAACCTGTTATAATAGTTCAGCAGTCCCAGGTAAGCTTTTAACTCAGCCACATTTGTAGGAGCAGGGGCATCCTGCAGTGCTTGTACCTTCTCCTCGCATGGATGGAGCCTGGTGGTGTCCACTGTGTCCCAGGAACACTGCCTCATTCCCCAGGAAAGTGCACTTACTCCTCTTGAGCCGGAACCCTGCCCTCTCCAATCTCTATAGTACCTCGGAGTGCTCAGATGCTCCTGGTCGGTTCTTCCAGTCACCAGAATGTCATCCAGATAGATGGAAACATGTGGAATCCCTTGCAGTATGCCTTCGATTGTCCTCTGGAAGATAGCTGGACTAGATGAGACACCAAACGGTAAGCGGTTATATGTAAACAAGCCCTTGTGTGTATTTATGGTGACATACTTCTTTGATTCGTCATCCAGTGTAATCTGCAAGTAGGCATGACTCCTATCCAACTTTGTGAATTTCTTTCCTCCAGCCAGGTTTGCAAAGAGATCCTCTGTTTTGGGAATAGGATACTGCTCTAGTTTGGACACCCGATTGACTGTCAATTTATAGTCTCCACAGAGCCTTACCGAATTGTCCGGTTTTAAAACAGGTACTATGGGAGCTGCCCATTCCGAACATTTCACTGGCTCCAGTATGTTCTCTCTCATTAGACGGTCAAGCTCAGCCTCTACCTTTGGCTTCATGGCATAAGGCACAGGTCGTGGTTTTAAAAAAACCTTGGCGGCGCCTCCTTGTCTACACAAATCTTAGCTGGGGGGCCATTAAATGTGCCAAGTTCCTCCTTGAACACATTCTCATGTTCACTCAACACTTCTTGCAAAGTCAACTGTTTGCCCACATCTATTTGATGCACTGCTCCCCAGTCTAATTTAAGTTCTTTTATCCCGCCCCGACCTAACAGGTTTGGTCCGGTACCCGATACTATAACTACAGGTAGCTGTTCCACTGTGTCCCTGTGTTGCACAGTTACATTAGCTGTACCTAATGTCGCTACTCGTTCACCTGTATATGTTTTAAGATGCAGGGAGCAAGGCTTTAACTCTGGGACTTTTGCACGGTTCCACAATTTTGAGTACTCTGCCTTGTTCATTATGGTCACGCCACACCCTGTATCCACTTCAAAGTTCACCTTAGAATCATTTACTGTCAGTTGCAATGTGATAGGGGCCACTTTTGGCATGTCCTCTAACATACTATACATTATGAACATGTCCTCTTCTTCCTCAGCTTCCCCGCTGATGTGATGTGCTCCATGTTTTTTCACTTCTCTCCCTTGGTTTTGCTGTCCTCCCCCTTTTGGTTTGGATTCCTCCACAGGTGATTTCGCCCTGCAAGCTCATTTTGTGTGTCCTTGTTTCCCACACTTGCAGCACTTTTCTTCCAGAAACCGGCATTCACTCGCCAGGTGATCGCCATTGCATCTATAACATGCCTTCACATGCTCACGCTGTGGTTTCTGACGCATGTTCAACTTGTGCACAACATCCTGACCTGCAACTTGCGTAGCATTAGCCCTGTCTGAACCCTGTATTTCTTTTACATCTCAGTTCGCTGTCTCTATGGCTTGAGCAAGTTCCAATGCTTTTTCATAAGTAAGCCCAGTCTTGGATAATAATCTGCGCTGCATTCAGTCGTCCATTATTCTGCAAACTAGCCTATCTCAGCATTTCCTTCAGGTTGTTCCCATAATTGCAATCTTGCGCCAATTTATGCAACACCGCTACATAGTCCATTACACACTCTTCCTCTTTCCTGTTCCTTGAATTAAACTTGAACCGCTGTACAATCTCACTAGGCTTAGGGTTGAAATGTTCTTTTAGCACAGCCACTAATTCAACAAATAATTTGTCTCCAGGCTTTTCAGGACTGAGCAGGTTCTTCATCAAACTGTAGGTTTGTCTTCCCACTGAACTAAGCAGAATGGCTTTCCTTTTTCCGGCATCATTTATTTCATTTGCTTCAAAAAAATAACCCAACACTTCACAGTATTCCTCCCAAGTTTGTGCTTGAATATCAAAAGCGGAGACCGTTCCTACCGTGGCAGCCATGCTCTCCTCCAACTGGTAGCTAACTGCAGCTCGTGATTTTGTTGTTTAAACGTCCTGGCAGACTTCTCTTATTCAGGGTCCTCTTTTACCTCGTCGCCAAATGTGATAAATCCATGAAGTGGAGCAAGGACTCAAAAGAGGCGATATCTTAATAAAGTACTCGTGTTAATTCTAACAACTGAGGAACACATACAGACAGCCTGCATCCAGCATCCTGGCATTCAACCTTGTGCTGACCTTAGCAGGAAGCAAACCTCTGACCTTGGCAGCAGCATTGGCTACAGCACCACCTGGTGGACAACCTTAATCATAACATCCCAGATTACTATAGTGGTGTGCCACAAAGCGGTCACCCAATCTGCATTTGGTCTCCCCGATGTAGAGGAGACTGCATCGTGAGCAGCGAATACAGTATTCTAAATTGCAAGAAGTACAAGTAAATCTCTGTTTCACCTGAGCATCGAGTTCCAACAATTTCAGACCATAACCTCGGCCCCTATCTTTTTTTTTTCCATTTTTTTCTCACATGGCAGCTGTCGATCATTCTGCCATTGCCATTCACACCTCATCTAGTCATTTTTTGTTTCTTAACTTGTCCCATTACCATCTCCTTTTGCCTTGCACCATTATCCCTTTTGACTCTTAATCTCTCCTGCCTTCCATCCGATCACAGACCTTCCCTTTTGTTCTTTCCTCCCCTCCCCCCTCTCTCTGCCCCTACACTTGCTGAAAACCTGATACATCTCCAACTTTTCCCAGTTCTGACGAAGGGTCATCAACCTGAAACGTTAACTCTGTTTCTCTCTCCACAGATGCTGGCTGACCTGCTGAGTATTTCCAGCATTTTCTGTTTTTATTCAGTCATCCCTGGATACCATTCTTGTAAATCTCCTCTGCACACTCAGAAGAGATGAGCTTGCAGAAGGCATGGGGGAGGTTCATGGGAGAGTAACTGCAGTGTGACAAAGGACTGGGCAGGTGGCAGAGGTAGCCACATGGATGGGCTATTCCACTTCATGCTGAAGGCAAGCATGGAGTGGTCCATGGAAGGTACCAAAGTAGAGTTTTCCTTCCTTAACGGCCAGCATAATCCTGGAGGAATAGATTTGGCTGAGTAGAGGAAGGAATGATAGCGCTGGATATGGTTAAGCCAGATCTGACAATGAATGAGTAGGCCGGTCATTCTCCAGGTGCGCTCTAGTAGGTGGCCCTCAGATTTAAGGGATGGGAAACGCACAAATTAGAAACAGCAAGGAGAAGGTGCGTGATTTAATTAGAATGAGGGCATGAAAGGAAGAGGAAAGGCACCAGCTGAGGTCAGCAATGGCAAAAATGTTTTGAGGAGTGGAAATTGAGGGAGGGAACAAAAAAAAATGATCATGAGACCTGGGGGGTGGGAGGTTAGGTGTAGGCTAAAATTACTGAAGGCAAGTCAGTCAGTCTGCAGAGCTGAAAGGAGGAAATATTGACCAAGCTAGTGTCGAGATTGGGAGGGATGACGAGCACTGAGAGGTAGGAGCGATGGAAGTGCAGTAAGGAAGTGAAATATGCATGATTTAGTCTGCCATACTATCACTGAACCCCTTCACCATATCAAACTATCAGGAACTAGTCAGCTGAAGTCAAGGGAGACCCAACATAAATTTCTGATTTGGGCATCAACGTACCCCTAAAGATTATTCATGTAGCATATCCAGACTGTGGCAATACAGACATGGAAGAGAAGGTTATTCCTTTAACAATAATCTCTTGTTCAAAGCTATGCTTTTAGTATTTGGCTCCTCTTTCACTAGTACTACTTTAATGAAACAAAGGTGAAATGCACAAGGTTAAAAAATTCTCCGTTTTGACATGCATCTACTTACTCCTCTGAACAATGCTGTGTTCTGCTACACTCCATTGAGAAACTATTTCTACATTCCTCGTGGTAAGATACCTTCATAAAAAAGTAATATCTTACCTTGAGTAATAACTGTCGGTTTAAACCAAGGTCATATCAAAAAGGTTGCTTTCTTTGTCTGACATTTACTTACACAAATGCTTTGCGTCGGTAAAAGATAGTATTAATCCATTAAATGTAGTTGCCAAACACAGCTACATCATGCAAATGGTAATGTCAAAATTTTCAAATGACGCTTCATTAACAGAGCCAACATTCTTTTCATGCAAAACTCAAATTAAGTGGAAACTTATAACTAAATAGCCTGCAGCCCACTGTTTAGTATCAAGTATCAAAAAGGAGCCTGGGAGAGGAGAAGATATTTCATTTGATATCTCTGCCAGGAAGAGAGTGAGCTTTCAGTTCTCTCTGCGGTATGCCAAGATTTAATTATGTACATAAGCTGAATCAATCATATTTCAGCCATTTGTCTAAGGCTGACCAAGTCTGCTCACAAACTTGGTGTCATATTTGATCACAAATTGAGCTTCTTACCTCAACCATTCTATCACCAAGACTGCCCATTTCCACCTTTGGAATATCGCCCGTCTCTGCCCTTACTTCAACTTAAAGGCATGGATGAGGGTTTCAGCAGCATACATCACCTCTAGACTTGACTATTTCAATGCACTCCTGGCCAGCCTCCCATATTCTACCCTCCATAAACTTGGTCATCCAAAACTCTGCCGCCCATGTGCTAACTCGCACCAAGTCCCGTTCACCCATCTCCCCTGTGCTTGCTGACCTATACTGGCTCGCAGTTAAGCAACGCCTTGATTAAAAAAATTTCAGCCTTTTCAAAATTTTCAGCCTGGTTTTCAAATCTTTCCATGGCCTCAGTCTTTCTGATTAAATGGCAGATCAAATATCACACCAGAGTTGGAGATATTCAAATAGGAGATTATATTGAATTTGTTTTAATATACTGCAGCTCACAGATTACGTCCTCAGGACATTCCAACATACTTCACAAATAATGACTAACTTTTTCAAGTGCAGTCACTACTGTTATGTAGGCTAATAAGATTCCTGGAGCAAAGTTTAGTCATGGAAAAGCTATGTTGCTTTTTATAGTTTATATACATCTTTCATGCTCTCAGGAGTATTTTCAATAGACATCTATCCTCATCACAGCTCTTCTGCCTCACCCGGCTATAATGTTAGCAGAGTTTTTTTTTTTTTTTTTTAATTGCCTAGTTAGCAGGAGGTGTGATTTAAGTAGGGCCAGGCAGCAGACTATGCTTTCCCTTGAGATAGAGGGCTCACTGTCACAGGATGCTCCATGAGTTAAAGACAAATTAATCTCTCAACTGACATAAATGAGTCCAAGTGATAGGAAGCCAAGCGCAGAACTCAGAGACCCCTGGCTGAAAGCCATGTTCTACCACTTAAGCTATCCAGCAAGCCTGAAGGCGCTGCCATTAATAGTTTCTTGTCAGTTTCCAACACCATTTTCATACTGAAAACTAAAGATATGCTAGTGTGATTTGACATTTACAGTGAGCAAACAATACACTGATCACAAGGTTACACGTATAGCACTTACACTCAAATCCAAGAACTGCACAAGTATCAAAATCAAAAAAATCAAATCACCTTTTATTGTCATTGTAAGTGCACAAGTGCAGTACAACGAAATGTAGGCTTGCGGCTCCCGAGAGTGTACATTTGGATTAAGACATTTAAACATTTGGCTTGTAATACATTAACATAAACATAACCATAATAAAGTGCATTGGCAGATGTGCAGGCTTTAGAGTTTATTTGTGGAGTTCAGTAGGATGACAGCCCTGGGAAAGAAGCTGTTCCTAAATCTGGTCGTACGGGTGCGAATGCATCTGTAGCATCTCCCAGATGGCAAGAGGGCGAACAGACTGTGGCTGGGGTGGGTAGGGTCTTTGATGATGGACCGTGACCTCCGTAGACAGCGTTTCTGGTATATGTGCTCTATGGTCGGTAGCCGGGTGCCGGTAATGCGTTGGGCAGTTTTGACTACCCGCTGCAGGGCTTTCCGGTCATAGTAACTACAGCTGCCATACCATGATACAGTTTGTCAGGATGCTCTCTATAGTGCAGCGGAAAAAGTTAGAGGGGGATCAGGGGTGACAGGTTACATCCCTTCAGCCTCCTTAGGAAATATAGGCACTGCTGGGCCTTCTTCACCAGAGAGGAGGTATTGAGGGACCAGGAGAGGTCTTCCGTGATGTGGACTCCGAGGAACTTAAAGCTGTCCACCCTTTCCACCACAGCCCCATTGATGTGGATGGGGGTGTGACTTCTGCCTTTGGACTTCCTGAAGTCCACAATGATTTCTTTGGTTTTCTTGATGTTAAGGGCCAGGTTGTTATTGGCGCACCACTTCACGAGATGCTGGACCTCCTCCCTGTAGGCTGACTCATCGTTGTTGGTGATCTGGCCTACTACCGTGGTGTCATCCGCAAACTTGATGGTGTTGGAACCATTAACAGCCACACAGTCGTGGGTGAAAAAGGAGTAGAGGAGGGGGCTCAGCACACATCCTTGTGGGGCCCCCGTGTTCAGGGTCAGGGGGGGGGGGGGGAGGGAGGTGTGGTTACCTAATTTGACAGACTGGGGTCTGTTTGTTAGGAAGTCCAGGGTCCAGTTGCAGAGGGAAGTGTTCAGGCCAAGAGTTTGGAGTTTGGTGGCCAGCTTGTTGGGGACGAGTGTTGAATGCTGAGCTGTAGTCTATGAACAGCATTCTGATGTAGGTCTCCTTACCATCTAGGTGATTCAGTGCCGAGTGTAGAGCAGTTGTGATTGCATCCACCGTTGATCTGTTTGCACGATAGGCAAACTAGTGTTGGTCAAGAGGCAGGAACACTGGTTTTGATGTGGGCTAAGACCAGTCTCTCGCAACACTTCATTATAATGGGCGAGTGCGCGACAGGTCTATAGTCGTTCAAGCACGTCACAGCCGTTTGCTTTGGCACAGGAATAAATAATGGTAGCGGTCTTGAAGCATGTAGGGACTACTGCCTGGGCCAATGACAGATTGAAGATGGCGGTGAAGACATCAGCCAGCTGATCGGCACATTCCTTGAGTACCCGTCCCGGGATGCTATCCGGTCCAGCAGCCTTTCGTGTGTTCACTCCGCGTAGAACACCCCTTACGTCGGAGGTCGACAGAGTGAGCACCTGATCTTCCGGGGGTGGCAGCCACAGCACATTTACAACTACTCAAATTATATAGCTTCTTTAACATAAAACAACTACAGTGCTTCATAACAGAAATAGCTTGGGGAAGAGACACAGCCATGAAGGGTAAGTTTAGGAGGCATGACTAAAAAGTCAATCAGATGGATTTTGGAGTAGACTACTCCGTCCATCACTTGGCTGATGGGCAGTAATTGGCTGGGTTGGATGTGTCCTGCTTTGTAGACAGGACATACCCGGGCAACTTTCCATATTGTCGGGTAGATGCCAGTGTTGTAGTTGCACTGGAACTAAGCTTAGCTCCAACTTGTCCTGGAGCAGAGGTCTTCAGCCCTAGCCGGGATATTGTCAGGCCCCGTAACTATTACAACATTCAGTGCACTCAACGGTTTCTCAAAGTCACGTAGAGTGAATTGAATTGGCTGAAAACTGGCATGTATGATGGTGGACACCTCAGGAGGAAGCCAAGAAGGATCATCCACTTGGCACTTCTGGCTGAAGATGATTGCAAACACTTCAGTCTTGTCTTTTGCGCTCACGTGCTGGGCTCCGCCATCATTGAGGATGGGGACGTACATGGAGCCTCTTCCTCCCCCCATTAGTTGCTTAATTGTCCAGCATCATTCACGACTGGATGTGGCATGACTGTAGAGCTCTGACCTGACCCGCTGATTATGGGATCTCTTAGTTCGATCTGTGACATGCTGCTTCCACTGGTTGACATGCATGTAGTCCTGTGTTGTAGCTTCACCAGGTTGGCAACTCATTTTTAGATACGCCAGATGCTGCTCCTGGCATGCTCTTCAGCATTCCTCATTGAACCAGGGTTGGTGATCGCTCCTACCATTGCTGTCATAGGCAGATACATCTCCGACCAATGCTCCCCCTAAAAATATTACCATGGATGAGCGGCCTGTTTATTTAAATACGCAATACCTTTAAATTTGCAGCGCGGCCGCTGATGCGCAGTATCTTCAACGGGACAGCGTGCGAGTGGCCTTCACGGATTACTGCGTATCCACGCACCCGCGCAGCTTACAGGGAACATTGTCTACGACAGGTAGATTGGTGAGGATGAGGTCAAGTAGGTTATTCCCCCATGTTGGTTCACTCACCACCTGCTGTAAACCCAGTCTGTCCTTCAGAACTCTATCTGTGGTGGTACTACCGAGCCACTCTTGCCAAATGACAATCAAGTCCCCCACCCAAAGTTCATCAATGCCCACTGCAACCCACACCCATTAATATCTTGGCATGGGACATAAAGGTAGGGAATGTACTATGGTCAAATGAGTGTTTGTGTAACAAAAGTGCGCCGGGGTGAAGGGCCCAAAGCAGTCACATTTTTTGTTGAGCCAGTTTGGTAACTTCTAATGGATTTAACAAAAAAATGAATAAATCTCATTTTAGCTTCAATATCCAAGGAAACAAAATTAGCATACTGGTAAATAAAAGTACACTCCACAAGAACAAAAACAAATTCACTTCACTATTCAAACAAACAATCTAGAATAATAGCTCATGCATTGTTGTCAAATGCTTTTTATTTTCTTCAACTGGTTAGTCTAGCAGTGTTACAAATCTCATCATCATAAAGAAACTACTCATGAAATAATACTGGACGGCCAGCTGGTGGCGCCATCCATGGAGTATAAATACTCGGGCGTGGGCCCAGCTTGCCCAGGGACATTTTGTAAGACAAGGAACTAGTGAAGTACAACTAGACCTCCATGTTCCGAAACACGTTGATTAAAGCCTTGCTTTATACTCAAACCAAGTGCGTAGTGAGTTTTATTACGTCAATTTAATCAACTTGACATCGACTCCACGCTCTGAGTGATTTCGGAAACAGCCAGCTACAACTTCAGCTGCAGAAGGGAACTTCGGCATAGTAATCAATCCATCATGGACAAACTACTCAGACCCGCCCGTCTTGACCTGGACCCGAATTCACCTACAACTGCTAAGGTATGGAAACACTGGTATCGTACCTTCAGCAACTTCCTCGGGGTGTGTGGCGAGAATGTTCCTGATAAATTAGAGATACTTGCCAATTATGTCTCTCATGTGTTTGATTATATCGAAGACTGTGTAGACTATGACTCCATTATCCTAATATTACAGCGACTATATGTTAAGGCCCCAAACGAAATTTTTGCTCGGCATCTACTGACCACTTGACAACAACCCGGGGAATCACTTGATGAATTCCTTCAGAAACTTCACAGGCTCAGCAAGGATTGTAATCTTAAAGTGGTCACAGCTGAGCAGCACCAGGAGGAATTCATTAGCGATTCCTTTATTAATGGGATTGCATCTCCCATCGTACGCCAGCGTCTGTTGGAGAATAAAATCCTCAAGTTACAGGCTGCCTATGACCAGGCATGTTCCCTTGACTTAGCAAAGAGGAATGCAGATACCTATCTTTTTACCTCGTGCATGGGCTGCTGCTATCACTTTTAATGACTCCTTCGATAGGTCTCGGGCGGAAGCCCTCACTGATGATGACTCTAACCTAGCGGATGACAACCCAACCCTCGAAGCCTTCACTGATGACAACCCCACCCTAGCGGCATCTTGGCAATCTGGAAGGAAGTGTTTCTTCTATGGCGGTGCATTCCACTATAGGAAATTTTGTCCTGCTCGTAACACAACCTGCAATCATTGCAGCAAGAAAGGTCTCTTCTTTCTACATCCACCAATGTCACGCCTCACGAGCGATTCTTCAGGTTCACGAGCGATTCTTCAGGTTCCAGCATCGCTCCACTCATGGAACGTCCCTACTGTCATGGTTGGCAGCTCCCGGCCCCGTGCTGCTCCAAAGATTCGTCCGATCTTCTAAAAATGATCCCCTCGTCGACGAGGTAGAACTCACGGACGTTAATCCCACGTACGGTACCCTGTCGCTCCGGGACCTGGCTCCCTGTCCAGCCAGTCCCACCTGATAGAGGGACACATGGTGACGATGCCGACACTCTGCGCTCCCTCGAAGATGACGCCCTACCCGGGACATCGAGAGATCTGCCGGCTGCGCCACCAGATCCACTCGGGGAGCCAAGCGCTCCCCGTGGGATGGCCACCCATGGCCAGGACACCGGTCAATCCCCGGCTATCAAACAGGATGAAGCCAGCTCTGCGCCTGTGGGGGACCCGCACCCGGAGTCATGATCTCCCCAGCCGCCTTCAGGTCGATCAGGGCAACACGGGCCCCTGTCGATCCACTGGTACGGATCAAGCAGCCCAGGGACCAAGACATGGTCCGGGGAGACGTGCCTTCCAGCCATAAACAAAGATCTAAAAGACTGCGGCTATTCGTGGTCCACCTAATCCGTTAGGAGGAAGTTGTCGGACTTCCAAATCTTTTAGGCAGGAAGAATGTTATACCTCTTATTTAAATCTGGTAGTACTTGTTACAACTCATCAACTACATGATAAATCCATTACATTCATTAACCACAATAAGGCTAAGCCTTAAAAAAAAGCTTTAAGACTAACAGTACAAATACAGTAATAATTCTTTTCAGACAAAACAATGTCAACAATACAGGTACCCATAGAAAAAAAACAATACATACCAGTCCTACTGGCAATCTAGTAACTCTTCATTTTTGCTTGGTATAACCCGTTGTCCTTTCTTAAAATTTTAACATTCAAGTACAACAGTACTTATACAACTCATCAGTTACATAGTAAATCCATTACATTCATTGACCAATTATGGTCAACAATATAAATACAACAATAAATTTTTACAGGTAAGTCAATAATGTTTACAGTACAAACTGCAACTATTTAATAAACCAAGAATCCGTACACGCCAGTCCAACTGGCATCGTTTAATCATTCATTCATTCGTCCGTTCGCTCAAGCGTAAGGAAGAATGTTATAAATCTCATCATCATAAAGAAACTATTCATGAAATAACACTGGACGGCCAGCTGGTGGCGCTGTCCAAGGAGTATAAATACTCGGGCATGGGCCCAGCTTGCCCAGGGACATTTTGTAAGACAGGAACTAATGAAGTACAACTAGACCTCCATGTTCTGAAACAAATTGATTTAAGCCTTGCTTTATACTCAAACCAAGTGCGTAGTGAGTTTTATTACGTCAAGCAGCATATCTACCGATTTTCATTGTCAAACAAGCATTTAATCACTGTCTATTACTGATTTAATAAAATTCTCAATGATAGGCTGCAGATGGAGCTGAATAAGGAGATGAATAAATCAATACACAGACGATACACAGCAAATATCACTCAAAAACCATGAACAGAGGAATAATGTATCTTACTGGCTTACCTATTCTCCCTTCATTTATCTTTCAAGCAATTCACATGTTAAGGCTTACTTTAACCACACAATAGAGATTCCATTTTTGATGAAAGACATTAAGATAAAGTAGAATGTAGTTTCTACAAACAGATAATTCACATTAGATTGTTATACAGTATTATTCATACACAGTTTAAACATACTTGCTTCTCACCATGAAACTCATCAAATTATACATGGTATCACAAATGTAATTAAAATTAATTTAGTGTTACTAAGATTCAACCTGGAGTATTTATTATATGGTGTTTATGAAAGTTTTGCACTCATTTCCATTTCTCAAGAAAATATTCTGTTATTATTTAAATAAAGCTTTGCTCCTACAAAGCATAATACACACTGTGTTCACTATTGCATCTATATCTGGTGATGCTGAATTTGACTACCTCCCTAAATTCCACCTCACCTGACCGAGTGCAAGAAATCCCAACCAAGTCAGATGCCTGGAGAAGACAGACGAGCCGGAGAAGTAGATGTATTTTTAGAAGCTATATACATAAAAGTTTTCAAGTAAGCAATGTGCTTTCCTCTCCCTATTTTCTCAATGGTTCACAAAACCATAGATAAGCAAAACCAATTAAGTAGTCTAGAATGATTGCTCATAACTTGTGGACGCCAATTGCCTTATATTTTCCTCAATTGGCTGGTCTAGCAATACATCTTAATAAAAACATCCCAAACCAGCTGTGTAGTATTACTTAAATGAAAGTGAATTTCATGAATTCAATATGGAATCAATTAACAGTAAACATATATTCAGCCTTCAGAAAGTGAATCTTTCCACAGGTTTACTGCAATTTTTCCTAAAAGTCAGAAAGCACTAAAGCAAACCTAATGAATGTTTCTCAGGCATAAATCAAACCTTTTTAAGGCCTCCTTCCTCCACAAACACACTCAAGACATTCTCAGTTCCATTCCGTATCAGATTACAAACTACAGAAATCAGAGCAGCAACAGAAAATTAGCTTAGAAGTAGGGCAGGTAACGGAGGTTTTTACCCAAGTTGTGCATTACATAGCACACAGTTCTACTTACTGTAACAGCAGCATACATCTGTAATCTAACATTTTTATCCTCTACTTGTAACTAATACTTTAAAAAGCAGTCACATTACACCTCACTCCAAGCCTAGAATAGAAACATTGCAGATTGCCTTCCTAGAAATGAAATTAATATTTTTACTTCCCATTCATGTTCTCTCCCACCCCCATCAATCCAATCTTATAAACGTGCAGATGTAGATGCCTGGCTGGATATTGACTCATGGGAAGTCCGGGTTTCAGGTAACAAAGTTTCACTGTGACATATGTAGCACCACTAATCTATGGCTTATATCAACATCACTATTTGGCAACCAATGGAAGCTGCACTAACAACAACAACAAAAAATCACACTATTTTTTTTTAGAAAATGCTCCATCAGTAAGTAATTTAATTTTGTTTAAAAGTGAGTGGAAGTCCTGCCTCCTTTATCCTTACTGCTTTGCCAACTAACCACATGTGGATTTTCTAAGGCCATTTGATATTAATTTTCTTAATATTAGTTTAATCAAATGCTCTAAACTGCCAAATAATGTGTCCCAGTTCCATGCCATCTCAATTTAAAACCATGTTTCACAGAATTAAAAAGAGGGTAGCTATTTAGAGACTATAAATTGTTCCAAATGCTCAAAGAATAAATTGGTTAGTTTTTTTTAAAATCACATTTAACTCGTAACAATTACTGTGTTTTCTTTTTCAAATACTTAGCAACACTCAGGCAATGAAACAAACTTTACACTGCCCCAATAAAATTACATTTAGAAATGGTTTTAATAATTCAAATTAAATTTAGGCCCTGTAATTACTTTAGATAATACAGCACCTTAGCTAATCGATTCAATTAATATAAAAAGGATTTTGGTTTTAAAACCCATCCCTTCATCACAAAAAAGTTCTTTGATGAAGTAATGAAGTGGGTTGATGAGGGTAGTGCAGTTGATGTTGTGTATATGGGCTTTCAAAAGGCATTTGATAAAGTACTACATAATAGATTTGTTAGCAAAATTGAAGCCCATGGGATTAAAAGGGACAGTGGCAGCGTGGATATGAAATTGGCTAAGTAGTAGCAAACGGTTGTTTTTCCAGACTGGAGGGATGTATACAGTGGTGTTCCCCAGGGATCAGTATTAGGACTACTGCTCTTCTGGATATATATTAATGACCTGAACTTGGGTATACAGAGCATAATTTTAAAGTTTACAGATGACATGAAACTCGGAAACGTAGTAAACAACGAAGAGGATAGTAACAGACTTCAGGAGGACACAAGACAGGCTGGTGAAATGGGCAGACACATGGCAGATGAAATTTAACAGAGAAGTGTGAAGTGATACATTTTGGTATGAAGAAAGAGAGAGGCAATTTAAACTAAATGATACAAATTTAGAGGTGCAGGAACAGAGCGACCTGGGGCTGTGTATGTACACAAATCTTTGAAGGTGGCAGGACAATTTGAGAAGGCTGTTAAAAAAGCATATGGGATCCTTGACTTTATTAATAGAGGTATAGAGTGCAAAAGAAAGGAAGTTATGCTAAACCTTTATAAAACACTGATTAGGCCTCAGCTGGAATATGGTGTTCAGTTCTGAGCACCACACTTTAGAAAGGTTGTCAAGGCCTTAGAGAGGGTGCAGAATAGATTTACTAGAATGGTACTAGGGATGAGAGACTTCAGTTACATTAAGAGACTGGAGAAGGTGGGGTTGTTCTTCTTAGAGCAGAGAAAGTTAAGGGGAGATTTGATAGAGGTGTTCAAAATCTTGAAAAGGTTTTGATAGAGTAAATAAGGAGAAACTGTTTCCAGTGACAGAAGAGTTGGTAACCAGAGGACACAGATTTAAGGTGTTTGGCAAAATAACCAGAGGCAACTTTTTTTTTTTTTTTTTTTTTAAAACAAACACAGCGAGCTGTTGTGATCTGGAATGCACTGCCAGAAAGGGTGGTGGAAGCAGATTCAATAGTAACTTTCACAAGGGAATTGGATAAATACTTGAAGGGAAAAAATTTGCAGGGATATGAGGAAAGAGTGGCAGAGTGGGACTAATTGAATAGTGCTACCAAAGATGGGTACAATGGGCCGAATGGCCTCCTTCTTTGCTGTTTCGTTCTATGATTCTATGAAAACAAATCGTTAAATATCTAAAATGTATTCTCAGGTTGTAAGGGAAAGCAATAAAAAAAAATTCATTGAAGCCACTACAATTTAAGAACTAGTAATTCCTTCTCTCCACAGACCAACTCTTTTCATTCCATATTCTCATTTTGCTGCACACAGCTGAAAGACAGCCAGCTGAGGGTCCATTTTTCAATTCACTATGCTCAACTTATGTCATCAACTTCTAATTAGACTAGTTTTTATGTCTGGTTGCATGGATATGGGCATGCTGACATAGCCATGCATGATATGATACAATGCATCATATACAAACAGTAATTCTGCCACTGTACAGTAATGTCTTTGTGTCCCTTTACAGTCTGTTTTGATTAAGGTAACCGCTTTAATCACTTCTGCATAGCAGTGGTCTCTTCTGTCTATAATGTTTGGTATACAATAACTCTTATGAGAAATTAAAGGCAGCACAAAGTATAAGTTTGAATGGATCAGGGATAGCAATGTACAAACCTTGCTGCAAAGCACAATTACAGAAGCATGTTTCCCAATGTAATTTTATCATCTCTCTTTCTCCTCTCTCCTTCCCCCCCCCCCCCCCCCCCCCCCCAGTAAAGTAAATGCTGTTAAGTAATAAAGGACTGTGAAGTAATAAAGGAAGAGGGATTTCAAAAACTATATGCAGGGTTTTGTGAGTAGATGGATGGTTACCTCATTAAAGGATTTGGGCTTTTGAAAAGTCTCACGCGTCTATGCTACCTAGCTTAATGTAATGTTTAGCTTATTCACATAAAGGTCGCAATTATTTGAAAATGTTTAACTCACTAAGCCATAAAGGTTTAACCTATGCAAATCAATGTTTTCTTGCTTGCGTTATGGTCTATTGTTGAAATGACCAAGAGTACTTTAGTAAACTGACTCATCAAACATGAAAATCGTTTACTTATCACTAAGATAGTATGCATCTCAACCTAATCAAAACATGAAAAAGACAAGTATTATGGCAACATTTGATTTACATAACGTATTAAGTGACCAAATTACAGGGAGGAAAAATGTTACTTTTACAGAGTAACTTGATTTTATTTCACCAAAGGACTAAATGCTTTCTACAAGATACATTTGAGAAATTATATGGGATACAGAAATAGATAAGATATAGATGAGCCACTAACTGATGTAAAACGAGCAATTAAATTATGTAATTGCCTCACTGTTTTACATAACATGTCTGTGTTCAATGAAATCAAACATTTAAAAAGCATTTTGAAGTTTTAAAACCCACTATATTTCATTCAGACATTCCTTTTAACACACCTAAGATACTTAAATATTGCCAGATGGGATCCATTAAATTAATAAAATCCTTTGTGGCCAAGTAATTCTTCATGGCCCTCAAAAATGGGACAAAAATAATCCATGCCATTATTGGAGTTTGAACATGAAGTTGTTTTTTTTTTAAATGCATAAGGGTTTAAAATCATATTAAAACTGATGATTTGAAACTATACACATCAACAGCACAATTTAAGTATTACTTTCTTCAAATTCAAAACTTCAAAGTAGATTATCTAAAGAAAACTGTAATTTTTTGGAAAGCTTGCCATTTGATTATCCATCTTTAAATAATAAAAAAGTAAACTTACCTGGTCTCAGGTTAGCTAATATTATGCATCTTAAAAATAAGTTGTTCATTTAACATTCATGATCACTCCAGCTCAAACTGCATTTTTAAATTTCAACTGATAAAGGCCTCCTGCAGTGTATAACACAACTAAATCAAAAGCAGCCATCGCTTCCTCCATTCCATCCCTTCCCTCCCACCACTGCCAATTCGTCAACCTATCTCATTACAAATACGTTAAATATACAGTCAACAGTAATAGACTAATAAGCACTAGCAACAATTGCCGCCTCAGGAGCTTGTTAGCTCCATGTGCTGGATTGTGATAATTGTCTTGCGTACCGTGAATAAAAATCTCCATAAAATGTTTATAGCAAAAGGTAAAAAATATCAAATATCACAGTAGTCAACCTTTGCACACCATCTAACGTATGCTCACTTGCATTCAGGTGAAACCTAGAACATACAAACCTATGTTAACCCTTTAAGAACTATAGTAATTAATAAACAAAAACGAGATTGCAATTTTGTTTCTTCATATAAATACAATTCTCTATGGGTCCATACAATTTGTATCAGTTTTGGAAATTTAGATCTGTATTCTGTAATTAGTTACAACATTGTTGGCATGGTATACAGTATATGTAGTTCAATTAAACAGATAAGTGATATGTGAGGCTCATTACCCAGCAGCTTATATTTGACCAACTAGGGTGGTTGTGGAATTACATTTTACTGCTGTGTTGCATTTTGCAACAATGTCCATGTACAGTGGATCATTTGGCCTGTATTGTTATAGTTGCGAGTGTTTCAAAGGGCAGGTGGATTGGCGGCCATCTCTCGTGCAGTGCCCGAGATATATGGATGCTGCTGGCTTGCCAGCTAGTCCATGTTAGTAGGCCAAAACAGGAACCAGATTTGCAACAATTTCCCTGGTTGAGTCCCAGCAAGCAGATTATTTTTTCAGACCAAGCTATTTTCTACAATGTCTCAATCTATATTAACTGACCAGGCAGGGCAATCCACCTGCCACCACTGCAGTGGAATGCAACATCAAGCTGTGGATAGGAGGAAACCCAGAATGTAGCCATGTGTCTGCCCAACTAGACCATTACAGGAATCCCAGAAAGCAGTGTTCTGGATTTGGCTCAATTATGTACTTGGTGATCTTTTTTACCAGTAGGCTGGATCTCTTGGCAAAACCTGAAAATATAACATTCTGCCATCCCACTGCAATTTCTACAACAACTTACTGAGCACCATGAATCCATTTATGCAGCTCAAAAGGAAGTGTGGCATGTCCAAAGGTTCATTTAATTTTCTCTACTTTTCAATGCTGCAGATAGAAACAATATGCTGTCTCACAAATGGATTCCTTCCCATTGTAAGATAGGGTCTGATTCAAATCTCTCTTCCATGCCATCTCTGCTACATTTCCACTGACTGGGCACATTGACATAAAGATTACATATCCTTGAGAATCTAATTGGACTTTGACTGAGATGCGAGGAAGGTTTCTACGACTGAATGCAGTGACTCTAGGCCAGTTAGCTTGATCTGATAAGAGAAGCTTGATTTAAAGGGCATTTTGGCTTTGCTGAAGTTAAAGCTTGGAGGGCGTTTTATTTGATGGAGGCAATTTTCAACTTCACCACCTTGGCAGTAATCTGCAGAGCAGATCACCCACCCACTGTGGAACCTGGCTGACGAGATGAAAATCAAGCAGATTCTACAACAAGCGGGTAATCCACCCCACCAGATTACCACCCATGGGCGAAGTTCAAAATTATCCCCCATGTCCACATTATCAGGGGCTTCTGCCATGCCAGAACTTTAAATCTTACTCTGAGCTGCTGGTAGGATGTTCAGGTTGCAGTATTTTCTGCTGAACACAGAAATGGAAGGGTTAATTTTCAAGCAATGCATAAAAAGTCTTTAAAAAAATGTAAAATTGTTAGAAATTGAAGCAAAATCATTTTAAGTCTAAAAATAATTTCACATACAATAACTAGTTAAAGTATCTTTTTGAAGAAGCAGTTATCAATGAGAATTTCACTTCATAAAGACAACTGCATCAATCAACTTTATGAGAAAATGGCAAACAAAACTTAATTCTTAGCTGTATAAAATTTGACCTTGAGGCACAGCATTATTGAATCAAACATTTAATCTCATGAACTACTATCTAACCTTATCACTGTACAAAAGGAACCATTGAGCTGCTTTTATTACATCACCATAGCTTTGTGCTGAAAGATTAAAAATAATGTATTAATATATTTTCACTAATCTACTCTGTAGGACCCACTCAAGAAAGCACTATGAAATAGAAAGAATATGAATATTTACACAAATTAGTTCCAACCACTTGCTAGGGAGGCATTGCCTGCCAAATGGCATAACAGACATTTCCCACCACTGCCCACCCCCATCTTTTAGAATGCAGGAGAGATCTTGACCAAAATGGTTAGCATGTTTTAAGGGAAGAGAACACAATTCCATCATGAGAATAGGAAAGGACCATGCTTCAACCTTGACTCATATCTGTACCTGTAAACTAAAATTAATCTTCTGCACAACTGTTGTATAACTCACCAGTTCTGACGAAAGGTCATCGACCTGAAACATTGGGCTGGATTTTGCCAATGGGGAGCTTTTGGAGGCAGGACTGCCACTTGTCGGGTTTCAGTCCCGCCTCCATCAACTTCTGGCCAACTCACGCTATTTTCCCTTGATTGGCCTTGGGGCTTAGCAGGCCAATTAAGGGCTCTGTGAAGTTGTCAAACAGTGACATTCTCTGTAGTTTGATGAGTTCTTGAATTCGAGACCTCATCAAACCGCTTTCTTTTGCAGAAATTAGATGGTTGCTGCATTGACGAAAGCAACGGCCATCTGTCATCTCTGCTGCGGAGGTGCGAGACTCTCCGCACGCCCACCGATTGAAGCCTGCAGGAAGAAACAAAGGTAAGTACACTTTTTCTAACACTGTACACTCACCTCTCCACACTTGCACCCATCACTCACCTCCATAGCACACTTCTGGACACCTCCGACCCACTACTCGCCTCGGTGACCCTGGCGGGTTTCAGAGCCTTCGGGACGCCCGCACTTGTGTGGGCAAAATGGGGATAATCCTCTGATCTGCCTCTTAACTACCTGTTAACAGGCAGTTAAGTGGCTGTAGTCCCTTCCCGCCTCCAAGGAGACGGGACCCGGCGCGGGACAGCTACCCACCTCCTGGTAAGATGGCATGGAGGCGGGTTGGGCACCCGCCCCCAAATTCTGCCATTTTCCCGGCAGTCCCGCCTCCCCAGGGCTGGCAAAATCCAGCCCGTTAACTGTTTCTCTCTCCACAGATGCTGCCTGACCTGAGTATTTCCAGCATTCCCTTTTTATTTATCATTGTTGCATAACTGTTTGTTCTAGTGTGCACTTATCACCAAGAAATGTTTACATCAAAAGGCTAATAGTGGTAATATAGTACCAAAGGGATTGAAAGGAAAATTAAACGTTAAAAATGTACCTGAAACATTAACTTATCTCCACAGATGCTGCCTGGCCTGCCGAGTGTTTCCAGGCTCCAGCATTGTTTTTTGTTACGGATTTCCAGCATCTGCAATCATTTGCTTTTTGTTCATAAAAAAATACATCGAAGAAGTGAAAGCTAACTCACACCTACACTCTTCAAACATATTTTTCTCTCATGCCTATATACATGGTTGAGAATCACCACTGATGGTTACATGAAATTCAGTATTTGATCTCTTCTCGCTCCGCCTCCCTCTCCAACAAATCGCAGCAATAGGACACATGCAGTCTGCTGTTGACCCTTATCACGCATTATCTCCGTACGTTCAAAAGGGTTATAAAAGCCAATTGAAAATAAACTCCATCTAAATTGTATTAACATCGCAGCTTTTGGTTCCCCACCCCCCATCAGTGGTACCAAATGGCAGAACCCAGGAAACTTGCCTTTGAACAACAGGAAACGTAAGCATCTGTCACCTCCCGTTGAGAAGAAAAATGGATTAGAGGGGCCGACAAAGAATTTGCCAGGAAGAGATCCCTCTCAATATGCAATTGATTAACACATGCAGTCTAATCTGCAACATCGTGACTCTCCCCCTACGGTGAGTTGCTGGACAGAAACAGTGCAGCATAATTGAACAGTTATCGCTATCAGACAACAAAAGTGAATATACACAGGCATCCAATTAAATTAGTTCCGTTTCATTCAATTTGTTTCCAACACACACAAACTATTGTACCAAGAAATTTGTTGCTGGCCAGCAATGGTTTTATTAGCTACACAGATATCAAACATCATGGGACACAAACACAACGCTGCTCCCAAACGGGATCACATTAAGGGACTCTCGGCTTTTTCTCTCCTGCCACTACTTCCATTTCAACGTCTACATAGTTAAATAAAATGCAGGAAATCTCTCTACCAAAATTAGCCTCAAGTGAATGCAATCACCTCATCCCTTGGGTACTAAAACCTTCGCAACCACATTCCAAAATGAAATGCATCAGAAGCCTGTTCTTATGGAAAGACTTGCAAGTACACAACGGAAATCTGGTGAAAATGTAACTCACAAACAGAGGTCAAATGTTAATCACCGACTTCAGCAACCTCCAAAAACAATTGCATTGCTTGTTAACGTGAAGCGTGATGCTTCCTGATTCCAAACATGCATTCGGCAAAGCAGACAGGAAATGAGAAGTTTATTCGAGTTTACCTTTTCCAGCATTGTTTACTGTGAACACATAAAGGGAGAGAGAACCCACAAGAATCTCGCGTCTTTCTCGCTGCAAACATTTTACAAAAAGTTAGCCTGAAGTTTGATGAGTGCATCATAAACTCTGGAACTTTGTTTGAAAATTATTGCAGAGACACGATGGGCCGAATGGCTTTCTAGGATTCATTGTTCTGCTCGGTGAGTTGTAAGATACAAGCAGAAGATTCAAGTTAGGCAATCTATTCTTTCCTCCAATAAAATTACACTCTGTTGTCCGTCTTTTCTCTTTTAAAATCCTTACCTGTCGAAATCTCTCCGAAAAGCGGGCAGCACATAAACAGAAGCAGCACGAAGTTTTTTCCAAAAAGTGTCGACTTTATCCTGGTTTTGTACATCACTCGTTAGTTAAATGCAGACCACACCAAGTATTAAAAAAAGGCGACTTGGTCGTGCTCATCCAAAGAGACCGAGCGGTCCCCCCAAGGGAGGCACACAGAACCACGAGAAGGGGCAACACAAAAAAGAAGCACTATACAAAGCCGCTCGCTTGATCTTCACAATTCTCAGCAATCAAGAATAAAATTCAAAGTTGCGACCGAGTTTATCGAATTCTGATTATTCCGTTGTCGTCTTCTCGGGGAGGCTTTTGCAACATCTCCAACAGCAGTGAAAGCGGAAGATTTATGGTCCTACAGACTGTCTCTTCCACTCAAACTTTGTCTGTGTACGTGTGCGCGCGAAGCGAGACCTGGCCGGTGCGCGCGACCAGCTCCGTGCTCGGTCTGTGCGCGAGACCCCAGAGCGCGCGCATCCAGGTTTCACCAACTCTCCGCAAAAGTTAACAGCGCATCCTGGTGGGGAAAAACTTAGCACCATGGAACATTGAAAGGATGCTCAGAATAACTGAAATAATTAATGTACAGCTACAAAAAAAAAACAGGAAATGCAAGGCACGTTTTGGATGGACCCTTCATCAGGTGATCTCTACTCTTGGAAAATAAGAATCTAAATGGGGTAGAGGAGCAAAGGGATCTGGGAATACAAATCACTAAAAGTAGGGACAGGTCAATAAGGCCATAAAAAAGCAAACCAAGCACTGGAGGGATCATGTTGAAAAGTAGAAAAGTTATCCTAAACTTGTATTGAACCTTGGTTAGACCACACTTTGAGTACTGTGTACAGTTCTGGTCATATCATAAAGAGGATATAGAGGCACTGGAGAAGGTGCATAAATGATTTACAAGAATGATACCAGAACTGCGAGGTTATACTTATAAAGAAAAGATGAACAGGCTGGGTCTCTTTTCTCTTGAAAAGAGAAGGCTGAGGGATGACCTACTAGACACCTTTAAAATTATGAAAGGTTTTGATAGAGTAGATATAGAAACATAGAAGATAGGAGCAGGAGTAGGCCATTCGGCCCCTCGAGCCTGCTCCACCATTCAATGCAATCATGGCTGATCATCCAAATTCAGTACCCTGTCCCTGCTTTCTCCCCACACCCCTTGATCCTTTTAGCCTTAAGAAATATATCCAACTCCTTCTTGAATATATTTAATGAATTGATACAGAGAGAGTGTTTCCACTTGTGGGGAAGAACAAAACTAGAGGCCATCAATATAAATTAGCCACCAAGAAATCAAATAGGGAATGCAGAAGAAACTTCTTTACCCAGAGAGTAGTGAGAATGTGGAACTCACTACCACAGGGAGTGGTTGAGGCAAATAGTATAGATGCATTTAAGGGGAGGCTAGATAAGCATATGAGGGAGACGGGAATATAGAGTTATGCTGATAGAGTTAGATAGGATGGGAGGAGGCTCGAGTGGAGCATCAATGCTGGCATGGACTGGTTGGGTGGAATGGCCTGTTTCTGTGCTATATATTCTATGTAATACATATGTAGATCTCTATTGTTTCCATATGCACATACATGCCAACCTGGAAATTTAGCAAAAGCTGACCAACAGTTTCAAAAAAGCTGACAACTAAAAAAAAAACTCAGACCTCAAAAAACAGCACTGGCTATTAGGACAGAACCAGGGTCACCGAATAAATTCTGAAATGCAAAATACTGCAGATGTCATCTCACCTGACCTCTCTACTTCCATCATATAAATCACAAATAAGGCCATCTCTAATCACTTCTTGTATACCTCTCCACTCGCATTCCCCTCCACCCCCTCCCACCCTCACTTCACCCTCCCCCCTCCCAACCACACTTACTTCTGTGACCGCCCCCAAATCACTTACAATGACACTTTCAGATTCCTAACTGTATAGCCTTTGGGCCTCCATTGGCCCTAACATTTCTGCATCGACTCAATCACATCCTCACCTCCACCATTGTTGCCCTTATTACAAGTAAAACCCTTACTCTCTCCCACTTTGGTCGTTCCCCTGATACAGCCCCCATTTCCACTCCCTCAAGTCCAAGGGATGCAGACTTGAACATTTATGGCGCACAACTGGTTTAGCCATCGCCAGATCTGGCTGGACCACATAAAGAACTATCAGGTCTTGCGCTCCTCTGCTAAAACTGCACATTACTCCAAGATCATCCTGGAATGCAAAGCTAACCCCGGCTTCTCTTCATTACAAGCTGTCATCTTAAACTCCTCTTCCCTTGCCCCCCTCCACTCTCACCTCTAACAAGTGCAAGGATCTCATGGACCTCACTAAGATTGAGACCATTGTTCAGCTTCTTCTCCTGCTTCCCTTCCCCGAGTTCACCAAATCAAACTTCCCCCAGCATTCCCCCCCCTCACCCTACCCCTTAAATTGCATCTTTCTCTAGTCTCTCTCCTATCTTCCCTCATGCCCTCTCCGAGCTCATCTTGTCCATGAGACCCACCGCCTGCTCCCTCAACCTTATTGCCACCAAATTGTTTTTTTATTTGTTCACAGGATGTGGGTGACACTGGCAAGGCCAGCATTTATTGCTCATCCCTAATTACCCTTGAGAAGATGGTGGTGAGCCGTCATCTTGAACTGCTGCAGTCCATGTGGTGAAGGCACTCCAATAGTGCTGTTAGGGAGGGAGTTCTAGGATTTTGACCCAGTGACTATGAAGGAAAAGTGATATATTTCTAAGTCAGAATGGTGTGTGGTTTGGAGGGGAACTTGCAGGTGGTGGTGTTCCCATGCACCTGCTACCCTTGTCTTTCGAGGTGGTGGAGGTCGTGGGTTTGGGCTTCACTGTCTGAGGAGTTGCTGTCGAAGAAGCCTTGGCGAGTTGCTGCAGTGCAGCCATGGTGCACCGATGGTGGAGGGAGTGAATGATTAAGGTGGTGGATGAGGTGCCAATCAAGCAGGCTGCTTTGTCCTGGATGGTGTTGAGATTCTTGAGTGTTGTTGGAGCTGCACTCATCCAATCAAGTGGAAAGTATTCCATCACACTCCTGACTTGTGCCTTGTAGATGGTGGAAAGGCTTTGAGGAGTCAGGGGGTGAGACACTCGCCACAGAATACCCAGCCTCTGGCCTGCTCTTGTTGTCACAGTATTTATGTGGCTGGTCCAATTAAGCTTCTGGTCAATGGTGACACCTAGGATGTTGATGGTGGGGGATTCGGCAATGGTAATGCCGTTGAATGTCAAGAGGCGGTGGTTAGACTTTGTTGTTGGAGATGGTCATTGCTTGACACTTGTGTGGCACGAATGTTACTTGCCACTTATCAGCCCAAACCTGAATGTTGTCCAGGTCTTGCTACATGCAGGTACGGACTGCTTCATTATCTGAGGAGTTGCGAATGGAATTGAACACTGTGCAATCATCAGCGAACATCCCCACTTCTGACCCTATGATGGAGGGAAAGTCATTGATGAAGCAGCTAAAGATTGTTGGGGCTAGGACACTGCCCTGAGGAACTCCTGCAGTGATGTCCTGGGGCTGAGATGATTGGTCTCCAACAACCACAACCATCTTCCTTTGTGCTAATTATGACTCCAGCCAGTGGAGAGTTTTCCCCCTGATTCCCATTGACTTCAATTTTACTCGGGCTCCTTGATGCCACACTTGGTCAAATGTTGCCTTGATGTCTCACCTCACCTCTGGAATTTAGCTGTTCTGTCCATGTTTGGACCAAGGCTGTAATGAGGTCTGTAGCTGACTGGTCCTGGCGGAACCCAAATTGAGCATTGGTGAGCAGGTTATTGGTGAGTAAGTGCCGCTTGATAGCACTCTCGACGACACCCTCCATCACTTTGCTGATAATTGAGAGTAGACCGATGGGGCGGTAATTGGCAGGATTGGATTTGTCTTGCTTTTTGTGGACAGGACATACCTGGGCAGTTTTCCACATTGTTGAGTAGATGCCAGTGTTGTAGCTGTATTGGAACAGCTTGGCTAGAGCCATGACTAGTTCTGGAGCACAAGTCTTCAGCATGACAGCCAGGATGTTATATGTCATTGGGGCCCATAGCATTTGCTATATCCAATGTGTTCAGCCATTTCTTGGTAACACGTGGAATAAATTGAATTGGCTGAAGACTGGCTTCTGTGATGGTGGGACTTCAGGAGGAGGCCGAGATAGATCATCCACTCGCCACTTCTGGCTGAATATGGTTGCGAACCCTTCAGCCTTGTGTTTTGCACTCACATGCTGGACTCCACCATTATTGAGGATGGGGATGTTCATGGAGCCTCTTCCTCCCATTAGTTGTTTAACTGCTGACCACCCTACCTCCCTTCCTGGCTCCCATGTTAGCAGATGTTGTTAACTGTTTCCTCTCCTCAGATACCTTTCCCCTTCCCTTCAAATCTGCCGTATCAACTCCCTCCTCAAATAAAACACCCTTGGCCCCTCTGTCCTTACTAACTATAGCACCATCTCCAACATTGCTTTCCTCTCCAAAGTTCTTGAATGTGTTTTTGCCAATGGTGGGACGAAGGGAGTTGGGGCTGCACAAGAGGCCAGAATTGAAAGAACAGAGTTCTTAGAGAGTTGTAGGACTGGAGATGGTTACAGAGTTTGGGAAGGACAAGGCTATGGAGGGATTTGAACATGAGGATGCAAATTTTAAAATCAAGGCATTCAGGGGCAGGGAGCCAAAGCACAGTGGTGATGGGGGAATGGGACTTTGTGCCAGTTACAATATAGGCAGCACAGTTTTGGATGAGCTTAAGTTTCTGCAGAGTGGAAAATGGGAGGCCGGCCAGGAGAGCATTGGAATACAATAGCAAAATACTGCGGATGCTGGAAATCAAAAATAACAACAGAAAATGCTGGAAACGCTCAGCAAGTCAGGCAGCATCGTGGGGACAGAAACAGAGTTAACGTTTCAGGTTGATGACCCTTCGTCAGAACTGGAAAAGGTTAGAGAAGTAACAGATTTTTAAGCAAGTGTGGGCCAGGGAAAGGGGGAAGGGGAGGAAAGAACAAAGGGAAGGTCTGTGATAGGCTGGAAGGCAGGAGAGATAAAAAGACAAAAGGGATGATGGTGCAAGGCAAAAGGAGATGGTAATGGGACAAGTTAAGAAACAAAAGATTACTCTAGATGAGGTGTAAATGGCAATGGCAGAACCATCAACAGCTGCCACGTGAGAGAAAAACAAGGGGAAAAGTAAATAAAATATAGGGGCCGAGGTTATAGTTTGAAATTGTTGAACTCGATGTTGAGTCCAGAAAGCTGTAAAGTGCCTAATTGAAAGGTGTGGTGCTGTTCCTCAAGCTTACATTGAGCTTCGTTGGAACAGTGTAAGAGGACAAGAATGGAGAGATCAGAGTGGGAGTGGAGCGGAGAATTAAAGTGACAGTCAACCAGAAGCTCGGGGTCATGCTTACAGACTGAACAGAGGTGTTCCGCAAAGCAGTCACCCAATCTGCTTTTGGTCTCCCCAATGTAGAGGAGACCGCATCGTGAGCAATGAATCGTGAGCATTGGAATAGTCAGGTCTGGAGGTAACAAAGGCATGGATGAGGGTTTCAGCAGCAGATGGGCTGGGGCAGGGGCAGAGACGGGTGATATTATGGAGTTGGAAGTATGTGGTCTTAATGATGGAGAGGATATGGGGTCAGATGCTCAGCTCAGGGTCAAAGAGGACACCAAGTTTGCAAACCATCTGGTTCAGCCTGAGACCATAGCCAAGTGAGGGGATGGAATCTATGGCTAGGGAAGAGATATTGTGGTGAGGACTGAAGACAATGGCTTTTGTCTTTCCAATGTTTAATTGGAGGAAATTTCTGCTTACTAGTACTGGATTTCAGATAAGTAGTTTGACAGCACAGAGGCAGTGAAGGAGCTGAGAGAGATGGTGGTGAAGTAGAGCTGAGGGTCATCAGCGTACATGTGACATTGTGTTTTAGGATGAGGAGCAGAATGTAGATGAGAAATAGGAGGGGGCCAAGGATAGATCCTTGGTGGATGCCTGAGGTAATGGTGCAGGAACGGGAAGAGATGCTATTGCAGGAGATTCTCTGGCTATGATTGGATAGATAAGCATGGAACCAGGCAAGGGCAGTCCCACTTAGCTGGACATCTGAGGAGAGGCGTTGGAGGAGGATGGTACGGTCACCCGTGTCAATGGCTGTAGACAGATCCAGAAGAATGAGGAGAGATAGTGCACCATGGTTACAGTCACATAGGATGTCATTGAGCAGTTTTGGCAGAGGAAAGCAGGACACAATAGTGCTTGATGTGGTCCAGCCAGATCTGGCAATGAATGGCTAAACCAGTTGTCCACCATAAACGTTCAAGTCTGCATTTAGCCGGCACAGACACAATGGGCTGAATGGCCTCCTTCTGAGTCCTTCTATGATTCTATGCATTCCTGGACTCAGGACCAAAGATGGGGGCCAAACCAAGGGGAACAATCAGGCTGGGAGAGAGTAAGGGTTTTAATGGGGAAAAGAACATCAAAGGTGGAGGTGAGGATTGGATTGAGCAGATTTGCAGCTGCAAAGGTATCGTGGTGAATGGAGGGCCAAAGGCTAGACAGTTGGGAATTTGAAAGTGCCATTGTAAGTGACTTAGGGGAGAGTTTTCTATAGGCTGGGCTCATAGGAAGTGGGTTTGGGAGGGGGGAAGGCGGATGTGAGTGGAGGAATACAAGGAAGTGATCAGAGATGACCTTATCTGTGATTGAAAAAATGGGAGTAGAGAGGCCACATGAGATGGCAAGGTCGAGAGGGTGTCCGTGAATATGGGTAGGAGAGTTTATATGGAGGGAGTGGTGAAGGGAGGATAGGAGGGCAGTGAACTCAGAGAAGAGAGGGCAAGTTGAGTTGAGATGAAGGTTGAAATCACTGAGGATGAGAAGTCGCTCAGTGTAGAGTCTGAGGGAGGAAAGCAGTGAAGATATCTCTGTGAGAAACTTTGCATGGGGCATGAGTGGATAGTAGAGAAAGAGGCCTAGAAATTCGGTGGGCTGCGCCACCAGTTAGCGCCTAAAGAGGGCACTCAGTGGCTTTAGCGCCACTGCCCGCGCCTCCCGCGATATTTAGCTGGAGCGCTAATGGTGGCATTAGTCTGTTGCGCTGCACCACCACCGATGACGTCATCGGTGTGCGCAGCGCCCCGCTACCACCCCGATTGCGATATTTGGCAGCGACCGCCTCTGTAGCGCCGTTCGCAAATGGCGCCCGGTTCATGGGGCCTACCTGTGGCGGCAGTGGCGCAAATTAAGGTGGAGGTGCGGGGCGGCTGTTTTTTTCGGCGGCCGCCTGCCAGCACCTCTGTCCCCGGCCTCCTAATCGCCCCCTGCGGCATTGCCGGCTGTTTTCCAAGAGCCCGGCACTTCTCCTCGGTGCCAGGCTCTTTTGCCGGCACTCGCGATCTCCGATCGCGCTGGTGCAGGCCCCTCCCCCTTAAGAATGGGAGGAAGGCCTGCAGTACCGCAGGCACGTTGCGCTGCGATATTCAGTTTCAGCGCCCTAAGAGGGACGCGGAGCGCCTCGAGCCTCGCCCCGTGTCCCTCTTGGGGCGCTCAAGCTGAATTTCCGGCGGTTGCTATTGCTCCAAACGCTGCGCTAAATCCAGCGCCCAGGCGAGCTTGGCGCCTCGTTTGCGGCTCCACCCAATCTCTCCCCCAGAGAATTTTAAACAAGAGGCGAGAGGGATGGAGCCAGGTGAAGTGCTTAAAGGAGGAGAAAGTGCCAGAGAAGTATGAGGACCGAGCAAGGTGAGATTTGGTGATAAGGGCCACAGTACTACCACCACAGTGGTTTGGACGGGGCAGGTGGTGGAAGATATAGCCAGGTGGTAAGGCTTCAATAGGTGGGAATGAATTCAACCATGAATTCAACTGGGGCTGCCCCATTAATCATAGCAGAAACAATATTTAGCAAATAAACAAGATTATAAATGTGTCGAGCAGCTGCATTTACTTTATGTATCTGCACTTGAAACAGAACTCAAATGCAACCAATACAAAAAGGGTGCATGTTACAGCAGTAAATTCTGGAAGGACTGGGTCATTATTTAAGTTTGTAGGAAGATTTTGAATAATTTAAACATGCATAATTTAAGCAGAACCTTTTAGTTACATTACGTACTATTGCGGAGATATTCAGAAAAGAAGGAAAGATGACTATTAACTTAATTTAATCTCTTGGGGGAAAAATTCAGTTGATTAGCGCCTGTGGGGTGCAAAGCAACTAGCACCCGGGCGCAGTGATATTTGCGCCGCTTGCGAAATTGACCAGACATTTTGCGGCGGCGCTAAACACTACCCCCACGATCCCCTGCGCCCACAGATCATGACATTAGTCGAGCGTGCAATGCCCTGGTAGTGCCCCAGACCGGATATTGAGTGGCGCAATTCTCCTACATTCATTTGTCTGAGGAGCAGTGTTTGCACAGGCTGCGCTTCAGCAAGGAGGTGGTCACTGAGCTCTGCCACCTGCTGCAACTAGATCTGCAGCCTCAACTGAGGACCAGGATGTCTCTGTCAGTGGCAGTGGCACTACCAGTGGCTCTGAATTTTTATGCCAGCGGCTCCTTTCAAGCATCTACTGGGGACATCACCAATATCTCCCAGTTTGCTGTCTATTGCAGTATCCGGGAGGTGACAAATGCCCTGTATAAAAGGAGACGCCAGTACATCTCTTCCCTATGACCCGGGCCAAACAGCATGAATGCACATATGGTTTTACTAGGATAGCGGGCTTCCCCATGGTGCAGGGCGCCATTGACTGCACGCATGTGGCATTGTGGGCACCGCATGAAAATGCAGAGTTATTCCGAAACCGCAAGGGCTATCACTCCTTAAATGTGCAGTTGGTCTGTGACCATAGACAGCTCATACTCGCCGTCAATGCCCGCTATCTTGGCAGCAGCCACGATGCTTTCATCCTGCGCCAGACTGGTGTGCCAGACCTTTTCCAGGCACCGCATCACCCAAGTGGATGGCTCCTTGGGGACAAGGGTTATCCACTCTGCACCTGACTGATGACACCATTCCGTAACCCCAACACCCCTGCTGAGCTGCGGTATAATGAGAGCCATATCGCCACCAGGAGCATAATTGAGTAGATGATTGGCGTGCTCAAGCAATGGTTCTGCTGTCTTGACCACTCTGGAGGAGCCCTGCAGTACTCTCCTGAGCGAGTCTCCCTCTTCATAGTTGTGTGCTGCATGCTTCACAACCTGGCAATCCTGAGGACCCAGCCAATGCCACCAGGGATTGGTGCACCACCTGAGGAGGAGGAAGAGGAGGAGGAAGAAGAGGAGGATGAGGAGGATGATCAGCAGCAGCACCAACATGGGAGGGAGGTACACAATGTTGCCACTGCAAGGGCCGTCCGTCAACGACTGATAACAAGCCGCTTCTAGGCCCCTACTCAGAAGATGGCTTCTGGCATGGAGAAAACATCATGGAAAGCAACCCGGCCAAAGCTGGAATGATTCCAGAGGCCAAAAATGTAAATTTTGAATACAACAACCTTTTCTTAAACAAACTCTGTATGTGTCATTTATTCAGGACAAACAATTAGAAACAAACATAACAAATCATGAATTAACAGAACTGGTTCTCACAAGCTGGAGATAAACGCCAAAACAGTAAACAAATGTAATCACATGGACCTCGACCTTTACACAAACATTCCCACCATTTATTTAGACCTCCTACTGTTTGCCCTTCGAGGGTGATCTCCGTCCCCTGCGCACTTCCCCCCTTCCCACCCTACTGATCCTCCGTAATGGGGCCCCAGTGGCTGTAGCAAGGCTGGTGGAAGGCTGCTGAATGTCAGATCCAGAGACTACAGGAGTAAAGAAGTCTTACTCCAATTATATAGGGCCTTGGTGAGACCACACCTGGAGTACTGTGTACAATTTTGGTCTCCTTACCTAAGGAAGGATATACTTGCCATAGAGGGAGTGCAACAAAGGTTCACGAGATTGATTCCTGGGATGGTGGGACTGTTGTATGAGAAGAGATTGAGTAAACTAGGCCTGTATTCTCTTGAATTCAGAAGAATGAGAGCGGATCTCATTGAAGCATACAAAATTATTACAGGGTTTGATAGGATGGATGCTGGGAGAATGTTTCCCTTAGCTGGGGAGTCTAGAACCAGGGGCCACAGCCTCAAGATAAAAGGTAGGCCATTCAGGACTGAGATGAGAAGACATTTCTTCACACAGAGGGTGGTGAATCTTTGGAATTCTCTACCCCAGAGGGCTGTGGAGACTCAGTCATTGGGTATATTCAAAACAGAAATCGATAGATTTCTGACTAGTAAGGGCATCAAGGGATATGGCGATAGGGCTGGTGAATGGAGTTGAGGCAGAAGATCAGCCATGATCTCATTGAATGGCGGAGCAGGCTTGAAGGGCCAAATGGCCTACTCCTGCTCCTATTTCTTATGTTCTTACAGATGCCCAGATGAAGGATGCCCTCGAACAGCTCTGGGCCTGGAGGGCCCGGTTGCAGACTGTATCAACTCTGCATGGGCGGCAGCAGTCTGGGCTGGCTGTGTTGCAGGCGGTGGCAAGTGCAATGGGGAAGTGACAGTGGTGGGAGCAGGAATGCTGTCATCCTGAAAGAGGACAACACCTTCCTGCTCGACCGACACACTGGCACTCCCACGGGGCAGTACCTCAGCATCCGGAGCAATCTACTCGAGCACAGACTGCTGGCCTGCTGCGGCACCGCGAGAGCCCCGGGGCAATGTGGCCAACCCAGTCAGTGCTTGCATTACCTCAACTGAGACTGCATGAGAGCAGTCTGAGATTGGATGGCAGCAGCCAGTGACTGAATTGCAGCACTAAGCAGTTACATTGCGTTGGCCTGTGCTTCAGCGGAGTGCTCCACACTCCTTGCCAGTCCATCAATGCTTTCGGGCACCCTTGCCGTTGCACCCATGAGCTCAGTGTGCATGCTCAAGGCCTAGCTATTCATTTCCGCGATGCCACGCTCCTCCTCTGCATCCAGTGCAGCAGGACTCACTTGCCTACTCGCCCTCTGGGGAGATGGCCCCCGAGCTTCCCTACCCCCATGGTGTTGCTGCAGCCTGCTGGGTCCCGGAGCTTAGTCCTCAACAGACCCTTCCCCCCTGCTCCCCTCCAGGGAAGGCGTGGTCCCAGTGTGGGCATGGGCTCCCTCGGGAGACGCAGGCGGTGAGACTCCGGCTTCCTCTTCCTCCTCGCCTGGGGCATCGCTGCCACTGGTTGGTTGAGGGACAGGCTGCTCAGCTGGTGGTTCACTATCTGAAAGCAGGGAGATACAAGAGTGACTTTAGCATCAGGACAGGGGGCAGTAAGGGAGCATGGACTGGAGGCATTTAGTAAGTTGGATTGAAAGTCTAAAAGGCTGGTGTTGTGAGGGGCAAGTGGAATGAGAGAGGAGAGAAAGCTGATGAACACACCATTGCTGTCCCCAAGGGGGTCGACCTCTACAGAGGCCATGGCACCTATCACCTGGCTGGCAACGGTCCAGTGCACGCGCGCCTCCAAATCGCTGAGGGTCTGCAGCTCAGCTGGTCCTCCACCCGTGCATTGCTGCTGGTGCCTGTTATGATATAGCTTGGCCTACAAGAAAAAGGACGGCGTCTGGAGCAATGTGCTTGCCTGATGTGCCTCCCATAGTTGAATAGCCCTTAATGTATGAAAGATGTGGAATGTGTGTGTATGTTTTATGAGATGGCCATAGGTCTTGGATGAGTGTTGGGCATTTGGGGTTTTTAAACCCTCTGGCACAGAGTGAAGTTGAGATGGAGGGATGTAGAGGAATTGAAAAGCAGCCACTCACCCTGACCACCCGAGTGAGGTCGTTGAACTTCCTCCGACATTGGATGTGGGTCCTGGGCACCAGGCTCCTGGAGGAGACATGCTGAGCCACCTCCCTCCAGACTCTTCTGTATTCAGGTGACAATGGCCTCCTGTCACTCTGTGGGTTGAGCACTGCCCCTCGCAGCTCCACATTGCCAACCAGAGCCACCAAGGCCCGGTCGCTGAAGCGCTGAGCTCTTTCCCTGAGCCTCTCCATTGTACTTTCTAGCAGAATTGATGTACAGGTTTGTCCAGGCTGAGATTCAAGGCAGCAATGAGCAGGGTGTGGCTGAAGAGCAAGATCAACCCTCCCCTTTAAGAATGGCCGGTGCCAGTCTGTCTGTGTTCCATTGCTAACTGACATCACCTGAGCTTCGCCAACGCTCTGAGGTAGCGCCTCGCTCCTCAGCGTTAGCGCCTTAAGAGAGGTGTGTCTTGCCTGATTTAGCGCTCCAATCACCTCCAGGGGCTAAGTTTGCAGTTGGAGGTGATAATTAGCACCAGGCGCTAAACTTCAAATCAAATCAAATCAAATCAACTTTTATTGTCATTGTTAGTGCACAAGTGCAGTACAACGAAATGTAGGCTTGCGGCTCCCGAGAGTGTACATTTGGATTAAGACATTTAAACATTCAACATACATTTGGCTTGTAGTATATTAACATAAATATAACCATAATAAAGTGCATTGGCAGATGTGCAGGCTTTAGAGTTTATTTGTGGAGTTCAGTAGGATGACAGCCCTGGGAAAGAAGCTGTTCCTAAATCTGGTCGTACGGGTGCGAATGCATCTGTAGCATCTCCCAGATGGCAGGAGGGCGAACAGACTGTGGCTGGGGTGGGTAGGGTCTTTGATGATGGACCGTGACCTCCGTAGACAGCGTTTCTGGTATATGTGCTCTATGGTCGGTAGCCGGGTGCCGGTAATGCGTTGGGCAGTTTTGACTACCCGCTGCAGGGCTTTCCGGTCATAGTAGCTACAGCTGCCATACCATACTGTGATACAGTTTGTCAGGATGCTCTCTATAGTGCAGTGGTAAAAGTTAGAGAGGATCAGGGGTGACAGATTACATCCCTTCAGCCTCCTTAGGAAATATAGGCGCTGCTGGGCCTTCTTCACCAGAGAGGAGGTGTTGAGGGACCAGGAGAGGTCTTCCGTGATGTGGACTCCGAGGAACTTAAAGCTGTCCACCCTTTCCACCACAGCCCCATTGATGTGGATGGGGGTGTGACTTCTGCCTTTGGACTTCCTGAAGTCCACAAGGATTTCTTTGGTTTTCTTGGTGTTAAGGGCCAGGTTGTTATCGGCGCACCACTTCACGAGATGCTGGACCTGCTCCCTGTAGGCTGACTCATCGTTGTTGGTGATCTGGCCTACTACCGTGGTGTCATCCGCAAACTTGATGATGGTGTTGGAACCATTAACAGCCACACAGTCGTGGGTGAAGAGGGAGTAGAGGAGGGGGCTCAGCACACATCCTTGTGGGGCCCCCGTGTTCAGGGTCAGGGGGGGGGGAGGTGTGGTTACCTAATTTGACAGACTGGGGTCTGTTTGTTAGGAAGTCCAGGGTCCAGTTGCAGAGGGAAGTGTTCAGGCCAAGAGTTTGGAGTTTGGTGGCCAGCTTGTTGGGGATGATAGTGTTGAATGCTGAGCTGTAGTCTATGAACAGCATTCTGATGTAGGTCTCCTTACCATCTAGGTGATTGATGCGCCATCAATTACTCAAAAGACTGAGGTTGAGCGAGTAACAACCAGGCTTTTATTAACTAAAGAATGAAGGTCTTGTCTCGAGTGGTCGACCTGTCCAGAATACTAAGGGACTGGGAGGTAGTCACTTATATACCTGGAATAGTGGGAGGAGTCAGCCGAGGCATGTCCAGACCTGTACCTAGTGGAATACACATACAGACACAGACAGGTATGACAGCGGTTTACCACATTCACCCCTTGTTTAAAAATGAGTCCGGCGGGGTGAAGTGTATTTAAAAGTTCATGTATTGGAGTCTCTCCGGAGGTCTTGTCTGCCGCTGTGATCGACGTAGCGACGGCAGGGGTGGTGGAGCTTCCGGCGTCGCGTCCCGTGTAGGCTCGGGCCCTGGAGTGTAGTCCTCGTGGGTGACGGTCCAAGGCGAGCCGGCTGCTGGGGTTGGATATCGGGTCGTGGGGTGGGGGGGGGGTGGTAATGGGTAGTGGGTTACAGCGGTCCCCGAGGGTGCGAGGTCTCGTATGGAGACTGTGTCCTCCCGCCCGTCCGGGTACGCAATGTAAGCGTACTGGGGGTTGGCGTGGAGGAGGTCGACCCTCTCGACCAGGGGGTCCGTTTTATTGGCCCTCACGTGTCTTCTCAGTAATACCGGCCCTGGGGACGTTAGCCATGGCGGTAACGATGTCCCCGATGTGGACTTCCTTGGGAAGACAAACATTTTCTCGTGAGGGGTGGCATTGGTGGCAGTGCAGAGCAGTGACCGAATCGAGTGGAGTGCATCGGGGAGCACCTCCTGCCAGCGGGAGGTCGGAAGGCCCCTAGACTTTAAGGCTAGTAGGGCGGCCTTCCAAACTGTTGCATTCTCTCTTTCCACCTGTCCGTTCCCCCGGGGGTTGTAACTGGTGGTCCTGCTTGTGGCTATACCCCTAGCGAGCAGGTACTGGCGGAGTTCGTCGCTCATAAACGATGAGCCCCGGTCGCTATGGATATAGCTGGGGAAACCGAACAGGGTGAAGAGGCTGTTCAGAGATTTAATGACCGTGGCACTGGTCATGTCCGGGCAGGGGATAGCGAACGGGAACCGGGAGTACTCGTCAATGATGTTGAGGAAGTACACATTGCGGTTGGAGGAGGGGAGAGGCCCTTTGAAATCGACGCTCAGGCGTTCGAAAGGGCGAGTGGCTTTTATCAGGTGGGCTCTGGTCTATAAAAGTGCGGTTTGCACTCAGCGCAGACTTGGCAGTTCTTGGTCATGGTCCTGACCTCCTCGATGGAGTAAGGCAGGTTGCGGGCCTTGATGAAGTGGAAGAACCTGGTGACCCCCGGGTGGCAGAGGTCATTGTGGAGGGCCCTCAGCCTATCGATCTGCGCGCTGGCGCAGGTGCCACGCGATAGGGCGTCTGGGGGTTCATTGAGCTTCCCAGGCCAGTACAAGATCTCGTAATTGTAGTGGAAAGTTCGATTCTCCACCTCAAGATCTTGTCATTTTTGATTTTGCCCCTCTGCTTGTTGTTGAACATAAAAGCAACTGAACGCTGGTCAGTGAGCAGGGTAAATCGTTTTCCGGCCAGGTAGTGCCTCCAATGATGCACAGCCTCCACGATAGCCTGGGCCTCCTTCTCGACCGCAGAGTGTCTGGTCTCCGGGCCCTGGAGGGTTCGTGAGAAGAATGCCACAGGTCTCCCCGCCTGATTAAGGGTGGCGGCCAGAGCGAAGTCGGACGCATTGCTTTCCACCTGGAAGGGGATGGATTCGTCCACTGCGTGCATGGTGGCTTTGGCAATGTCTTCCTTGATACGGTGGAAGGCTAAGCGGGCCTCTGCCGTCATGGGAAAAGAGGTGGACTTGATCAGCGGACGGGCTTTGTCTGCATAGTAGGGGACCCACTGAGCGTAGTAGGAAAAAAACCCTAGGCACCTCTTCAGAGCTTTTAGGCAGTGGGGCAGTGGGAGTTCCATAAGGGGACGCATTCGGTCCGGGTCGGGACCGATGACCCCGTGTTCCACAACACAGCCAAGGATGGCGAGGCGGTCTGTGCGGAATATGCACTTCTCCTTGTTATATGTCAGGTTCAGGAGTTGGGCGGTGCGGAGGAATTTCTCGAGGTTTGCGTCATGGTCCTGCAAGTCATGGCCGCAGATGGTCACATTATCTAGGTAAGGGAAAGTGGCCTGCAGCTCGTTTTGATCGACCATCCGGTCCATCTCCCTTTGGAAGACGGAGACCCCGTTGGTAACGCCGAAGGGAACCCTAAGGAAGTGATAGAGGCGGCCGTTTGCCTCAAAAGCAGTATACTGGCGGTCTTCAGGGCTGATGGAGAGCTGGTGGTACGCTGATTTCAGGTCAATGGTCGAAAAGACGCGGTACTGCGCGATCTGGTTGACCATGTCAGCTATGCGGGGGAGTGGGTAGGCGTCCAGCAGGGTGTAGCGGTTTATTGTTTGGCTGTAGTCGATGACCAGGCGTTGTTTCTCGCCGGTCTTAACGACCACAACCTGGGCTCGCCAGGGGCTGGAGCTGCCCTCAATAATCCCCTCCTTCAGGAGCCGTTCCACTTCGGTTTTGATGAAAACCCTGTCCCCGGCACTGTATCGCCTGCTCTTTGTGGCGATGGGCTTACAGTCGGGGGTGAGGTTAGCAAACAATGGGGGGGGTGGGACTCTGAGTGTGGAGAGGTTGCATCTGGTGCGCGGCGGGCAATTTGGAGGCTGCTGGCTACGGACTGTGAGTGGGGGGAGGGGGCCACCGTACGCCATCGTAATGCTTTTGAGGTGGCACTGGAAATCCAACCCCAGTAGAACGGCAGCGCAGAGGTCGGGCAGGACCAGGAGTTTAAAATTATTGAACACAGTCCCGTCTACTACTAGTGTCACCACGCAGTAGCCGCCAATGTCCGCTGACTGGGACTCGGAGGCCATAGAAATCCGCTGGTGCGCAGGCAGGACTGGGAGAGAGCAACGCCGCACCGTGTCGGGGTGGATGAAGCTCTCTGTGCTCCCGGAGTCAAAAAGGCAGTTTATTGCATGGCCGTTTACCTTAACGTCCATTTTGGACCGAGTTAGCTGGTGCAGTCTCGTTTGGTCCAGCGTCACAGAGGCCAGCGTAGGGGTCGGTGTGTCGCTGCGAGTATCAGATGGGGGGGGGTTGGCGGTCTGCTGCGTCCCGGCTGGTGTCCAAGATGGCGGCGTCCATGATTCCCATGTGGCTGGAGTCGTCCAAGATGGCTGCTGCTGCGGTGGTTCACACATGGCTGGGGAGGCCCAAGATGGTGGCCCGCACGGCCCACACGCGGCGCTGTTGGGGGCCCAAGATGGCGGCTCGCACGGCCCACACGCGGCGCTGCTGGCGTTCGGGGTGGCTTTGGCCTTGCAGACGCTGGCGTAGTGTCCCTTTTTCCCGCAGCCCGAGCAGGTCGCATTCTTTGCCGGGCAGCGTGCTCTGGGGTGTTTGGCCTGGCCACAGAAGTAGCATTTCTGGCCTTGGGATACTGCTGTCTGGCTTTGGGACACTGCTGCGGTGGTTGGGCCGTTGTTGGGCTGTGGCTGGGGTGGCACGGTGCTATGGGGCTGTCCTACCGTGTCCCAGGTTGTCGTTCCCCGCGGCGTCCACGGTGCAGAGGAGTAGGCATCCATGCCCCGGAAGGCTGCGTCCAGCGTTAGTGCGATGTCGGAGGCTTTGTCGAGGGTGAGGTCACTCTGCTCCAGCAGTCGCTGTCGGGTGTAGTTGGACCTGTGGCCCGCTACGAAGGCATCCCGGATCAGTTCCTCCGTGTACTTAGTGGGCGTTACCGCCTTACACCCACAGGCCCGGCCAAGCACGGACAGTGCTTGGAGGTATTCCTCAGTCGATTCCCCAGGTTGTTGCTTGCGACTCCCCAGAAGGTGCCTAGCGTATACTTCGTTCACAGGGCGCGTGTACTGGGTCTTGAGGAGCTGGAGGGCGGCTGTGTATGAGGTCGCGTCCCGGATGACTGAGTACACTCGGTGGTTCACCTTGGAGAACAGGACAGACAGTTTGTCCGCATCCGTTTCGACCGCAGTGGAGGCAGTCAGGAATGTCTCGAAGCACGTGAGCAAACTTGGTGGAAGCGTCCGCTTCCCGACTGTCCAGGTCCAGGCATGCTGGTGTGAGGATCTTCTCCATTATAAAAAATTTAGTTAATAAAATTGATGCACCATCAATTACTCAAAAGACTGAGGTTGAGCGAGTAACAATCAGGCTTTTATTAACTAAAGAATGAAGGTCTTGTCTCGAGTGGTCGACTCGTCCAGAATACTAAGGGACTGGGAGGTAGTCACTTATATACCTGGAATAGTGGGAGGAGTCAGCCGAGGCATGTCCAGACCTGTACCTAGTGGAATACACATACAGACACAGACAGGTATGACAGTGGTTTACCACAGTGATTCAGTGCCGAGTGTAGAGCAGTTGTGATTGCATCCTCCGTTGATCTGTTTGCACGATAGGCAAACTGGTGTTGGTCAAGGGAGGCAGGAACACTGGCTTTGATGTGGGCTAAGACCAGTCTCTCGAAACACTTCATTATGATGGGTGTGAGTGCGACAGGTCGATAGTCGTTCAGGCACGTCACAGCCGTTTGTTTTGGCACAGGAGTAATGGTAGCAGTCTTGAAGCATGTAGGGACTACTGCCTGGGCCAATGACAGATTGAAGATGGCGGTGAAGACATCAGCCAGCTGATCAGCACATTCCTTGAGTACCCGTCCAGGGATGCTATCCGGTCCAGCAGCCTTTCGTGTGTTCACTCCGCGTAGAACACCCCTTACGTCGGAGGTCGACAGAGTGAGCACCTGGTCTTCCGGGGGTGGCAAGGCTTTGGTAGCCGGCTCCCTGTTGTCCCTGTCGAAGCGAGCGTAGAAGTTGTTAAGCTCCTCCGGAAGGGAGGCATCGCTAACCGGGGGACTGGTGTTTTTGCCCTTGTAGTCAGTGATGGACTGGATGCCTTGCCACATGCGCCGGGGGTCCGAGTTGTTGCGGAAGTGATCCTCTATCCGCAGTGTCTGTTTCCTTTTGGCAGTCCTGATACCCTTTTTTAGGTTGGTCCTAGCTGCAGTGTAAGCCGCCGCGTTGCCAGATTTAAATGCTGCGTCGCGTGCTTTCAACAGTGAGCGGACCTCTCCGTTCATCCAGGGTTTCTGGTTGGGGTATGTCCTGATATTTTTATGGGTCGTGACGACCTCGACGCAGCTGTTGATGTAGAATAGCACTGTGGATGCGTATTCCTCGATGTCATTATGGGCAAACATGCCCCAATCAGTGCGTTCGAAGCAGTCCTGAAGCTCCGATACTGCCCCCTCTGGCCATACTTTCACTGCTCTCACTGATGTTCTCCCTCTTTTGATGAGCGGTTTGTATGCCGAGGCTAGAAACAGGGAGAGGTGGTCAGACTTCCCAAGGTGGGGGTAGGGAATGGCCTTATAAGCGTCTACAATGCTCGTGTAGACTTGATCCAGTGTGTTCTCCCCTCTTGTGGGGCAGGAGACATTCTGGTGGAATTTCGGTTGTACAGTTTTTAGGTTTATGTGGTTGAAGTCCCCCGCGACGATAAAAGCTCCGTCTGGGTGCGCAGTTTGTTGTTCGCTGATGGCCCTGTAGAGGTCCTTCAGTGCTAGTTTGGCATTAGCGTGTGGTGGGATGTAGACCGCAGTGATGATAACAGCCGTGAATTCCCGAGGCAGAAGGGTCTGCACCTTACCATGTGGAATTCCAAATCAGCCGAGCAGGATCTATCAATTATATCAGTGTTAGTGCACCAGGCATTGTTAGTGTAAATGCACAAACCGCTTCCCTTGCTCTTACCGGAGTCTGCAGTTCTGTCAGCGCGGAAGACCGTGCGTCCTTCTAGTTGGATGGTGGTGTCAGGGATGCCGTTGTTCAGCCAGGTCTCTGTGAAGATCATGGCGCAGCATTCCTTTGTCCTTTTCTGTGTGGAGAGATCCAGTTTGATCTAATCCATTTTGTTCTCCAGTGACCTGACGTTGACCAGGAAAATACTTGGGAGGGAGGGTTTGTGTGGGGCCCTCTTCAGCCTGTTTTGGATACCTGCCCTCTTACCCCGCTTCTGCTTGCGTTCTCTGCGCGGTCTGCGCTGACTTCCGACTGGGGAAGGACGCCACGCTGGTCCCGGGGGTCGGGCGATGTCGGGAGGCAGATCGATGTCGCCGAGTGTAAGCCGCAAGCAGTCGGCCCCGATGTCTAGGAGCGTCTGCCGGCTGTACGGTAGGTCAGCCTTTAATTTCCGAATCAGCAGAGTCCAGAAGAGACTCAGAAGGAGGGTGAAAATGCTCAGTCTCGGGAGAGACAAAGCCGCTGCGTCCGTGCGCGCCGCCATCTTTTTTGGATTTTGTGCCCGGCCGATAATTGCACCCCAAAGTGGGGGCGATACCAAATTTCTCCTCCCATATATGTTTTAATATAGTTTGGTCCCAATTACAAAAACACATATCCTAAGCAAATGGGACCCATTAGGTGTCAGCCATGGCTCAGTGGTAGAATTCTCACTTCTGAGTCAGAAAGTTGTGGGTTCAAGTCTCACTCCAGCGACTTTTGAAATTAAACTGAACTTTAGACACACATATTATCCATTACCAAGACAATTTACTTCCACCTCCACAACATTGCTCACCTCCTCCCTATCTCCACACCTCCACTGAGACCATTTAATGTTCCTTTGTCACCTCTAAACTCAATGACTCAAACAATCTCATCATTGACCCTCCATGAACTCTGCCTTGTCCAAAACTCAGCTGACCATATCCTATTCCACGCTAATTATTGCTTACCCATCACCCCTGTCCTTGCTGATGTATACTTGGTCCTTGTCCCCAAATCCTTGTTGTTGTCTATAAATCCCTGAATAGCCTTCCCCACGCTAACTTCTGCAATCTCCTCAAGCACTACATCCTCTGCAGAACAGTCTGTTCCTCTGACTCCTGGGCCTTCATCTACCCATTGGTGGGAGTGAGTGCCTTCAGCCACCTCGGTCCTACTCTTTGGAATTCTCTTTCTACCTCTCCACCTATTCCTCCATCTTTATAAACCTCCTCTTCAACCAAGCTGTTGATTCTGCTTAATTTCAACAAAAGCAGGAAATTATGGAAACACTCAACAAATCAGAGCAAAGAGATGAGGTTAAAGGTAGTTACTCAGACTGTCGGTAGGTAGGGAGCAGTGTTCCACAACGATCAGTGCTGGGACCATTGCTGTTCATCAGTTACATAAATGATTTGGACTCAGGAATCGGAAGTACAATTTCAAAATTTGTCGATGACAACCAAATTGGGGTTTTGTTAATACAGAGGAAGACTGCGACAAAATACAAGAAGACGCTAATAAACTTGCAGAGTCGGTGTGTAAATGGTGTGGCGACACGCCACCACTGGACATAATCCGCTCACGGCGGCACAGACAGTCTAAGCAGAAGCCCCCAGCCGGGGGCCCTTTCCTCCAGCAACTTGTTTCCCGCAGGGACAGGCTGCCGGGAGCACTTCCTGCCTGGGAAGTATTTAAGTGGATGCGCGGGCTTTTCTAGTTCCTGTTTGTCACGTGGTTGGAATAAAGCAGTTGTGTTTTCAATAGCTCTGGTCTCGACTCCCACGTTTGCCGCGGTATCTCAACACTGGTGACCCCGACGCTCAGGACGAATCCTAAGCTAGCATGGCGGATACAAACGCAGTCACGGTTAAATTACCAGACTTTTGGGAGAACCTCGCCGAAGCCTGGTTCGCTCAAGCTGAGTCCAGATTCTGGCTGAAAGGCATTACAGTCGACGCCACGAAGTACGACTACCTCGTCGCCTCGCTCACCTACGCTACAGTCCCCAAGGTTTGGGCAGCGCTGCAGAATCCACCAACGGAGGGCAAGTACGAACATCTGAAGGCTGCGCTACTTAAAAAATTTCAAACGTCCTCTTACCAGTGCCACTGCCAACTCCTGGACCTCCCCGGCCTTGGTGATGCTTCACCATCAGACCTGCTTTCCCACATGCTGTCCCTCTCAGACGACAAAAACCCCGGCGCCCTTTTTCGCACGCTTTTCATTCGGCAGCTCCCCGCCAGCATCCGCCCGCTCATTGTGGAGTCTGACTCCACGGACCTGAATGATATAGCCGAAAAGGCCGACCGGCTGCTCTCTGCACAGGCCGCTCGCGACGTCGCGCCCGACCTCACGGCAACGACCACGCGGTCTCCCCGGGCCGCTAGGCCCGACCGCCCTACCACTCCGGGTCACTGCTACTACCACACCCGTTTTGGCGCTAGGGCTCAACGCTGCATGCCACCGTGTACCTTCAAACCCCCCCCCGCACCGGCCCCCGCGATGGCCGCGGGGCAGAAGGAGCCCCTACTGTACGTCACTGACGACAGAACCAACCGCCGATTTCTGTGCGACACAGGGGCCCAGCACAGCATCACCCCCGCCTCCGCCCTCGAGATCCAACGCGGCACACGGGGTATCACACTGGCTGCAGCCAACGGCTCTGAAATCCGCACATATGGCACCCGCATGGTCACGCTCGACCTCGCGGGCCGCTGCTACCGCTGGGAGTTCCTCACAGCCAAGGTCCTCTGCCCACTCATCGGCGCCGACTTCCTACGCGCCCACGGCCTCCTTGTCGACATTCCGAGGCACCGCCTCGTCGACATCAACACTATGGCCCCCATCCCCGGCGCCTTTACCCCGGCCCCTTCGGCCGGCCTGACGACCGACTGCCTCGCCAGAGCCACGGACGACTACTCGGCACTCCTAGCTGAGTTTCCCGCCCTCACTAACCCGACCTTTTCGGCCAAAGCCGCCAAGCACGGTGTGGAACACTATATCCCCACCACCGGCCCCCCAGTTTCTGCCCACGCCCGCAGACTCAACCCGGCCAAGCTGGAAATCGCGCGTGCCGAGTTCACCACCATGGAACAACTCGGCATCATCCGCCGCTCCAGCAGCCCTTGGGCCTCGCCCCTCCACATCGCCCCCAAGCCCGGCGGAGGCTGGCGCCCTTGCGGGGACTACCGCCGCCTCAACGACGCCACCACCCCCGATCGATACCCGGTGCCACACATCCAGGACTTCTCGGCCCGACTGGCCGGACGAACCGTCTTTTCCAAAGTCGACCTGGTGCGCGGTTACCACCAAGTCCCCGTACACCCCGCGGACATCCCCAAAACGGCCGTCATCACCCCATTCGGCCTGTTCGAGTTCCTGAGGATGCCCTTCGGCCTCAAGAATGCAGCACAGGCTTTCCAGCGCCTTATGGACTCAGTCCTCCGGGACCTGAACTTCCTATTCGTCTATCTAGATGACATTCTCGTGGCCAGCTCCTCCAAACAGGAACACCTCGAACACCTTCGCATCCTGTTCGGGCGCCTAGCCCAACACGGGCTCATCCTCAGCCCGGTGAAGTGCCAATTTGGCCTAACCGAGATCGATTTTCTCAGTCACCACATCACCCCTGCTGGGGCTGTCCCCCTGCCCAACAAGGTGCAGGCCGTCCAGCAATTCCCCCGCCCCACAACCATCAAGGGCCTCCAGGAGTTCCTCGGGATGGTGAACTTCTACAACAGGTTCATCCCCAGAGCCGCAGCCCTCATGAAGCCCCTATACGACTCCCTCCGAGGAAAATCCGGCAAGATGGACGTAGCCTGGACCACTGACACGGCAGCCGCCTTCGACGCCACCAAAAACGCGCTCGCCGACGCCACTCTGCTCGCGCACCCGAGGGCCCATGCCCGGGTCGCGCTCACCACCGACGCCTCCGACCACGCGGTCGGGGCCGTGTTTGAGCAGTGGGTCAATGGCGCGTGGCAGCCACTTGCCTTCTACAGCCGCCAACTGCGCCCCCCGGAGGTCAAATACTCCACTTTCGACCGCGAGCTTCTCGCACTCCACCTGTCGGTCCGCCATTTCAGGTTCCTCCTGGAAGGCCGCCCCTTCACCGCGTATGTGGACCACAAGCCACTCACATACGCGATGGCCAAGCACACCGAACCCTGGTCCGCTAGGCAGCAACGCCAGCTCGCAGCCGTCTCCGAGTTTACTACGGACATTCAGCACGTCTCCGGTAGAGACAACGTGGTCGCCGACTGCCTTTCCCGTCCTGCCGTCTGTGCGAATCACCTTGCGGTCGACTACGCACAACTAGCAGCGGCCCAGCTCACGGACCCAGACCTCCTCTCGGCGGCTACCAGCCTGCCAGGGCTACGCCTAGCCAAGGTCGCGCACGGGCCCGAAGCCACGGCAGTCATGTGCGACATCTCACTCGGCCAACCCAGGCCGGTCGTCCCTGAGACCTGGCGCCGCCGCGTTTTCGACGCGCTCCACGGGCTCTCTCACCCGGGTTCCCGCGCATCCGTCAAACTCCTCTCCAAGCGCTTCGTCTGGCGCGGCCTCAGCAGAGATGTTCGGACTTGGGCCACCTCCTGCCTCGCCTGCCAATGGGCTAAGGTACAGCTGCACACCAAAGCACCCCTGGGGGACTTCGAGGTACCCAGCCGCCGCTTCGACCATGTACACGTCGACATCGTCGGTCCCCTGCCGCCATCGCAAGGCCAAACTTATCTCCTCACGATGGTCGACCGCTACACACGCTGGCCTGAGGCAGTGCCGCTGACCTCCACCACCACAGCCGACATCGCCAGGGCATTCGTTAACACCTGGGTTGCGAGGTTCGGCGTACCGGCCGACATAACCTCCGACAGAGGCGCCCAGTTCACCTCCGAACTCTGGACGGCCACAGCACGCAACCTCGGGGTGACGCTCCACCGCACCACGGCGTACCACCCGCAGGCCAACGGACTTTGTGAACGCTTCCACAGGTCACTCAAGGCCTCACTCCACGCCGGCCTGCAGGACAGTACCTGGACTGACTGCCTACCGTGGGTGCTACTCGGCCTATGCACCGCGGTCAAGGAAGACCTCCAGTCCTCGGCAGCGGAGTTAGTCTACGGACAACCGCTGCGCGTCCTAGGCGAATTCCTTCCGGAGCCTACCAAGCCTTGGTCGGCCGAACAGCAGCGGCTCGACTCTTTCTCTTCTGCTCAGCAGTTTGTCCCACTTCCGGTCAACCGACACGGCGAACTCGCACCTCACGTCCCGCCAAATTTACAGCAGGCGCGCTTCGTCTTCGTGCGACACAACGCGCACCGCGGGCCCCTGCGACCCCCGTACGACAGTCCGTACGAGGTACTACAAACCGGGGACAAGGTCTTCAAGCTGCGACTCGGCGACAGGGTCGAGACAGTCTCCATCGACCGGCTCAAACCAGCACACACAGAACCAGGGGAACAGGTCCCCGTGGCCCAGCCTCCAACTAGAGGCCGTCCCCCCGGCAAGCCAGCACAGCCGGCGGCGAACCGCCCGACCCAACCAGCCAGACCGGCGACCACTCAGAGCCGCTGCGGCAGAACCATTAGACCACCGTCACGACTCGTCCACTCCTCCTAAGCGGATTCTGGGGGGAGCTCTGTGGCGACACGCCACCACTGGACATAATCCGCTCACGGCGGCACAGACAGTCTAAGCAGAAGCCCCCAGCCGGGGGCCCTTTCCTCCAGCAACTTGTTTCCCGCAGGGACAGGCTGCCGGGAGCACTTCCTGCCTGGGAAGTATTTAAGTGGATGCGCGGGCTTTTCTAGTTCCTGTTTGTCATGTGGTTGGAATAAAGCAGTTGTGTTTTCAATAGCTCTGGTCTCGACTCCCACGTTTGCCGCGGTATCTCAACAATGGCAAATTAATTTCAATATAAATAAGTGTGAGATGGAGCATTTTGGTAGGAAGAATGAGGAGGACATATACTCCTTAAAAAAGAAGGGGGAAAAATTCAGTGGCGCCCCCTTTGGGAGCGCTATTTTTAGTGCCCCGAAAAAGTTAGCGCCCCTGTGTCGTAAATTCAGTGGTAGCCCCCCAAGCAGGAGGGGGGGGGGCGCTACTGGAAGTGCTCCCCCTCCTTCCTGGGGCACTACAAGTGAATATCATGGCACTACATGCAACAGCGCCACGCGCGTCGGCACATTGCGCTGCAATATTGCAGGCCTCCCTCCTCTGATTAATGGGGGGGGGGCCTAGCACCGGGGCCCTGCTGGTCCACCAGGGAGCGGGGTGCCAGGAAAGCAGCCCAGCACTCAATCAAGAGGAGTGCTGGGCTGAGCGATCGCGGCCGGCACCCCGAATAAAAAAGGGGAAGGGGGCAGGTGCTGGCAGGCGGACAATAAAGAAATGGCTGCCCTTTAAATTGCATTGCCGCCACCTTGAATATACTCAATGACTGAGCATCCACTGCCTCTGGGGTAGAGAATTCCAAAGATTCACAACCCTCTGAGTGAAGAAATTTCTCCTCATCTCAGCCCTAAATCCTGAGTCATTGAGTATATTCAAGGCTGAGATAGATAGATTTCTGGACTCTAGGGGAATCAAGGGATATGGGGATCGAGTTGGAAAGTGGAGTTGAGGTCGAAGATCAGCCATGATCTTATTGAATGGCGGAGCAGGCTCGATGGGCTATAGAGCCTACTCCTGTTCCTAATTCTTATCTTCTTAAATGGCTGACCCCTTATCCTGAGACAATGCCCCCCAGTTCTAGACTCTCCAGCCAAGGGAAACAGCCCCTCAGCATCTACCCTGTCAAGCTCTCTCAGAATCTTGTATGTTTCAATGAGCTCACCTATCATTCTTCTAAACTCCAGTGAGTATAGGCTCAAGCTACTCAATCTCTCATCTGTATAGGGCACCCATCTCATCCCAGGAATTAATCTAGTGAACCTTGTTGTTTTAAAGATCATGTAATTTCAAATATGTTAATTTATCTGTCTTCACAATGTCCTCTTCAGTTATTCCTTAAAGAAAGTTCAACTGACATCATCAGTGCTTACCACTAAACAATTTTTTTAAAACAGCAACAGAAAAACAATCATTCGTTAATCTTTGTAATATTTAGATTTTTTTTATAAAGAGTACTGCTGATGTAATTCCTTTTTATCACTATGAAAATTCAAAAAATCCTCTTATTTATGATAAGTTAAAGTAAAAGTAGTTGAAAGATGATGCATATATTTCAAAAATTACATTCTATTTGCATGTTTGTTTATTTTTGTTTTCCTCGACACAAGGCTGATTCTTAGAAAAGTTAAAGACTTGCAGTGCAGTTGTCCCTGACAATTGGATGTACCAATCTGTTCTTCATTTTGTAATGACACATCACCTCTGCTTTCAAATATCTTGCAATGGTAAACCAATAATTGTTTATTCAAACAGACTAGTTTTACAACTTGATATTTATTGATTACTAGTCTAGCGAGGGAAATGGAATAACAGTAGATAGCTCCCATGTGGACCTAGCACCAGCAGAAGCATGATGGGAAGAAAGGCCTCCTGCTATGCCATTATGAAAATGCTACCTCTTTGAAATAATTCTTAAATTATTATGTTATTTTTTTTTTAGTTTGATAGTTCCAACTACTCTGCAGAAATTAAATGTACAACATTGTTTGAAAAACAGCGGCATCACTGGAACCAATCCAAAATTCACCACTAAACCAATATAGATTAATTACAATTAATGTTCGTTAGTTAATTTGATAATTACATTTAATATTCTTTAATTAATTCACATCCATGTATGGTATAAACAGAATATATTTAGAATAACATGGCATAAGATTTATGTCTCACAATGGTGCTGGTCTTAGCTTTGACACACATGAGTTATCAATTCAACCTATGTGTGGGATATAAATCATGTCCTGTGTGTCTCCTTGATGTATCTTCTATGTGTATGCCAGATAAGTGAATAAAACATTGTTGAAAATTGATTGTATTATGTATTGTTCTAGGAGGCCTACGGCAGTTCTGGACATTAAGGATAATAGTATTCATTGTATGTCAAAAATCTGTTTTCTATCAAACTTCTTCAGCTTAGTCTTTTTACAGCTTGAAATGACATTGGATTATTGCTAAAATAGTTTGTTTGAGAATGTGCTTCAAATACAAAATTTGCTCAGTTTCTTTACAAGTGGCATGGCTATGAAAAATAAGGGTACATTTTATGAATTCAGGCTCCCAACAGACAAAGCTTGTAAAATTATCCCTATACTGTCCAGAAGAAAATACTTAGATATTTTCATTTGAACGTCACATTTCTGGCAAAACATTTTTTGTATCAATAAATTTTGAACATCAAAGAAAATTGGAGACATTTGGGCAGATGTTCTAATCAGACCTCCAGTCAGGCATTTGTCAGGTGGTGCATTATTAGCACTTGCTTGATTGTTAATTAACATAGAAACATAGAAGATAGGAGCAGGAGTAGGCCATTCGGCCCTTCGAGCCTGCTCCGCTGTTCAATGAGATCATGGCTGATCATCCAAATTCAGTACCCTGTCCCTGCCTTCTCCCCATATCCCTTGATCCCTTTAGCCTCAAGAAATATATCCAACTCTTTCTTGAATATATTTAATGAACTGGCCTCCACCGCCCTCTGTGGAATGCCACAGGTTCACCACTCTCTGGGTGAAGAAATTCCTCCTCATTTCAGTCCTAAATGGCTTACCCCTTATCCTGAGATTGATAGCTTTTTGTTAGCCAAAGGTATTAAGTGATCTTGCCTGATTTTGTGGAGTCAACTTCATTTACATAACGTCGACAAGCTCTCAGTCCTGGTGTTAGGACTCACCAGGACAGCCAATTACATAGGGTGATGGATAAATTTAAAGGGATTCAGCCACTTAAAAATAAGTGGCTTATTGTGGGACAGAAATCTTGATAGCCTTTACAAAGGCTGCTATATTATTAATATAAAGATATTTCAGCCTTTGCAAAAGATGTCTAAATCAAAAAAATAGCTGTCCCCGAACACTTGGGATAAAGCTTCCTGACCAACAGAGTAGAAGCAGCAAAATAAAAGTTCAGAAAAAGATTCCAAATGCTTCCACTAATGTTACAATAGGACCCTTTCAATTTACATCTGTAAATAACACAATACCTAGCAGCCTTAGACACTCATGAATGTAGAATACACTACCACAAATAATGCAAATAGCATTAAAGCATTTAAGGGGAAGCTAGATAAGCACATGATGGAGAAAGGAATAGAAGGATATGCTGATGGAGTTAGATTAAAAGGGGTGGGATAGGCTTGTGTGGAGCATAAACGCCAGCATAGACCAGTTGGGCCAAATCACCTGTACTTGTGCTATAAAGTAATTAAAGCCTAGATCCCCTGCTCCTTTCTGGGGAAGTATCAGGTATTCCAGGAGCAATGGGTCTGAAATTGGGGCGGAATCTGTCTCCATGTTATCGCCTCTTCCTCACTACACCTGCAACTTCTAAAAAATGGTGTAAGCGGGCTTTTCTTTCACTTAACACCCGCACATTACAAAGTCACTTTTTGAGGCACGTCTGACAGGATCCGGGGCCCCCAGAGATCCTGGCAAATATGTTGTGCTGTGGCTGGGGTAAGTGCGCCTGCTGAAAGTTTGCTGAAAACTTGCCTTACTGGGAAGCATGTCAATTCTGGATTCAACTGGCAATTGATCTAAAAGAGATTGATTGCCATTGGAATTGGGAGCATTGGCAAAGAAGGTTGCAGGCCTCCAAATCTTCAGCTAAAGCAGCCTGTTTATTGCCCCTGCCCTAATGGACAGGCCTAGTGCCACTCCAATGTTCTGCCAGGGTTGCAGAGTGGGTGCCCTCGTAGTGCCATTACTGTCGCAAGTGCCTGCCCCTAATAAGTAGGGGATTTGGGACAGCGTCATGGCAAAGACAGACCCACCTTGCCACACTACAATGGCATAACTGCACCACCAGAATTTCTATATTCCATTTTATGTGGGCTGGTAGTTGACTGAGAACTATTTTGACAAAAATGCTGGGAAGTTGCACAGATGGCTAAATTATGAAATCGGACCCATATTATATTATTAGAAACTGCAAACCGACAGACACATCTGCAGTCAGTACAAAACCTGACCACAAAATTGGAAGGGTTGCAAAACATACTGGATCTCCACCTTTTTTCAATTGGTTGCACCCATTATGCATCTGCTTCTCGTGTATAATAGATTGGAAAATCTACCCTAATATGTCTATTACTGTAAAATTTACTGTAGTCACAACTTTTATGCCATTTAAATATAAGGATGCAGTTTGTACATTGATATTACTTAAAGGAATTTCAGCTAAATGGCAGTTATAAATTAGAATAACAACTGAAACATTACAATTTAAAGCAGTTATTGAAAATATTTTTTATTTGTTCTCAGGATGTGGTTCACCCTGGCAAGGTTGCATTTATTGCCCATCCCTAGTTGTTCCTGAGAGGGTGGTGCTGGTTCATCTCCTTGAATAGCTGCAGTCCTTGTGGTGATAGGAACAGGAGTAGGCCGTTCAGACCGTCGAGCCTGTTACGCTATTCATTGAGATCATGGCTGATCTGCGACCTAACTCCATATACCCGCCTTTCGCCCATGTCCCTTAATACCTTTGGCTAACAAAAAGCTATCAATCTCAGATTTAATATCAATTGCTGTTTGCGGAAGAGAGTTCCAAACTTCTACCACCCTGAAAGGTCTGGCTCTAATTTTTAGACTATGCCCCCTAGTTCTAGAATCCCCAACCAGTGGAAATAGATTCTGTCGATATACCCTACCTGTTCCCCTTAATATCTTGAAAATTTCAATCAGATCACCCCTTAACCTTCTAAATACTAGGGACTACAACCCTAATTGGTGTCATCTTTCCTCGTAACTTAACCTTTGAAGTCTGGGTATCATTCTGGTAAACCTACGCTGCACTCCCTCCAAGGTCAATATATCCTTCCTACGGTATGGTGCCCAGAACTGCCCACAATACTCCAGGTGTGGTCTAACCAGGGTTTTATACAGCTGCAGCATAACTTCTACCTCCTTGTATTCTAGTCCTCTAGATATAAAGGCCAGCATTGCATTAGCCTTTTTGATTATTTTCTGTACCTGTTCATGACATTTTAATGATCTGTGTACCTGGACCCCCAAGTCTCTTTGGACATCCACAGTTTTTAGCTTATCACCATTTAGAAAGTACCCTGTTCTATCCTTTTTAGGTCCAAAGTGGACATTTGCTTACGTTGAAATCCATTAGCCACACTTTTGCCCATTCACCTAATCTATCAATATCCCTTTGTAATGTTATGCTTTCACCTACACTGCCTACAATGCTGCCTATCATTGTGTCATTGGCAAATTTGGATATATGACTTTCTATGCCACCATCTAAGTCATTAATAAATGTTGTGAATAGTTGAGGCCCCAACACTGGACCCTGCAGGATGCCACTAGTCACTTCCTGCCAATTTCAGTATCTACCCATTATCCCTACTGCCTGTCTCCTGCCACTCAGCCAATTTCCTAACCAGGTCAATAATTTGCCCTCAATTCTGTGGGCTTCTACCTTAGTTAACAGTCTCTTATGTGGGACTTTATCAAATGCCTTCTGGAAGTCCATTTAAATAACATCAATTGACATACCCCTGTCCACTACTTTAGTCACCTCCTCATAGAAACATAGCAAAATAGGAGCAGGAGTAGGCCATTCAGCCCTTCGAGCTTGCTCCGCCATTCAATATGATCATGGCTGATCCTCTATCTCAATACCATATTCCCACTCTCTCCCCAAACCCCTTGATGCCTTTTGTGTCTAGAAATCTATCTATCTCCTTCTTAAATATATTCAGTGACTTGGCCTCCACAACATTCTGTAGTCGAGAATTACACAGGTTCACCACCCTCTGAGTGAAGAAATTTCTCCTCATCTCAGTCCTGAATGTCCTACCCTGTATCCTGAGACTGTGACCCTTTGTTCTAGACCCCCCCCCCAGCCAGGGGAAACATCCTCCCTGCATCCAGTCTGTCTAGCCCTGTCAGAATTTTATACGTTTCAATGAGATCCCCTCTCATCCTTCTAAACTCTAGTAAATACAGGCCTAGTCGACCCAATCTCTCCTCATACTGTCAGGGTTGGGGAGCCACGGGGCCGTGTAGATACGGGGCCGTGCTCTCCGGGCAAGGTAGGTTCTGGATCCAAGTGCAGAAACCAGGCTAAAGGCAGGTATACAATCTTAAGGAACAGTACTTTATTCATTACTTAACTAGATTCACACATAACTAGATTCATACAAGAACACAACAGCATACGCAAGAACTCGAGACAGGAAAACACATCATACATAGAACTCGAGAGAACAATATACATAGAACTCGAGACAAAGTTACAAAACAGCTAGTCAAGAATAGGAACTCAGGACAGCTTCCATGAGGCATCATACTTGTCCATACTGAGCTGGGATAAGCTTACCACAAGCGCAACCAGCTTGCCAAGACGTGACTCGAGACAAGCTATCACGAGGGGCTGCCGCAGGGGTAACAGGCTTCTCAAGAGCTCAAGACAAGCGCCAGCATGGCAACACGCCAGTCCAGACAAGCACCTTATCAAGACTAAGAACAACAAGAACAGAGTTAGTTACATCTTAAATACAGAGCTCGAGAATACATCTTAAATACAAAGCTCGAGAATACCTCTTAAATACAGAGCTCGAGAGAACCATGGCACCCAGCTAATTAAAGCCAGGAGCCACAGAGCAAAGGCTCATCCCTAGTTAGGACTGAGCAAGGAATGAAACAACCACAGATCTTATATACCAAGAAAACCAGGTGCAACCCATAACCAGCTAACAGGCTGTTTAAGAATTAACACAGGAGGCTAGGAACAATTAACAAAGGGCTGGATCCAAACAAGTGAAGGTGCCATCTAGAGGCTACAGAAGGAACTGACTGGCACCCTCACACATACGACAGTCCTGCCATCCCAGGAATCGGCCTGGTGAACCTTCGCTGCACTCCCTCTATGGCAAGTATATCCTTTCTTAGGTAAGGAGAACAAAACTGCACATAGTACTCCAGGTATGGTCTCACCAAGGCCCTGTATAACTGTAGTAAGACATCCTTGCTCCTGTACTCAAATCCTCTTGCAATGAAGGCCAACATACCATTTGCCTTCCTAACTGCTTGCTGCACCTGCATGTTTGCTTTCAGTGACTGGTGTACAAGGACACCCAGGTCCCTTTGTACATCAACATTTCCCAATCTATCATGATTTAAATAATACTCTGCCTTTCTACTACCGAAGTGGATAACTTCACATTTAGCCACGTTATACTGCATCTGCCATGTATTTGCCCACTCACTCAACTTGTCTAAATCGCCTTGAAACCTCTTTGCATCCTACACACAACTCACAATCCCACCTAGTTTTGTGTCATCAGCAAACTTGAAAATATTACATTTGGTTCCCTCATCCAAATCATTGATATATATTGTGAATAGCTGGGGCCCAAGCACTGATCCCTGCAGTACCCCACTAGTCACCGCCTGCCACCCTGAAAAAGACCCATTTATTCCAACTCTGTTTCCTGTCTGTTAACCAATTTTCAATCCATGCCAGTATATTACCCCCAATCCCATGTACTTTAATTTTGCACACTAACCTCTTATGTGGGACTTTATCAAAGGCCTTCTGAAAATCCAAATACACTACCTCCACTGATTCTCCCTTATCTATTCTGCCAGTTACATCCTCAAAAAACTCCAGTAGGTTTGTCAAACACGATTCCCTTTCATAAATCCATGTTGACTGATGTAAGAAAAAGGAGTCTCACACATTAAGTAACTTTAAAGTAAGCTTTAAGCAACTTATAATCACACTATAGACAGGAGAGGTCTTCACCATGCCTCTGGTAGAAGCCCCATACAATACTGAGCAGTTCAGTATTTATACCAGTCCAACAGGAAGTGATGTATGACAGGAAGCGATGTATGTACAAAGTTCACAGTTCATAGTTTCACAGTTCACAGTTCACAGGAAATGACACATAACTTCCCGGAAGTGATCATTATTATCACATTCTTCCCTCCTGCAGGATTAGAAGGCTGTGGTCTTCCTTTTGTTCTGCAGCCGCCGAACGAGGAAGAGTCGCACCCATTTGGGTTCCCGTCATAGAGGGTCGCTGGTCCGCTTACATGCGGTTGGCCATTGGTCAGAGTCTGTGTGGCCTGGATTACCCTGTGAAGGGTCGGGGAGGTCATGGCTTCGCGTACGAGCCCCAATAGGTTCAAAGTTGGTCTGCCTCTGTTCAGGGGGAGGTGCAGAGCTGGTCTGTGGCAGATCAGTACTTTCGTGCGCGGTACTGGGAGGATCGCAACTTTGAGTACGTGGTTCTACCGGCACCAAGCTAGTTGGTGTCCGATCAGGATCCTGGAGAGGGGTACCCGATAGGTTCCAAGAGTTTCCTGGTGAAATACCATCCCCCGATGTCCCGCTAGGTCCTGGTGGGCAGGGAGCCAGATCCCGTAATGATACAGTAGATTCTCGGCCGTCGGGATATCGTATGTTTGCATAGGTGGGGTTGGCATTGGTTAGTTCGACCTCGTCTACGAGAGGGTCATTTTTAGACGTCCGAACGTATCTTCGGAGTAGAACAGGTCCAGGAGTAGTTAGCCATGACGGGAGTGATGTCCCATGAGATGAGCGACGCTGGAATCCAAAGAACCGCTCATGAGGTGTAGTATTTGTGGCTGTAGAAAGAAGGGACCGTATAGAGTGCAATGCATCCGGAAGCACTGCTTCCCATTGCTGGTCTGGTAGGCCCCGAGATCTTAAAGCAAGACGTACGGAATTCCAGATGATACCGTTATACCTCTCTACCTGCCCATTCCCGATGGGATGGTATGGTGTTGTTTTGCTTGTAGCAACTCCCCGTTCTGAGAGGTAGTCCTTGAGTTCCTTTGACATAAAGGATGGACCCCGATCTGAGTGAATATAAGCCGGCATGCCACAGAGAGAAAATACCTGCTCAAGGCAGCAGATTACTGTGGACGCCAGCATATTGGAGCAGGGGAAGGCAAACGGAAAACGTGAATATTCATCAATCATGGTGAGCAAATATGTGTTCCGAGTGGAAGAGGGCACTGGGCCCTTAAAATCAATGCTAAGTCGTTGCATCGGTTGGGTTGCGTGTATGAGCATACCATCTGAGGGGCGGAAGAACTGAGGTTTTAATTTCGCACAAAGCCGGCATTCTGAGCATATTTTCTTTACATCTCCAGTAGAAAAAGGGAGATTCCGTGATCGTACGAAGTGTAGCATGCGCGTAACACCAGGATGACACAATCCATTATGGACATCTATGAGAGTAGAGGACGACATAGCGGAGCAGAATGCCCGTGTGAGGGTGTCCGGGGCCACATTCTCCTTGCCAGGTCGATAGTGAATGGTATAACCAAAAGAGGCCAGTTCCATCCTCCAAAGTTGTATTTTATTATTCTTAATTTTGGTTCGTTTTCGATTATCAAGCATGAAGGCGACTGATCACTGGTCCGTGATTAATGTAAAGTGCTGGCGAGCTAGAAAATGGTTCCACTTCCATACTGCCTCTATGATGGCTGTGGCTTCCTTCTCAACTGGAGGATAATGTAGCTCGGCACTGTGGTGTATGTGCCTTTAAGAGCAATTATGGTGTATGTGCCTTTAAGAGCCCCAGGTGTGCGTAATGCCGGTAATTGCCACTTGGGCTATATAAGCCTGTGTATTGTGTATATCCTTTAGAAACCCCCCCCCCCCCCCCCCCGCCAGACTTGCTTAGTAAATACCTATGAACCAACTCCTGTCTTCAGTGTCTTTATCTACACACGGACACTACAGTGGCGACGAAGTGGAAACGGACTTACCTGCAATTCGGCAGCACCTCAAGGACATCGATTCCTCCAGCGTCCAGAAGACTCAAGGAAGTAAGAGAAACTGTGGTTTCACCAGCTGGCCAAGCTGGTGACAGGTACTGCGCTAATCCTTCCTGGGCGTCAGGCTGGAGCTCCAGCGGCGGGCTCTACAACTGAGACAGGCAGCGAAATCGGAGGCAAGCAATAACGGACTGGGAGGGTGCACTCGAGAGACGGCCGGCGCGGCAAGCAGGTCAGCGTTTAGACCTCCGTCGGGAACGAGTCTCCAACAGTGAATAAACAGCGTTGTTATCGGTAGCAGCGGCGGGAAAGCGCGGCAAGCGCCATATCGTTGCTACAGAGAGAAAAAAAAAAGCGCGGGAAGCGCCATATCTTTTCTGAAATGCCTAAATCTGGTAATATTGAGGCTTTTGATGGCGAAATAGAAGATTGGACCACATACGTGGAAAGAGTAGAGGTTTATTGCACTGCAAATGGAATAACAGATGAAAAAAAAGCTTCAGTACTTCTGAACTTAATGGGCGCGAAGACATACGGGCTGTTACGAAATTTAATCACTCCAGCCAAACCAAAGGACAAGACTTTTAAAGAAATTGTTGATACCCTGCAGGAGCATTTAAACCCAACACCGCTGCTGATAGCAGAACGATTCAAGTTCTTCAAGAGAAATCAACACAAGAATGAAAGTAACGCTGATTACCTAACCAAATTAAGAAAGCTATCAAAGTACTGCCAATTCGGAGCAGGACTATCGGATTATCTTCGAGACAAATTTGTTTGCGGTCTCTTAAGTGAAGGAACACAAAAAAAACTGCTTTCTGAAAAAGATTTAACATTGGACAAAGCTTTCAGTATGGCTGTATCATACGAAGCAGCAGCAAAAGGAGCTGCAGAGATACAACAAGAGACACAGGACTTCGGCACCCATAAAATGACACAGGAGTTCGGAAGATGTTATCGCTGCGGCAGATCCACCCATAACCAGAGGGACTGCTGGTTCAAGGGCAAAGCATGCAGGCAATGTGGTAAGATTGGACACATTGCACGGGTATGCCAATCTGGACAAAATAAATCCACTGACAGAAAACAAAGAATCAATAAAGAAAAGTACAGGAAGGTACAAATGATGGCGGACAGTAGCTCCGAAGACCAGAATAGCGATAGCGACTCCGGAAACAAGAGACTAAGCTGTCTCAAATTACATAATGTACTTGCCAAAGAGGATTACCAAATCATTTGGGTTACCCTCACAATAGCAGGGTCCCCAGTTAAAATGGAGCTAGATACAGGATCAGCTCTAACCGTAATAAATCGACGAGATTACGAGAGGCTATTTTCGCATATACCTCTAAAAGACACATCCATTATCTTAAAAACATATACGGGGCAGAAAGTCTACCCCAAAGGAAAAATAAGGGTGCCTGTGGTATACAACGGCAAAGAAATACAAAAGTTGTATTTATACATTCTACAAGATGGTGGTCCACCGTTGTTGGGACGTGAATGGATAAGGAAGATACGTTTAGACTGGCACTCCATTCAGGCACTGACGGTGACCAGTAAGGAAAAAAACAATGATGACATCATACCTGAACGATTAAAAGACATCTTGGCCAACGCCAAAGAAGTGTTTCAAGAGAAACTAGGAACCTTGAAAGGCATCACCGCCTCAATAAAAGTGGAAGATACAGCAATTCCAAAATTTTTTAAGGCAAGACCGGTGCCATACGCAATACGTCCGGCAGCCGAGGCAGAGCTGAAGAATTTGGAAAAGGCAGGCGTATTATCCAAAATAGATTGGAGCGAATGGGCAACACCCATCGTTCCAGTCATGAAAAAAACATTGAAAAATAACTCTGAGGAACAGAAAAAAATTCGCATCTGTGGGGACTTTAAGGTGACTGTAAACCCGGTCCTTCACATGGTACAGTATCCTCTTCCGAGGATAGAAGATATTTTCGCCTCACTATCCGGAGGGAAACGTTTCACAAAAATTGACTTGGCACAGGCATATCTACAGATGGAGGTTGAGGAGACCTCTAAAAAGTATCTCACAATAAACACACACAAAGGCCTGTACCAGTACAATCGACTGGTTTTTGGAATAGCATCAGCTCCAGCTATCTGGCAAAGAGCTATGGAGCAAGTCCTGCAAGGGATTCCGGGGACTCAATGCTACCTAGACGACATCCTTATAACAGGAGAAAACGACAACGAGCACCTTGCCAATTTGGAGCAGGTGCTCACTAGGCTGAAAGAACGGGGCCTACGAGCAAATCACCCCAAGTGCGAATTTTTCCAAAATCAGATATCATATTGTGGCCACATAATTAATAAGGAAGGGTTGCATAAGTCACCTGAAAAAATTGAAGCAGTTATAAAAGCCCCAGCAACTGAAAATGTTTCACAATTAAGGTCATTCCTGGGATTAATAAATTACTATCATAAATTTTTACCGAACTTATCAACTATTCTACACCCTCTTAATGATCTTCTACAGACAGGAGTGATTTGGAAATGGAACGAAGACTGTAAACGTGCCTTCCATAAATGTAAAGACTTAATCACATCCGAGAAAATTTTGGCTCATTACAACCCATCACTACCAATCAGACTGGCGTGCGATGCATCCCCTTATGGCATAGGAGCGGTATTGTCCCATAGATTCCCTGATGGCTCGGAACGGCCGATAGCTTTTGCGTCACGCTCATTGAACTCAGCTGAGCGTAACTATGCCCAGATAGACAGGGAAGCACTCAGCCTGGTATGGGGAGTGAAGAAATTCAACCATTACCTACACGGACAAAAATTTACCTTGCTGACTGACCATCAACCCCTCATCTCCATATTCAACCCTAAAAAACGTGTCCCCATTATGGCGGCACAAAGACTACAGAGGTGGTCCCTTTTTCTAGGGGCACACCAATACAACATTGAATACAAAGGGTCAAAACAGCATGGGAATGCTGACGGTTTATCACGCCTACCGTTGCCAACGATAGAAGAGGCACCTACAGTAGACCCAGTAGAGATATTCCACTCTACCATAGTGGAATGTCTACCGGTGACAAATTCTGCCATTGAAAGGGAGACAAGAAATGACCCTACTCTCTCACGAGTCTACGATTTAACAGTGAAGGGATGGCCAGCACATGGCGAACCACTGTTGCCAGCATTCTCGCAAAGAAGAGAACAGCTGTCAGTGTGCCGAGGAACCTTGATGTGTGGATCCAGAGTGGTGATTCCACCCAAGCTCCAGGATAAAGTGCTAAAGGAGCTTCATGAGGGGCATCTGGGTGGAGTGAAAATGAAGAACCTAGCTAGGGCATTTGTATGGTGGCCAGGTATTGATGGAGACATCGAAGACATGACCAAGAGCTGCCTAGGATGCCAGAAGGTCCAAAATGCTCCGCCACAGGCCCCTCTACATCCATGGGAGTGGCCCTCATCTCCCTGGCAAAGGGTGCACATCGACTTTGCTGGTCCATTTATGGACTCAATGTTCTTAATTGCAGTTGATGCACACTCCAAGTGGCCGGAGGTAATAAAGATGTCCTCCACCACCACGGAAAAAACCATCACAGTATTAAGGACCATATTTGCCAGGAATGGGCTGCCGGAGCAGATATGTTCTGATAATGGACCGCAATTTGTGTCCGAAGAATTCAGAAAGTTCTTGAAGAACAATGGGGTAAAGCACTACATGTCCGCCCCATACCATCCCGCCACCAATGGATTGGCTGAAAGGTTTGTCCAGACCTTCAAGAAGGCCATCAAGGCCATGGGTAATGAAGACATAAAACTTCAGCACAAGGTGGATAACTTCTTATTTGCATATAGGAATGCAACGCATATGGTTACTAACCAAACTCCCGCCATGATGTTCTACAATAGAAACCTAAGATGCCGGCTGGATTTGGTCAAGCCCAACATCCGAAGGGACGTGGAGAACCGGCAGTTTCAGGGCATGAATGAAAGGCCAACTAGGGCCTTCCAGATAGGCCAACCGGTTTTGGCCCGGGACTACCGTACCGAGAAATGGCAGCCTGGAACTATCTGCACACGATTAGGACCACTGATGTATACCGTGGACATCGGAGACAGCATAATAAGGCGCCATGCTGACCAAATCATCAAGTCATCCGAAAAGGGACAACCTACCCCACCACTCTATACATCTAACGATGAAGTAGAGATACCCATATCTACCTCTGATCCGGTGATCGTGGAGCCCGATGAACCCGACACTGGCCTTCAAGCCGAATCAGCCTTGCCAGAAGAACCTACTACACCACCAGAAACTACTACACCCCCGAGGCGTTATCCGGACCGAGTCAGGAAGCCTCCTGAGAAACTAACTTATAATTAATTAATACAGCAATGTATATTATTTTGCATATAACATGTAATTAATAATTACTTAAAATATGATGTACTAGTTAGCTAGAAGGGGAGGAATTGTGGTGTATGTGCCTTTAAGAGCAATTATGGTGTATGTGCCTTTAAGAGCCCCAGGTGTGCGTAATGCCGGTAATTGCCACTTGGGCTATATAAGCCTGTGTAGTGTATATCCTTTAGAAACCCCCCCCCCCCAGACTTGCTTAGTAAATACCTATGAACCAACTCCTGTCTTCAGTGTCTTTATCTACACACGGACACGACAGGCACCTTGTAAGGTCCTGGACATAAATGCTACAGGACGACCTTCCTGATTTAGAGTAGCCGAGATCGCCACCTCCGAGGCATCACATTCGACTATGAAAGGGAGATTCTCATCGATGGAGTGAAGAGCCGCTTTCTCCAACTGTTTTTTGAGAAGGTTAAAGGCTGCAACAGCCGCTGTTTCCAATGGAAATGATCTAGCATGCAGCAAGGGTTGGATTTTGTCTGAAAAATGAGGAATCCATTTAGCGTAGTATGCAAACAGACCGAGAGCCCAACTTAAAGAAGCCAGATTCTTAGGTGACGGGAGCTCTTGGAGCGGGCGAAGTCTTTCTGGGTCTGGCTTAATGATACCATTGCCTACGCAGTAGCCAAGGATGTTGATGGTCGGTTGCGACTCAACAGACTTAGATTCATTCAAGGTTAAGTTACGGCGATGGAGGGCATCCCGAAATTTTTGGAGGTTGGCGTCGTGTTCCTGTTGATCGTGACCTGCAATAGTAATGTTATCAAGATAGGGAAAAGTGTCCCTTAGGTTTTCCTGTTTAACCAGGCCATCCATTGCCCGTTGGAAGACAGCCACTCCATTAGTAACCCCGAATGGGAGGCAACGAAATTGGTACAGCCGTCCATTAGCCTCAAAGGCCGTGTACTGCTTATCTGAGACCTTCAAGGGTACCTGATGATAGGCACTTTTTAAATCGTAAGTTGAGAACACTTTGTATTCGGCCAGTTTATTAACCATATCATCAATGCGTGGCAATGGGTAGGCGTCCAAGTCAGTATATTGATTGATGGTTTGCGAATAATCAATGCATAGTCGTTGTTTGTGAGGTTTTAGAGGGTTCTTGTCAATGACGACTTGAGCCCGCCAGGGCGATGAACATGGTTCAATGATATCCTCTGCTAGAAGTCGAGAGAGTTCAGCCTCAATAAAAGATTGGTCTTCCTGATTAAAGTGCCGCGATTTCGTTATTATTGGTTTGCATCGAGGCGGAATACTGGCAAATAATGAGGGTTCATCAAGTGAAGCTGCTGACAATGCACAAAACGGTAATTTAGACGGTATATTAGAAATAGTAAGTCCAGGTTTGGATCCGCCGAACTCAATGGTGAGTTTCTTATGCTGTTTTTGGAAATCCAGCCCTAAGAGGAGATCACTACATAAGTCCTTGAGCACCGAAAGTCGGGTGGAGGGATACAGGCGACCATTAAGTGTCATATCAACAACACAAAAGCCGGAGGTTCTGGTATTAAGTGATGACTGAGCCATTGCAATTGCCTGGTCCGATGGGAAGACATGTAGTTTCAATTTTGCAACAATCTGTTCTTTAATGAAACTATCAGTACTTCCTGAGTCAATTAAGGCATCTAAGGTATGCCCTTTAATTGAAACTTTTGTAGCTGCATGAAACAGGTTCTGTGGGCAAGCAGCTGTAATTGGTGTCGTTGCACAGAGAGTGGCTGAAACTCTCGGTGTGCTTCTTCGGGAGAGAGCTCGAGGGGAAGCTTGATAGGTCCTAGCTGGAGCATCTCGATAGGCCCTAATTGGGGCAGTTCGGTAGGCCTTAGCTGGATCGGCCCTCGTAGAGGCTTTTGATTGGCAAACTTTAGCGAAGTGTCCTTTTTTTTGCAATAACTGCAGATTGCATTGCGAGCAGGGCAGAATTTCCTAGGGTGAAAAGCATCCCCACAAAAGAAGCATTCCTTCCTAGATTGCCAAGAGGCTGCTAAAGTGGGGTCATCCTCCTCTTCTTCATCAGAATCAGATTCCTCCATGATAGGGTTCACCTGAGACCACTTGAATTGTCTGGTTGCAGTTACAGCAGCAGATCGAGATCTGGGCAGCTGATAGAGGTCTGCATTTTTCTTTGCCAAATCCAGAGAACAAGCTAGGTCAAAAGCTTTTTGTAGCTCAAGTGTTTTACTTTCTAGTAGATGCTGGCGTATAAATGGAGAGGCAATCCCGCAGATGAAAGCATCACGAATCATTTCTTCGCGGTACAGCTCAGCTGAGGCTGCCTGAAAGTTACAATCTATGCTGAGCCTGCGGAGTTCTTGAAGAAATTCGTTAATCGATTCCCCTGGCCCTTGTCGGGCTGTGGCCAGTAGATGTCTAGCATAGACCTCATTTGGAGTCTTGGCATACAGTTTTTTAAGTGCCCGAATCACCTCATCGTAATTATCCCATTCATCAACATATTCAAACACTGTTGGGGTCACATAGTTGATAAGCATCCTCAGTTTAGTAGGAGCAGTCGCTTTACATTCATCAAGGAAATTCTCAAAAGTACGGTACCAATGCTTCCATACCTTGCCAGCTGCTGGTGTGTTTGGGTCCAAGTCCAGACGAGTAGGTTTAAGGAGGTTTTCCATGATGGGTGGTTCCCTGGATCCTTAACTCCGAGTTTGTCCGAAGGTCTAGTATTTGTGAGTGTAAATACTAAGTTGCTTAAATTGATGTAAGAAAAAGGAGTCTCACACATTAAGTAACTTTAAAGTAAGCTTTAAGCAACTTATAATCACACTATATACAGGAGAGGTCTTCACCATGCCTCTGGTAGAAGCCCCATACAATACTGAGCAGTTCAGTATTTATACCAGTCCAACAGGAAGTGATGTATGACAGGAAGTGATGTATGTACAAAGTTCACAGTTCATAGTTTCACAGTTCACAGGAAGTGACACATAACTTCCCGGAAGTTATCATTATTATCACATTGACTTTGTCTAATCCCGTTGATATTTTCTGTGTCCTGTTATCACATCCTTTATAATAGACTCTAGCATTTTCCCTACTACTGATGTTAGGCTAACCGGTCTGTAGTTCCTGGTTTTCTCTCCCTCCTTTTTTAAATAGTGAGGTTACATTTGCCACTTTCCAATCTGCAGGAACTGTTCCATAATCTATAGAATTTTGGAAGATGACAACCAATGCATCCACTATTTCCATGGCTACCTCCTTAATACTCTGGGATGCAGGTTATCAGGCCCTGGGGATTTATTGGCTTTCAGTCCCATTAATTTCTCCAGCACTATTTTTTTACTAATACTAATTTCCTTTAATTCCTCCTTCTCACTAGACCCTTGGTTCCCTAGCATTTCTGGGAAGTTATTTGTGTCCTCTTCCATGAAGACAGAACCAAAGTATTTGTTTAATTGCTCTGCCATTTCCTTGTTCCCCATTATAAATTCTCCCATTTCTGATTGTAAGGGATCTACATTTGTCTTCACTAACCTTTTTCTTTTTACATACATGTAGAAGCTTTTACAGTCCACTTTTATGTTCCAAGCAAGTTTACTCTCATACTCTATTTTTCTCCTCTTAATCAATCTCTTGGTCCTTTTTTGCTGAACTCTAAACTGCTCCCAATCCTCAGGCTTGCTACTTTTACTGGCAACTTTATATGAGTCCTCTTTGGATTTAATACTATCCTCAATTTATTTTGTTAGGCATGGTTGGGCCGCTTTTTATTGTGTGTTTTTGCGTTAGAAAGGAATGTGTAACTGTTGCAATTCATGCATTCGTTCCTTAAATGTTAGCCGTTGCCTATCCACCATCATGCCTTTTAATAAAGCTCCCCAATCTATCATAGCCAACTCACTCCTCATACCTTCATAGTTTCCTTTGTTTAGATTTAGGACCCTAGTTTCGGATTGGACTTCTTCACTTTTTCCATCTTAATGAAGAATTCTATCATGTTATGGTCACTCTTCCCTAAAGGACCCCACACAACAAGATTATTAATTAACCCCTTCTCATTGCGCAATACCAAATCTAGGATAGCCTGCCCCCTAGTTGGCTCCTCAACGTACTGGTCTAAAAAAAATCTCGTAAACACTCTAGGAATTCATCCTCCACAGTATTATTGCTAATTTGGTTTGGCCAGTCTATATGTAGATTAAAGTCACCCATGATTACTGTAGTACCCTTGTTGCATGCACCTCTAAATTCCTGTTTGATGCCATCCCCTACATTACCACTACTGTTTGGAGGCCTATAGACAACTCCCACCAATGTTTTCTGCCCCTTGGTGCTTCTTATCTCCACCCAGATTGATTATTGTGTCTTAATGCGAGGAGCATTCGTAATAAGGTGGATGAATTAGCTGCGCAAATAGAGGTAAACGACTATGATATGATTGGGATTACGCAAACATGGCTCCAGGGTGGCCAAGGCTGGGAACTCAACATCCAGGGGTATTCAATATTCAGGAAAGATAGGTAGAAGGAAAAGGAGGTGGGGTAGCATTGCTGGTTAAAGAGGGGATTAACACAAGTGAAAGGAAGGATATTAGCTCTGATGTTGTGGAATCTGTATGGGTAGAACTGAGAAATACCAAGGGGCAGAAAACGATAGTGGGAGTGGTATATAGACCTCCAAACAGTAATGCGACGGTTGGGGATGGCATTAAACGGGAAATTAGAGAAGCGTGCAATAAGGGCACAGCAGTTATCATGGGTGACTTTAATCTACATATAGATTGGGCTAACCAAATTAGTAGCAATACTGTGGAGGAGGAATTCCTGGAGTGTATATGGGATAGTTTCCTGGACCAATATGTCGAGGAACCAACTAGAGATCAGGCCATCTTAGACTGGGTATTATGTAATGAGAAAGGATTAATTAGCAATCTTGTTGTGCAAGGCCCCTTGGGTCAGAGCGATCATAATATGATAGAATTCTTCATTAAGATGGAGAGTGAAATAGTTGACTCAGAGACTAGGGTCCTGAATTTAAATAAAGGAGATTACGATGGTATGAGGAGCGAGTTGGGTAGGATTGATTGGGGAATGTCACTCAAAGGGTTGACGGTGGATGGGCAATGGCAATCATTCAAAGATCGCATGGATGAACTACAGAATTTGTTCATCCCAGTTTGGCATAAAAATAAAACAAAAAAGGTGACTCAACCGTGGCTAACAAGGGAAATTAGGGATAGCATAAGATCCAAGGAGAGGACATATAAATTGGCCAGAAAAAGCAGTAAACCTGAGGATTGGGAGCAGTTTAGGATCCAACAAAGGAGGACAAAGGGATTAATTAAGAGGGGGGAAATAGAGTATGAGAGTAAGCTTGCAGGGAACATAAAAACTGACTGTAAAAGCTTTTATAGATATGTGAAGAGAAAAAGATTGGTGAAGTCAAGCGTAGGTCCCTTGCAGTCAGAATAAGGGGAATTTATAATGGGGAACAAAGAAATGGCAGACCAATTAAATACATACTTTGGTTCTGTCTTCACAAAGGAGGACACAAATAACCTCCCAAAGATGTCGGGGAATATAGGGTCTAACGAAAGGGAGGAACTGATAGAAATCAGTATTTCTAGGGAAATGGTGTTAGGGAAATTGATGGGATTGAGGGCCGATAAATCCCCAGGGCCTGATAATCTACATCCTAGGGTACTTAAGGAAGTGGCCCCAGAAATAGTAGATGCATTGCTGGTCATCTTCCAAAATTCGATCGACTCTGGATCAGTACCCATGGATTGGCGGGTTGCTAATGTTACCCCACGGTTCAAAAAGGGTGGTAGAGAGAAAATGGGTAATTACAGACCGGTAAACAGGCCTGACATCAGTAGTGGGGAAAATGCTAGAGTCCATTATAAAGGATGTAATAGCAGAGCACTGGGAAAAAAGTGACCGGATCGGACAAAGTCAACATGGCTTTACAAAAGGTAAATCATGCTTGACTAATCTACTGGAATTTTTTGAAGATGTAACTGGTAAAATAAATAAGGGAGAACCAGTGGATGTGGTGTATTTGGATTTTCAAAAGGCTTTCGATAAGGTCCCGCATAAGAGATTAGCGTGTAAAGTTAAGGCACATGGGATTGGGGGCAAGGTATTGACTTGGATAGAGAACTGGTTGACAGACAGAAATCAAAGAGTTGGAATAAACTGCTCTTTTTCCGAGTGGCAGGCAGTGACTAGTGGGGTACCGCAGGGATCGGTCCTTGGACCCCAGCTATTCACAATATATATTAATGATCTGGATGAGGGAACTAGATGTACTATCTCCAAGTTTGCAGATGACACAAAGCTGGGTGGGCGTGTGTGCTGTGAGGAGGATGCCGAGAAACTCCAGTATGATTTGGACAGGTTGGGTGATTGGGCAGAAGCATGGCAGATGCAATATAATGTGGATAAATGCGAGGTTATCTACTTTGGTGTCAAAAACAGGAAGGTAGATTATTATCTAAATGGCAATAGATTGGGAGAAGGGGAAGTGCAACGAGACCTGGGCATCCTTGTGCACCAGTCGCTGAAAGTAAGCATGCAGGTGCAGCAGGCGGTTAAGAAGGCAAATGGTATGTTGGCCTTCGTAGTGAGAGGGTTTGAGTACAGGAACAAGGATGTCTTGCTGCAGTTGTACAGGGCCTTGGTGAGGCCACATCTTGAATATTGTGTGCAGTTTTGGTCGCCTTATCTGAGGAAGGATGTTCTTGCCATGGAAGGAGTGCAGCGAAGATTCGCCAGGCTGATGCCTGGGATGGCAGGAATGATGTATGAGGAGAGATTGGGTCGATTGGGCTTATACTCGCTGGAGTTTAGAAGAATGAGAGGGGATCTCATCGAAACTTATAAAATTCTAACAGGACTAGACAGACTAGATGCTGGAAGGATGTTCCCGATGGTCGGGGAGTCCAGAACCAGGGGTCACAGTCTAAGGATAAGGGGTGAGCCATTTAGGACAGAGATGAGGAGGAATTTCTTCACCCAGAGAGTGGTGAACCTGTGGAATTCTCTGCCAAAGAAGGCAGTAGAGGCCAATTCATTAAATATATTCAAGAAGGATTTGGATATATTTCTTAAGGCTAAAGGGATCAAGGGATATGGAGAGAAGGCAGGAATAGGGTACTGAATTTGGATGATCAGCCATGATCTCATTGAATGGCGGAGCAGGCTCGAGGGGCCGAATGGCCTACTCCTGCTCCTATCTTCTATGTTTTTATGTTTCTATGTCGATTTGCTCGTTCCTCCGGTAATAATCCAGAGATTATTACCTTTGTGGTTCTGCTTTTTAATTTAGTCTCTAGCTGCTCAAACTCTCTCAGCAGAACCTCTTTCTTTGTCCGACCTATGTCATTGGTACCTACGTGGACCACGACAACTGCATCCTCCCCCTCCCACTCCAAGTTCTTCTCCAGCCCGGAGGAGATGTCCTTTTCCCCTACCACCAAGTCGGCAACATAGCCTTCGGGACTCACGCTCCTGGCTGCAGAGAACAGTATCTATCCTTCTAACTATACTGTCGCCTACTACAGCCGCCTTCCTTTTTACTCCCCCCACTTGAACGGCTTCCTGTACCACGGTGCCGTGGTCAGTTTGCTCGTCCTCCCTGCAGTCCCCGCACTTATCCACAAGGGTTGCAATAACCTCGAATGTATTGGACAAGTGCAGGGACTGAGGGGGAAAAATTCAGTTGTTTGCGCCTCCCATTAGTGCCTTAAGAGGGTGCCAATTGGGGCGCAAAGCAACTAGAGGCCGGGCGCGGCGATGTTTGTGCCGCTCGCGAAATTAACTAGACATTTTGCGGCGACGCTAAACACTATGGCCACTGTCTCCTGCGCCGGCAGATTATGACGTCAGCCGAGTGCGCAACGCCCCGTTAGCGCCCCGGACTGGATATTGAGTGATGCCCCCTGCTTTACCGCCTGCCGCTAGCAACGACAGGTTGAGGGGAGCGTTATACTGTCAGAAAGAGACTAGGGGAGCGCTATCTAAAGGCGATCGCTTCCTGCCTTTTTTTGTCGGTGACGTTTTTGCACCACGCATTCTGAGAGAGAGAGAGAGAGAGAGAGAGACTTCTGGAGAGATTCAACGCTGTGTGAAGGAGTTTTGAGTACTGAGCAGCACTTTGCAGGTTTATTTTGATTTACCCTTCCTTGCTTCGCCAGCACTCTGAGGTAGTGCCTCGCTCCTCGGCCTTTGCGCCTTAAGACAGGTGTGAAGCGCCTGACTTAGCGCTCCAATCACCTCCAGGGGCGATAAAAGCCAAGTTTGCTGTCGGAGGTGATAATTAGCGCCGGGCGCTGAACTTTGCGCACAGCCGATAATGGCGCCCCAAACGGGGAGATACTGAATTTTTCCCCGAGTCTCCTGCAATACTACCTCCTGGATCTCCATACCTGCCTCACTCGCAGTCCCACCCTCCTGTCTCTGACCACGTGTCAATTCTAAAGTATTTAATCTAACGGGTGTGGCTGCTTCCTGGAGCAAAAGGTCCAGGTAACTTTCTCCCTCCCTGATGTCTCGCAATGTCTGCAGCTCGGACTCCAGTTCCTCAACTCGGAGCCAAAGTTCCTCGAGCCGCAGACACTTACCGCAAATGTAGTCGCCCTGGACAAAAATGTCCACAAGTTCCCATATATTGCAGCAGCAACACATCTCCTGTTCTCCCATTATTTTATTTATTAATTAATTAATTAGTTTTGTGTTAATCAAATTATTTACCTCGTTTAGTTTATTAAATTAATTAAATTAAGTTTAGTTTTTAAAATTTAGTTATATGTTAACTTAAAACTTAGCCCACAGTCACTACCAATCACTTACCTGCCTTACCTGTGACGTCACACTGCCGTTTTCTCTTGTTGATGCAGGTTTGCTGCTGCTTTTATCCCCACTCTCAGGCCTTGATCTGCTCCCTCTCAGGTCCGTCGCCGCTCTGCAGGAGAAGTTCAGTCAGGTTTGTCAGGCATGACCTACTTTTCACAAATCCATGCTGGCTCTCTCTGATCAACTGAAAATTTTTGAGGTGTACAGTCACCCTATCCTTAATTATAGACACTAGCAATTTCCCGACAACAGATGTTAGTCTAACTGGTCTATAATTCCCTGGTTTTCCTCTCTTGCCATTCTTAAATAGTGGAGTGACGTGCAATTTTCCAATCTAAAGAAACAGTTCCTGAATCTAGAGAATTTTATAAGATTATAGTTATGGCATCTGCAATGTGCTCACCTACTTCCTTTAAAACCCTGGGATGGAAACCACCTGGTCCTGGGGATTTGTCACTCTTTAGTGCCATTATTTTCTTCATTACTGTTATTTTACTTACCCGATTCAATATTAGTTTCCTTGGGATTTCTGGCATGCTATCCTCTTCTACTGTAAATACTGACGCAAAGTAATTATTCAACATGTCTGCCATTTCCTTATTATCATTGACAATATCACCGCTTGGTGATGGTGCTGCCATGAAGGCTTTAGGTAGGCAATTCCAGGATATTGATGCAGCAATGATGCAGAAATGTTGATATATGTTCAAGTGGTGGTATGTGACTTAGACGTGATGCTGTTCCCATGACGTTACTGTTTTTGTCCTTCTCAGTGGTCGAGATTGCAGGGAAGGGAGGTACAAGTGCTACACTCTCTCATGCTGCTGCCGTCTTTCCATCGGGATAATGACAGAAGTGTTCCCTTGGTAAAAAAGGCTTGTGTGACTTGCTTGATTCATCGTTGGACTGAAGTTTGACTAATGTGGTAAATGTCACCAGTGGTGGCTTGAAAGGATCCAATGGCATAAAATTTCAATTCTGATGTGACTTCCACCACAACAGGAATGGCTGTCCCTCTGCGAGATCTCATCTACACGTCAAGCTCCAGTAGATGGCACAACTCTGTCATAGTCTCCTTCATGAAGTGAAGCTACAAAGAGCTTGTTTTAAATAGACAGGCAGTGCACAGAGTGGACCAATGGGAAAAGATGGGGGAATTTATTACAGCTCCAAAATTTACTTTAGGACTATAAATAAGGCCCACGCAAGCTTGTGGTGCAGCTTAAAAAAAAGTTACAATTCTTCTGCTGCCAAACCCAGAGTGCATCGCTGCCAGTCTACCTGTCTCATTCCATGCTGTGCATGTGCTGGCTGCAAGGGTCTACTCCCTGAACCTTAAGATCTCATAATTACCAGCATATTCACTATACTTCTGCTGTATAGATAGACGCTCTACTTCTCAGATTTAATATCCATAGGTATAGTATATTCTACTGTGCAGGTTCAATATCAAGATCTGCAGCATCCAGTATACCTCTCCACATTTTATATCAACGTGTAGAAAATACAAGAAATTTAATTTCTTCAAAAAAAAGGTGAAAAGTGATCTATTAATCAAATCAGTGTTACAGTAAATGTAGCCATAACCTTAATGTAATCTCCACACTGATCAGTGGAACAGCAAGTTTGATACGACTCACCTTTAAGCTGTTGGCTGTGTGCTATCAGTTCAAAGGCTATTTGACCACATAATCATTTACTTGAATTGTCTTATTTTATATATTTTTTGTTAAATATGTGTTTACTAAATATTAAATTGAGGCCTGATATCAAGAGTGATCGTCAATGCTGATAAAGTTTGATGGATATGTAAGCTGTACTGTGCTTTGGAAGCAGCATTGTAATTTATCCAGAAAACAGATCAGCAGACAACAAACATCGGGATTTCTACTTCAGAGCTTTCATTGTGAAAAGTAATTATTTTAAAGTAGTAGCTGTTGTCACTCCTACCTTCTTCTCTGATAACTTGACTTCACTGTGACTGCCTTTAGACATAAATACAGTAGTCTAAAGCTCACATGGCAAGTAAAAACCACATCATTCATGCTGCGACCCTCCTCAATAATAAACCCCAGATGCAGTATCATTAAAGAGACACTATTCCTTTTGTCAGTGTACACATAGATGTTCAAACTATCAAAATTAAACCTACAAAGTTGAATATTTCACTACAGGCCAATTGTCACTGGAGATTCCATTAAAACTACAGTGCTCCCCAATTAAAATGTTTAAATGTGCTGGGGAGCTAAAGAACCAATCTGTTAAAGTAAATGCTTCTTACCATTGCTATTGTATTTTCTGGTGTACAGGTGGAGCTAACATAGACTGCTTGTTAAGGATATTTTTCCCAGTCCCAACTATTAGGAGGATTTTTACATTTTTGAATCTTCAGGAATATGCAGTTTCTGTATTCTTACCTCTGATTTCTGCCAAATTCAAATACAGAGCTCTAGGGCAAAGTATGGCATGGGTATGTCAACTATAAATTTCTAACTTAGCTTCTTCTAGATATTTTCATAATAGATGAAGAATATATTTTTAATAACTCCTAACCTTAGATCAGCACAAAGCCAACTACTGGGTTCTACAACTGCAATTTTTCCTTTAACATTATCAGTTGAAAGGGTTGTAAAAGTTACAATAAGCACATATCTAATATGCAGAATTACAATGAGGACAGAATTGGACTTGACTGTGATGCTTCCATAGTCAAATAGCCTACAGAGACTGTGGCCAAGATTTTCCGGGGGGTCAGCGGGCGCGATCGGTGACGGGCTGGGTGGGAAACATAAAAACATAAGAAATAGGAGCAGGATTAGGCCATTTGGCCCCTTGAGCTTGCTCCACCATTCAGTAAGATCATGGCTGATCTTCTACCTCAACTCCACTTTCCTGCACTATCCCTATATCCTTTGATTCCCATCATATCCAAAAATCTATCGATCTCTGTCTTGACTATACTCAATGACTGAGCCTCCACAGTCCTCTGGGGTAGAGAATTCCAAAGATTCACCACCTTCATCACATCCCCATCACTTTGCCTTCCCTACCCTACTCCTGCACATCCTTACACACACCAACTTACCTTGCACCTCCACCCATCCCTCTCTACATTATCACTTCCCCATCTCACTAGCCACCCCTCACACTCACCCTCATCCTAGTCCAATCATGCCAACTAACAACACACAAGGGTAGGCACTTGGGTGTTTTATCCAATGTTCATGTAAAGTTTCTGTTAATGTGGTGTCAAACTTTGAAACCTTTATTTTCAACACTTTGCATTCTTGGACAGATCTGTGTGCACCTTTGGAAGTGGCTTAGTGAGTTGCTGTGAATGATGAGACATAATGGTACCCCCACAATGGTAATGAGTGTGAAAGGAATGGCTAGGGCATTGTAGGGATGCTTTATGGTGTTGGTGGGATGGTGCTAACCTGGCACATCATGTGGCAGCCAGGGTGTACAGCATCAAATGAAGTAAATCTGGCCATGGTGAGGCCATCCCTGGCATCCTGGGCAGCAATATAGTCGGGTGCTGATGCCCAGTGTCCTGTGCAGCATCAGTTGATTGTGGAAAAGCTTGGAGTTGTTGTTGATGCTGCTGGTGCACCTGGTGCTGCTGGTGTTGAGGTTGATCATGGTGGGATTCTGAGGACCAAGGTGAGATTGTTTCAAGGGCACCGATGCTGATGTGATTGATGGCAGGTGAACTTGTGATGACAGAAGCGATCTGTCAATGATGAGAGAGGTTGTTCCAATGAGGAGTCGCTGGATAGAGAGTTTGCTCCAAACACTTGCTAGTTGCATAAAGCTCAATCTGTTTTCCAAATGCAGTAAGCAACATCTTCTGAGCTTGGAAAGTGAACAGCTGTGAGATGGGAGCTTTTATAGCACATTTGCAGCTGTCAAGTAATGAGATGATTCCATGATCATACAGCTCCCGACCTCCTTACATAGAAACATAGAAGATAGGAGCAGGAGTAGGCCATTCAGCCCTTCGAGCCTGCTCCGCCATTCAATGAGATCATGGCTGATCATCCAAATTCAGTACCCTGTCCCTGCCTTCTCCCCATATCCCTTGATCCCTTTAGCCTTAAGAAATATATCCAACTCTTTCTTGAATATATTTAATGAACTGGCCTCCACCGCCCTCGGTGGCAGAGAATTCCACAGGTTCCCCACTCTCTGGGTGAAGAAATTCCTCCTCATTTCAGTCCTAAATGGCTTACCCCTTATCCTTAGACTATGACCCTTGGTTCTGGACTCCCCAGCATTCAGAAACATCCTTCCTGCATCTAGTCTGTCCAGGCCTGACAGAATTTTATAGGTTTCGATGAGATCCCCTATCACAGAATCACAGAATCTACAGTGCAGATAGAGGCCATTTCGGCCCATCGAGCCTGCACCGACACATCACAGAATTACAGAATCACAGAAACCCCACAGTGCAGATAGAGGCCATTTCGGCCCATCGAGCCTGCACCGACACATATCCCACCCGATCCCCGTAACCCCTACACCAACACATATCCCACCCTATCCCTGTAACCCCACGTATTTAATCCCCCTAACACTAAGGGTCAATTTATCATAGCCAATCAACCTAACCCGCACATCTTTTGGACCATATCCCACCCTATCCCCGTAACCCCACGTATTTAATCCCCTAACACTAAGGGTCAATTTATCATAGCCAAATCAACCTAACCTGCACATCTTCTAAACTCCAGTGAGTATAAGCCCAATCGACACAATCTCTCCTCATACGTCATTCCTGCCATCCCAGGTATCAGCCTGGTGAACCTTCGCTGCACTCCTTCCATGGCAAGAACGTCCTTCCTCAGGTAAGGCGACCAAAACTGCACACAATACTCAAGGTGTGGTCTCACCAAGGCCCTGTACAACTGCAGCAAGATATCCTTGTTCTTGTACTCGAACCCTCTTGCTACGAAGGCTAACATACCATTTGCCTTCTTAACCGCCTGCTGCACCTGCATGCTTACCTTCAGCGACTGGTGCACAAGAACACCCAGGTCTCTTTGCACTTCCCCTTCTCCCAATCTATTGCCATTCAAGTAATAATCTGCCTTCCTGTTTTTGCCACCAAAGTGGATAACCTCACATTTATCCACATTATAGTGCATTTGCCATGTTTCTGCCCAATCAGCCAACCTGTCCAAATCGTACTGGAGTTTCACGACATCCTCCTCACAGCATACCCTCCCACCCAGCTTTGTGTCGTCTGCAAATTTGGAGATATTACATCTAATTCCCTCGTCCAGATCATTAATATATATTGTGAACAGCTGGGGTCCTAGGACCAATCCTTGTGGTACCCCACTAGTCACTGCCTGCCACTCGGAAAACGACCCGTTTATTCCAACTCTTTGCTTTCTGTCCGGCAACCAGTTCTCTAGCCAAGTCAATACCTTGCCCCCAATCCCATGTGCCTTAATTTTGCACGCTAATCTCTTATGCGGGACCTTATCGAAAGCCTTCTGAAAGTCCAAATACACCACATCCACTGGTTCTCCCTTATCAATTTTACCAGTTACATCCTCAAAAAATTCCAGTAGATTAGTCAAGCATGATTTACCTTTTGTAAATCAATGTTGACTTTGTCCGATCCAGTCACTGCTTTCCAAGTGCTCTGCTATTACATCTTTTACAATGAACTCTAGCATTTGCCCCACTACCGATGTCAAGCTTACCGGTCTATAATTCCTCGCCTTTTCTCTACCACCTTTTTTGAATAGTGGGGTAACATTAGCTACCCGCTAATCCATGGGTACCGTTCCAGAGTCTATCGAGTTCTGGAAGATGACCAGCAATGCATCTACTATTTCTAGGGCCACTTCCTTAAGTACCCTGGGATGAAGATTATCAGGCCCTGGGGATTTATCGGCCTTCAGTCCCATCAATTTTCCTAACACCATTTCCCTACAAATACTGATTTCTTTCAGTTCCACCCTTTCATCAGACCCTATGTTCCCCGGCATCTCTGGGAGGTTATTTGTGTCCTCTGTGAAGACAGAACCAAAATATGTATTTAGTTGGTCTGCCATTTCTTTGTTCCCCATTATAAATTCCCCCGATTCTGACTGCAAGGGACCTACGCTTGACTTCACCAATCTTTTTCTCTTCACATATCTATAAAAGCTTTTACAGTCAGTTTTTATGTTCCCTGCAAGCTTACTCTCATATTCTATTTTCCCTTTCTTAATTAATCACTTTGTCTTTCTTTGTTGAATCCTAAACTGCTCCCAGTCCTCAGGATTATTGCTTTTTCTGGTCAATTTATATGCCCTCTCCTTGGACCTTATGCTATCCCTAATTTCCCTTGTTAGCCACGGTTGGGTCACATTTTTTGTTTTATTTTTATGCCAAACTGGGATGAACAAACTCTGTAGTTCATCCATTCGGTCTTTGAATGTTTGCCATTGCCTATCCACCGTCAACCCTTTGAGTGCCATTCCCCAATCAATCCTACCCAACTCGCTCCTCAGACCATCGTAGTTTCCTTTATTTAAATTGAGGACCCGAGTCTCCGAGTCAACTACTTCATTCTCCATCTTAATGAAGAATTCGATCATATTATGATCGCTCTGACCCAAGGGGCCTCGTACAACAAGATTGCTAATTAATCCTTTCTCGTTACATAATACCCAGTCTAAGATGGCCTGATCTCTGGTTGGTTCCTTGACATATTGGTCCAGGAAACCATCCCGTAAACACTCCAGGAATTCCTCCTCCACAGTATTGTTACTAATTTGGTTGGCCCAATCTATATGTAGATTAAAGTCACCCATGATGACTGCTGTGCCCTTATTGCACGCTTCTTTAATTTCCCTTTTAATACCATCCCCAACCTCCGCCTTACTGTTTGGAGGTCTATAAACCACTCCCACTAACGTTTTTTCCCCCTTATTATTTCTCAATTCTACCTGACGTGATCCCTGAGCAGCGTGGACCCCATGAGCGACCTTGTAAAATGGTAATGGTACTTTTTAATGGACTGTTAACAAGGTCATAATGACCTGAGTTGCCTCCCCCACCACTGCGTGTCGGGTCTGTTCAGCCCTGACAGACCCAATATCTGGGAAAGTCGCGTGGCAGCGGGTTGACAGCGGGGTCCCAGCTGACCCGCCAGCAAACACGCCAGCTGACCCCCCAAAACATTTCTCCCATCGTTTTCAGCAGGAATCACTGGATAACAATCATGAGCAGGATATCTGGCTGATTTCTGCCCCTGCCCTCCCTAGCTCAGCAATGCTGGGACCAATTGTCGTGTGATGAAGGTCGAACTTGTTTGGAAAGTACAACATATACTTAGTCAGAAAGCTAAATTCTCCACAGGTAAGGACACCTCAATTTTTCTCTGAGAACAATTATTTCTTCAGGCACATTCTTTGATGTCTGTTAACTTCCAAGTTTTTTTTATTATTTAAAAACTTTGCTACTTAGCTATATCATGATCTAAAGTACTTCTGTTTTTAATATAAATTGAAAAAACATAAAAGACCTGTTTTTAATAAAAAGGTTTGTAATTTTCTATAATTAGATACAGTACATTTGTCTTAGGTTGTGGTAAGAAAAGTACAGTCTTGAGTCAAGGAGCCAATACACATTATTACATTGATATAAGGTTGCCGAAGGCTTTGTTTATTATTTGGAAATGCTCTTTGCCACATTAAAAAAGTAAAGTTAATATACACAATTTAACAATACATTATTACTTTAAAGCTATGTTTATTATCATTTCGTTTTTCTATTGCTTTTAGTCCTTCTGATATTAAACTAACACCTAAATTGTGATTTGGAATGTTATTGCACATTCAGAAGATTTCCCAGCTAATTCTTTTTTGTTATTACAACTAAGAATATTTAAATGTAATATTTCTCCTGGGTTTTTTTCTGCTGGTTTTATGAACTAACAAGTATAGCCAAGTACTAAATCTCCTTGTATAACTAACATAATATATATAAAACTTAGGTTTTAGGTCCAGTTCTTTTTTTCCTTACAATCAGGCTGCATTATTACTTTGAAACTAGTGTTCAGCATCTTAAAGCCATATTTATAATATATCTAGAACAATCATTAGTCAAGATGTTTTACAACATAAGTACTGATTTGGTTGTAGTTCTGTGGCTGTACATTCCTGATTACAAACACAGAAAGCAGTTCATCATTTTGAAATTCTATTTATGAAAAATTATGATTGTTCTAAGTCAGTGTTGTCCAATACAAATCGTTGACTAGCCTTAGGTGTGCCTACCGCGACACTGTTTTAGCCACATGCACTAATTTTAGTAGAAAACGCCTTACACACAATACAGGCAAATGTATTTCATGTGTATGTTTACTTAAACACTTGGCACCACTCAGTGCAAAACATTGCAATCTTTTTCACCAAAGTTTGTGATTCTGGCATGGTTTTATCAGACACAACACATCTTAGTGCAGCTTCTAGGTAGGGCTGTCAATTAATCGCAGTTAACTCCTGTGATTAACACATCAATTTTTATATAATTAATGTTTTTAACGTATTCATTGCGTAAGTTATGCAGAGAGGAGGCAGCAGAGCAAGGGCAGGAATGGGATATGGGGAGGGAAAGCCTGAGAGAGGAGGCCACATAATGAGGGCAGGAACGAGATACAGGGAGGAAAGCCTGAGAGAGGAGGCCACATAGTGAGGGCAGCAACGGGATGTAGGGAGGAAAGCCTGAGAGAGGAGGCCGCATAGTGAGGGCAGGAACGGGATATGGGGAGGAAAGCCTGAGAGAGGAGGCCGCATAGTGAGGGCAGGAATGGGATATGGGGAGGAAAGCCTGAGAGAGGAGGTCACATAGTGAGGGCAGGAATGGGATATGGGGAGGAAAGCCTGAGAGAGGAGGCTGCATAGTGAGGGCAGCAACGGGATATGGGGAGGAAAGCCTGAGAGAGGAGGTCACATAGTGAGGGTGGGAACGAGATACGGGGAGGGAAAGCCTGAGAGAGGAGGCCGCATAGTGAGGGCAGGAACGAGATACGGGGACAGAAAGCCTGAGAGAGGAGGCCGTAGGGCGAGGGTGTGAACGGGAAAGCCTGAACTATTTAGAAGCAGAGTTCTGGGTCGAGCAGCATGCCATCCTCTCAGTTGCACCGAACATTCTACTCAGGAATTGATTACTTTTACCAATGGCTGGGAATAACTTGAAAAGTAACTTTCCATTACATTTCCTTTAGTTTTCAGGTAAGAGATTTCTGAGACCCCCTGACTGTCTTTGTATTATGCTGCTAATTCTAACATGTATTACCACCAATACTCCTTGTACTCATTTATTCAGCTTATGCTGTGCAAATATGAATATTGAGATCATGGGGACGATTTTCCCAGCCCCGAGGAGACGAGACAGTTGGGAAAATCGCCAAAACTGAGTGCGGGTTCGGAACCCACCTCTGCGCAATTTTGTCGGAGGCAGTTTTGATGGGTGCAATTTGGTCCCACCTCCAGCAGTCCAGAGAAGTAGTTAAGACCCTTAAATGGTAGTTAAGGGCCTCTGTAATCCTATTTTGAGAGGCCCTCATTATTTTTCCACATTTTCAGCGTGTTCCACGACCCTCCTAAACCACGCCAGCTAAACCTGACGGGTTGACAAGTGGGTGGCCTCCTCACAGCTGCAGCTCCACCATTAAAACGGAGCTTTCATCAGGGATTAGTTGCAGGTGGCAGAACTTTGCTTCAAAAAGTCTTTCAGCACTTTTAGCATGCCTACCGAAGTCGGAGGTGCTGCAGCCTCTACCTCTCAACTGTGGGACCTCCTTGGAAGACGCTCTCCCCGTTTGGACTGAGCGCTTCCCCAATGGAGGCATCTGCCAGCAGCATGGGAACCATTCATTTCCTTTCACCATGGAGCTCAGATTTGGATGAGGAGCAGCCACAGCAGCAGCAGAACCAGGCAGCTCAGCAGCAACAGCAGCAGGAGCCCCAACTTCCTGCTCACCCACCTGATGCTGCACCAGCGCATGGAAGTACGTCACCGCAGGATTTACAGACAGAGGATGAGCTACCTCAAAATGAGTAAGCAGCAGTGCCAAAGGAGGCTGAGACTTTTGCGAGAGGTTGTCCGAGACATCTGCACACTGCTGCACCAACACCTGGTGCCCAGAGGAGCGGGTGGACACCCCTTACCAGTGGCTGTCAAAGTCACCACCGCACTCAACTTTTTTGCCTCAGGCTCCTTCCAGTGATCATCTGCAGACATCAGCGGCATCTCCCAGTTGGCCACCCACAGTTGCATCACGCAGGTTACCGATGCCCTTCTCACAAAGGCCCACAATTACATCCACTTCTCAAGGGAGCAAGCAAGTGTCACCGCATGTTTGCTTGGCTTTGCAAATATGGCAGGCATGCCAATGGTGCAGGGCGTCATAGACTGCACACATGTGGCCCTTAGGGCACCCCATCACAACCCAACTATTTTTGTTAACCGCAAGGGCTTCCACTCCCTCAACATACAGCTGGTGTGTAACCACAAGAGGAGATTTTGCAAGTTTGCACCAAGTTCTGTGGTAGTTGTCATGACTCTTTCATCCTGCGGAACTCTAGTGTTCCTCCGCTTTTCAATCCGCCAAACCAACTTAATGATGGCTCCTTGGTGACAAAGGCTATCCCCTGAAGGAGTGGCTAATGATGCCGATAAGGAGGCCAGCTAACAAGGCTGAATAACGCTACCACGCTAGCCACACTTCGACCAGTGTGGTTTAAAAGCGGCAGCCATTTTTGGAGCACAAATTCCTCGAGAGCTACAAAGAGTGGCTGAGCTGCACACCGAGAGCCATTTGACCACTGAGCCAGCGCAGGCAGACGATCTTCAGCCTTCTGACCATCACCTTGCTGTTGGTGAGCCTTGACAATGGGGAACCTTCCTGTGGGCACTTATTATGGGGGCTGCATTGGAGGGGAACGTCCTGCTGCTGAATCATCTGGAAAGGGCACTGAGATGCTGGGAGAGGGGGGCGGGCATGGCCAGACGGAGGAGGGCCAACAGACGTCGCCACAGCAGACCTTACGCTGGCAGGGTTTTCCGACAGCAGTTTTCCTGCATGAACATGCCGGAGGAGCAGTGTGTCAGAAGGCTGCGATTTAGAAAGGAGGTGGTGACTGAGCTGTGCCAGCTGCTTCAGCCAGATCTGCAGCCTCAGATAAGGTGCAGGACATCTCTGTCGGTGGCTGAGAAGATGCCTGCTGGCCTGAAATTCTACGCGAGCAGCTCTTCTCAGGCTGTGCGTCAGAGGCTGATCAGAAGTAGCTTCTAGGCCCCTCTCACGGAATGCTTGCTGCCATTCCAAGAACAGGAATGGAACCGGTCTGATACCCCCAAGCCTCTGAAGGGCAAGATGCATGTAAATAGCAGGCATGGCCATTGTAAATGAATGTAAGAAGTCACACAACACCAGGTTATAGTCCAACAGCTTTATTTGAAATCACAAGCTTTCGGAGCGCTGCTCCTTCTTCAGGTGAAGTGGAGAAATGCATAAAGACACAGCTTATATAGTCAGAGAATCATGTCAGATGTTTACAGGTAACCTTTCCAACTGCCATTTATCACACCTCGGCAGAGAGATAATCACAGCAGTCAAAGGTGTGAATGGTGTCCAAACAGGTCAGTCAGGGAAACATTACATCAAAGAACAATGAGGTGGGGTCACAAGGGGTCAAATATTGCAGATGCTGGGGTTTGTATGAAAAACAAAAAAACAGACAAAAAACATTTTTTTTTTTTTTGGCTGGAAATCACAGCAGGTCCGGCCGCATCTGTGTAGAGAGAACAAGCCAATGTCGACTCGAGTCTGGATGACCCTGCATCAGGTGGGGTTACATGTAGCGTGACATGAACCCAAGATCTCGGTTGAGGCCGTCCTCATGGGTGCGGAACTTGGCTATCAGTTTCTGCTCGACGATTTTGCGTTGTCGTGTGTCTCGAAGGCCACCTTGGAGAATGCTTACCCGAAGATCGGAGGCTGAATGTCCTTGACTGCTGAAGTGTTCCCCGACTGGGAGGGAACACTCCTGCCTGGCGATTGTTGCGCGGTGTCCGTTCATCCGTTGTCGCAGTGTCTGCATGGTCTCGCCGATGTACCATGCTCCGGGGCATCCTTTCCTGCATCGTATGAGGTAGACAACGTTGGCCGAGTCACATGAGTATGTACCATGTACCTGGTGGGTGGTGTCCTCACGTGTGATGATGGTATCTGTGTTGACGATCTGGCATGTCTTGCAGAGGTTGCTGTGGCAGGGTTGTGTGGTGTGGTGGTCGCTGTCCTCCTGAAGGCTGGGTAATTTGCTGCGAACGATGGTCTGTTTGAGGTTAGGCGGCTGTTTGAAAGCGAGTAGTGGTGGCGTGGGGATGGCCTTAGCGAGGTGTTCGTCGTCATCGATGACATGTTGAAGGCTGCGAAGAACATGGCGTAGTTTCTCCGCTCCGGGGAAGTACTGGACGACGAAGGGCACTCTGTTGGTTGTGTCCCGTGTTTGTCTTCTGAGGAGGTCTATGCGATTTTTCGCTGTGGCCCGTCGGAACTGTCGATCGACGAGTCGAGCATCATATCCCGTTCTTACAAGGGCGTCTTTCAGTGTCTGTAGGTGTCCATCGCGTTCCTCCTCGTCTGAGCAGATCCTGTGTATTCGCAGGGCTTGTCCATAGGGGATGGCTTCTTTAACGTGGTTAGGGTGGAAGCTGGAGAAGTAACTGCCTCCCAAAGATACACAAAGCCAACACACCTGGACGTCCTATCGCATCAGGCAACGGAACCCTGTGTGAGAACCTCTCTGGATATGTCGAGGGCATCCTGAAACCCATCGTACAGGGAACCCCCAGCTTCTGTCGCGACACTACAGACTTCTTACAGAAGCTCAGCACCCACGGACCAGTTGAACCAGGAACACTCCTCGCCACGATGGACGTCTCGGCACTCTACACCAGTATCCCCCACGATGACGGCATCGCTGCGACAGCCTCAGTACTCAACACCAACAACAGCCAATCTCCAGACGCCATCCTACAACTCATCCGCTTCATCCTTGACCACAATGTCTTCACCTTCGACAACCAGTTCTTTACCCAAACACACGGAACAGCCATGGGGACCAAATTCACACCCCAATACGCAAACATCTTCATGCACAAGTTCGAGCAAGACTTCTTCGCTGCACAGGATCTCCAACCAACGCTATACACCAGATACATCGACGACATTTTCTTCCTATGGACCCACGGCGAAGAATCACTGAAAAGACTACACGATAACATCAACAAGTTCCATCCCACCATCAAACTCACCATGGACTACTCCTCAGAATCAGTCTCATTCCTGGACACACGAATCTCCATCAAAGACGGACACCTCAGCACTTCACTCTACCGCAAGCCCACGGACAACCTCACGATGCTTCACTTCTCCAGCTTCCACCCTAACCACGTTAAAGAAGCCATCCCCTATGGACAAGCCCTGCGAATACACAGGATCTGCTCAGACGAGGAGGAACGCGATGGACACCTACAGACACTGAAAGACGCCCTTGTAAGAACGGGATATGACGCTCGACTCGTCGATCGACAGTTCCGACGGGCCACAGCGAAAAATCGCATAGACCTCCTCAGAAGACAAACACGGGACACAACCAACAGAGTACCCTTCGTCGTCCAGTACTTCCCCGGAGCGGAGAAACTACGCCATGTTCTTCGCAGCCTTCAACATGTCATCGATGACGGCGAACACCTCGCTAAGGCCATCCCCACGCCTCCACTACTCGCTTTCAAACAGCCACCTAACCTCAAACAGACCATCGTTCGCAGCAAATTACCCAGCTTCCAGGAGAACAGCGACCACGACACCACACAACCCTGCCACAGCAACCTCTGCAAGACATGCCAGATCATCAACACAGATACCATCATCACACGCGAGGACACCACCTATCAGGTACATGGTACATACTCATGTGACTCGGCCAACGTTGTCTACCTCATACGATGCAGGAAAGGATGCCCCGGAGCATGCAGACACTGCGACAACGGATGAACGGACACCGCGCAACAATCACCAGGCAGGAGTGTTCCCTCCCAGTCGGGGAACACTTCAGCAGTCAAGGACATTCAGCCTCCGATCTTCGGGTAAGCATTCTCCAAGGTGGCCTTCGAGACACACGACAACGCAAAATCGTCGAGCAGAAACTGATAGCCAAGTTCCGCACCCATGAGGACGGCCTCAACCGAGATCTTGGGTTCATGTCACGCTACATGTAACCCCACCTGATGCAGGGTCATCCAGACTCGAGTCGACATTGGCTTGTTCTCTCTACACAGATGCGGCCGGACCTGCTGTGATTTCCAGCCAAAAAAAAAAAAAATGTTTTTTGTCTGTTTTTTTGTTTTTCATACAAACCCCAGCATCTGCAATATTTGACCCCTTGTGACCCCACCTCATTGTTCTTTGATGTAATGTTTCCCTGACTGACCTGTTTGGACACCATTCACACCTTTGACTGCTGTGATTATCTCTCTGCCGAGGTGTGATAAATGGCAGTTGGAAAGGTTACCTGTAAACATCTGACATGATTCTCTGACTATATAAGCTGTGTCTTTATGCATTTCTCCACTTCACCTGAAGAAGGAGCAGCGCTCCGAAAGCTTGTGATTTCAAATAAAGCTGTTGGACTATAACCTGGTGCTGTGTGACTTCTTACATTTGTCCACCCCAGTCCAACTCCGGCATCTCCACACCATTGTAAATGAAGAAAGTGTTGCATTAAACAAAATGTGGTTCCTTCAAACATGAGAAAGCTATGGCAACAGAAAGCAAAACTAATACACTGACACATAACTGGCTCTCACACCCGGGAGACTGTCCAAAACATAAATCACATTCCGACCATCTTCCTTGGCCTTGATTCCACTGCGCCAACCAAAGCTTCCAATGCCCCATCAGTGAGTCGTTCCGCCCTCTGCCTCACCCTTTCCATGTCTTGCTAGGCTGGTGCGCCACAGGTAGGCTCCCACCGCTTTGAAGGCCTACAAGGCAGTGAGTGTGTCTGGTGATGCCAATTGACCTGCCCCTTTAAGAGCTGGCTGGCGCCACTGTGTCTCAGGGAAAGTGATTATTGACACCACCCTCGCTGCGCCCCGCCACCGCAAAATTGGGTTGCGCCGCCGGGTTAGCACCTTAAGAGTAGCGTGCAGTGGCTGATTTAGTGCCGCAATCACCTTTAGGGGCGCTGCAACCCAATATCGCGCCAGGTGGCGCTAAATCGCAACTGGCGCTAGGCTTTGCGCTTCGCCAGAACTAGCGCCCCAAATGGGGCTATACCCAATTTCTCCCCCTAGGTGTCATAAAGAAGACTGAGGAACCGACTGACTGGGTAAATTCCATGGTTTGCGTCAATTCAAAAAAGACTGATAAATTGCGTGTCTGCATGGATCCCAAGGACCTTAACGCTAATATAAAAAGAGAGCACTATCAAATCCCAAAGAGAGAGGAAATAGTCAGCGAAATGACAGGAGCAAAATTCTTCTCCAAGATAGACGCCCTCGCATGGATTCTGGCAGCTGAAACTTGATGAAGAGAGTACTAAGCTGTGCACCTTTAACACCCCGTTTGGTTGATACTCTTACCAGCACCTTCGGCATTAGCTCCGCCCCAGAAATCTTCCACAGAGCAATAGAGCAAATCATCGAGGGCCTGGATGGTGTGCGGGTGTACGTGGATGATCTGGTAGTATGGGGCTCCACTCAGGGAGAGCACGACACCAGACTGGAAAAAACACTTCAGAGGATACGGCAGTATGGACTCAAACTAAATAAAGACAAATGTCAGTTCAGCGTAAATGAAATCACAATCCTTGGGGACAAGATTTCTGCAGGAGGGATTCAGCCAGACAAGTCAAAGGTAAAGGCCATACATGACATGGAAAACCCGAAGGCCAAGAAAGGGGTCCAGCGGGCCCTTGGCATGGTTAATTACCGAGGGAAATTCATTCCAAATCTGGCAGTGAAAACTGCTCACTTGAGAAAACTGCTGCACCAAGAGACAGAGTTCCAATGGGGACATGAACATGAGAATGAATGGAAGGGGCTGCTACACATTCTAGCAAGTGAACCCCTACTGAAGTTCTTCTGCCCTGAAAAAGAGGACAATAGTGTTCACAGATGCCTCTAAGGATGGATTAGGGGCTGTCCTTCTACAGGAAGATGAAGGAGAATGGCGACCAGTGGCATATGCGTCACGCTCCATGACGGCTACAGAGTGCCGGTATGCACAAATAGAGAAGGAGTGCCTGGGCTTGGCATTTGGGTGTGAACAATTTCATACCTACATCTATGGACTTCCCAAGGTTATCCTAGAAACTGACCATAAGCCACTGCTAGGGATCGCAAAAAAGAATCTGCGTGACATGTCATCACGGATACAGCGCCTAATGATGAGACTACAATGTTATGATTTTGAGCTCACATATGTGCCAGGGACACAAATGTTCATTGCAGATACACTATCCAGGGCTGCGCCTCGTGCCACACAAAACAGTGAAACAGAAGAGGATGTGGACCTTCATGTGGATATGGTCTATGCAGCATTGCTCGCCTCACAGGAACCTGTTCTGAGGAAAGTGATGAGAAATCTTCAAGAGGGTTGGAAGAAAGGGTCATGTAAACAATATCATCATATTCAGTCTGAGCTTTCTGTGGTCAATGGACTACTGCTTAAGTGTGACAGGATTGTAGTGCCCATCTCTATGCGACGAGAAATGCTTAACAGGATACATGAAGGGCACCTGGGTGTGGAAAAGTCAAAAAGGAGAGCACGTGAGGCACTCTACTGGCCAAACATGAACTCTGATATTGACCAGATGATCAGTGAGTGTGCTACATGTCAGGAGTATCACTACAAGCAAACAAAAGAGCCCCTCATTACCACAGAGCTCCCATCACAACCTTGGGAAAAGGTAGGAACTGATATTTTTCACTACGAAGGAAAAGACTATTTGTTAGTTATTGATTATTACTCTAATTATCCTGAGATTGCTCTCCCACCCAGCACCACGTCAAGAGCTGTGATAACTCACCTGAAGTCAATCTTTTCCAGGCAGGGCATCCCTCTAACTCTGGTCTGAGATAATGGCTCTCCCTATACCAGTCATGAGTTTCAGTCGTTTGCTACAGAGTATGAGTTTAAGCATGTAACCTCCAGCCCGCTCTACCCTCAAGCCAATGGAAAAGCGGAGAAGGGGGTGCAGATTGTGAAAAGACTATTAAAGAAAGCAGCACACAACAACACTGACCCATATCTGGCCATGATGTCGTACAGGGTGGCCCCGCTGGAAAGTGGCAAGTCTCCAGCTGAGCTCTTACTGGGTCGCAAAATCCGTACTCGACTTCCCAGGCATGTCACACCTGATCATAGAGATGAGGTATGGGCAGACAAGGCCCGGAAACTTCAGCAGAAACAAAAAACGCTCCATGACCGCATAGCCACTGCACTAGTGCCTCTACAGGAGAAGGGTGTAGTTCGCATTGAAGGGCCTGGGTCATGGAATCAAAGAGCCACCATTCTACAACAGGTTGCCCCCAGGTCATACAGTGCCATGACAGAAAATGGCAATGTGTATCACAGAAACAGGAGGCACCTACTGAAAACCACCGAGACCTATCAGCCGCAGGAGGACAGAGAGGATGAGCTGATGATGGAAATCCGACAGAGTAACGAGGAGACGAGGGCAATGCTACAAAGTGATGAAGTACACAGGGGTGACAATGAGACAAGGGATCCGTGTGGTACAGACATGAACTTAATGGACACAACTGGGTTGGCCCAGCAAATACCCGCTCAGCTACGCAGGTCACAGCGCACCAGAAAGCCTGTCGTTAGACTTGACCTGTAGACAAAGGAAAGACTGTAAACAGCTAATGGACTTCTGGGTGTGGGTAGTGTTTATATGTACCGGCAGTTATTGCAAGGTATAGTTACACTGACAGTTTTTAGATGTTGTTAATAGTAATTAATAGTAGTTACACTGACTGTTTTTATATGTTGTTAATATGTGTTCTATGTGTTGTGTTATGTTATGTTGTTTACTGTTTATATCATCGTTGAGGGGGAAAGATGTACAGATAATTGTAGCTGTACTAAAGACAGCTGCTTGATGGTAGCTGTAGTAAAGACAGCTGCTTGACAGCAGTCGGATAAATAGGAAGCCATCTTGGCCATGCGGCAGTACTACACGAGCTGGCACTGACTCAAGACCTAATAAAGAGTACTCAACGATATCTACTCGTAAGCCTCTTAATACTACGATATAAGATAACATTACAGAGGGGAAGAGCACCTCCCTGCTAGCTCTCACCCCCTCAACCAACATTTGCAGCGCTTCATCCGAGAACCTCGGGGAGGTCCTTGCCTTGGAATTGGGCATAGTGGTTTCTCAAAAAATGTTGTAGGTGGTGCAGCATCGACAGAAATTCAGTGGAATGAGCCAAGGCAGCAAGCAGCCCTTAAATGAGGCTGGAAAAGTGATGTCAGCAGAGGCGAGTTTCAGTCCCAAAACACTAATTGGCCAAGGGCAACCCACACCTCTAAAATCAACTGGCCAATTAGGGGAAAATCACAATATTTTCCCACCTCTCAGTGGAGGCGAGTTTGGAACCCACCCAAAATGAAAACCGCCTCCAACCCACCTCCAGTGAGAAAATCGTCCCCCATGTGCCCAATGATGGTGCCAGTTACTCTTTTTTTATTTACGAATCAAAAATGCAATCAGCCGCATCTGGATTCCCAATTAGCCAAATTATGGCTAGTGGCTAATGTATTGGACACACTGTTCCAAGTGGTACATTTTTTGGGGGGGGGGGAGTGTGCGTTTGAGAGAGTGCAGCATTGCTTATGTTGAAACTGGCTCATTTGCTATCAGTGTATCTGAATAAGTGACACCAATATCTGTTCTACATCAAAGGATTATCTTTAATTACTGTAATTAATATGCTGAAGGGCTTACAGTGTTCTTTTATTTTACTCACAACAGTATTTTTCCTTATGTTTTCAGTTAAATCTTCTTTGGATAATATTTGACTTGATGTTCTACCAATTCCCTTGAATAACTTTTAATTTACTGTTAAAAATGTCTTTGATTTTACCTTTTATTGGTTTGCTTTTAACTATTGTAGCATGAGATTGTCTGTACTCTACATATGTCTAGACATATCGGGCTGGATTTTGTTACTGGGGTGGGCTGGGGTCGTGTAATCTGCATTTCATGTTAGCCACCCGATTCTAAATCGATGTGGGAAAATGATGCCATTTTAACTTAATTGGCCAATTGAGTTCCAACGTGTGGGAACCCATGGCCAATGAGTTTTTCCAGTCTGAAAGTCGCCTCCGATGATGTCATCATTGCTGCTGCATTTAAGGTCTGCAACAAGCCTTGCTTCTTCTGCAGACTGCCAAGCTTTTGCCCTTACATGTTAGAGGCAACTGCAGGAAGAATGGCCAGCCAGAGACCTAGGTTTGCACCCCACTTTGATGACATTGCCCTGCAGGCTTTAGTAGAGGGAGCAAGAGCAAATAAAGAGGTGCTCTTCCCTTCTTCAGGGAGGAAGAAGCCTCCCCAGCAAACCAAGGCTGTGTGGATCCAGGTGGCAGAGGAGGTCAACTCTTTGTCAATAACCTGCAGAACCTGGCTACAGTGCAGGAAGAGGTTTCATGACATTCTGCGCACTGGAAAAGTGAGTATGAATTTCCCATCACCCTCAATCTGATCCCCATTGCCTCTCCTCACCAGCACTCAGCTTTAGCAATCTCTTCCTCCACATCCCACTTGACACTGACATGCATGCACCCTTACCCATTCCCTCTCTCTCTCTGGTCACATTCACCTAACTATTTGACTATGCAGCCCTCACACTCCCTATCACTGTGATGCAATTACAACTTACAACACACAGGGAGGGCCCTTGGTCTTGCCACCTCACTCCATCTTTGTCTCCTTCTAAGCATCTATGCAATGGATTCTCTACACGCACTCCTTCATTCTCACTCAAACTCCACTTGTCTCCCTCATTGCAGGAAAAGAGAGCTCACAATAAGAGGGAAAGAGTGAGGACAGGAGGAGGGCCACCCTCAGTAGCCCAGCTCACCACTGGAGATTGTGGGAGTGGAGGAAGATTCCCAAGTGGGGGACGGACAGACGGGCGCATCACAGCAAGCTGGTGACAGAATAGTTTTCCATCTCTCTCAATGACATTGCATGAGTCACTGATAATAATTCTGAAGCTCTAACGGATGGACTTATGATCATCTGCAATATGCAATGTGCATGTAACCTTGGCCTCACATCTCTGACTCTTTCCTTTACTCCCCCACAGGACCATCGCAAGCACCCATCCCCACTATCCAGGAGGAAGAGCATGAGTGTCAAGACTCCTCAGAGGAAGCTGCAACCTCTGAGGGTGCTGCGTCAGCAGAATTCACCGCACCCAGCACTAGCGTAGACACTCACACCTCGGTGGGACCATCGCGAGATAGAGTAGTGTTGTCACCTGGTGTATCACAGCTCACAAGTGAGCATCAGCAGATTGTGGAGACAGGGACAGCAGTGCAGAGTCCTAGTCCGAGGGCGCAGGACTCTGCCAGCTTGACCCTCTGCCTCTGGGTCCATCCATAAGATCAGCGGTGCTGGATCTCCAGGAACAGGAGCAGGAGTCTCTGGCAGGTTTTGTCTCCAGGGTCGCTGCGAGTGTGGAGCGAATGGAAGAGTCCATTGCGAACATGAGCAGAGCCTTTGTGGAGTCATTGGCGCATCAACGCATCACCATGGAAAGGATGGCAATCTCCATTTAGGTGATAAGTCGCCAGAGTGCAGAAAACATGGTGATTGTTCTGAATAGAATGACATCTCTGGAGGAGCGATCGTCATCTATTGAACAGAGAAACCAGACCTTCATGGAAGTCCTTCTGAGTAGGACTGCCAGTGCAGATACAGGTCCAAAGGCCCCCCTGATGTGCAGCAAGGCGCTCTCAAGCCACTTGCAAGCGCTGAGGGGTACCTGACCCATGAGAGGGAAGTTGGTGGCAGACATCAAGGAAGTGGGGGCTCCTCTCCAAGTGCTCACAGTTCCATGCCACTGCAGTGTCCTCGGTCAAAGCCCCACCAGAGTCCACACCCAACTGAGATCAGCGTCTTAACCCCTGCACAGCCGCAGGAGCAGCAGACTGTTGGCGAGCCCTCACAGATTCGCAACCCCAGAGGACGCCCGCCAAAGCTGTCAAGACAGGAGCAGCAAGAAAGTGAGCAAGGGGCCTCCACATCTGCTGAAGCCACAGGGGAAGCACCACGTAGGAGCACGCGTAAGAGAAAGATACTGCACAAATAGTCACAAGGGTAGTCACTTGGGTGAAATTTGATGTTTTATGTTAAAAAGCCATCAGATGATTACTGTAAATAAAACATCTGATGGCTACTGCTGTAGTTGTGGCGTGTGTCATTTCGCGAATGGGACTTCCACATTGAGGGCTTAGGATTACTTGCAATTGTCAGTATGGTGGTCAAATTGCTAGGAATCCGCTGGTTCTTGGCCATTGTCGATGCTCAGGTGAGAAGCTGCGAGGCAAAAGTGCTTGATTGGCTAGGCTAAGCAAATCTGGCCAAGACGAGTGCGTTCCTTGCATCCCGGGCAACAATGTTCTCGCGTACTGCTGACGTTGGTTGATGGGCCTCTGCAAGATGTTCGTTTTCGCTCTCCTCCTCCTCCTCTTCCTCCTCCTCCTCCTCATCTGAGGAGGATATGTGATGAGCCACTTGGTCCTCAGGAATCTGCAAGCCACGACGCTGTGCCATGTTGTGAAGTACACAGCAAACCATGACGATTCTGGAGACCCTGGCTACTGAGCACGGCAGGGCTCCACCTGATCTATCCAGGCATCTGAAGCGCATCTTCAGCAAACCGATGGTTTGCTCGATTCTGGCTCTGGTGGACATGTGGCTGGAGTTGTAGCTCTCCTCAGCTTCGTTGGATGGGCTCCTCAACGGTGTCATTAGCCATGTCTTCAGGGGATAGCCCTTGTCTGCAAGTAGCCATCCATTAAGTTGGTCTGGTGGACTGAATTGCGGAGGCACACTAGCCTGGCGCAGTATGAAGGAGTCATGGCAACTGCCAGGGTACTTGGCACAAACATGCAAAATTTCCTTCTTGTGGTCACACACCAGCTGAACGTTAAGGGAGTGGAATCCCTTGTGATTGACAAAAATATCTGGATTGCGATGGGGTGCCTTAAGGGCCACATGTGTGCAGTCAACGATGCCCTGCACCCTTGGAAAGCCTGCCAGATTAGCTAATCCAACCGCACGCACCGTGACACTTGCTTGATCCTTGGTGAAATGGATGTGATTGTGCACGATGGCAAAGAGGGCATCAGTTACCTGCATGATGCAAGTGTGTGTGGCCACCTGGGAGATGCCGCTGATGTCTGCTGCTGATCCCTGGAATGAGCCTGAGGTTATAAAGTTGAGTGCGGTGGTGGCTTTGACGGCCACTGGTAAGGGTTGTCCACCTGGTCCTCTGGGCTCCAGGTCTTGTTGCAGCATTGCACAGATGTCACCCACTACCTCTCGCAAAAGTCGGAGCCGCCTTTGGCACTGCTGCTCAGACATGTTGAGGTAGCTGACCCTGTGTCTGTAGACCCTGTTTGGGGGATATCTCCTGCGCCGACGGGCTTCCATGCACTGGCCCCTTCTGGCCTGTGCAGCTTCAGGTGGGTGAGCAGCAGCTTGGCGCTCCTGTTGTTGCTGCTGCTGTTGTTGGTGCTGCTGTTGTTCATGGCTCTGCTGGTACCGCAGATGGTCTTCATCCTCATCTGATGTCCAGAAGGGAAGGAAATAAATGCCTCCCATGCTTCTGGTATATGCCTCAGTTGAGGAAGCGCTCAGTCAAGGTGGCAAGAGGGGTTTCCCAGGAGGTCACACTGGAGATGGGTGTCAGGCTCCAAACATCCACAGCTGTGGTTATGCCTTCTAAAAGTTCCCCCAGACCTGAGACAACAAAGTCCTGCCACCTGCAAATGATGACTGATCAAATCTCCTATTTAATGGTTGAGCTGCAGCTTATAGTCAGCAATCCAATTGTGCTACCACCAGGTTTCACCGTCGTGTTTCAGAACAGGCATGCTTCACGTGGGAAAAGGGTTAAAATCACAAAGGCTTATCAAAATGGCATTATAGAGGCAATTTAGTGCTTGTTAAGGGCCTTAACGGCCTATCCCGCCTCTTGGAGGCGGGACGGAGATGGGACCAGTAGACACGATTTAATGAAAATTGCTTGGAGGCGGGGTTGGGCCCGCCCATCAGTTTTTGAAATTTTAACCTGCCACACGCCTCCAATCCCGCCTCAACGGCCCGATGAAATTCGAGCCCATCTTGTCCACAGATTAGGGGCTAGAAATTCGGCTCTTTTGCGCCTGCCATTAGCGTCTCCGGTGGCGCTAATGGGGTGCAAAGGACTTATCGCCCAGGGGGGCGAAAAAAGCACCTCCCGAGAAATTCGGCGGGTTTTGGCTGAGGCGCTACCCGATAGCGCCCCGGGCCGTTGTGCCACCAGCGATGACATCATCGCCGTGCGCCATGATCCCTTAGCGCCCCACAGCGGAAATTCAGCTGTGCCCCGCAGGTCGCAAACCGGGCTAACCGCCACTCATGGGGCGGTATTTAAAGGGGAGGTGCAGCCGCGCCCTGCGCCGCCATTTCTTTTTTTGGCTGAGCTCCATTTCTTTTTTTGGTCGAGCTCCAGGTCAGCCCTCCGTGGTGTGCCGTGGTGTGGTCTTGGCCACCATCGTGCAGCCCGGCACCGCGTCTCAGTGTTGAGCTGCGGCTACAGCACTACGCTGCCCGGTGGCCTAGAGTAGGCCATCGGAGGCCCTGCAGAGTGTGCAATGGCCCTCCCCTTTAACTGAAGGGGAGGGGCGATGAAACGCAACACGCTCTGCGGAGTGCTGCCAATCACGCCCCAACGTCGCCTCGGTTACCGGCCCACCAGGAAGTGGAGCGTCCAACATTGCACTTCACTTCCTGTCCGGGGTGGTAAGTCGAATTTAGCGGTCAGGGCAGTACTTCTGCGCCGGTTCTCAGAATGTTGACAACACTGGCAAGGTCGCATTTATTGCTGATACATTGTTGCTCTGATCGCGAGGCGATAGCAACCTGGTGCCCGTTCGGAGGACTGCAAGCAGCACATAAAATTCATGTTGCCCGCTAGTTTATAAGATTGTAGCATTTTGCCCAGCCCTGAACATGCTGCTCAGTGGCTGAAAGCTTTGCAGGGGGCCCAAGTTTGTACGAGGCTAGCTCCAATTAAAGCTAGCCTGCACTACTTAAAGGCAGTCTGCACCTCTTAGGGTGGTGCCTTCTGCCTGCAGCAGGTGATTGACGTGGCTTGGAAGACAGTGAACAAAGTTGTAATGCTGGGGAGAGAGCTTGCACCTAGGTTCTCTGATGCAGCACTGGAGGCCTTGGTCCAGGAGGTCAACTTCAGGAGAGAGGTCCTCTTTCCCCAGGGGGCCAGGATGCCCTCCAGGCAACAGACCAGAGTGCAGTGGGAGCAGATAGCTACTGTGGTAAATGTCAACAGTGTAGCCCTGAGGACCTGGACACAGTGCAGGAAGACGTTTAATGACCTCCCACGAGTGGTCAAAGTTGGTGAATTCATCTTCAAATGTCATATCCCACCATCTGCACCACTAGCCTCAAGCAATGCTCAATACACCACGCCCCATCATTCACCTACCAACAATGTCTAGCAAACATGACTCACATTCATAGCTTCACCTCACCCACACACACTTACCACTGCTGCAAGCCTCACACCCACATCTGACAGCTTGAACACATTGTCAGATGTTCAACCATGACAGCCACATCACCCAAACGCATTGCACCACACTCACTGACACATTTCCCTTTCTCTTGCAGGAAAAGGTGGTGCATAACCAGCGACAACAGAACCTAACCAGCAGGGGGACAGGCTCACCTGCATCAACTCACCCCAATGGAGGAGACAGTGCTGGCCATTTTTGGCAGAGACATGGCTGAGCCCTTGGCCAGTGGCGGGGCTGAAAGAATAGACGATGCCGGTATTCTCATACATTATCTTCCTTCTTACCTCCCACTTCCTCATATCCTACAATCTCTTCTGATTTAGAAGCTGCACATGGTGTAAGCATGCACCTCTTGCTTTCCCCCTCTCCTCACCACAACCCTACCCTTGTGCCTTTCTCATTTCATATACCCATGTAATTCAGTCTGCCCAGCCAGTGGTCGGACAATAAGAGGGAGAGGAGAGTGAAGAAGAAGAAGAAACACCGTCACCCGATTTCAGATTCCCATCCACCAGCTCAGATACTGACACTCCGCATACTTTAGAGGATCGGTTAGACATGGTGAGACACCAGCATGAGTGGGCTGTCACCAGGGCAGGGGAAAAGGGTGGCATAGGTGCCAGCTCCCCAGAGGGCGAGGGCGAGGCCGCACACGAGTTCTGCTGCAGAGGACTCAGATGAGGACCTCGATGGGGCGACCTGCAGAAGAACGTTGATGGGTATGCACACTGAAATGCTTGGTGCATTGGCAGGCCTGCCAGAAAGCTTAAATGCAAAGTCAAGGAGCATGGAAGAGTCCAGTTCCAGCCTTGCACAGGGTTTTGGGCAGAGCTTGGAGCCCATCCTTTCCAACGTGGAAGGGCTGGGCAGATCCATTGTGGATCGAACTATCATGCCGCGTCTGATGGCCAAAGTCTCAGCTTCCATTGCAGCACAAGCAGAAGCCACCCAACATCTGAGTGCTGCAATGGAAGCTCAGACTGAAGTCATGCAAGCTCAGCTTGCTGCCACGCAAGTACAGACTGCTGCCACCGTGGCTGCCTTTACCTGTGTGGAAAGGGGCTTGCAGGATCTCACGGCAGTCCAGCAGTCTGTACTCCAGCAGATTAATAGCATTGCTGAGGCGCTGCCCCGTGGGAGTAGCAATGGATCTGTGGTGGACGACCCTGTGTCCTCTCTCAGGATGACAACATTCGTACTCCCACCACTGCCACACTGCCAGTGCCCTTGCTGTTGCCTGTCAGCCAGCCAGCCCAGACTGGTGCCGCCCATGCCAAGATGGTGTAGGCCAAAGCCGAGCCTATTAGGCCCAGAGCTCCTTGGGGTCATCCAGCAAGGCCATCTGTAGTCTTCCCCCACTGAAAGTCAGCAGCCTTCCACCAGCCATGCTGCAGCCACTGGATAGTCCTACGTAAGAGCACCAAGTCAGGCAAAGGCACACGCAATACACTCACTGAGGGAATGCACAAGGTTGATTAGTTGATTTTTTGATGTAATATTGGATGTATCGATGTATAAAGTTTGCTCTATGAGATTTCGTGTGCAGCATGGTTCTTGTCGTATGTATCCTGGCCACGTGTGGATACATTGCGGAGCAGAGTCATGAGCCAGGTGGTCAAAGGTCGCCCAGTAGCCACCCTTTGGTTTGTCTTGGTGGCTCAAAGACTGACGGACAGCAGACTGGCGCAGAATAAAAGCATCATGACTGCTGTCAGGTTACTGGGCATTCATTATCATGATATGCTGAGCACAGTCGTACACCAACTGCACATTCAGCAAGTGGAAACCTTCACGGTTACAGTACATCTCAGCATTTAGAAGCAAAAGCCATGTGCGTGCAGTCGATGGTGCCCTGCTGCATGGGGAAGTCTGCTATCTTGGCAAAGCGATGTGCTTCTCTCTGGTCAGAGAGAAGACAATGAAGTCCCCTCTCCTGGTATAAAGGGCTTCTGTCACCTCTCTTATGCAGCAGTAGACGCCGAACTGGGAGATGTTACAGATGCCGTCTGCTCCAGCCTGGAAGGATCCCAACACAAAGAAATTCAGGGCCACCGTCATGTTCACAGCCACTGGCAGCTCTGTCCTTGCCCTGGAGTGAGGCTGCAAATGATGGCAGAATTCGGTGACCACCTCCTTCCTAAAGCGCAGATGCCTCACACACTGCTTCTGGCTCAGGTTGAGGTAAGAAAATTGCTCTTGCTAGACCCTAGGTGGGTAAGGTTTCCTGCTGAGAGCCCTTCTCCCCCTTCTCCTCCTCCCTCTGCGAGCAGCTTGTCCTCTTTGCTGCCTCTACTTCATCTCCCTGTCATGCTGCAGGTCAAGGAGGATGACAACTAGATCACCCATGACTGGGAACAAGGGGTCTGACCAGAACCCTTGAAGTCAGAAGCAAGGCTTTCTCCACTTATAGCACCACTCCCTGTCACCTCACCCACTTTAAATAACTCTAGAAAGCTGCAAACACTTCCACAAACTTACACAGAGCCAATAGAAATCAAAAAGCAAGTTACCTGAACGTTGATGATGATCCCTTTAAATAGTGCTGGTAGGGCTCCTTCCTGCTGCTGAACGCATGCTCAGCTGTGTGAGGTGAAGAGAGGGCATTAGTGTCAGTGATTATGATGAAAATGGCAGCGCTGGCATCAAATCAGCGCTGCACGCTGACTGACGTCACGTTTTGCCTACTTACCATACTTCCAGCGCACGCTCCTAACGGCCGCCTTACCACCCTCACCCAAATGTTGTCCAACGTGACCTGCACCAGAAGTGTGCACGCGCTGTTCGGACACCATTTTGGACCCAATTCAGCACCTGTAGCGCCCAAACAACAGGCGCTACGCAACCGAATTTTTAGCCCTTTACGTTTTAAAGTGGCTACCTGACACAGGGACAGTTCAAGCTATAATCTGCAGTTTTTCCAGGGGGCAGCCAGCTTCCTCCTTAGTATTCAGGATCTTTGGCAGGAGGGGATGCCTGTGGCTCAGTTTCCAAACCACCAAAGGCCGCTTGTTCAGACACGTTACCCTAATCCCACCAATTTTGCTGGGCCAGCAGCAGAGTTCTGCAATGGGCACATCCAAGGAATAATGCCAGGTTGCATTTCACTATGGATTTTCGGGACCTATGTGTTGACAGGTTATTTGAATCTAGAGGACGTCTCAGCCAAGCTCAATCCTGTCCTCAGTCAACATCCACACATGTGCTGGGGTTGCTTAACAGGGGTTAGGAGCAGGAACATTGGCCGATTTCCCTCTCTGAACCCAGTGTGTAGTGGCGCTTCTTAGTTTCCAAACAGGCAGGCCACTGGGCTGTGGGGCTTTTAACATCGAGTAGACGCGTGTCGAAATAAAACGTTCCCAAACGTAGCTTTGTCTTTTAAACGGTTTACTATAACACTTAACAAACAGAATTACAAAGCAAACACGTATAAACGAACACGGTCAAAAACTGTACTGCTCCAAACCTCACAGCTTCTGCCTCTTTCACCACGTGCAGTTTAAAACTGTAAGATGGCTGCACCCATGTGTGGCTTAGGGACTGTTCCATTGTGGCAAGAATGAAGGGGGTGTCGGACTATACTACAGGAGCAAGAAAATAGGGGGTTTCTTAATACAATAAGTCGTTCAGGTAAATTAACTGTATTATGCCATTTAGCCACTATTTTAAAGTATTTTCTTAAGCTTTTATGGCTCTTACATTCCGGCCCCTAATTGACTAGGCACATGAAGCATATCAATTACTCAAACATTAAGAGTCATAAACTAATGAGTTCAACATATTTACAATACAAGTGTCCACTTTTTTCTTTCGTTCAGGAGCTTTTCACGCTGCTTCTTGTAGCAGGCAGAGCTTTGTGATCGGTCTCTCCAGGGTACTGGTCTTGGTTTGCAAACAGACGCGACGAACGACGCCTCTGGAGTCTGGCATGGTCTTAATTATTTTTCCCATCAACCAAGAATTTCTAGGGGCTGAATCATCCACAATTAAGACAATGTCTCCGACGATGAAGTTCCTCTTTATTTTGGACCATTTTTGACGCTCCTGTAGCAGAGGTAAGTATTCTCTTGTCCATCTGGTCCAGAAGAGGTCTGACATATACTGAACTTGCCTCCACTTCCGACGGGCATACAGATCTTCCTTTTTGAAGACTCCCGGGGGCATGGCTGGCTGCGTTTTCAACAACAACAGGTAGTTCGGAGTCAGGGCTTCGAGGTCATTGGGATCATCTGATGTCTTAGTTATCGGTCGGTCATTAATGATGGCTTCGACCTCGCACAGAACGGTTTGGAGTCCCTCGTCGTCCAGCGCTTGCTGCTTCAGTACAGAACTGAGTAGTTTTCTTACGGTGCGTATCTGTCTTTCCCAGACACCTCCGTGGTGGGATGCAGCCGGAGGATTGAAGATCCACTTAATTCCTGTTTGCATCATGGCTTCCTGTATTTTAAGCTGATTCCAACCTTCAATAGCTTCCCGTAGTTCTCTCTCCGCTCCGACGAAATTAGTGCCATTATCAGAACGCATAATGGACACCTGTCCTCTTCTACAGACAAAGCGCCGCAAGGCGTTAATACAGGAATCAGTGTCAAGCGTGTGTGCCACCTCAATATGAACTGCTCTGATGGTCAAACAAGTGAAAAGCACACCATATCTCTTGACAAGGCTCCGTCCTCGCTTTACCTCAAAAGGCCCGAAATAGTCCACCCCTACGTTTGTAAATGGGGGCTTGTCTGGTAACAAACGGTCTTCAGGCAGGTCTGCCATTTTCTGCTCCCCAGCTCTAGCGTGTAACCGTCTGCAAACAATACATTCAGAGAGTATTTTTCTTATTACGGAATTAGCTCCTGGAATCCAGTATCTTTGTCTTAGCTTCGCAAGCACGTGATTCCTCCCACTGTGTCCAATACTCTGGTGTATATGCTGAAGAATGAGAGTAGCAACCCGGAGGTCCTTAGAAAGGATAGCAGGATGCTTGGCCTCCTCTGGCATAGCAGATTTGTTTAGTCTCCCTCCCACCCTCAGCACTCCATCTTGCAGTGTAGGGTCCAGCTTGTAGATATGACTACCTTTCTTGATTGGAGTATTTTGCTGTAGAGCTTCGGTTTCTTCTGGGTATCTTTGTCTTTGACTGAAGCAAACTATCTCCTTCTCAGCCTTGGCCAAATCCTCCACGGTCAATGAATTCTTGCTCAATGTGGTCTTGTGCTGATGCATATACTGCTGTAGAAGCATTCTCTGCTTATCAGGGTTACTTTCAGACTGACTGATAGTGGCTCGGTACTCTTTTCTCTTACCGCTCAGGTGTAGCAGCAACTCTTTCAACCTTAGAAACCATGCAACTGCTTTCCTCAACTGGTGCCATCCTGAGAAATGGTTAACAAGCTTGTTCACTGTGTCAAAGTTCCCTTTCGTAGTTATGAAATTTACTGTGACTGATCTCTTGACTTTGACGTCGTCTTCAGTAATCTGACTTGGCATATCTGGTCTTTCTGGCCATGATCTCTCTGTTTCCAGCAGATAACTTGGGCCTTGTATCCAAGTTTCACTCCTCATGAAGTTTTCAGCCTTCAATCCCCGTGAGGCTTGATCTGCTGGGTTTAATGAGGTGTTTACATACCTCCATTGAGATGGTTGTGTAGCTTCTCTAATGGATGAGATTCTGTTTGCTACGAAGGTCTTGAAGCGTATCTTCTCATTCTCTATATACTTCAGCACCGTCATGCTATCCGTCCAGAAGACAGATTCTTCTAATGGGAGCTGTAACTCTTTATGCGTCACCTGGTCAACTTTAACTGCAACAACCGCTGCCGTCAATTCCAGTCTCGGGATGGTGACCTGCTTCAGCGAAGCCACCCTGGATTTTCCCATGAGGAAGGCACAATGTTTCTGGCCCTGTTGATTTGTCAGCAAGAGGTAGGTAGCCGTGCCATAGCCGTCCTCACTGGCGTCCGAGAAATGATGTAGTTGAGCCGTCTTTGTAACTCCAAAACTCGCGGGCTTGATGCATCTACTGACGTTGAAGCTAGAAAGTTGTTGCAAATCTGTCAGCCATCTGTGCCATCTCTGAGCTTGACCTTCTGGGATATCTTCATCCCATCCTCTCTTGTCTCTACACAGCTCTCGTAGCATCAGCTTCACCGGCAGAATGAGTGGTGCCAGGAATCCGAGAGGGTCGTAGATGGAACTGACCACGGAGAGAATCCCTCGTCTTGTGGATGGTCTTTCGTTCACCATTATCCTGAAGTTGAACATGTCTGACTCGATGCACCATTGTACACCAAGAGCTCTCTCGATAGGAAGGACATCGTGGCTCAGGTCCAGATCTTTGACTTTAGTGGCTCTTTCCTTTTCTGGGATAGAAGCTAGAACTGCTCTGCTGTTGCTTATCCACTTAGTCAGATGGAATCCTCCGTTCGAACACAGAGTTCTAAGGTCTCTTGACAGTGCGATGGCATCGTCTTCTGTTGACACGGACTTCAGACAGTCATCGACATAAAAGTTTCTGAAGATTGTCTCCACAGCCTCGGATGGTGCTTTGTCCTTGCCATCTTCTGCAGTTTTTCTGAGAGCGTAGCTTGCACAGCTGGGAGATGATGTGGCTCCAAACAGGTGTACGGCCATTCTACATTCCACCATCGCTTCACTAACGTCGCCATCTGGCCACCAAAGGAAACGCAGAAGATCAGCATCTTCGTCAGGGATTCTGACTTGGTAGAACATTGATTCTATGTCTGCCATCATGGCAACGAGCTCTTGTCTAAACCTAGTCAAGACGCCAATGAGGGTATTAGTAAGATCAGGACCTTGAAGCAGCTGGTCATTCAATGAAGTTCCTCTGAATGAGGCGGCGCAGTCAAACACTACACGGATCTTTTTCTTCTTTGGGTGATACACCCCGTGATGAGGAATGTACCAGACCCTTCCATCGTCTCTGTTCAACTGTTCTTCGGGCACTTTTACAGCATAGCCTTTCGCTATGATGTTTCTCATGAAGTCTTTGTAGTCTTCGTGAAAGTCGGGGTTCTTGTTCAGCTTTCTCTTTAGACTGATGGCGCGTTGCTCTGCTATGCAGCGATTGTTCGGCATCTTCGCGGTCTGTCTTCTCAGTGGCAAACCAATGTGATAGTGGCCATCAATGAACTGTGTAGACCTTGTCATCAAACCCATGAACTGATGGTCTTCTTGTGACATCTCTGTCTTTTCCTCACAGCTGCGTTCTGAGAAGTCTGCGTTGAACTGCTGTATCAACAGCTCTTCAATGCTTGCGATAGAGATGCGATTAACTGTGACGTTTTGTCGTTCCTCCTTGTTCGACTTGTGGCCATCATCTCTCCTTACCGGTCCATTGATTACCCATCCAAGGGCTGTCCTGACGGCGTAGGGTCCGTCATCCTTGCTGTTTATCACCTGCCATGGCTCCATAGTTTTGTAGGCATTGGTTCCAATTAATAGGCCAATTTCTGCTTCAATGTATGGGAGACGCACCTTTTCTAGGTAGGGCCATCTATCCACGTCCTTCTGCAGGGCTAGGTTCCCTATTCTAACAGGAATCTCCCTCTGTGTGAAAACATTAGGCAGCTCTATGAAGTCCTTCTCTTCAAGTCCACACACTTCTAGGTCTGACAGGATATAACTTTGCATTGACTTCTCATGACCCATGGTGCGTAATAGGATTTCTGTTCTTCTGCCTCTAACGTTCAGCTGTCGCATGAGTGATTCTGTGCAGAACGTTGCTGAACTACCTGGATCCATGAAGGCGTAAGTCTCCACAACCTTCTCACTCCTCTTAGACTTGATCCTTACTGGTACGATGGCAAGAATACAGTCACTGTCACCGGCCCCAGTGAGTCCACAAGTCTCTGGTTCTAGCGACACCAGAGCACTTGAAACAACCTTCTCGTCGGTATTGTTTTCTTCACTCTTCTTAGAGACTTGTTCTTCTTTATGGATATGCAGCAGACTGGGATGTTTCCGAGTGCACTCTCTGCATGTTGTTCTTTGCTTACAGTTTCTACTCAGGTGCCCCTGAGAGAGACATCCAAAACATAGGCCGTTGTACTTCAGGAATTCGATTCTGTCCTTATGTGGCTGTGCTTTGATGTCGCTGCAGAAATCCAATGTATGATTCTTCTGGCAGAATAAGCATGGCTTCTGAAAGGCATTAGCAGGCGTCGCTGTGCTGCTCTTTTTGGGAGATGAGTTCTGGGGCCTTTCTTCCTCGGCCTGAGTGACGATAGTTGCAAAGCTGCTTCCCCTGGAACCACCTTTCCTGAGAGTCTTTGATTCAGCAGGCTTGGCTTTCACTCTTCCATCGGTGGTCGGGCTGACATCCTGGATGTTTCCAAACAATGGGTCCCTTGCAATTTTAGCCTGTTTGTCTATGAAATTCACTAAGTCTGCAAACCTGGCTCTACTTTTCCATCTCTCCATTATCTCAAAGGCTGTTCTTCTCCATTGTTCTCTCATCCTGTAAGGAAGCTTAGAGATGACGATTCTCATAGTCGTAGGATTGTCCATCTCTTCCATGAATTCAACATCCTCCATGGTGTTGCGACATCCTATGAGGAAGAGAACATATGCGTTCAATGCCTCTCCGTCTTCCGATCTGATCTGTGGCCACTTGGTAGCCTTTTCGATATATGCAGTGGCTATCTTCAGCTCGTTACCATAGTGCTCCTGCAGCAACTTCCTGGCTTCTATGTATCCCCGGTCCAGTCTCATGTGTTCACAGCTTCTGACCAGGTCTTGTGGTTTACCACTGGTGTACTGTCCCAGGTAGTACAACTTATCACTGCTGCTCTCTGTCTTGGAGTCAATGGCTTGTTCAAAGGATCTGATGAAGGGCTTATACTTGAGTGGGTCGCCTTGGAACACTGGTATGTCTCTTTGAGGGAGTCGAAACAGATTCTGTTGTTTTGCAAGCATCTCTGTAATTTCGTTCTGACATTGCATCACTCGGTATAGGCTTCTCCCTGTGTCTTCAGGCCTCTGGTGGTCATCAGCAGGGTCTAGTCTAGACCGTCTGACGTCTGGGGTAGCATCACGTGCTCCTGTTAGTGGAGAGGCCACTCTTCCACGCTGTAATGCCGGGGAATTGCTTTCGGGCTCTGTTGTAACTCTTGAAGGTGCCCTGGATCCAACTCTATGTGGCAACGTTGACTGGCAGTGGCTCCCGCCGTCCCGTGAGCCTTCATAATCTTCGTACGCACTCAACCTGGCATCTGAGACCTCGATAGCTGTTTTCATCTCCAGCCGTTCTTTCTTTGCCTGCACCTGGGCCCGCTGGGCCTGCACTTGGGCCTGTTGGGCCTGCACTTGGGCCTGCAGTTGGGCCTGTTGGGCCTGCACTTGGGCCTGCAGTTGGGCCTGTTGGGCCTGCAGTTGAGCCTGCAGTTGGGCCTGTTGGGCCTGCAGTTGGGCCTGCAGTTGGGCCTCTTGGACCTGCAGTTGGGCCTCCTCCCGTTCAAGAGCTTGCTTCTCATCTAAAGATGCTGCGCGCGCCATCAACGCCGCCCGTTCAGCCTCCGCTCTCATGCGTCGCGCCGAGCTTGTGGTAGAAGCGACTGACCTGCGTCCAGAAACAGAGCTACCTTCTTTTCGATTTTTGCTCGGTCTGGCGGAAGTCTCTGAAATGCTATCGTCTGGTCCGACTTCACCATCAACCTTATCTTTCTCTGCTGTATCAGCATCTTGACGAATTTTTAACATCCACTGCTCCGTGGCCTTGATATAGTCCTTAATGCTGGTTGATTTAAGATCAAACCAGTCATGCTGATCAGTGTTTCCCTCTTCTTCAGACAGAAGTGCTAATACATCTTCATTGAGTATATTAAATTCTTCATGCAGCTTGGAGAAATCGTAATACATCATGTCTTCAGCTTTCTTAATATTAGCATTATCTTCCATGAGACGATCAATTATCTTCATTTTTCCAGTTATCTGAACTAATTTAGCCTTCCTTGCACCTATGCTTCTATGTAACTTCTCTTCCCTTGCCTTTGGGGTGAGCTTTATTTCCCTCTTTTGGCCAGCAATCCTTCTGGCTGGGGGAAGCTCCTGGCTCCGTAAGGCCTCGGCCATTTTACCCGCAGCTCTTATTTAGCTTCTCAACAGAATGAACAAAGCAAGTAACAGTCACTGTACCTTCGCTTTCTTAAATTGTCGTCTGGCTCCGTGACCATTCATGTATACGTTCGCCGACGATTCCGTCCCTTCCTTCTTAGGGAGCTAGTTTTTGACTAATGTAGTGGCGCTTCTTAGTTTCCAAACAGGCAGGCCACTGGGCTGTGGGGCTTTTAACATCGAGTAGACGCGTGTCGAAATAAAACGTTCCCAAACGTAGCTTTGTCTTTTAAACGGTTTACTATAACACTTAACAAACAGAATTACAAAGCAAACACGTATAAACGAACACGGTCAAAAACTGTACTGCTCCAAACCTCACAGCTTCTGCCTCTTTCACCACGTGCAGTTTAAAACTGTAAGATGGCTGCACCCATGTGTGGCTTAGGGACTGTTCCATTGTGGCAAGAATGAAGGGGGTGTCGGACTATACTACTGGAGCAAGAAAATAGGGGGTTTCTTAATACAATAAGTCGTTCAGGTAAATTAACTGTATTATGCCATTTAGCCACTATTTTAAAGTATTTTCTTAAGCTTTTATGGCTCTTACATTCCGGCCCCTAATTGACTAGGCACATGAAGCATATCAATTACTCAAACATTAAGAGTCATAAACTAATGAGTTCAACATATTTACAATACAAGTGTCCACTTTTTTCTTTCGTTCAGGAGCTTTTCACGCTGCTTCTTGTAGCAGGCAGAGCTTTGTGATCGGTCTCTCCAGGGTACTGGTCTTGGTTTGCAAACAGACGCGACGAACGACGCCTCTGGAGTCTGGCATGGTCTTAATTATTTTTCCCATCAACCAAGAATTTCTAGGGGCTGAATCATCCACAATTAAGACAATGTCTCCGACGATGAAGTTCCTCTTTATTTTGGACCATTTTTGACGCTCCTGTAGCAGAGGTAAGTATTCTCTTGTCCATCTGGTCCAGAAGAGGTCTGACATATACTGAACTTGCCTCCACTTCCGACGGGCATACAGATCTTCCTTTTTGAAGACTCCCGGGGGCATGGCTGGCTGCGTTTTCAACAACAACAGGTGGTTCGGAGTCAGGGCTTCGAGGTCATTGGGATCATCTGATGTCTTAGTTATCGGTCGGTCATTAATGATGGCTTCGACCTCGCACAGAACGGTTTGGAGTCCCTCGTCGTCCAGCGCTTGCTGCTTCAGTACAGAACTGAGTAGTTTTCTTACGGTGCGTATCTGTCTTTCCCAGACACCTCCGTGGTGGGATGCAGCCGGAGGATTGAAGATCCACTTAATTCCTGTTTGCATCATGGCTTCCTGTATTTTAAGCTGATTCCAACCTTCAATAGCTTCCCGTAGTTCTCTCTCCGCTCCGACGAAATTAGTGCCATTATCAGAACGCATAATGGACACCTGTCCTCTTCTACAGACAAAGCGCCGCAAGGCGTTAATACAGGAATCAGTGTCAAGCGTGTGTGCCACCTCAATATGAACTGCTCTGATGGTCAAACAAGTGAAAAGCACACCATATCTCTTGACAAGGCTCCGTCCTCGCTTTACCTCAAAAGGCCCGAAATAGTCCACCCCTACGTTTGTAAATGGGGGCTTGTCTGGTAACAAACGGTCTTCAGGCAGGTCTGCCATTTTCTGCTCCCCAGCTCTAGCGTGTAACCGTCTGCAAACAATACATTCAGAGAGTATTTTTCTTATTACGGAATTAGCTCCTGGAATCCAGTATCTTTGTCTTAGCTTCGCAAGCACGTGATTCCTCCCACTGTGTCCAATACTCTGGTGTATATGCTGAAGAATGAGAGTAGCAACCCGGAGGTCCTTAGAAAGGATAGCAGGATGCTTGGCCTCCTCTGGCATAGCAGATTTGTTTAGTCTCCCTCCCACCCTCAGCACTCCATCTTGCAGTGTAGGGTCCAGCTTGTAGATATGACTACCTTTCTTGATTGGAGTATTTTGCTGTAGAGCTTCGGTTTCTTCTGGGTATCTTTGTCTTTGACTGAAGCAAACTATCTCCTTCTCAGCCTTGGCCAAATCCTCCACGGTCAATGAATTCTTGCTCAATGTGGTCTTGTGCTGATGCATATACTGCTGTAGAAGCATTCTCTGCTTATCAGGGTTACTTTCAGACTGACTGATAGTGGCTCGGTACTCTTTTCTCTTACCGCTCAGGTGTAGCAGCAACTCTTTCAACCTTAGAAACCATGCAACTGCTTTCCTCAACTGGTGCCATCCTGAGAAATGGTTAACAAGCTTGTTCACTGTGTCAAAGTTCCCTTTCGTAGTTATGAAATTTACTGTGACTGATCTCTTGACTTTGACGTCGTCTTCAGTAATCTGACTTGGCATATCTGGTCTTTCTGGCCATGATCTCTCTGTTTCCAGCAGATAACTTGGGCCTTGTATCCAAGTTTCACTCCTCATGAAGTTTTCAGCCTTCAATCCCCGTGAGGCTTGATCTGCTGGGTTTAATGAGGTGTTTACATACCTCCATTGAGATGGTTGTGTAGCTTCTCTAATGGATGAGATTCTGTTTGCTACGAAGGTCTTGAAGCGTATCTTCTCATTCTCTATATACTTCAGCACCGTCATGCTATCCGTCCAGAAGACAGATTCTTCTAATGGGAGCTGTAACTCTTTATGCGTCACCTGGTCAACTTTAACTGCAACAACCGCTGCCGTCAATTCCAGTCTCGGGATGGTGACCTGCTTCAGCGAAGCCACCCTGGATTTTCCCATGAGGAAGGCACAATGTTTCTGGCCCTGTTGATTTGTCAGCAAGAGGTAGGTAGCCGTGCCATAGCCGTCCTCACTGGCGTCCGAGAAATGATGTAGTTGAGCCGTCTTTGTAACTCCAAAACTCGCGGGCTTGATGCATCTACTGACGTTGAAGCTAGAAAGTTGTTGCAAATCTGTCAGCCATCTGTGCCATCTCTGAGCTTGACCTTCTGGGATATCTTCATCCCATCCTCTCTTGTCTCTACACAGCTCTCGTAGCATCAGCTTCACCGGCAGAATGAGTGGTGCCAGGAATCCGAGAGGGTCGTAGATGGAACTGACCACGGAGAGAATCCCTCGTCTTGTGGATGGTCTTTCGTTCACCATTATCCTGAAGTTGAACATGTCTGACTCGATGCACCATTGTACACCAAGAGCTCTCTCGATAGGAAGGACATCGTGGCTCAGGTCCAGATCTTTGACTTTAGTGGCTCTTTCCTTTTCTGGGATAGAAGCTAGAACTGCTCTGCTGTTGCTTATCCACTTAGTCAGATGGAATCCTCCGTTCGAACACAGAGTTCTAAGGTCTCTTGACAGTGCGATGGCATCGTCTTCTGTTGACACGGACTTCAGACAGTCATCGACATAAAAGTTTCTGAAGATTGTCTCCACAGCCTCGGATGGTGCTTTGTCCTTGCCATCTTCTGCAGTTTTTCTGAGAGCGTAGCTTGCACAGCTGGGAGATGATGTGGCTCCAAACAGGTGTACGGCCATTCTACATTCCACCATCGCTTCACTAACGTCGCCATCTGGCCACCAAAGGAAACGCAGAAGATCAGCATCTTCGTCAGGGATTCTGACTTGGTAGAACATTGATTCTATGTCTGCCATCATGGCAACGAGCTCTTGTCTAAACCTAGTCAAGACGCCAATGAGGGTATTAGTAAGATCAGGACCTTGAAGCAGCTGGTCATTCAATGAAGTTCCTCTGAATGAGGCGGCGCAGTCAAACACTACACGGATCTTTTTCTTCTTTGGGTGATACACCCCGTGATGAGGAATGTACCAGACCCTTCCATCGTCTCTGTTCAACTGTTCTTCGGGCACTTTTACAGCATAGCCTTTCGCTATGATGTTTCTCATGAAGTCTTTGTAGTCTTCGTGAAAGTCGGGGTTCTTGTTCAGCTTTCTCTTTAGACTGATGGCGCGTTGCTCTGCTATGCAGCGATTGTTCGGCATCTTCGCGGTCTGTCTTCTCAGTGGCAAACCAATGTGATAGTGGCCATCAATGAACTGTGTAGACCTTGTCATCAAACCCATGAACTGATGGTCTTCTTGTGACATCTCTGTCTTTTCCTCACAGCTGCGTTCTGAGAAGTCTGCGTTGAACTGCTGTATCAACAGCTCTTCAATGCTTGCGATAGAGATGCGATTAACTGTGACGTTTTGTCGTTCCTCCTTGTTCGACTTGTGGCCATCATCTCTCCTTACCGGTCCATTGATTACCCATCCAAGGGCTGTCCTGACGGCGTAGGGTCCGTCATCCTTGCTGTTTATCACCTGCCATGGCTCCATAGTTTTGTAGGCATTGGTTCCAATTAATAGGCCAATTTCTGCTTCAATGTATGGGAGACGCACCTTTTCTAGGTAGGGCCATCTATCCACGTCCTTCTGCAGGGCTAGGTTCCCTATTCTAACAGGAATCTCCCTCTGTGTGAAAACATTAGGCAGCTCTATGAAGTCCTTCTCTTCAAGTCCACACACTTCTAGGTCTGACAGGATATAACTTTGCATTGACTTCTCATGACCCATGGTGCGTAATAGGATTTCTGTTCTTCTGCCTCTAACGTTCAGCTGTCGCATGAGTGATTCTGTGCAGAACGTTGCTGAACTACCTGGATCCATGAAGGCGTAAGTCTCCACAACCTTCTCACTCCTCTTAGACTTGATCCTTACTGGTACGATGGCAAGAATACAGTCACTGTCACCGGCCCCAGTGAGTCCACAAGTCTCTGGTTCTAGCGACACCAGAGCACTTGAAACAACCTTCTCGTCGGTATTGTTTTCTTCACTCTTCTTAGAGACTTGTTCTTCTTTATGGATATGCAGCAGACTGGGATGTTTCCGAGTGCACTCTCTGCATGTTGTTCTTTGCTTACAGTTTCTACTCAGGTGCCCCTGAGAGAGACATCCAAAACATAGGCCGTTGTACTTCAGGAATTCGATTCTGTCCTTATGTGGCTGTGCTTTGATGTCGCTGCAGAAATCCAATGTATGATTCTTCTGGCAGAATAAGCATGGCTTCTGAAAGGCATTAGCAGGCGTCGCTGTGCTGCTCTTTTTGGGAGATGAGTTCTGGGGCCTTTCTTCCTCGGCCTGAGTGACGATAGTTGCAAAGCTGCTTCCCCTGGAACCACCTTTCCTGAGAGTCTTTGATTCAGCAGGCTTGGCTTTCACTCTTCCATCGGTGGTCGGGCTGACATCCTGGATGTTTCCAAACAATGGGTCCCTTGCAATTTTAGCCTGTTTGTCTATGAAATTCACTAAGTCTGCAAACCTGGCTCTACTTTTCCATCTCTCCATTATCTCAAAGGCTGTTCTTCTCCATTGTTCTCTCATCCTGTAAGGAAGCTTAGAGATGACGATTCTCATAGTCGTAGGATTGTCCATCTCTTCCATGAATTCAACATCCTCCATGGTGTTGCGACATCCTATGAGGAAGAGAACATATGCGTTCAATGCCTCTCCGTCTTCCGATCTGATCTGTGGCCACTTGGTAGCCTTTTCGATATATGCAGTGGCTATCTTCAGCTCGTTACCATAGTGCTCCTGCAGCAACTTCCTGGCTTCTATGTATCCCCGGTCCAGTCTCATGTGTTCACAGCTTCTGACCAGGTCTTGTGGTTTACCACTGGTGTACTGTCCCAGGTAGTACAACTTATCACTGCTGCTCTCTGTCTTGGAGTCAATGGCTTGTTCAAAGGATCTGATGAAGGGCTTATACTTGAGTGGGTCGCCTTGGAACACTGGTATGTCTCTTTGAGGGAGTCGAAACAGATTCTGTTGTTTTGCAAGCATCTCTGTAATTTCGTTCTGACATTGCATCACTCGGTATAGGCTTCTCCCTGTGTCTTCAGGCCTCTGGTGGTCATCAGCAGGGTCTAGTCTAGACCGTCTGACGTCTGGGGTAGCATCACGTGCTCCTGTTAGTGGAGAGGCCACTCTTCCACGCTGTAATGCCGGGGAATTGCTTTCGGGCTCTGTTGTAACTCTTGAAGGTGCCCTGGATCCAACTCTATGTGGCAACGTTGACTGGCAGTGGCTCCCGCCGTCCCGTGAGCCTTCATAATCTTCGTACGCACTCAACCTGGCATCTGAGACCTCGATAGCTGTTTTCATCTCCAGCCGTTCTTTCTTTGCCTGCACCTGGGCCCGCTGGGCCTGCACTTGGGCCTGTTGGGCCTGCACTTGGGCCTGCAGTTGGGCCTGTTGGGCCTGCACTTGGGCCTGCAGTTGGGCCTGTTGGGCCTGCAGTTGAGCCTGCAGTTGGGCCTGTTGGGCCTGCAGTTGGGCCTGCAGTTGGGCCTCTTGGACCTGCAGTTGGGCCTCCTCCCGTTCAAGAGCTTGCTTCTCATCTAAAGATGCTGCACGCGCCATCAACGCCGCCCGTTCAGCCTCCGCTCTCATGCGTCGCGCCGAGCTTGTGGTAGAAGCGACTGACCTGCGTCCAGAAACAGAGCTACCTTCTTTTCGATTTTTGCTCGGTCTGGCGGAAGTCTCTGAAATGCTATCGTCTGGTCCGACTTCACCATCAACCTTATCTTTCTCTGCTGTATCAGCATCTTGACGAATTTTTAACATCCACTGCTCCGTGGCCTTGATATAGTCCTTAATGCTGGTTGATTTAAGATCAAACCAGTCATGCTGATCAGTGTTTCCCTCTTCTTCAGACAGAAGTGCTAATACATCTTCATTGAGTATATTAAATTCTTCATGCAGCTTGGAGAAATCGTAATACATCATGTCTTCAGCTTTCTTAATATTAGCATTATCTTCCATGAGACGATCAATTATCTTCATTTTTCCAGTTATCTGAACTAATTTAGCCTTCCTTGCACCTATGCTTCTATGTAACTTCTCTTCCCTTGCCTTTGGGGTGAGCTTTATTTCCCTCTTTTGGCCAGCAATCCTTCTGGCTGGGGGAAGCTCCTGGCTCCGTAAGGCCTCGGCCATTTTACCCGCAGCTCTTATTTAGCTTCTCAACAGAATGAACAAAGCAAGTAACAGTCACTGTACCTTCGCTTTCTTAAATTGTCGTCTGGCTCCGTGACCATTCATGTATACGTTCGCCGACGATTCCGTCCCTTCCTTCTTAGGGAGCTAGTTTTTGACTAATGTAGTGGCGCTTCTTAGTTTCCAAACAGGCAGGCCACTGGGCTGTGGGGCTTTTAACATCGAGTAGACGCGTGTCGAAATAAAACGTTCCCAAACGTAGCTTTGTCTTTTAAACGGTTTACTATAACACTTAACAAACAGAATTACAAAGCAAACACGTATAAACGAACACGGTCAAAAACTGTACTGCTCCAAACCTCACAGCTTCTGCCTCTTTCACCACGTGCAGTTTAAAACTGTAAGATGGCTGCACCCATGTGTGGCTTAGGGACTGTTCCATTGTGGCAAGAATGAAGGGGGTGTCGGACTATACTACTGGAGCAAGAAAATAGGGGGTTTCTTAATACAATAAGTCGTTCAGGTAAATTAACTGTATTATGCCATTTAGCCACTATTTTAAAGTATTTTCTTAAGCTTTTATGGCTCTTACACAGTGTATGGATGCTCATTGTAAAGCTCCTACTGTTATCCTAGCTAACTCAGTACAGATCAGGATGCAAATATAGGACTTTATGTTCTGTATTGTTCAGTTAGCATGGTCTTTAGCAACTGAGTCAATAGGGAACTTTCATTCTGATTCTTAACCAAATATTCTTCCAGCTCTTTTTTAAAAGGTGTTAATTCCTTATGTCTGGTATTCTTTGATTAAAAATAATTCTTCGAATTTCCAGTCTCACTTGAGGCCTGCCAATTTGATACTTGGATCCTTTAGTTCCGTGATTACATTTTAAGTTAAGTAACAAATTTATATTTATATTATCCATGCTTTTCATTATTTTAAAGGCTAATGGCCTGGAAGTTGCGGTGGGTAATAATTGCGAACGAACAGAGTTCGCTGTTATTTTACCCCTTTGAAACTAACCGCAACCTCAAGATTTAGCGTATGCGCATCCTAACACGGAAATCCTGAAGTTGCGGCCAATCATTCACTGCTCTGACACTGACTGCACTGTGGCCACCCCCGCCCCCCCATAGCCGGCAGTCAGTGTAATCTATCAAATCATGGAAACTGACGAAAACTTTGGCTCTTCCACAGTAATATCGCTGTTAAATACCCCATTAAAAGTTGGAACCTTTTGAATTAGGTGTAACTGGGGTTTTAACAGCTTATTGACTGCTAAACAAAGTTTATGGCCTTGAAAAATTAATTTTAATTTTGTGCAGTGTCAAATTTATCCATTTAAGAAACTAAAAAAAAATCATTTTTTATTTCTTTATTTCAGGTTTGCCTTTTCCCCATGTGAGAGCCCCAATCTTTGTTACACTCTCTCTAACGTTTTTAAAATGTTAGAATCAAAGTAGCTTACCCACTTCCTGGTTCGCTGCCTGTGAGAATTCTGCATTTTGATTGGCTGCTTAGACAGCCTGTTGCCGTCACAGCGCTCTTCGCTGGGAATCCCCATTAACGTGTTGATTTCAATTACACGTCAGAAAAGCCGAACCTCTCGCCACAGAGATCGTGAGAACATTGTGGGAGGCTTATCGGGGCCAGCGGCAAATGCCTTTGCTTCGCCGCTGACTGCAAATTATGGGCCAATATGTTTAAAATGAACTACTGTGTAAATAAAAGCTTTCTGTTGTATTGTGTAAAAGTGAGGTAGTTCTATATAACTATTCCTTGACAGATGTGAATAATTATATCCAGATTGAGCCATTCGGCATTTGATGGGGGTAGAACACTGGCGGTATTGGGATCGGCCACCTGTTTGTACGCCCCATTCGATTTTTTTTCCATTGAACTAATAATTGTTTAAGTGACTCTTTGCTTCTGAAGACAATGCACAATAAACATTTTGGCCCTAAAATTCCAAGCATTTTCTGGCTCGTTGTCAGTATAAAATTGGTGCAAGTACTTTCTATGGTCAGCAAATTGGGGAGGAAGCCATTTCCGCTGGTTTTCTGCTTTAAAGTTGATCCCCCTCATATTTCCACATGTTTTTTGGATTTGTCATAATCCCCCACTAAGTCCCCAGCCACCACGTGAGCGTATATCTTATTGACGGCCAGTGGTGATGAATTTTCTGGTTTTACACTCGCAATACACAAGGGATAAGTTAAGAATGAGAGATATAAGGCAGTACCCTTGCCAGGATCAACTGAGACTGGCAGAAGTGAAAAGTCTTTAAGCTTGAAGAATGCTGAATTTGCAGGCTGTGCTAATGTCTTGGTAAATTCACAGCATTGTCTGATCCCAAAAAATAGAAAAATAAAAAAAATCAATTCATGATCAAAAAGATCAGTAATATAATTCCTTTATTGCCCATTCTATTTATTTTGTGACCCATAAAGTAATGAACACTTTTAGTTTACTGTTACAACATGAAGGATATTGCAGTGTGTAATGGAACTTTCAAGCAGTCACAGTTACACAAAGTATGCACATAGGACTGAAATTCATCAGTCGGAAGTTGTTAGTGTCTAATCTAATGATTCTGAAAAAATAGATCTACACTACTAAGTGAATAGAGGCATTTAGTGTTATTAATGTATTTTTAAAACAGCATTTAAATCAAGCATTAGTCCTACTTATACAGTAAACGAGTAATAGTTGTTGCTGAATATTAACCCTAAAATATTTCAAAGTACTGAGTTTTCTTTGTGCTGCCATATATTTTTCTGTTTTATATTTTATTCCTTTTTTTCAAGTTCCATTGATTACTTACTCAGAATGTTATGCCTTCCAATAAAATGCTTTCCTGCTGACAATATCATTTTCCATTAGGCATTGTCTATTCTCATTACATTTGAACTTAAAAAAAATGATTTGTAGAATCTTCTGCATTTGTGTTGTAGTATCTGTCTAAAGATTCCTCACTTGTGCAGTTGACCTTTGGTCTGAAAGGTTGAGCAGTTAGAGACAATAGGCCCTCCTTGAGCACACAGTGTGCTAGTCAACTATCCATTAGTCACACCATGTATGTCTCTTTTGTGTAAAAAAAAGTTTTCAAACCAGACAGTAAATCTGCAGATTGCCTATGTCAAACAAACTGTTGCATTCAAACAGATATTCACTGGAGGCACCAATTTGAACGGTTTAGAATGGATTCCAGGTTAAGTGTTAACAGCAGGAAAATTGTTGTAACAGTAAAAAGAAGTTTTAAGATATTAGTTTAATGATGCAGTGATAGCATGCTTGAATCTTACCTCTTTGGTGTAACGTGTTCAATGGCAGAAAAGTTCATAAAACAGGTTATAAAAAGCAGGAAAGTAATGCAGATGCTGGAATTCTGAAAAAAAATAGAAAATGCTGGAAACAGCCAGCGGGACAGGCAGCATCTGTGAAGAGAACCGCGGAGTTGACATCTCGGGTGTGGACCCTTTTTGACAAAGGGTTCATAGGACAACATAAAGTTGGAGAAATTTTGGCTCATCCACATCTTAGTGTCAAACAGACAGCTGGAGGAGTGTAGCAATAACCTTGGAATTGGTTGAGGGGCAGAGAGATGAAGCTGGGTGTCATCGGCAAACATGATTTGGCTGAAAACAACAATGAATCACAGAATCACAGATCACAGAAACCCCACAGTGCAGATAGAGGCCATTTCAGCCCATCGAGCCTGCACCGACACATATCCCACCCGATCCCCGTAACCCCTACACCAACACATATCCCACCCTATCCCCGTAACCCCACGTATTTAATCCCCCCTAACACTAAGGGTCAATTTATCATAGCCAATCAACCTAACCCGCACATCTTTGGACTGTGGGAGGAAACCGGAGCGCCCGGAGAAAACCCACGCAAACACGGGGAGAATGTGCAAATTCCACACAGACAGTCACCCGAGGCTGGATTCGAACCCGGGTCCCTGGCGCTGTGAGGCAACAGTGCTAACCACTATGCCACCGTGGATAACTAATTTTCACATATAATCTATAGTGCACCAAAAAAACTCAAAAACACAGATAATATATAAAGGGGCCTAAATTCATTAGTGCCCAAAACCAGGAGGCACTCAGCCAAAGCGTGCCAGATTGGGGAGGTGTGAGGACCATCTTTAATTTGTCCTCGAGCTTCATCATAATTGCAGTGAACAATGGGCACCAATTGGACACCCCGATACATCCCGCTGGACCGGGCCCTTCGAAATTCAGCTAGCTCAGACACCGGTCAAGGTGCACAGGTGACTCCAGGTGGAGGGAGGCGGTCAGGAGCGCAGCAAGCTTGTGCTGGCAGCAGCCGCAGTATTAAAATGCACACAGAAGCAGAACTCTGGCTCTTCCTGGCTCCACATTAAGATAAGTTAAAATGTACCTGCAGTCCCTTCAAGGACCACTGGTTAGTCCCTTCAAGGACAGCTGGTTAGGCCACTGTAAAGCATGAAAAAAGTAGTCAGAGCTTGTGGCAGTACATACTCTTTGTTGAACATCCTGGAGAGTTCATTGTTGGACATCTTGGGGAGCTAAGGGTTAATAATTAAACTTCTTTGTATCTTAGAGCAACTGATTTTCCAATATAAACAGGATGGCTTTGAAGTATCATGAGAGGAAAGCATGTTCTGTCTTCTGCTTTTAGTGTCTGTGTTATATACTAAAAGCGCTTGTGCAAGGAAACACGTGACAGTAATGAAGTCAGCCATGAGTGATTAAAGTATAACTTTAGTGGCTAGAGTAATAAACATAGGTAGAGGGACCCATCAACTATAAGTATAGAAAGATAACAGTTAATAAAGCCTATTCTTCAAATGTCAGAACGTCTTGGTTGAGGAAAGTAGCTTTGCAGTAAACAACTGCAACTGTTTACATGAGTAGACAGTCTTCAAAGGATTCAGGAATAGATACGTCATGAGGTACATGAGGCCTACATCAAAGGTACATGTCACAGATAAAACCTCATGACGTGGATGAGAATTTTAAAATCGAAGCATTGGTGAACTGGGAGCCAATATAGATCAGCGAGCGCAGGCTTGATGGGTGAATGGGACACTGCAAGTTAGTATACAGGCAGTCGAGTTTTAGAAGAGCTTAAGTTTATGGAGGGTGGAAGGTGGGAGGCTGACCAGGTGAGTATTGGAATAGTCGAGTCTGGAGGTAATAAAAGCCTGGATGAAGGTTTCAACAGCAGATGGGCTGAGACAGGCAATATTATGGAGGTGGAAGTATGCGATCTTTCCAATGGAAAGGATATGGGGTCGGAAGCTCAGCTCAGGGTCAAATAGGACGCCTAGGTTGCGAACAGTCTGGTTAAGCCTGAGGCAGTGGCAGAGAGAGGAATGGAATTGATGGTTGGAGAATGGAATTTGTGGCAGGGGCCTGAGATACTGGCCTAGATTTTGCTAAAAATATAATGGTGTCTGAATGACACACGGCATTATTAATGCACAAATCAGCTAGCGACTTGTGGTGAGGAAAAGATATCCCACGAATTGCCAATCATCACTAAGATGCTGGCCAATGTGCACCACACCGCCGTTAGCTTCACAAAAATGGCATCTCGCACCTCTTAGTGATTTTCATGAACTTGCTGCAATTGCACATTAATTGCCCATTAAACTTGCCACTGAAAGCTAAGTCTAGTAATAAATAGCATAAGTACCCTTTTAATGACATGATAATTGTTAATGACTGCCAATTAACCACTTTTGCCCAGAAAATGAACAGTTTTAAGTGTGGAGTCTTAATCCTTCAGGTTGTGAATTGTTTTAAGAGATTTTAAAAATGTCAAATTTTAAATGTTTATTTTTTTTCTTACTTTTCCTTTCTGTCTCTTTTTTCTTTACTGTCACATAGGATGTAATTCATGACTTTGATTAGGGCCATTTTAGTTTTGGGACAAGGGTGAAAACCTGATTAGAGAGTTTCAAACATGGAGTTGCAGGAAAGATTGGCACAGATTTGGGAGGTGACAACACGTTCAAGGACTTGGGAGAGGAAAGGAAGGTTGGAGATGGGGGTGGTAGTTTGCAAAGACAGAGGGATAAAGGGTGGTTCTTTTGAGGAAGTGGTTGATAAAGGCAGATTTGAATGTGAGGGTACAGTACCTGACGAGAGGGAACTGTTTACAATATCAGCTAGCATGTGTAATGATCAGTAACCTGTCATTCTAGAATGGTACACTAGGTGGAGCTGTATGTTGCTGTATGTAGGAGCTATATGTATATAAGAGTGGGACTACCCATGATGCACTAGGCTACCCACAAGTCAGTACTCAAGATGAATGCCTGTACAGAAGTCCACATGGCTGAATAAATGACTAGCTCCAAGCTAGCTGTTCATAATGAAAACGACTAGTTATTAATGAACATAACATGGTACTAGGATTGGTAAAATCTGCTGAATATTGTGAAATGCGACATGGAGAATTTGAAGCCACCAGAGGGTTTGAAACTCACGGGGAATGTCGACTGCAATTGGCGGACTTTCAAACAACAATTCGAACTCCACATTGCTGCCATCGGATTCGGTACGAAGCCAGATGCAAGGAAAATAGCGTTGCTGTTCATGGTTGCAGGCCCACAGGTGATAGAGGTATTTAATACATTTGTATTTAATTAAGAGGAGGACAGAGAAAAACTGGACGATGTGCTAAAGAAATTTGATACACATTGTTCTCCCAAAAAGAATGAAACCTATGAGAGTTACGTGCTCCATTCACGGACACAGCAGCAAAATGAGACTTTTGATAGCTTTATGACCGATCTGAAACAGAAAGCACAGACATGTAATTTCTCTGAGCTGAAATCATCCATGATTCGTGACCAGATTGTGTTTGGTATTCATGATAAAAAGGTCAGGGAACGTCTGCTGAGAGAAACTGAACTAACATTGGAAAATGCTGTGAAAATATGCCAAGCCAGTGAGCTAGCTCAAAAGCACGCGAAGACTTTCAGTGAAATGAATAATAATGCGATTGTAGTAAGTGATAGTGCTGCTGTTGGTGCTGTGTCCTACAAAGGAAAGAAACGTGGGCAGAACAGAAATGAAAAGCAATTGGAGGAAGGAATTTTTAATTGTAAATGCTGTGGTTATAAACACCAGTCACGACAATGCCCAGCATTTGGAAAAATGTGCACATAATGTCATGGAAAGAATCACTTTGCCAAAAAATGCTTTTCAAAAGTAAAAACTAAGAAAGGGCAATGAGTTAATGTGATTGAGGACACTGATTTAAGTGAGACATTTTTTGTAGGAATGGTGTCATGTGACAATATCAAAAAGGATACAGAAAATGTGCAGCCCTCAGGAATGGACAATGCTGAACATAAAGGTAATGCAGTAAAAGAGGACAAATGGATAATGTCACTGCAGGTAAATGGAGCATTAGTTACATTGAAACTAGACACTGGGGCAAAAGCAAACTTAATCAGTATGAGTGACATTAAAAACATGAAAGAAAAGCCCAAACTATAGAAAAAGTCAGTACTACTGAAGAACTATAATGGACAGAAAATAGATAGCTTAGGTGTATGCAGACTTAAAGTGACAGTCAAAGACAAAGTGCATCATCTCATGTTTTCTGTTGTGGCTGAAGGACTTGATTCACTACTAGGTGACAAAGCTTGTGAGGACTTAGAACTGGTCAAGAGAGTCTACCATATAAACTGTACCATAAGCAGACCAGATGACTCGGTGGATTCTGTAGTGAGTAATTTCCAGGATGTGTTCAAAGGATTTGGAGTTCTACCATTCACTTACAAGATCCAGCTAAAGGAGGATGCTCAGCCAGTGGTACATGCTCCACGGAGAGTTCCAGCACCCCTGCGTGACCGGCTCAAGAAAGAACTGGACAGAATGAGCACACTAGGAGTCATCAGGCAATTCGAAGAGCCAATAGACTGGGTTAACTCCATGGTATGTGTAAAGAAAAAGAACAATGATCTAAGAATATGCATGGATCCAAAGGACTTAAATGCAAACATAAAACGTGAACACTACCAGATTCCCAAGCGAGAAGAAATCACCAGTGAAATGTCAGGTGCCAGATACTTCACAAAGCTCGATGCCTCACAAGGATTTTGGCAACTAAAACTGGATGAAGAGAGCACCAAATACTATACCTTCAACACACCATTTGGCAGGTATTGTTTCCTCAGAATGCCTTTCGGGATAATATCTGCATCTGAAATCTTTCATAGAGCGATGGAACACATAATTGAGGGTCTGGAAGGAGTTTGGGTATATGTTGATGACATCATCATCTGGGGCTCCACACTGAAAGAACACAATGAGAGACTGACTAAAGTGCTACAGCGCATACGCCAGAATGGACTGAAGCTCAACAAAGCCAAGTGTCAGTTTGGCATCCAGGAAGTCACTTTCCAAGGAGATAGTCTATCTGGTAAAGGAATAGAGCCAGATATGGAAAAAGTAAACGCCATACTCAACATGCCCCGACCCACTGACAAAAAAGGAGTGCTACGCATCATGGGGATGATAAACTTCATTGGAAAGTTCATTCCTAACTTGTCAGCCAAGACAGCCTGTCTGCGAGAACTGCTACATAAAACAAATGAGTTCGCATGGACAGAAAGACATGAACAAGAGTGGATGAACCTCAAAACAGTGCTGACAACCACACCTGTACTCACCTTCTTTGACCCAGCAAAGAGAATCAAAGTGTCAACAGATGCATCAAAAGATGGCCTAGGCGCGGTCTTGCTACAAGCAGAGGGTGAAGATTGGAAGCCTGTTGCCTATGCCTCCAGGTCTATGACTGATTCTGAGTGTCGATACGCCCAAATTGAAAAGGAATGTCTAGGCTTGGTAGTTGGACTAGAAAAGTTTCATGGCTACATATATGGACTTCCCATCTTCACAGTTGAGACAGATCACTGCCCACTGATTGCCGTCATAAAAAAAAATCTGAATGCGATGTCTCCAAGGATACAACGACTCATGATGAAGCTGCAAAGATATGACTTTGAACTGATCTACACACCAGGCAAACACATAGTGTTAGCAGATGCACTATCCCGAGCACCCACAATGAGTCATGTGAGCTCCACTGAGGAAGACGTGGATGTTCATGTGAGTATGGTCACTGCTGCGCTGCCTGTGTCAGACACAAAATCAAAGCAAATAGCAGAAGAAACAGTAAAAGATACAGTGTTACAAACAGTAATAGAGAACATTCACCATGGTTGGCCAAAAGGTTCCTGTCCAAAGTACTTTCACATCAGGTCAGAGTTGAGTGTCGCAAGTGGACGATTACTAAAACAGAACAGAATAGTCATTCCACAGGCTCTACGTCAAGACATGCTCAAAAGGATTCATGAGGGACACCTCGGAATTGAAAAATGCAAAAGGAGAGTAAGAGACACTGTTTATTGGCCTGGCATAAATAAGGACATTGAGAACATGATAGGCAAATGTGAGACATGTCAGAAACACCAAAACAAACAAGCAAAGGAACCAATGATAGTAGCTGACTTACCAACAGCACCATGGCAAAAGGTTGGTATGGACCTTTTTCATTTGAATGGTAAAGAATATCTAATAGTGATTGACTACTATTCTAACTATCCTGAGATGGCGCTGCTCTCAAGCACCACAGCAAGCAGTGTCATAATGCATGCTAAATCCATCTTCGCCAGACATGGAATTCCCAGGATTGCTGTTAGCGACAATGGTCCGTGCTTCAACTGTAAGGAGTGGCAACAGTTTGCAGCACATTATGACTTTCAGCACATCACATCCAGTCCTCTGTATGCTCAGTTGAATGGTAAGGCAGAGAAAGGTGTTCAAGTTCTCAAACAGCTACTGAAGAAAGCGACAGAAAGCAAGTCTGATCCTTATCTCGCCCTGCTGAGCTACCGAGCCTCACCTTTAGACTCTGGTTCTTCACCTGCTGAACTCCTAATAGGTCACAAGTTGTGTACCACGCTACCCTGCTGTGCAAAAGAAAAGCAGAGTAAGGAACTGAGACAGAGACTTCAACTGTTAAAGCTGAAACAGAAATCATACTATGACAAGTCATCCAAAACTCTGAAACCATTGACAAGGGATGATGTTGTCAGGATTGAGGATCCAGATGCATGGAACAGGAAAGCTACAGTTCTTGAGGAAGTAGGACCAAGGTCATACACTGTTAGAACTGAGGAAGGACAGATTCTCAGGAGGAACTGCCGTTCCCTCCTAAAAACACAAGAAACTATCCAAGAACAAATCGATGACAATGCCGCAACTGAATCTTGTCAATCACCACCAGACCAATCTAACACAAACATACATACAGGCTCTCATGAAAACACATCAGACTTACCTGTGCTGAGAAGATCCACACGTGAAGTAAAAAAACCTGATAGACTTAATCTTTGAGTATAAAGTAAAGCTTTGAAAATGTGTTGACTGTTGTGAAAATGTTTATGTTCATAGAGCACTAACAAAAGTGTTACTGATATCATCTTTATCGTTTTTCTTGAAAGTTGATTGATATTGATTTTGTTTAACCTCAAAGAAAGGGGATGTAATGATCAGTAACCTGTCATTCTAGAATGGTACACTAGGTGGAGCTGTATGTTGCTGTATGTAGGAGCTATATGTATATAAGAGTGGGACTACCCACGATGCACTAGGCTACCCACAAGGCAGTAGTCAAGATGAATGCCTGTACAGAAGTCCACATGGCTAATAAATGACTAGCTCCAAGCTAGCTGTTCATAATGAAAGCGACTAGTTATTAATGAACATAACAGCATGGAGGCCAGGAAAGAAAGATGGCTGGTCAGCAGTTTAGTGATAAACTAGGTGATTATTTACAATGGCCCGGAATTTGCAGTGGGATACCGGCGAACAGGTAGCATTCGCCGTTATTCCGCCTTTGAAACTGACCGCAACTTCAATCCCGAAGTTGTGATAAGTCATTGACAGATCGAAAACAGGCTGCACTGTGGCCACCCCCACACAGCCGGCAATCTGTGCAATCAGCCAAATCATTGAAACTGACGTAAACTTCGGCTCTTCTACAATAAGTATGCTGTTAAATTCCCCACTAAAAGTTAGACCCAAAGGGATTAGATGTAACTGTGGTTTTAACTGCTAAACAAATGTTAAGGGCCTGGAAAACTAATTAAAATTTTGTGCAATCTGTCCATTTTAATAAAAATTTAAATATCTACAAAACTTTTAGAAACATAGAAACATAGAAACAGAGAAGATAGGAGCTGGAGTAGGCGATTCGGCCCCTCAAGACTGCTCCGCCATTCAATGCGATCATGGCTGATCATCCAAGTTCAGTACCCGGTCCCTGCTTTCTCCCCATACCCCTTGATCCCTTTAGCCTTAAGAAATATATCCAACTCCTTCTTGAATATATTTAATGTATTGGCCTCTACTGCCTTCTGTGGTAGAGAATTCCACAGGTTCATCACTCTCTGGGTGAAGAAATTCCTCCTCATTTCTGTCCTAAATGGCCTACCCCTTATCCTTAGACTGTGACCCCTGGTTCTGGACTCCCCGATCATCGGGAACATCCTTCCTGCATCTAGTCTGTCCAGTCCTGTCAGAATTTTATAAGTTTCAATGGGATCCCCTCTCATTCTTCTAAACTCCAGCGAGTGCAAGCCCAATCGACCCAATCTCTCCTCATACATCATTCCTGCCATCCCAGGTATCAGCCTGGTGAATCTTCGCTGAACTCCTTCCATGGCAAGAACATCCTTCCTCAGATAAGGCGACCAAAACTGCACACAATACTCAAGGTGTGGTCTCACCAAGGCCCTGTACAACTGCAGCAAGACATCCTTGTTCCTGTACTCAAACCCTCTTGCTACGAAGGCCAACATGCCATTTGCCTTCTTATCCGCCTGCTGCACCTGCATGCTTACCTTCAGCAACTGGTGCACAAGGACACCCAGGTCTCGTTGCACTTCCCCTTCTCCCAATCTAATGCCATTCAGATAATTTCAAAAAAAAGTTTTAATTTTTTTTAAAGTTTGTCCATCTATATTTCAGGTTTGCCTTTTCCCCCTATGAGAGCCCCAATCTTTATTTTGCTCTCTCTAACTATTTCAAAAGTTATAATTTTAAGAGTTCACCCACTTCCTTGTTCGCTGTCTGTGAGAATTCTGCCTTTTGATTGATTACTTAGACAGCCTGTTGACGTCACAGCAGTTCAAACAAGGGGATCCCCACTACAGTCCATTGAATTGAATTGAAGATCGGAAAACCCAAAGTTCTCTACACAGGGATTGTGTGATCCTTGTGTGGAGCATACTTCGGGGCCAACAACGAACACCTTCGCTTCGCTGCTGGCCGCAAATTCTGGGCCAATATTTCAGAGTATTAGTTTACTCACCTACATGAAAATTCATGATTTTAGTCCCATCATTTGTACAATCAATAATATGACTTACTGGGGGAAAAATTTGTGTTCGCCAGCAAAGTTGCCGGTGAAACGGCCGCTGGAAATGGCCGCAATGCTAACAAAGTGAAATTGGTCTGTGGGGGCATGGAAATAGGTGGCGCAGCACTCACCTTCCATGCAATGCTGTCCTGATGGCGTTGCTGGAGGGATCCGGGACGAAGTTTCTGTCTAGATGCGGCGTTGCAGCTTCCCACAGCCTCTGTGAGCGAAGCTGTGGAGCACCAAGGAATTGTGGGTAATGAAGAGGTCTGTGATTTAAAGGAGCCATGCACACTGAAGCAATACAACATAAAATGCAGTGAATCAATACATTTTTCAGCCCTTTCTGCCTTTTAAGAAATATTCAATATTTAAAAGAAGTTTCAAATGTTAATATTCAGCTGTTAAAGCTGAATTACCATCCTAACTTCAACAAATGGGAAAACTGCCTCAGCACTAACACAAATGGCCCAGCAAGCCAGGGAAGGGGCACTGAGGGTCTCACATGCAGCACTCCAGCTTTGTGCAGGTGGTTAACACTGTAAGAGTGGCCCTCTACTCACAGGGGCCAGGAGGCCCTCCAGAAAAAACAATGTGGGAGTATATCACTAAGGCCGTCACTGCCAGCTATGTCACCCCCACCACCTGGCTCCAGTGCCCAAAGAAGCTTCATGACCTCAGACCACTAGTCAAGGTCAATGATTGCATCTTCAAAAGCCGTCTCCTCCCAACTGCACCACTAACCTCACACACTGCTCAATGCATAACTCCCAATCACTCACCTACCAACAATCTGCACCAATGACGAGGTACATCTCCCATTCCGAGCCTCACCTCACCCCCTTGGAGGAGATGGTGCAGGCCATTCTTGGCAGGGGCATGGTTGAACCCTTGGTCAGTGGCGGGGCTGAAAGGATACAAGATGCTGGTATCCTCGTATATTATCCTTCTTCTGGTATGCACCGCTTGTTTTTCTGCCCTCCCATCAGCACAACTCCACCCTTGTGCCTTCCTCATTTGACACAAGAAATGCAGCCTGTCCAGCTAGTGAGTCAACAAGAAGAGGCAGCCTGCCCAGCCAGTGGGACCACAGGCAGATGATTCCATCCTGGATATCCCGGGCACAAAGTCAGGGATGCATCCTTCCATCTGATTCCTCCTCTTCGGCTTCCTCCTCTTCTGCATCTTCCTCTTCTGCATCTTCCTCTTCTGCATTTACCTCTTCCTCTTCCCTCTACAAGCGAGTGCTGTAAATGTGAAATGACAGCCTAAAATGCTGGAAATACTCAGTTGGTCAGGCAGCATGTCGACCTGAGACGTGAACTCTGTTTTTCTCTCCACGGATGTTGCATGACCTGCTGAATATTCGCAGCATGTTCTGTCTTCTCAAAGGCCTTCAGTTACCATCCGAGCCCTTACAAGCATCCAGCAGCACTCCCTACACACTTTAAAACTTTTCACATCTATTGCAGCAAGCCACCACTTCAATAAAATTAAAAAAAAACAGTCTAAACCCTTAAATTCAAACTTACCTGAATCCAGCTGGCAGGTTAACCTGGTGTGCTTAGGACCCTTCAGCACTAGGGTCGAAGTTCGCGTTATTGGCAGCGCAAAAGGGGAGAGGTATATGCTGGCCACTGCGGGACCCACCACCAGCTGGTGAAAGAGCAGTGGCCACTATTTTATCACCATTTCATGCTGCTATGGAGTGGCAGTGAGTACATGAATTTCTAGCCCACTATGTTTGGCAAAGGGATAACTGAATTCAACATGAGATCCACTCCCAAAATTAAGAAAGATGTTATCGTGTTTGCTGTAACTGTGACAATCTTACTTTAAAGAAGTATTTAATCTTTGAAGTACTGTGCATGTTTACATATGATTCAAAATATAGTAGTACTGTAAGAATTCCCTATGAAGTACAGTGCAATTTAGCAGTAGCCACATTTTCCCACCAATGATATTCCAGACCTGCGTTACCTGTGGAGCTATCGTGAGTTTTGATCTGCTGGTAGCAGTAAGAGCAGGCTGCCGCCAGACCTTTGATATTCTCTGTCTCTAGCAACAGTAGCAGCGCAAAGTATCAAGAACAATAGAGTGGACAACCTGACTAAGGTTTAAAGAACAGGGTAATATGGCCTGCCAGTGTTTCCGGGAATGGCTCATGAGACTACTGATCTGGTACAATGAGTTAGAAACTGGTCATATCTTGTCATGATAGTAGGAGTAATTTTACTGGGCATCTTGTGATTTCTTGTAATAGACATATTACTAAATTTCAGGAGTAATAGTTCTTAAATGTTTCTCGGTGGGTATTACGCCTGGCTTTTGCTCTTCGGCAGCATGCCCATTGGAACTGATTTTTCATCTATCCATTTGGCTCTCTGCTGACCCCTAAACATTTCCCCAGAGTCAGTCTAGTTATAAATGTTTTGTTTGTAAAATGAGAGACTCTGGGCCTCTTTCACTATTGCAAACCCAAAATCTGCTACAGACTGCCTTTTTTCCAGAGAGAGAGATATGCAAAAGCTTACCCTCTGCCCCTTCCATCAGTTCTTTGATGAGGATTGGCTCATTGAGCTGCCAATCAAATCTACCACCTCGCTCCTTGGCGTGAGTGTTAGATCTGTGGTTCAGTGGATAAATAATTAGACGGATGCTGTACATAAACAAACAACAGGTCTTTACTGGAGGAGGGTCATCTCTAGACTGGGGTACAGAGGCATGCGCACAGCTTATATACCGGTGTGGTCACTGCCGGTACTACAGTATACAGGAGCTGTAAAAAGTAGTTCTGACTTAAAGCACATACACTACAATTCCTCCCTTTTTAGATTAATAATACCCCCATAATATTCAAATAACAATTACATTTTTACATGTACGTTCAATAACAAAAGTCCATTTATAGATTCAGTCTTTGGGGCAGCTTCCTGACCCTTTCGGGATAGCGCCTTTCCGGAGGTTCTTGTTCTTGGTGCAGAGGCGATTCTGACCCCTTTTCATCGGGTAGTTCATCGGGTTCCACTGCTACTGGGTCTGAAGTAGATGCTACCGGTATGTCGGGTTCATCCCCAGGTACTCGAGACATGGGTTTGACGCCTTCCTGTGACGCTAAGATCTGATCGATGTGGCATCTCACACTGTTCTCCCCGACATCCACTGTGTACATTAATGGCCCCTGCCTTGTACATATCGTTCCGGGTTGCCACTTCTCTGTTCGATAGTCACGGGCCAAGACTGGTTGCCCTACATTGAAGCTCCTTGTCGGCTTCTCGTTGATGTGCTGGAATTGTTTGTCCTCAACATTTCTTCGCACATTTGGTCTGAGCAAGTCCAGACGAGATCTCAACCTTCGATTAAAGAACATCATGGCCGGGGTCTGGTTGGTAACTGCATGTGCCGCGTTTCGGTAGGCTAATAAGAAATTGTCCATCTTATGCTGTAGTGGAATTTCCTCGTCGCACATGGCCTTTATCGCCTTCTTAAAGGTTGGTACGAACCTCTCAGCCAATCCATTGGTGGCTGGATGATACGGGGTGGATGTGTAATGCCTTACCCCATTCCTTTTCATGAATTTTTGGAACTCGTCAGACACAAACTGTGGTCCATTATCAGAGCAAATCTGCTCTGGCAAACCGTTTCTGGCAAATATGGTCCGTAGGACTGCAATCGTTTTCTCTGTAGTGGTTGAAGACATCTTTATCACCTCAGGCCACTTTGAATGAGCATCCACTGCTATTAAGAACATTGAGTCCATGAATGGACCAGCGAAATCAATGTGCACCCATTGCCATGGAGAGGAGGGCCACTCCCATGGGTGTAGAGGGGCATGTGGTGGTGCATTTTGGACCTTCTGGCATCCTAAGCAGCTCTTAGTTAGGTCTTCGATTTGTTGATCGATTCCCGGCCACCACACATAAGCCCTAGCAAGGCTTTTCATTTTCACTCCCCCCAGATGACCTTCATGTAGCTCCTTTAGCACTCTCTCCCTTAACTTGGGTGGAATCACCACTCTGGATCCACACATCACTGTCCCCTGGCATACTGACAGCTGTTCTCTTCTGGATGAGAATGCTGGCAACAGTGAGTCGCCATGTGTTGGCCATCCCCTCACCGTCAATTCATATACCCGTGACAGCGTCGGATCATTGCGGGTCTCCTTCTCTATATCCGCGTTTGTTACTGGCAATCGTTCAATTATTGACGAATGAAATAGCTCGATAGGGTCCACTGCTGGTGCTTCCTCCACCGTAGGCAGTGGCAGGCGCGATAGCCCATCAGCGTTCCCATGCTGTTTCGTGCCTTTATATTCTATTTCATATTGATTCGCCCCTAGAAACAGGGACCATCTTTGTAACCGCTGTGCAGTCATTACTGGCACGCCCTACTTAGGATTAAAGATGGAGACAAGTGGTTGGTGGTCAGTCAGCAAGGTGAACTTCTGCCCATGCAGATAATGGTTGAATTTTTTTACTCCCCATACTAGGCTGAAGGCCTCCCTGTCAATCTGGGCGTAGTTGCGCTCGGCTGAGGTTAGTGACCGAGACACAAAGGCTACTGGCCTCTCCAACCCGTCTGGGAATTTGTACGACAGCACCGCTCCAATGCCGTAGGGTGATGCATCACATGCCAAACGAATTGGTAGTGCTGGGTTGAAATGGGCCAACACCTCTTTTGATGTGATCAATTCTTTACACTTCTGGAAAGCTCGTCTACATTCGTCATCCCACTTCCATGGTACCCCTGTTTGCAGTAGGGTGTTCAGCGGGTGTAATACCGTAGACAAATTTGGTAAGAACTTGTAGTAATAGTTTACCAGCCCGAGGAACGACCTCAGTTGTGACACATTTTCTGGTGCTGGAGCCTTGACTACTGCCTCAATCTTGTCAGGGGACTTATGTAACCCCTCTTCATCGATGACGTGGCCGCAATATGAGATCTGTTTCTGGAAAAACTCGCACTTGTGGTGATTAGCTCGTAGCCCATATTCCTTTAATCTGGCGAGCACCTTCTCCAAGTTAGCGAGGTGATCACCGTCATTTTCGCCCGTGACCAAGATGTCGTCCAAATAACACTGGGTCCCTGGAATCCCTTGCAGGACCTGATCCATCGCCCTTTGCCAGATAGCCAGAGCTGAGGCTACTCCAAACACCAGCCGGTTGTATTGATAGAGACCTTTATGGGTGTTGATCGTAAGGTAATGTTTCGAAGCTTCTTCTACCTCCATTTGCAAGTACGCCTGAGCTAGATCAATTTTGGTGAAGCGTTTACCACCAGATAGCGAGGCGAAAATATCCTCAATTCGTGGAAGCGGATATTGCACCGTGTGAAGGACTGGGTTCACTGTCACCTTAAAATCCCCACAGATGCGGACCTTCTTTGGTTCCCCAGGCGTATTACTCAACGACCTCTTCATTACAGGAACGATGGGTGTAGCCCACTCGCTCCAGTCCACTTTGGACAGTACTCATGAACGTTCCAACCCTTCCAGCTCTGCTTCAACCGCTGGTCTGATCGCATAAGGCACTGGTCTGGCCTTCAGAAACTTTGTGCTTGCATTATCCTCTATTTTAATTGTTGCTGTTATTCCTTTTAGTGTTCCTAGTCCCTCCTGGAACACTTCTTTTGCGTCAGTTAGCATTTTTTGACAGTCGTCCAGGTCTGACGTCATCATCCTTTTTGGCCTCCACCTTCAGTGCCTGTATGGAATGCCAATCTAAATGTATCTTCCGGATCCATTCACGTCCTAGCAGTGGTGGTCCTCCATTTGGCAATACATATATATCCATTTTAGGTATTTCCTGACCTTTATATGTCACTTTCACCCTTATTTTTCCTTTGGGGTAGACTTTTTGCCCCGTATACGTCTTCAAGACAATCTCTGTAGCTTTCAAGGGTATGTGTGAAAATAGCCGCTTGTAGTCTCTTTGATTTATGACTGTTAGAGCTGACCTTGTGTCCAATTCCATTTCCACTTGGACTCCGTCTATCTTGAGTGTAACACAGATAGTCTGGTGATCCTCCTTTTCGGTTACATTATGTAGTTTCAGACAACCCAGCTCCTTGCTTCCGGAGTCTGTGTCACTTTTCTGTTCGTCTGAACCACTGTCCATCACCTGGTGTACCTTTTTGTACTTCTCCTGTGGAGATTTCTTACTGTTGGTTTTCTTCCCAGACCTGCAGACTCTTGCTTTCCCACACTGTCTGCACACTTGGTCCTTGAACCAACAATCTTTCTGGTCATGTGTTGTTCTGCTGCAGCGATAGCACTTCCCCGTTCCATAGGTCATTTCGTTGGTGCCATATTCTTGCGGTCTCCGTTGTATCTCTGCAGCGCCCCTTGCGGCTGCTTCGTGTGATACTGCTTTGTCCAGCGTAAGGTCCTTTTCTGATAGAAGCCGTTTCTGGGTTCCTTCACTTTGTAGCCCACACACAAACTTGTCCCTTAACGTGTCTGCTAGTCCCGCTCCAAACTGGCAGTATTTCGATAGCTTGCGCAGTTCCATCAGGTACTCAGCATTGCTTTCGTCTTTGTGTTGGTTCCTTTTATGGAACTTAAATCGTTCTGCTATCAGCAGCGGTGTGGGGTTTAAGTGGTCCTGTAGGATTTCTACTATGCTTTCAAAATTCTTGTTTACCGGCTTCTCTGGGGTTATTAGATTTCACAGTAACCCATAAGTTTTTGCACCCATGGAATTTAACAGAACCAGTGCTTTATTAGCATCTGGCACTTCATTCGCCCTGCAGTACACCTCAATACGTTCCACATATGTCGCCCAATCTTTGACTTCATTGTCGAATGTAGAGATACTACCACTCTTCGGCATCCTTGGTTGTGCGTTAACTATCCCCAATGGCGCCTCCCGCGCTTCCCCTTCTTCACCGCTGGCACAAAATGGCGGCTCCCATGCTTTCCTTCCTTCCCGCGCTCGCCCGTCTTCTCCGCTGCGGCTTCACAAAATGGTGTCTCCCGCGCTCTTCCTTCTTCTCCGCGGCTCAATGGCACCTCCCGCGCTCTCCCTGCTTCTCCGCGGCTCAATGGCGCCTCCCGCGCTCTCCCTTGCTTCGCCCCGCTGATCCTGATCAGCCCGTGATCCTTGGCTGTGCTCTGGGCGTTCTTCTCTTGATATTTGTCGATGCCGCTCAGTCTAGAACCCGACTGTTTCTTACCCTCTCTCTCTCCGGTTTGCAGTATTTTTCCTCGACGCCGCTCTGTGATCAACCCCCGGCTGCGCCCTGCTCTGTTCACCTTCTTTCTTACCCCGTCGACGCTGCCCGGCTCTCTCTCTCTGCCGTCGGTCGGCTCCAGCCGCCGCTGCTCGGGAAGGGTCTGCTCTGGACCTGTCGTCGGTCTCTTACTGCTCGTTGTGGCTGGGGAACCAAGCCCGGCTCTCCACAGCCTCCCCAGCGAAGTTGGATCTCTGCCTGACTGCTGGGCAGTTGCTCGCGGTCGACGCCCGTGTTCCTGGACTCGACTATTTTTTTTTTTATGTTGCAGGTAGATTCGCATCAACAGTCGTCACCACTGTTAGATCCGTGGTTCAGTGGATAAATAATTACACAGATGCTGTACATAAACAAACAACAGGTCTTTACTGGAGGAGGGTCATCTCTAGACTGGGGTACAGAGGCATGCGCACAGCTTATATACCGGTGTGGTCACTGCCGGTACTACAGTATACAGGAGCTGTAAAAAGTAGTTCTGACTTCAAGCACATACACTACAGTGAGGGCCGTGGTCACAATATTATCTGACCAGCTAGGCCTCCTACCATGCTTAATGAATTAAGCCAATCCAACATTATTGATATGACCTCTCTAAAATGTGTTATTGATTCCCTGATATAGTATTGTGAGTATACAGTATTACGCTAATTAATTTATCTGGTAATCCAGCTTATGGACCTAATCAACATCCCAGAAAGCTTACGTGGGAAAGGAAAGGAAAAGGGAAAGTAGAAAGGAAAAACAAAAATGGAAAGGAGAAATGAAAGGAAAGGAAAGGAACATTCAAGATGTCCAAAAGTACTTCATAACCACATACATTTAAAATATACTCACTGTAATGTCGGCAAAGCAGCAGCCAATTTGTGCACACAAAGGTCCCACATACAGCAATGAAATAAATAATCAGATCATCTGTTTTAAGCGTTGGTTGAGTAATAAATGTTGGCCAGGACACCAGGAGAACGCCCCTGCTCTTCTTCATACAGTGACGTGAGAGGGTTGTGAATCTTTGGAATTCTCTACCCTGAAGTGCTGTGGATGCTGAATTGTTGAGTATATTCAAGGCTGAGATAGATAGATTTTTGGACTCATGGGGAATGAACAGGTATGGAGATTGGGCGGGAAAGTGGAGTTGAGGTCGAAGATCAGCCATAATCTTATTGAATGTCAGAGCAGGCTTGGTATGGCCTACTCCTGCTCCTAATTTTTATGTTCTTACATTCTTATAGCCCTTGTCACCCAGTAGCCACCCTCTGGTTTGTCTTGGTGGCTCAAAGAATGAGGGAGCAGCGGACTGGTGCTGAATAAAAACATCATGACTGCTGCCAGGACACCGAGCATTCACCATCCTAATATGCTGAGCATGGTCGCACACCAACTGCACATTCAGCAAGTGGTAACCTTTGCGGTTGCGATACAACTCAGCAATTATATACAGTGCCCGCAGAGCCACGTGTGTGCAGTTGATCGCGCTCTGCACCATGGGAAATCTGCTATCCTGGCAAAGCCATGTGCACGCTCCGTCTGCTTCTCTCTGGTCAGAGAGAAGACAATGAATCCCCTCTCCTGGCATAAAGAGCTTCTGCCACCTCTCATATGCAGCAGTAGATGGCGAACTGGGAGCTGTTACAGATGCCGCCTGCTCCAGCCTGGATGGATCCCAATGCGAAGAATTTCAGGGCCACGGTCATGTTCACAGCCACTGGCAGCTCTGTCCTTGCCCTGGAGAGAGGCTGCAGGTCTGGTTGCAAATGGTGGCAGAATTCTGTGACCACCTCCTTCCTAAAGCACAGATGCTTCAGACACTGCTCCTGGCTCAGGTTGAGGTGAGAGAATTGCTCTTGGAAGACCCTGGATGGGTAAGGCTTCCTGCTGAGAGCCCTTCTCCCCTCCTCCTCCTCCCTCTGTGAGCAGCTTATCCTCTTCTTTGCTGCGTCTTCTCCATCTCCCTGTCATGCTGCAGGTCAAGGGGGATGACAACTAGAGCACCCATGACTAGAGCAAGTGGTCTGACCAGAACCCTTGAATTCAGAAGCAATCCCTTCACCACTTGCAGCACCACTCCCTGTCACCTCGCCAACTTTAAATAGACTAGATCTAACTCTAGAAAGCTCCAAACTGTTCCACAAACTTACACAGAGCCAGTTGAAATTAAAAAGCAAGTTACCTGAAAGTTGATGATGATCCCTTTAAATAGCACTGATGGGGGTCCTTCCTGCTGCTGAATGCATGTTCAGCTGTGCGAGGTTAAGCGAGGGCGTTAGTTCAAGTGATAACACGAAATTGGCAGTGCTGGCATTAAATCAGCTGATTGACGTGATGACGTACTTACCATATTTCTAGCGCACGCTCCTAACGGCCACCTTACTGCCCTCACTAAGACGGCGTCCAGCGTGGTCTGCACAGAAGTGTGTGTGCACTGTTCAGACACCATTTTGGTCCCATTTCGGAATCTGTAGCGCCCAAGTAACCGAATTTCTAGGCCATATAATTTTCCTCTTTCTACAGATTATATGAGTACACAGAAATCTGTAGTTCTCTTTGTATTCGGTCAGCAAGTGACCCCCAAGGAGCTTAATATGGAAGGTATATATCAGGGACTGCTTTACAGAAAATAATCCACCATCTGAGAATGCTCACATGACTCACGAATGGCATGTGCACAAAAGAGTTGTGCTGGTCATGTTACAGTGACTAATTTCCATAAACCATTGGTCCTTGATGTAGATGCTGTTCCTGCAGCACCAATGGTGTAGTGTAGGGGAGGGACAGGATCACTGTTTTCATATTTTTGTTTAGTTTATTCCCATTTTCTAGTGTGTTTACCATTGTAGATGCATTGTTATATAAATTGACCATAATACCATTTTGATTGCTAGTCAGAATTCGGAGCTTGTAGAATGGGGTCAAGAGGGATAACTACAACGAGTCTATTTTGTTGATATTTCCCAGAGATTTTCTTTTAGGATGCTGAATCTTGGTGCCACTTTCTTCTACTCTCTTCTCCCATGCCCCTATTGTTACATTTCTCCTTTCTCTTCTTTCTCATTACTCCCCTCCCCATGTCATAAACCTGCCAGGTCTGCCCTGTCACCTCTCCATGTCATGACCAAGCCTAGTCTCTTTACTCCTATCCACTCCATCTCATGATCCTAGCAGGAATCATCTCTCTCCCCAATATTCCATCATACAGTCAAGTCTTCCCACTTCATTGACTGATGTGCCATCATTTATGCTACACATTATTTTGTCGCATGACACCAATGCTTCATGAAGAAATTTCAGTAGTCATTTAATGTAGGCATAAACCAATGTTGTTAGCTACTGGTCTAATCAGCACGTGTATTGTATAAACTTTCATAATTAATAGGTGGAATTTAGTATTTCATTTAACTCTGTTTAGTGTTTTTTTTCTACTGCAGTAGAAGAATGCAGCTGTTGTGGTAAAAAAAATGGTAGTTATTTATTTCAGTATGTTATGTTGCAAATAATTATAGCTTTGCAGGCACCGTATACCAATCCTGAGATGTTCCATAACTGCAAAGGCTACCATTCACTTAATGTACAGTTGTTGTGCGACCACACCCAGTACATCATAATGGTGAATGCCCACTATCCTGGCTTCATCCTGCGCCAGTCCAGTGTGCCAGCAATCTTGAGAACATAAGAACATAAGAAATAAGAGCAGGAGTAGGGTATTCAGCCCCTCGAGCCTGCTCCGCCATTCGATAAGATCATGACTGATCTGATCTTGGCATCAACTCCACTTTTCTGCCTGTTCCCCATAACTCTTGACTCCACTGTAGTTCAAAAATCTGTCTATCTCAGCCTTGAATATATTCAATGACCCAACCTTTACAGCTCTCTGGAGTAGTGAATTCCAAAGATTCACGACCATCTGAGAGAAGAAATTCCTCCTCATCTCCATCTTAAATGGGCAACCCCTTATTTTGAAACTATGCTCCCTAGTTCTAGATTCCCCCACGAGGAGAAACATCCTCTCAGCATCTACCCTGTTGAGCCCCCTCAGAATCCTATGGGCTAGAAATTCAGTAGGCTTTGCGCCCAGTTTTCGCCCAAAGAGGGCTTTTGCGCCACTTGCTGAGCTTTCGCCGATATTCAGCACTGCGGTAATGGCGGCGTTAGCCAGTAGCGCTGCGCCGCCACCGATGATGTCATCGGTGTGCGCAGTGCCCCGCTACCGCCCCGCTACCGGCCCGACCACCATATTTAGTTGCGGCCGCCTCTTCCACAGCGGCCGCAAACAGCAATCAGAAAACGGGGCCGTCCTGTAGCGTTAGTGGGGCGAGTTAAGGCGGAGGTGCGGTCGGCCGCTTTTTCGGCGGCCGCCTGCCCGCACCTCCTTCCCCGGCCTCCTCCACCACCTGCCGCGGCATTGCCAGCTGTTTTCCGGGAGCCCGGCACTTCTCTGTGGTGCCGGGCTCATTTGCCGGCACTAGCGAGCGGCGATCTCGCTGTTGCAGGCACCTCCCCCTTAAGAGAGGGAGGAAGGCCTGCAGTACCGCAGCCTGCCGCTCCGCAGCGGGTGGCGTTGCGGCACCTAGCGCGCCGATATTCAGTTTCAGCGCCCCAAGTGGGGGCGCCGAAACCCTTGAATAGCGGCCGCCTTCGAGTTGGGGCGCTGAAACTGAATTTCCGGCGGGCGCAAGTGGCTCCGCGCGCAGCGGTACTTTCTGGGCGCGAGCGAGCTGGCCGCCCCAAACTGAATTTCTAGGCCTATATGTTTCAATAAGATCACCTCTCATTCATCTAAACTCCAATGAGTATAGGCCCAACCTGCTCAACCTTTCCTCATAAGAAATCCCTTCATCTCAGGAATCAACATAGTGAACCTTCTCTGAACTGCCAGTGGAGAGTATTCCATCACACTTCTTACTTGTGCCTTGAAGTTGGTGGAAAGGCTTTGGGGAGTTAGGAGGTGAGACACTTGCTGCAGAATACCCAGCCTCTGACCTGCTCTTGTTGCCACAGTATTTATGTGGCTGGTCCAGTTAAGTTTCTGGTCAATGGTGACCCCCCAGGATGTTGATGGTGGGGGATTTGGCGATGGTAATGTTGTTGAATGTCTTGAGTTTCATGTACGAGGTCACCCATATCCTTCTGTACTGCAGCATTCTGTCGCCTCTTGTAGGATTCGCAAAAATCCATGAAATACAGTATACGGGTAGGGCCCCTGAAGTGGCCACATTGTGAGAACACAGAATGGAGTTGGCAGTTCTCATGGCCCAGTTCAAAAGGACACACACACAGTACCTTAAAGCAGTCTGAGTCATCATCGATTAGAAGAATCCAGAACCTTACTGTTTTTGATATTGTAACGTGGTTACAGCAGTAAACAAAACTATTAGCACCTGGAGGTGCGCTAATCGCTGGCAGAGCGGTAACCGATCTCAGAAACCGCTGAGCACACACAAACGGAGGGACACTAAACGGATTCCCATTGTGGCAAAGCGGTAACCGATCTCAGAAACTGCTGAGCACACACAAACAAAGGGACACTAATCGGATTCCCATTAGTTCGATTTGCGAGCAGTTAAAATTAATGTGCTTGCTTTTGTTAAAGCAACCTTAACAAAGGAAAACGGTTGATTTGGCGCCAAGATTAGGGCCAGAAAAGAGTATAACCGTTCAGGTAAATCGTCAGCAAGTCAGTCTAAGATTCAACCAGAGTAAGGAAGACTCCTCCAGAGACGGTTCGCACCGTGAAGTCCAAGTCCAGTTACCATCAGGAGTTCGAGGACCGTGCGGAACAGAAAACGGCTCGAGGATTTCGGAGGACTTCCAAAGTTTGTACAGGGGAGCGAGTCCAGGAGCCGGTCCCATAAGGAAGGTCGGAGGTCCCGGACGACACCAAGTAACAGGGTCCAGGAGCCGGTCCCATAAGGAAGATCAGAAATTCCAGACGTAACAAGAAGTACCAAGGTCCAGAGGGTTTTGAAATTCTGGTGAGCATAAAGGCCCAACTCTACCTAACTGACATAATTGAGGTATATTCAGTAACGGGAGGGTTTGTAACGTTAAGGGTATTTGTAAGTCAGGAGTGTGATTTATCCCTCGATGTGTCCGTGCGCTTCCCTCACCCCCGCTTTTAGCTTATCGCTATTTTAGAACTGTTTATATGCTTTCAAGTTATTTTTCTCAGTGTATAATTTAGTCCTCTGTGAGAAACGTTATTTTTCATCTGCATTTATTCTTGCCATTTTTCTCTGTGTACATTCTCTTTCAAAAATAAAGATCGTTTTGATTTAAAACTCAATCTGTCTCATCTGACCATTTGTCTTCCGAGTCACGAGTTGGGCCAACACACAAAGGTTGTCTGGCAATAAGCCCAGTGTCTAGAACCGTGAGGGGGGAGCGCTTCGAAACCGCTCACGAGTAGTGCGAAAATCAAAACCGATTTAGCACACCATAAGCTCGTTAAAACGACCCCTTACACTCTCTCCATTTAAATAATATTTAGCTTTTTTAGTCTTCCAACAATATGGATAACCTCACATTTTCCCACATTATAGTCCATCTGCCAAATTTTTGCCCACTCACTTAACCTATCTTTATCCCTTTGCAGACTCTTTGGCCTAGATTTTCAGTGTGCCATGAGGCGGGCTTTTAGGCGTGCGGGGGGCTAAAATCCCAAATTCGGGGGTCCCGACACCATCCCGCCCAAAACCCGCCTCCATGTACGTTTCAAAGGAGGCGGGTACCCGCCCCGCACTGGGACCCGCCGACCCGAGGCGGGAAGGGATTAGTGCCAATTAACTGCCTGTTAACAGGTAGTTAACAGGCAGTTTTTGGGCTAATCCCTATTTTTAGGGGTGTCGTGTGGGATTCCCGACGGTTCCAAACCACGCCAGGTTAGAGCAGGCGGGCCGTCGGGTTGAAGGACTTGGAGGGGTCGAGATATCGGCGTTCAGGTGAGTGATGGATGCATGAGTGCAAAGGTAAGTGTGCTTGGTGTGTCTAAAGTGTGTAAAGAAGTTTAAATTACCTGTATTCACCTTAACAGCCTTTCTTCCTCTAGGCGTTGGGAGTCCATCACTCAGCCGGCACTGAAAGCAGAATGGCCGCGAGCTGTCAAAAGTGACAGCCTTCAGTTTTCAGTGCCGGTGAGAGTTCTAACTGAGTCTGTGTAGAAGGACTCATGTTAGAAGTCAGACTGTCAGTGTTTGACAGCTTCAAACAGCTGTGAAACGTTGATATTTCATCTGTTAACACCTCTTGACAGATGAAATTTCAGTCTGTGATATCACCTGTTGCCGGGTGGCCCTTAATTGGCCTGCTGAGCCCACTGGGTGGGCTCAACAAGGTCAATCAACGGAAAATCGCGAGGATTGGCCGGACGTCGATGGAGGCGGGACTAAAACCCAAAAGTTGTAGTCCCGCCTCCTTCCCGATGGCTGAATGAAAATCCAGCCCTTTGTGTCCTTCTCACAAGTTGCTTTCCCACCTGTCTTTGTATCATCAGCAAATTTGGCAACAGTACACTCGGTCTCTTCATCCAAGTCATTAATATAAATTTTAAATAGTTGAGGCCCCAGCACTGATTCCTGTGACACCCCACTAGTTACAGTTTGCCAACCTGAAAATGACCCATTTATCCCGACTCTCTGTTTTGTGTTAGTTAGCCAATCCTCTATCCATGCTAATATATTACCCCCAGCACCATGATCTCTTATCTTGTGCAGTAACCTTTTATGTGGCACCTTATCGAATGCCTTTTGGAACTCCAAATACACTACATCTACTGGTTCCCCTTAATCCACCCTGCTTGTTATATCCTCAAAGAACTCTAATAAATTTGTCAAACATGATTTCCCTTTCATAAATCCATGTTGACTCTGCTTGATTGTACTATGATTTTCTAAATGTCCTGCTGCTACTTCCTTAATAATGGATTCCAGCATTTTCCCAATGACAGATGTTAGGCTAACTGGCCTATAGTTTCCTGCTTTTTGACTCCCTCCTTTCTTGAATAGGGACGTTACATTTGCGGTTTTCCAATCCACTGGAGCTACTTCCAGCCACCATGTCAAACCAGAGACAAGGGCTATCTGCTCTGCACCTGGCTGATGACTCCCCTCCACAACTGGTACTCAAGCAACAGTTCCGCTTCCTTGACCACTCGGGGGGAGCCCTCCAGTACTCGCTAGAGCAGGTGTCCCATTTCGTGGTGGTCTGCTGCATGCTCTACAACTTGAACGCGCAGTGCTTGCCACCACAGGTTTCGGGACAACCTTTGGAGGAGGAGGAGAAGGAAGAGGAAGAGGAAGAGGAGGAGGAGGAAGAGGAGGAGGAAGGGCTGTGGCAGGCAGCACATCCCCGTTCTGGACGGGCTGTCCGTGTGCGCCTCATCAGATTCCGGTTCCAGTGAATGAAATCCCAGATCCCTGTTGCTCATCACTTCCCCATCATACTATCCCTCTGTCACGGAACATCACAGCATCCTCCTGGGCACAAAGGTGAAATCAGAGCCACCAAAAAATACACATTCCAAACATAATTCATAAATTTATCAAATTCAAATCAAATGAACAAAGTCAACTAATCACCCTTGCACATTCTCCTAGTGTCTGTCTTTCGTGTGCCTTTTCCTACTCTAGTGCCCATACGAAGTGCTCCCCCAGTGGCTGAAGCACAGCTGGTGGAAGGCTGCTGATGTTCAGTGTGGGAGACTACAAATGGCCTTGCCTTGCAGGATGACCTTGAACAGCTCTGGACCTAGAAGGCCCGGCAGTAGACTGCACTACCATGGCATGGGCAGCAGCAGTCTGGGCAAGGGCACTGGCAGAGTGGCAGTGGTGAGAGTAGGAATGCTGTCATCCTGAGAGAGGACAGCAGGTTCTTGCTCCACAAAACCACTGCCACTCCCCCAGAGCAGCGCCTCAGCATTCCCAGCAATCTGTTGGACACCCTGTAACCCCCTTTTGTCACTTGTAAACCCAGTGATGAGGGCAGCAGTCTGAGCTTGCGTGGCAGCAAGCTGAGACTGCAGGAGAGCAGGCTACACTTTCACTGCAGCACTGAATCATTGGGTTGCTTCCGCCTGTGCTGCAATGGAAGCTGGGAGATCGCACATCACGCGCAGCATTATCTTTGGGTCCACAAGGTCTCTCATGGCGTTGTCAATCATTTCCATCCTGGAAATCATGGGCTCCAAACTCTGTGCAAAACCCCGTGCAATGTTGGAGCTGGACTCCTCCATGCTCCTCGACACTGACAAGTGGCTCTCTGGCAGGCTTGCCATTGCAGCTAGCATTTTCGTGTGCAATGGCCATCATCCTTCTTCTGAAGGAGGCCCCTTCGAGGTCATCATCTGAGTCCTGTGCTGCAGAACTCGTGCGTGAACTCGCCCTCTGGGGAGCTGGCACCCAAGGTACCCTTTTCTGTTGTGTATGTACCTTTAAGAGAGAACTGACTTTATACTGTAGCACCAGCAGTGACCACACCTGTATATAAAGCCATATCAGGCTTCTGTACTTTCAGTTTAAGCTTACCCTCTGTTCAGTAAATACCTGCTATTATTGTTCTCCTGCATTCCGTGTATTATTGATACACGGACACTACACTGGCGACGAGCAGGTTCGAACTCACCTGCAGTACTGCATCACCTCACAGGGATCTTACCCTGAAAAGAAGCTTCTTGGAGGTCGAAGTCAGAGCAACGGGCGTCGACCGCGGGCAACCGCCCAGGGATCCATCGGAGTTCGGAGAATTGCAGGGGAGGCTGTGGAGAGCTGGGCTTGGCTCCCCAGTCAAGGTGTTCCAGCAAATCATGCTGGTAGCAGGTAGTGCGCTGACCCTTCCGGACTGTGGCGGGCTCAAGCTCGATCGAGCGGCTCTGCAAAGGGGCCGTGCAGCGTCGTCGGGAGGAAAAGAGAGAGAGAGAGGGTGGAGCGCACAGGGCGTGGTCGGTGCTCAAGAACCGGGCAGCGTAGAGAAAATAAAATGAGGGGAAGGAAAAGTGAGACGCGCCGAAGCCGCGGGTCGCCGCCATTACCCTGTAGAATGCTAGCAGCAGCATGGCAGCAAGGGGAAGAAGGAAAAGCGTGGGAGGCGCCATTTTATTCCATTGGGGAAGAAGGAAAAGCGCGGGAGGCGCCATTTTAATCCATTGGGGAAGAAGAAAAAGCACGGGAGGCGCCATTTTAAACCACCCAAGATGCCGAAGAGTGGCAGTATCACTGATTTCGACAACGAGGTAGAAGACTGGACTACGTATGTGGAAAGAATTGAAGTGTACTGCAAGGCAAATGAGGTGGCTGATGGAAAGACGGCGTCGGTATTAGTAAATTTGATGGGCGCGAGAATGTATGGCCTATTATGGAATTTAATTACCCCAGCTAAACCAATGGAGAAAAGTTTTGAAGAGATTGTTAATATCTTATAGGAACACCTAAACCCTACACCGCTGCTGATAGCAGAAAGATTCAAGTTCCATAAAAGAAACCAGCACAAAGATGAGAGCAATGCTGACTATCTTACGGAACTACGCAAGTTATCGAAGCACTGCCAGTTCGGAGCAGGACTGGCAGACACCTTAAGGGATAAGTTTGTCTGCGGGCTCCAGAGTGAAGGAACCCAGAAACGACTACTTTCGGAAAAGGACCTGACGCTAGAACAGGCTTTCAGTGTGGCAGTATCCTACGAAGCAGCAGCACGGGGAGCTGCGGAAATACAACAGAAACCACAAGAATACAGCGCTAACGAAATGGCATATGGAGCAGAAAAGTGCTATCGCTGCGGCAGAACAACCCATGATCAGAAGGACTGCTGGTTTAAGGACAAAGTATGCAGGCAATGTGGGAAAATGGGACACATAGCAAGAGTCTGCAGGTCAGGAAAGAAAACCAACACTACAAGAACTACTAAGGAAAAGTACAAGAAAGTAAAAAAAATGACAGACAGTAGTTCAGAAGGTCAGGAGAGTGATAATGACTCCGGGAGCAGGAGACTAAGTTGTCTAAAGTTACACAACGTGATCGCAAAGGAGGATCACCGAACCATTTGGGTCACCCTCATGATAGCAGGGTCCCAAGTAAAGATGGAATTGGACACAGGATCAGCCCTAACTGTCATGAATCGACGAGACTATGAGCGGCTATTCTCACACATACCCTTGAAGGACACGTCCATTGTATTGAAGACATACACGGGCAAAAAGTCTACCCCAGAGGAAAAATAAGGGTGCCAGTTAAATACAATGGCAAGGAAACACAGAACCTGTATCTATCTATATATACTACAAGATGGAGGACCACCATTATTGGGATGTGAATGGATCCGTAAAATACAATTGGATTGGCATTCCATTCAGGCGCTAACTGTGACTGACAAAAAGGATGACGACGTCACACCTGGACGACTGTCAAAAATTCTAACTGACGTGAAAGAGGTGTTCCAACAAGGACTTGGGACTCTAAAAGGAGTAACGGCAACGATAAAAATCGAAGATAACGCAAACCCAAAATTTTTAAAGCCCAGACCGGTACCGTACGCGATCCACCCAGCCGTTGAAGCAGAGCTGGAGAGTCTGGAGCATTCGGGTGTGCTGTCCAAGGTGGACTGGAGCGAGTGGGCCACACCCATCGTTCCTGTAATGAAGAAATCATTGAGCAGCACGCCTGGGGAGCCGAAGAAGGTTCGCATCTGTGGGGACTTCAAGGTAACTGTGAACCCAATCCTACAATATCCACTTCCATGGATAGAAGATATTTTCGCCTCACTATCTGGAGGGAAACGCTTTACGAAGATTGATCTGGCCCAAGCGTATCTACAAATGGAGGTGGAAGAAGCATCTAGGAAATACCTCACGATAAACACTCACAGAGGTCTTTACCAGTACAACCGACTGGTATTCGGGGTAGCATCAGCCCTGGCTATTTGGCAGAGGGCGATGGAACAAGTCCTGCAAGGGATCCTGGGGACCCAGTGTTATTTGGACGACATCCTGGTTACGGGCGAAAATGACAGTGAACGCCTTGCCAACCTGGAGCAGGTGCTCACTAGATTGCAAGAATATGGGCTACGAGCCAACCGCCCCAAATGCGAGTTCTTCAGGAGACAAATCTCGTATTGTGGCCACATGATTGATGAGGAAGGGTTGCATAAGTCGCCAGACAAGATTGAGGCAGTAGTCAAGGCTCCAGCACCGGAAAATGTGTCGCAACTGAGGTCGTTCCTCGGGTTGGTGAACTACTACCATAAGTTCTTGCCGAATTTATCTACAATTCTGCACCCACTGAACGCCCTGCTGCAAACTGGAGTAACATGGAAATGGAGTGATGAGTGTAAGCGTGCCTTTCAGAAATGTAAATGCCTAATCACTTCAAAAGAAGTATTGGCCCACTACAATCCAACACTACCGATTCGGTTGGCATGTGATGCGTCTCCCTACGGCATTGGAGCGGTGCTGTCACACAAATTCCTTGACGGTTCAGAGAGGCCAATAGCCTTTGCGTCACGCTCGTTAACCTCAGCCGAGCATAACTACGCCCAGATTGACAGGGAGGCCCTCAGCCTGGTGTGGGGGGTGAAGAAGGTCAATCACTATCTGCACGGGCAGAAATTCACCCTACTGACTGATCATCAGCCTCTGGTCTCCATTTTTAACCCAAAGAAGGGCGTTCCGTTGATGACGGCGCAACGGCTGCAAAGATGGTCACTTTTTCTAGGGGCACATCAGTACGACATAGAGTACAAGGTTACGAAACAGCATGGAAATGCTGATGGGCTGTCGCACCTACCGTTGCCTACGGTGGAGGAAGCACCTGCAGTGGACCCTGTTGAGATATTCCATTCGACCATAGTCGAATGTCTACCTGTAACAAAGTCAAGTATAGAGAAGGAGACCCGAAATGACCCGACACTCTCTCGGGTCTATGATTTGACGGTGAAGGGATGGCCAGCACATGGCGACTCACTGTTGTCAGCATTCTCGCCAAGGAGAGAACAGCTGTCAGTGTGCCGGGGGACCTTGATGTGTGGATCCCGAGTGGTAATTCCACCCAAGTTGAGAGATAGAGTGCTGAATGAGCTTCACGAGGGTCATCTGGGAGGGGTAAAATGAAAAGCCTAGCCAGGGCGTTTGTGTGGTGGCCGGGAATCGATAAAGAAATCGAGGATATGACCAAGAGATGCACAGGATGCCAGAAGGTCCAAAACGCTCCACCACAGGCCCCGCTACACCCATGGGAGTGGCCCTCATCTCCATGGCAACGGGTATACATTGATTTTGCTGGTCCATTTATGGACTCAATGTTTCTAATCGCTGTGGATGCCCATTCGAAATGGCCATAGGTCATCAAAATGTCCTCCACCGCCACGGAGAAAACTATTGCAGTCCTACGGACCATCTTCACCAGGAATGGCTTGCCAGAACAGATTTGCTCCGACAATGGGCCACAGTTTGTGTCAGAGGATTTCCGGAGGTTTCTGAGGAATAATGGGGTGAAACATTACACATCCGCCCCATATCATCCAGCCACAAATGGATTGGCTGAGAGGTTTGTTCAGACCTTTAAAAAGGCAATAAAGGCGATGTATAACGACGACATACCACTACAGCACAAGGTGGATAATTTCTTGTTTGCTTACCGGAATGCGACACATGCAGTCACCAACCAAGCTCCAGCCATAATGTTCTTCAACCGAAGGCTAAGATGTCGCCTGGATTTGCTCAAACCAAACATAAGACGAGATGTTGAGGATAAGCAATTCCAGCACATCAATGAGAAGCCAACCAGGAGCTTCAAGATAGGGCAACCAGTCTTGGCCCGCGACTACCGAACAGAAAAATGGCAGCCAGGAACGATATGCACACAGCAAGGACCACTAATGTACACAGTGGACGTTGGAGAGAGCATCGTGAGACGCCATGCTGACCAGATTCTAGAGTCACAGGAACAAGCCAAACCCATACCACGAGCATGTGCACCTGGTAATGAACCCGAAGTACAGATTGCGTCTACCTCAGAATCAGTGGTATTGGAAGCTGATGAACCAACCAATGGCAATGAGCCAGAATCGACTCCGCCGCAAGAACAGGATACTCGAGAAAGGCGCTATGCAGTCAGGATCAGGAAGCCTCCTCAAAGACTGAACTTATAAATGATTATTTCAGTTGATGTATATAGTACAGAGAAAATTGTAATTGTAATTAGTTATTATTTAATTGTTAAATGAATGTTATGTACTGTTTATCTAAAAGGGGAGGAATTGTTGTGTATGTACCTTTAAGAGAGAACTGACTTTATACTGTAGTACCGGCAGTGACCACACCTGTATATAAAGCCATTGCAGGCTTCTGTACTTTCAGTTTAAGCTTACCCTCTGTTCAGTAAATACCTGTTATTATTGTTCTCCTGCATTCCATGTATTATTGATACGCGGACACTACATTTTCCCTGGCCTGGCTGCAGCCCATTCATGCCCTGTGACTCACCACGTTCAGATCCCGCCTCTATACTATCTTTTAGTATAGAGGCGGGATCTATACGTGCAGTGCCGTTTTCTGAGCCGGTGTCTGCGAGTATCAGATATAGTGCCGATGTGTCTTCTTCTTCTGCTCCTCCATCAGTCTCTTCTTCATTTGACTGTTCGAGCCTGCTCCGCCATTCAATAAGATCATGGCTGATCTTCTACCTCATCTCCACTTTCCTGCACTATCCCCATATCCCTTGATTACCTTAATATTGAAAAATCTATCGCACTCTGTCTATAATATACTCAATGACTGAGCCTCCACAGCCCTCTGGGGATAGAGAATTCCAAAGATTCAAGACCTTGGGAAATTAACAGGTGAAATGCAGAAAACCATTCTGACTACCACCCCATCGCTAATCTCCCTTTCTTCTCCAAGGTCCTTGAATGTGTCATTGCCTCGACTCTGCGCCCATTTCATCCAAAACTCCCTGCTCAAAGCCCTTCAGTCTGGCTTCCACTCTGCTCATAGTTTGGAGATCACTCCAGCCAAGATCACAAATTACATCCTCTGTGATTGGAACCATGGTGAGTCATTGCACCTTGACCCACTCCATTGCATTTTATATGGTCAACCATACCATCCTACTCCAATGCCGCTCCTCTGTTGTTCAGTTCATAGGATTGCCTTACGTGGTTCCACTACTGCCTATCTGAACATAGACAGTGCATCTCAAGTAATGGCTGCTCTTGCCACCCTGCACAGTCACTTTTGTGGTCCCTCCCATCAAAGATCTAGGGGGAGAAATTCAGTGGGTTAGCGCCTCCCGTTAACGCCCTCCCATCAGCTTATTTTTGCCGATCTAGTGGCTCCTGCCTCCCAATGCACTGAATTTAATCCAGGTCATTGCTTTCAAATTCCTCTATGGTCTCACCCCATGCTAGCTCTGAAAACTGCTTCAGCCTTATAATCCCACCTGAAAACTTCAGTACCCGAGATTCTGACTTTTTGTGCAGGCCTATCTCACTTTACCCCATCAGGTCTTTAAGCCTTTAGCTGCCTCAGCCCCTCTCTCTCGAATTCCTTTCCATTAAATCCCTGCACCTTTTAAAAACCTTCCGAGAACGTGCTTTTTGACCAGGCTTTATGTCACTTTTCCTAACTCTCCATCCATGGCTTGGCTTCTTTATTCCTTTTATTTATTTTCTTACCTCTCTATAAAACATCTCAGGCCATTTTCTACATTAAGGGCGCTATATGCCATCTGTTGTTGTTGTTGAAGAAAACAGCCCATCCACAAAAGTTACCAAGGAGGACAACCTATCTAGTGCCAAAGCTCTGAACTAAGTAATTAAAGCTCTATATAATTATAAGGCTGCCTGGATACACGCCCTTTGCTATAAAAACACAGAAACTACTATCCACTTGTGGGGAAGGAACATATTACTATCTGGGTCTCTACACCAATGCTTCCCTTTCAATGAACATAACACACCATTAGGAGAGCTACAGGGACTCAACAATTGAAATAAAATTTACAGATGGCACAGAATATTAAAAAAAATTAAGGTACAGTATTGAACAGTGGCACTAGTTGCTGAGGCCACCTGTAACACCCAACCTGCTGTCCTGGCTAAGATCAGTTAACTCAGCACAGGTCTGGGAAAGAACCTCGGCCTCCTAATCTGTAATGCTGAGATGTACCTCCATCCACCAGATCATTGGGGAACTAACATAAAACTGAAATCTGAACAGACATTTCTGAAACCAACAGAGCAAAGTCACCAATGTGAGCCTAGGGGCTCGCCAGTGGCAAAGTAAGCTTGTGCAGTGAGCCGTTGACCTCAAGAACCATCATCAATGTGGGCCCAAGCCACTCCAGGTTCAATTCCTGGTCTGTACAGAGTTGGTGGTGCTCAGCCAGAGCACTAAAATTGGACTAAGTGTAGCGGAGATAACAAGGGAAAAAATCAAATAAAACTGCTGCTTCCAATCACTACTGAGTGACTTTTGCAGAAAATGTTTACACAGAGTTTACATAGAAGATAGGAGCAGCAGTAGGCCATTCGGCCCCTCGAGCCTGCTCCGCCATTCAATGCGATCATGGCTGATCATCCAAATTCAGTACCCTGTCCCTGCTTTCTCCCCATATCCCTTGACCTCTTTAGCCTTAAGAAATATATCCAACTCCTTCTTGAATATATTTAATGTATTGGCCTCAACTGTCTTCCGTGGTAGAGAATTCCACAGGTTCACCACTCTCTGGGTGAAGAAATTCCTCCTCATCTCAGTCCTAATTAGCTTACCCCTTATCCTTAGACTGTGACCCCTGGTTCTGGACTCCCCCGCCATCGGGAACATCCTTCCTGCATCTAGTCTGTCTAGTCCTGTTAGAATTTTATAAGTTTCAATGAGATCCCCTCTCATTCTTCTAAACTCAAGTGAATATAAGCCCAATTGACCCAATCTCTCCTCATACATCATTCCTGCCATCCTAGGTATCAGTCTGGTGAATCTTCGCTGCACTCCCTCCATGGCAAGAACATCTTTCCTCAGATAAGGCGACCAAAACTGCACACAATACTCAAGGTGTGGTCTCACCAAGGCACTGTACAACTGCAGCAAGATATCCTTGCTCCTGTACTCGAATTCTCTCACTATGAAGGCCAGCATACCATTTGCCTTCTTAACCGCCTGCTGCACCTGCGTGCTTACCTTCAGCGACTGGTGCACAAGGACACCCAGGTCTCGTTGCACTTCCCCTTTTCCCAATCTATTGCCGTTCAGATAATAATCTGCCTTCCTGTTTTTGCCATCAAAGTGGATAACCTCGCATTTATCCTCATTACACTGCATCTGCCATGCATCTGCCCAATCGCCCAACCTGTCCAAATCATACTGGAGTTTCTCGCCATTCTCCTTACAGCACACACTCCCACCCAGCTTTGTGTCATCTGCAAACTTGAGCTATTACATCTAGTTCCCTCGCCTAGATCATTAATAAATATTGTGAATAACTGGGGTCCTAGCATCGATCCCTGCGGTACCCCACTAGTCACTGCCTGCCACTCGGAAAAAGACCCGTTTATTCCAACTCTTTGCTTCCTGTCTGCCAACCAGTTTTCTATCCAAGTCAGTACCTTACCCCCAGTCCCATGTGCTTTAACTTTGCATGCTAGTCTCTTATGCGGGACTTTATCGAAAGCCTTCTGAAAGTCCAAATACACCACATCCACTGGTTCTCCCTTATCTATTCTACCAGTTACATCCTCAAAAAATTACAGTAGATTAGTCAAGCATGATTTACCTTTTGTAAATCCATGTTGACTTTGTCAGATCCTGTCAGTGTTTTCCAAGTGCTCTGCTATTACATCTTTTATAATTGACTCTAGCATTTTCCCCACTACCGATGTCAGGCTTACCAGTCTATAATTCCCCGTTTTTTCTCTACCACCTTTATTAAATAGTGGGGTTACATTAGCTACCCCCCAATCCATGGGAACTGTTCCAGAGTCTATAGAATTTTGGAAGATGACTAGCAATGCATCTACTATTTCTAGGGCCACTTCCTTTAGTACCCTAGGATGTAGATTATCAGGCCCTGGGGATTTATCGGCCTTCAATCCCATCAATTTCCATAACACCATTTCCCTACAAATACTGATTTCATTCAGCTCCTCCCTCTCATTAGACCCTATGGCCTAGAAATTCGGTTGGCTTTGCGCCCAGTTTTCACCCAAAGAGGGCTTTTGCGCCACTTGCTAAACTTCCACCGATATTCAGCGGTGCGGTAATGGCGGCGTTAGCCAGTAGCGCTGCACCGCCACCGATGATGTCATTGGTGTGCGCAGTGCCCCGCTACCGCCCCGCTACTGGCCCGACCGCCATATTGAGTTGCGGCCGCCTCTTCCGTGGCGGCTGCAAACAGTGACCAGAAAACGGGGCCTACCTGATGCGGTAGTGGGGCGAGTTAAGGCGGATGTGCGGCCGGACGCTTATTCGGCGGCCGCCTGCCCGCACCTCCTTCCCCGGCCTCCTCCACCCCCCCCCCCCCTGCGGCATTGCCGTCTGTTTTCCGGGAGCCCGGCACTTCTCCGTGGTGCCGGGCTCATTTGCCGGCACTAGCGAGCGGCGATCGCGCTGTTGCAGGCACCTCCCCCTTAAGAGAGGGAGGAAGGCCTGCAGTACCGCAGCCTGCCGCTCCACAGCAGGTGGCGCTGCGGCACTTAGCGCGCTGATATTCAGTTTCAGCGCCCCAAGCGGGGGCGCCGAAACCCTTGATTTGCGGCCGGCTTCGACTTGGGGCGCTGAAACTGAATATCCGGCGGGCGCAAGTGGCTCCGCGCGCTGCGGTAATTTCTGGGCGCAAGCGAGCTGGCCGCCCCAAAGTCAATTTCTAGCCCTATGTTCCCTGACATCTCTGGGAGTTTATTTGTGTCCTCCTTTGTGAAGACAGAGCCAAACTATATATTTATTGGTCTGCCATGTCTTTGTTTCCCATTATAAATTCCCCTGATTCTGACTGCAAGGGACCTACGCTTGACTTTACCAATCTTTTTCTCTTCACATATCTATAGAAGCTTTTCCAGTCAGTTTTTTATGTTCCCTGCAAGCTTACTCTATTTTCCCCCTCTTAATTAATCCCTTTGACCTCCTTTGCTGAATCCTAAACTGCTCCCAGTCCTCAGGTTTGCTGCTTTTTCTGGCCAATTTATATGTCCTCTCCTTGGATCTTATGCTGTCCCTAATTTCCCTTGTTAGCCACAGTTGAGTCACCTTATTTGATTGATTTTTATGCCAAACAGCGATGAACAAATTCTGTAGTTCATCCATGTGATCTTTAAATGTTTGCCATTGCCTATTCACTGTCAACCCTTTAAGTAACATTCCCCTATCCATCCTAGCCAACTCACGCCTCATACCATTGTAGTTTCCTTTATTTAAATTCAGTACCCAAGCCTCTGAATCAATTACTTCACTCTCCATCATAATGAAGAATTCTGTCATATAATGATCGCTCCTCCCCAAGGAGCCTCGCAAATCAAGATTGCTAATTAATCCTTTGTCATTACATAATACCCAGTCTAAGATGGCCTGATCTGTAGTTGGTTCCTCAACATATTGGTCCAGGAAACCATCCCGTATACACTCCAGGAATTCCTCTTCCACAGTACTGTTACTAATTTGGTTAGACCAATCTATATGTAGATTAAAGTCACCCATGATAACTGCTGTGCCCTTATTGCATGCATCTCTAATTTCCCATTTAATGCCATCCCCAACCTCAGCATTACTGTTTGGGGGCCTGTACACAACTTCCACTAACGTTTTCTGCCCCTTGATATTTCTCAGCTCTACCCATACAGATTCCACATCATCAGAGCTAATATCCTTCCTTACTATTGTGTTAATCTCCTCTTTAACCAGCAATGCTACCCCACTGCCTTTTCCTTTTTGCCTGTCCTTCCTGAATATTGAATACCCCTGGATGTTGAATTCCCAGCCTTGGTCACCCTGGAGCCATGTCTCCGTAATCCCAATTATATCATATCCGTTTACATCAATTTGCGCTGCTAATTCATCCACCTTATTAAGAATGCTCCTCGCATTAAGACACAAAGCCTTCAGGCTTGTTTTTTTAACACTCTTAGACCTTTTAGAATGATTGTTTACTGCGGCCATGTTGGATTTACACCCTTGATTTCTCTGACTGCCACTATTGCTTTTCTCCTTCCTATCTTTTGCTTCTTTCCTTGCTTCCCTTTCCTTTGTCTCCCTGCACAGGTTCCCAAACCCCTGCCATTTTAGTTTAAACCCTCCCCAACAGCACTAGCAAACACTCCCCCTAGGACATCGGTCCTGGTCCTGCCCAGGTGCAAACCGTCCAGTTTGTACTGGTCCCACCTCCCCCAGAACTGGTTCCAATATCCCAGGAATTTGAATCCCTACCCCTTGCACCATTCTTCTAGCCACATATTCATCTGAAATATCCTTCTATTTTTACTCTGACTAGCACGTGGCACTGGTAGCAATCCTGAGATTACTACCTTTGAGGTCCTATTTTTTAATTTACCTCCTAACTCCCTATATTCAGCTTTTAGGACCTCATCCCATTTTTTACCTATATCGTTGGTACCTATATGCACCACGACAACTGGCTGTTCACCCTCCCCCTCCAGAATGCCCTGCAGCCACTCCGAGACATCCTTGACCTTGCACCAGGAAGGCAACATATCATACTGGAGTCTCGTTTGCAGCCGCAGAAATGCCTATCTATTCCCCTTACAATAGAATCCCCTATCACTATAGCTGTCTCGCTCTTTTTCGTCCTGTGCAGCAGAACCACCCATGGTGCCAGGAATTTGGTTGCTGCTGCCTTCCCCCGATAAGCCATCCTCCCCAACAATATCCAAAGTGGTATATCTGTTTGAGAGGGGGATGGCCACAGGAGACCCCTGCACTACCTGCTTGCGCCTACTACTCTGCCTGGCGGTCACCCATTCCCTTCCTGCCTGTGCAGCCTTTACCTGCGGTGTGACCAACTGATTAAATGTGATATCCACGACGTCCTCAGCATCGTGAATGCTCCAGTATGTATCCATTCGCAGCTCTAGTGCCGCAATGCGGTCTGCCAGTAGCTGCAGCTGGATACACTTCCCGCACACATGGTCGTCCGGGACACAGGAAGTGTCCCTGATTTCCCACATAGTGCAGGAGGAGCATGCCACGGGGCTGAGCTGTGCTGCCATGACTTACCCTTAAATTAATTTAAATTAAATCAATACCACCAATTATACTACAATTAAATGATATACTCAAGGGCCCTTGTTTCCTAGCACTCCCCGCTACACAACAGAGACCTTAGAAACTATAAGCACAAAATTTAGACCTTCTAAACTTTATAAACTATGGCCTAGAAATTTAGTTGTTAGCGCCAGCCGCTAGCGCTTTAGGAGGAGGAGAAGTGGGGCGCTAAGCGGCTAGCGCCCATGCGCGACGTAATCTGCGCCTCTCACAAACTTCAGTCAAGATTTAGCGGTGGCACTAAACCGCAGCGCCTGCTCAGCTGCGCGCGCAGATCGTGATGTCATTTCATGGTGCAACGCCCTTGGTGTGCCCCGAACCGGAACTTCAGTGGCGCCGCCCTTCTTTGTGCCTGGCGCCCCCAGCGACTGGTAGAGGGGAACGGTTCCCAGTCGCTGCGGGGCGTGGGGGGTGCTATTTAAAGGGGACTCCTCCTGCATTATAAGTGGTAGCCATTTTGTGCCAATCCTTCTGTGTGAGAGACGGATATTTGGAGAGAGTCAAAGGCAGAGAGCTTTCTGCTTTGACTAAGTGCTCGCACAGGTACTTCTGGCTTCAGGCCAGAGCTTTGCACTTGGATTACACTTTCAGTGCCATAGCCTTGAGTCGCCACATATAATGGGGGCTGCAATGGGTGGAAACGTTGGCTTTCTGCATTGCATTGAAAGGTATCAGAGACGCCATGAGAGAGTGCCAGTCATGGCCAGACGGAGAAGGGCCAACAGGCGTCGGCACAGGAGGCCTTACCCACCCAGGGTATACCGCCAGCAGTTCTCATATCTGAACATGTCTGAGGAGCAGTGTGTTCAGAGGCTGCGATTCAGAAGGGAGGTGGTCACTGAGATCTGCCACCTGCTTCGCAGAGATCTGCAGCCACAGCTGAGGAGCAGGACGTCTCTGTCGGTGGCAGTGAAGGTGACGGTGGCTCTCAACTTCTATGCCACCGGCTCCTTCCAATCTGCCACTGGGGACATTGCCAACATCTCCCAGTTCGCGGTACATTGCTGCATCTGCTAGGTGAACAATACCCTTTTCAGAAGGAGACGTCAGTACATCTCCTTCCCCATGACACTGGACAAGCAGCAAGAGCATGCAATGGGATTTGGAAGAATAGCGGGCTTCCCCATGGTCCAGGGCATAGAACTGATGAACCAACAATGGTCAGGCCTTGCTTCAGGCCTGCAGTGTGCAGGGCATGGCTGCCAAACAAGTCGACCCTCCCCCTTTAAGAGCTGACTGGCGCCAGCGTGTCTGCCTTCATTCAGAAACTCGCCGCACCTGCGCTGCGCCCGCCCTCGGTGTTAGCGCCTCGGCATGCCGGCTTAGCACCTTATGATAGTCGTGCATCGCCTGCTTTAGTGCAGCAGCAACCTCTTGGGGCGATGCAACTCAATATCGGCGAAGGTGGCGCTAAGTTGCGCCGGGCGCTAAATTTAGCGAAAGCCTGTCTGTAGCACCCCAAACGTGGCTATACTGAATTTCTAGGCCTATGAACCTTAACTGACAAACTATAGAGTAGTATAAGTACTCACCCAATCAGCTGCTTCCTCCTGCCCGCGTCACTTTTTGAATCGTGACGTGGCTCTGGAACGCCACCGCCGGTCTGCGAGATTGGTAAGCCTCTGTAAATAAGCCCGCGAAAGTGAGTTTAAATACTCACTGAGTCTCCGCTCTCACCGCTCCTGACAATGGCCTGTGAAAAAAACTCACGAAAGTGAGTTTAAATACTCACTGAACCTCCACTCTCACTGCGCCCGACAATGGCCTCTGAAAAAAAGCCTGCGAAAGTGAGTTTAAATACTCACTGAACCTCCGTTCTCACTGCGCCCGACACTGGCCTGTGAAAAAGCCCGCGAAAGTGAGTTTAAATACTTACTGAGTCTCCGCTCTCACCGCTCCTGACAATGGCCTGTGAAAAAAAACCTGCAAAAGTGAGTTTAAATAATCACTGAACCTCCGCTCTCACCGCTCCTGACAATGGCCTGTGAAACAAAGCCCACGAAAGTGAGTTTAAATACTCACTGAGTCTCCGCTCTCACCGCTCCTGACAATGGCCTGTGAAAAAACGCCCGCGGAAGTGAGTTTAAATACTCACTGAAATGCTGCTCTCACCACTCCCGACAATGGCCTGTGGAAAAAAAACCCTGCAAAAGTGAGTTTAAATACTCACTGAACCTCTGCTCTCACCGCTCCCGACAATGGCCTGTGGAAAAAAAAAACGCAAAAGTGAGTTTAAATACTCACTGAACCTCCGCTCTCACCGCTCCCGACAATGGCCTGTGAAAAAAAGCCCGCGAAAGTGAGTTTAAATATTCACTGAACCTCCGCTCTCACCGCTCCCGACAATGGCCTGTGAAAAAAAGCCCGCGAAAGTGAGTTTAAATACTCACTGAACCTCCGCTCTCACCACTCCCGACAATGGCCTGTGAAAAAAGCCCCCGAAAGTGAGTTTAAATACTCACTGAACCTCAGCTCTCACCGCTCCCGGCAATGGCCTGTGAAAAAAAGCCCGCGAAAGTGAGTTTAAATACTCACTGAGTCTCCGCTCTCACCGCTCCCGACAAAATGTGTGTGAGGGTGTCAGGTGAGGACAGTATTAGGCTGAGCTGTGATGCCACTGCAGTCAAGAAGCCTGCCAACACTCAATGTCAAACTCACACATGAATAATGTTCCTTGGACAAGGTACTGGAGGATGATCAGTGGAACTATATCTTCATGAAACTGTATCCAAGCAAGGATTCAATACTAGGAGAGGAGAGAAAAAGAGAAGATTGACAGAGAACAAATAAAAAGTAATCCTAAGCAAGTCCAAAAAAATGCTGGTGCTGCACAAGGTCCTAAATGCAAGTTTGATAAGATTGAACAGGGCTTTTTGTTTCTACGTTGTTCATGGACAGAGTGGGTAGATTGGGCTTACCATTATTTTCTCGTGATCCTCTGCTCCTTGCCAGCTGCTGATGAATGGCTGGAGCAAATGATTCACCCACAACTTTCACACCAGAGATACTGCAACATTAAAATATAAAGATCAAAAGAAACTTTCTGAAATTCTGAAAGATGCAGCATCACATAACATAGAATAACTGGTTAGTTAATATTAGTTACTCAACTAAACATTTATAGTGCACTATATTAGGGGGGAATTTTAACCCAAAAAATGAGTGGGTTGGAGGCGAGAACTGCTGGATCCAGGAGGTAAGTGCCTTTACACTTAACCCCTGGATCCAGCATCCTTGTCTAACCCACCACCAGCGATCGGCGACCCCCCCCCACAACCTCAAGCCTCCACACACCCCCAGGCCTCCGATCCCCCCCATGAGGCCTCTGATCACCTTCCCAGCCTCTCATCCCCCACCGATGATCTTCAAACTGGCCCCGATGTTTTCTCCCTCTACCCCACCCCCGCCCCGATCATCCTCCGGTCCCCAGTGTTCTCTCCCTCCCCCACCCTCCCCCCCCCGATCATCCAAGGCCCCCGATGTTCTCTCCCTCCCCCCACCCTCCCCCCCCCGATCATCCCCCGGCCCCTGATGTTCTCTCCCTCCCCCCACCCCCCAATCATCCAAGGCCCCTGGTGTTCTCTCCCTCCCTCCACCCCCCAATCATCCTCCGGCCCCAGATGTTCTCTCCCTCCCCCCACCCCCTGATCATCCTCAGTCCCCCGATGTGCTCTCCCCCCACCCCACCTCAATCATCCAAGGCCCCTGATGTGCTCTCCCTCCTCCCAATCATCCTCTAGCCCCCAGTGTTCTCTCTCTCCCCCCCAGATCATCCAAGGTCCCCAATGTTCTCTCCCTCCCTCCAGTGCTGGAGTCCGGCTCCAACCCGATCCCTTCCTTCCTCCCTCCCTCCTCTCTGCGGCCTAGTGCCGCAGGCCTACCCACCCGCAACCAGCCAGTCTCGCCATCTGGCTGGCTGCGGGTGGGAAACAGAGGTTTCACATGCAAATCAGGCTCTGCTGTTAAATTCGGCAGGGCCTGAGGGAAACCTGTTCTCACGGGTTTCCCGACGCTTCCGAGCCCCACTGCTCCCAACTCGCCTCCCGATTAAAATTCTGGCCATACAATCAGCCTGGTTCAGTTGGTAAGACTCTCACCACTGAGTCAGAAAGCCATGGGTTTAAGCCCAATACCAGGACTTGAGTTTATAATTGAGGCTGACACTGCAGAACAGTACCAATGTTGCAAAAGCAAAATACTACAGATGAAGGACATCTGAAATAAAAACAGAAAATGCTAGAAATACTCTGCAAGTCAGGTAGCATCAGTGGAGAGAGAAGTAGAGTTAACGTTTCAGGTCGCTGAAAGGTCAAATCAAGCTACAAAAAGTGATCTTTAAAATCACATTGGTCAGTAAAAAAATTCAACACAGAAATTCTCCTTTTTGAGGTATAACCAAGCTCTGCATATATAACAGTATCTACAATTCAAAACAGTTTAATGCTCACAAAAGTAAAAAGAATTTTGTTTCAGATTGTGGAGTCAAAATGATAATCAAAAAAAAGGGAAAAGAATACATTGTTATTTAACTGATTTGCTGAAAGCTTCAGATATATATTAAACCAGTAGTTAAACGGTTACAAAGCACAATATACAGATTGTTTATTTCACACTACATTAACAAATGGACACTTACCAATGCACAATGAATTCGCTGACATTTTTCTGTTAATACTGTGAAAATATCTGCAAAACAATTTAAGCATTGTATTTTATAATATTTAACAGATGCAAGGTAAATCACATATTCATAAGCAACTATTAAATATTTACGTAGTGCTTCACTCAGCAACTGTTAGATGTCAGAAATATTGCTCTTTATTCCAAAACATTTAAAACAGATGTTTAGATATCAAATCAAGCAATCTGACTTCAAATCTGTCACTGTATTATGTGAAAATGTTTCCCATCTTTGTTTTTCCTGGCTTCCTGAACCATTTACTACTGCAAATGTGATTAATTTACTCCCGAAGCTTTGTCCTGAAGTGGCCTTTATCAAAGTCACAAATTACATCCTATGTGACTGTGGTAAACTATCCCACCTTGTCTTTCTCGACCTGTCTGCAGCCTTTGACATGGTTGACCACACCATCCTCCTCCAACGCCTCTCCTCCGTTGTCCAGCTGGGTGGGACTGCACTCGACTTGTTCCATTCTTATCTATCCAGTTGCAGCCAGAGAATCACCTTCAATGGCTTCTCTTCCCGCTCCTGCACTGTTACCTCTGGAATCCCCCAAGTATCTATACTTGCCCCCCCTCTTATTTCTTATCTACATGCTGCCCCTTGGCAACATCATCCGAAAATACAACGGGCGCGATTTTCCCAATGGAGGCGAGATGGAGGCGGGTTTCGGTTTGGGTGGGTTCCAAACCCACCTCCACTGAGAGGTGGGAAAAATTAGCGATTTTCCCCTAATTGGCCAGTTGATTTCAGAGGTGTGGATTCCCCTGGGCCAATTAGTGTTTTGGGACTGAAACTTGCCACTGCTGACGTCACTTATCCAGTTTCATTTAAGGGCTGCTTGCTGCCTTGGCTCATTCCACTGGTTTTTGGTCGATGCTGCACCACCTCCAAGCTGTTATCTCCTTGAAAAATGGCCAGCTCCAAGGCAAGGGCCTCCCTGAGGTTCTCGGATGAGGCGCTGGGTATGCTGGTTGAGGGGGCGAGAGCTAGCAGGGAGGTGCTCTTCCCCTCATCTGGGAGGAAGAGGCCTCCCAAAGAAACCAAGGCTATGTGGGTCCAGCTGGCAAGGGATATAACCTCCAGATCTGTGTGCAGATTGGGTGATTGTTTCTGTTTATTGATGAAATGCCATCCCTGTGGGAATGTATTAAAATTAGGTGATGGCAAACTGTTGGCGTGATGGCATCTGTTATTTCAGGTTAGGCAGCTCCACATTGCGGGCTCCTCGACACTTGCGTGGTCAGGTTGGTGGTCAGAGTGAAAGGAGGCCAGAGAGTCATGTCCATTTTCTATCATGTGTTAAGAAGGAGCCAAGCACATGTGCCACAATGGGCAACCTATGCAAATGTGGCCAGGATGAGTGCATTCCTTGCACGATGTGCTTCCATGCACTGGTGCCTTCTGCCCTGTGCAGCATCAGTTGGGTGAGCAGGAGGTTGGGGCTCCTGCTGCTGTTGCTGCTGAGCTGCCTGGTTCTGCTGCAGCCGTGGCTGCTCCTCATCCGAATCTGAGCTCCATGGTGAAAGGAAATAAATGGTTCCCATGCTGCTGGCAGATACCTCCGTTGGGGAAGTGCTCAGTCCAAGCAGGGAGAGGGTCTTCCAAGGAGGTCTCACAGTTGAGAAACAGAAGCTACAGCACCTCTGACTTCGGTAGGCCTGCTAAAAGTGCTGAAAGACCTTTGGAACAAAAGTTCTGCCACCTGCAACTGCTCCCTGATGAAAGCTCCATTTTAAAGGTGGAGCTGCAGCTGTGAGGAGCCCACCCACTATAGATAGAAACTGCATATGCCTGCTAGATTTTTTTAAATCGCTTATTTTTTTCCTGAAAGAATTTGCCCTAGGTAGGATCTTCTAATAAACCAGTTGACATTTAGATTTTGCACTATGTTTTTATTCGTTTATGGAATGTGGGCGTCGCTGGTAAGCCCAGCATTTATTGCCTATCCCTAGTTACCCTTGAGAAGGTGGTGGTGAGCCTTCTTCTTGAACTGCTGCAGTCCATGTGGTGAAGGTACTCCCACAGTACTGTTAGGTAGGGAGTTCCAGGGTTTTGACCCAGCGACGATGAAGGATCGGTGATGTATTTCTAAGTCAGGATGATGTGTGACTTGAACTTGGAGGTCATGGTGTTCCCATGCGCCTGCTGCCCTTGTCCTTCTAGGTGGAAGAGGTCGCAGGTTTGGGAGGTGCTGCCGAAGAAGCCTTGGCAAGTTCTTGCAGTGCATCTTGTAGCTGGTACACACTGCAGCCATGGTACGCTGGTGGTGGAGGGAGTGGATGTTTAAGGTGGTAGAGGGGGTACCAATCAAGCGGGCTGCTTTGTCGTGGGTGGTGTTGAGCTTCTTGAGTGTTGTTGGAGCTGCACTCATTCAGGCAAGTGGAGAGTATTCAATCACACTCCTGACTTGTGCCTTGTAGATGGCTTTGGGGAGTCAGGAGGTGAGACACTCGCCGCAGAATACCTAGCCTCTGACCTGCTCTTGTTGCCACAGTATTTATGTGGCTAGTCCAGTTAAGTTTCTGGTCAATGGTGACCCCCCAGGATGTTGATGGTGGGGGATTTGGTGATGGTATTGCCATTGAATGTAAAGGGGCGGTGTTTCGACACTCGCTTGTTGGAGATAGTCATTGCCTGGCACTTCTGTGGCGCAAATGTTACCTGCCACTTATCAGCCTAAGCCTGAACGTCGTCCAGGTCTTGTTGCAAGCAGGCATGGACTGCTTCATTATTTGAGGAGTTGTGAATGGCACTGAACACTGTGCAGTCATCAGCGAACTCCCCATTTCTGACCTTATGTTGGAGGGAAGGTCATTGATGAAGCAGCTGAAGATGGTTGGGCCTAGGACACTGCCCTGAGGAACTCCTGCAGCGATGTCCTGGGATTGTGATGATTGACCTTCAGTCATAACAACCATCTTCCTTTGTGCCAGGTATGACTCCAGCCAGTGGAGAGTTTTCCCCCCGATTCCCATTGACTTCAGTTTTACTAGGGCTCCTTCGGTCAAATACTGCCTTGATGTCAAGGGCAGTCACTCTCACCTCACCTCTGGAATTCAGCTCCTTTGTCCATGTTTGGACCAAGGCTGTAGTGAGGTCGGCAGCTGAGTGGTCTTGGCAGAACCCAAACTGGGCATCAGTGAGCAGGTTATTGGTGAGTAAGTGCCGCTTGATAGCACTGGCGATGACACCTTCCATCACTTTGCTGATGATTGAGAGTAGACTGATGGGGCGGTCATTGGCCGGATTGGATTTGTCCTGCTTTTTGTGGACAGGGCACACCTGGGCAGTTTTCCACATTGTTGGATAGATGCCAGTGTTGTAGCTGTACTGGAACATCTTGGCTAGAGGCAAGGCTAGTTCTGGAGCACAGGTCTTCAGCACAATAGCCGGGATGTACGAACCTAGGCAGTGACGCTGGTGGGGTATTTGATTGTGGGCTTAGACCTTAGGCAGGGTGCAGGGTGGGGAGGGGGCTGGGGTAGGTGGAATGAATAAACAATTCAATGTGTCAGCTAAAAATGGACCTAAATGATGATCAATAACAAAGCATCATCCACATTGGAAGCATCCAATGAAGGCCAAGGAATTCTCCATATTTGCACTGATGAGGTCAATGTCATTAATCTGTAGTATTGCAATTGAGAAAGGAAGAGAATTATGAAATATTTTTGCCACACGATGGAAGTATCTATTAAAAACAGTGCATGGTCGCACCATTTTTGGGAACAGTAGAATAGTGGTAATGTTACTCGACTAGTAATCCAGAGGCCTGGACTAATGATCCAAAGACAAGTGTTCAAATCCCACCACAGCAGCTGGGGAATTTAAATTCAGTTAAATAAATCTGGAATAAAAAACTAGTATCAGTAATGGTGACCACGAAACTACCGGATTTTGTAAAAACCCAATAGCAAAATGCTGCGGATGTTGTAAAAACCCATTTGGTTCACTAGTGTCACTTAGGGAAGGAAATCTGCTGTCTTTACCCGGTCTGGCCTAGATGTGACTGCAGACCCACAGCAACGTCGTTGACTATTAACTGCCCTCTGAAATGGCCTAGCAAGCCATTCAGTTGTCAAGAAGGTGGCTCACCACCACCTTCTCAAGGGCAATTAGGGATGGGCAATTAAATGCTGGCCTTGCCAGCGACTCCCAAATCCAGTGAATGAGTAAAAAAAAATTCTGAGGGCATTGCATTAGTTGATGGCATTGTCAGCATAACTTCAAAAATTAAATAAAGTGTGATGTATTCTGTCACTTCCCTATATATTACAGTATTACCAGCTATGTCGCAGCCAATATTTATTTGAGGTTAGGAAAATTAAACAAATTAGGAGCATGCTGCCTTCACCATACCCTATTCATACAGAAATGTAATTGGCAAGATGTTATAGGAAGGGACCTGAAACAAAATATTAGTGTAAAAATCCTAGTTTTTAAATTGATATTAACCAAGGTATTTTACACTGGTGAATTATGAAATATGGTGAATACACTACTTGAGTGGATGATGCCACATAATTTGCATGCACACAGACATCAATGCAAGTCTGGTATGCTCCTTAATCCACCACTCCCTGATATGTTTTGGAAGCATACAGTAATTTTATATAAATAAAAATTAATGTAAACTATACTTCCCTCCACCACAATTTTAACAAGACATACCAGCATAGATTTTATGATTGGAAAGACATGCCCAAAACCAAAGAAAAAGTTTAGACTAAACAAAAACAAATAAAAAGGATACACATCAGCAGCAAAGCTTTAAAAAAATTAAAGCAACTTGCTCTGACAATACTATTCCAAAAAATAAATTCTGTTGGCAGCTCAGTGGAGATATAAACTAGTCCAGCTCAAATTTGTGTTATATAAAGACAGCACACCCTCCTGTGGCAGAGCCCTCTTTACTCTGCAAATTAGGTTTCTCCACCTCAAAAAGATCTTGTGGGTTTGATAAGATACAGGCTCTGTTATTTACTCCAGGCCATGAAGAAAGCAGGGGGACGTATTTCTGAATGGGAAACCAGGAAGTATGGTTTCCCGGACATAAGAACATGAGAAATAGGAGCAGGAGTAGGCCATTTGGCCCCTCGAGCCTGCTCCGCCATTCAATAAGATCATGATTGATCTGGTCTTGGCATCAACTCGACTTTCCTGCCCACTCCCCATAACCCTTGACTCCCTTATCGTTCAAAAATCTATCTATCTCCACCTTAAATATATTCAATAACCCAGCCTCCACAGCTCTCTGGGGTAGAGAACTCCACAGATTCATGACTCTCTGAGAGAAGAAATTCCTCCTCATCTCCGTTTTAAATGGGTGACCCCTTATTCTGAAACAATGCCCCCTAATTCTAGATTCCACCACAAGGGGAAACATCCTCTCTGCATCTACCTTGTCAAGCCCCCTCAGGATCTTATACATTTCAATAAGATCACCTCTCATTCTTCTAAACTCCAATGAGTATAGGCCCAGCCTGCTCAACCTTTCTTCATAAGACAACCCCTTCATCTCAGGAATCAACCCAGTGAACCTTCTCTGAACTGCCTCCAATGCATATGTATCCTTCCTTAAATAAGGAGACCAAAACTGTACGCAGTACTCCAGGTGTGGTCTCACCAATGCCCTGTACAATTGTAGCAAGACTTCCCTACTTTTATACTCCATCCCCCTTGCAATAAAGGCCAACATTCCATTTGCCTTCCTAATTACTTGCAGTACCTGCATGCTAACTTTTTGTGTTTCATGTACCAGGACCCCCAGATCCCTCTGTACTGTAGCATTTTGTAGTCTCTCTCCATTTAAATAATAATTTGCTTTTTTATTTTTCCTTCCAAATAGATAACCTCACATTTCCCCACATTATACTCCATCTGCCAAATGTTTGCCCACTCATTAACCTATCTATATCCCTTTGCAGATTCTTTGTGTCCTCTTCACAACTTGCTTTCCCACCTATCTTTGTATCATCAGCAAATTTGGCTACATTATACTCGGTCCCTTCATCCAAGTCATTAATATAGATTGTAAACAGCTGAGGCACCAGCACTGATCCCTGTGGCACCCCACTAGTTACAGTTTGCCAACCTGAAAATGACCCATTTATCCTGACTCTCTGTTTCCTGTTAGTTAGCCAATCCTCTACCCATGCTAATATATTACCCCCAACCCCATGAGCTCTTATCTTGTGCAGTAACCTTTTATGTGGCACCTTATCGAATGCCTTTTGGAAATCCAAATACACTACATCTACTGGTTCCCCTTTATCCACCCTGCTCGTTACATCCTCAAAGAACTCTAGCAAATTTGTCAAACATGATTTCCCTTTCATAAAACCATGCTGATTCTGCTTGACTGTATTATGATTTTCTAAATGTCCTGCTATTACTTCCTTAATAATGGACTCCAGCATTTTCCCAATGACAGATGTTAGGCTAACTGGTCTATGTAATGATATCAGCAAATAGTGATGTTATTTGCCTGTTTGATTATCATGTCTTACCAGCATGTTTGCATGTATTGATTGCTTGTGCCTGACCAGCAGAGGGCATGTGACCGAGACAAGCAAGGCAGTTGAGTCTAGTTTCAGTTTCGTTCTAGATGCATCACTAGCATCGTGTCTCCTGAAAAGCTGTATAAAGAGTTGAACAGACTTTAGATTAAAAGACATTCTCTTTCATAAATGTCTCATCATTGAACCCACAAAGAAATCAATACATGGTGTCAGAAGTGATTGAAAGAGATGAAGAGAAAAAATCTGAAGTTAAATCAGCTCTCCACAAATTAGCAAGCCAAAAGAGAACATCGTTGCTTACTATTGGAGAATAGCTAACGAAGTGAAAAAATGGAAGGTTTACACCCACCGGCGACGCTTCAGTTGACAGGTAATGTGGCTGAAAATTGGAGAAGATTCAAACAACGTGTGGGGTTGTATTTATCAGCAATCGGAGCTGACGAGAAAAGTAATAAAAAGAAATCGTCACTGTTCTTACATGTCGTGGGTGATGAAGCGCTGGAGGTGTATAATAATTTCACATTCGCTGCTGATGGAGACAAAATGAAGCTAGATAAAATAATGGAACAGTTTGAGGCCTACTGCATACCTAAACGTAACGTGATGTTTGAGAGGCACAGATTTTTCACATGTGTACAGAAAATGGGTGATACTATTGATCAGTATGTGACTGAACTGAGAAACAGAAGCAAAGCGTGTGAATTTGGGGGACTGACAGACTCGCTGATAAAAGACAGACTGGTCTAAGGGAAAGACTGCTAAGAGAGCAAGATCTAGACCTGGGAAAAGCCATAGCACTGTGTAGGGCTACAGAGACTGTGAAGTTGCAGGCAAAGGAGCTGTTCAGTGACAATAGCTGCAACGTGGATGCAGTGAGAATGAACGGACATAAACCGTTTAACAAAAAGAGCGCCAATGTGAAAAAAGAGGCATAGCCAGCGAACGAAAATGAAAGGGACAATCGAAAGACATGTAGTCGATGCGGTACACAGCATCCACCAAAAAAGTGTCCAGCATATGGTAAAACATGCAATTGTTGCAACAAAAACAACCATTATGCCCATTGCTGCAAGAACCAAGCGCAACAAAGCAAGGTCCATGCAATAGATGAAAGCGGGATAGAGGAGTTCTATGTAGATGTTGTGTCTGAAAACAAAAAAGAAGAAAGAGACTGGATGTTGACACTAAAAGTGAATGACATACACATTCCATTTAAATTGGATACTGGAGCACAAGTTAATGTGATATCAGAGACTGATTTTAAGAAAATTAGACCCAGACCAAAGATACATGGAATAAAAGTGAAAGTGACAGGATACACAGGTACTGATATACCAGTGAAAGGAAGATGCATTGTCAAAGTAACACACAAGGACAGAGAGCACACGCTAGCATTAATCGTGGTGCCAAAGGATGTGCAAGCCATACTAGGTTTAAAAGCCTGTGAGAGACTGAACCTGGTAAAGAGAGTCCTCGTTGTGGAAAGCGAAGGAGAGACAGTCTATGATGAACTGAATGTTGTGTACACACCGGGTAAGCTGATGTATACAGCAGACACGTTGTCCAGAGCTGTTGACCCAGGAGAGCCCGCAAACACAGTGAAAAGACTGATGTACAAGGCAAAAGACAGTGGAACTGACTTCTACCAGAGCATACTTGTATACCGCACAACGCCGCTCGAGTGTGGTATGTCACCAGCCCAACTCCTGATGGGACGTCGGCTAAGGTCAAACCTACCCATCCCGGAGAACCTCCTGAAAACAAAAGAGGGGGAGAAAGTGAGGAAGTTCAAAGAACAACAGAAAGAAAAGCAAAAGTACTACTATGACAGAGGAACACAAAACCTACCTGAACTCCACACTGGTGACCAAGTAAGGTTCAAAGACAAAACAAACAACTCAGAAGGGAACTGTCCTGAGTGAAGTTCAACCAAGATCATACACCATTCAGACAGATGAGGGTGCTGTTCTGAGAAGAAATCGTCGAGATCTTCTCATGGGACCAGCCACAGCAGGTCAAGAGACTGATACTGTTGAACAACCTGATCACACAGCTGAGAACCAATCATCTGAGGCAACAACTCAGATTCAAGGACAATCAATCAGAAAATCCTCAAGACACATGAAGCCTCCTGAGAGACTCATTGAGCAAGTTTAAGGACTATTGTTATAGAAGGAAGTAATGTTATCTTATTCTTTCTTCAAGTTCTAGTGTATTTACATATTTCATGTGAACACACAAAGCAAGGTTAAAAAACCTTGATCATGATGATGATAATGTAAGTTCATTAAGTGTTACAGTTAAAATGCAGATTAATACAAAGAAAACATGTTGTTAGTTAAAAGTAAAATACTTTTGTTTTAAGAAAAGGAGATGTAATGATATCAGCAAATAGTGATGTTATTTGCCTGTTTGATTATCATGTCTTACCAGCATGTTTGCATGTATTGATTGCTTGTGCCTGACCAGCAGAGGGCATGTGACCGAGACAAGCAAGGCAGTTGAGTTTAGTTTCAGTTTCGTTCTAGATGCATCACTAGCATCGTGTCTCCTGAAAAGCTGTATAAAGAGTTGAACAGACTTTAGATTAAAAGACATTCTCTTTCATAAATGTCTCATCATTGAACCCACAAAGAAATCAATACAGTCTATAGTTTCCTGCTTTCTGTCTCCCTCCTTTCTTGAATAGGGGTGTTACATTTGCAGTTTTCCAGTCCCTTGGGACCTCTCCAGAATCCAAGGAATTTTGGTATATTGCAACCAATGCAACCACTATCTCTGCAGCCACTTCTTTTAAGACTCTAGGATGCAGGCCATCAGTACTTTTTCTCTAGTGATGGTGATTGTTTTATGTTCACCCCTCCCTATAGCCCCTTGATTATTACTGGGATGCTTTTAATGTCTTCTACCGTGAAGACTGAGACAAAATATTTGTTCAAAGTCTCTGCCATTTCCCTTTTTCCCATGATTAATTCCCCAGTCTCATCCTCTAAGGGACCAATGTTTACTTTAGCTACTCTCTTCCTTTTTATATACTTGTAGAAGCTCTTACTGTCTTTTTTTATATTCCTTGCTAGTTTACTCTCATAATCTATCTTCTTTCTCTTTATTTTTTTTTAGTCATCCTTTGCTGGTTTCTAAAAATTTCCTGATCCTCTGGCCTGCCACTAATCTTCACATCATCGTATGCCTTTATTTTCAATTTGATACCATCCTTAACTTCCTTAGTTAGCCACGGATGGTTCTTTCTTCTCTTAGGGTCTTTCTTTCTCACTGGAATATAGCTTTGCTGAGAGTTATGAAATATCTCCTTAAATGTCTGCCACTGCTTATCTATCGTTTTACCCTTTAATCTATTTTCCCAGTCCACTTTAGCCAACTCTGTCTTCATACCTTTGTAATTGCCTTTATTTAAGTTCAGGACACTAGTTTGAGACCCAAGTTTCTCACCCTCAAACTGAATTTGAAATTCTAACATGCTATGATCACTCTTCCCGAGAGGATCCTTTTGTATGAGATCATTAATTAATCCTATCTCATTACACATTACCAGATCTAAAATAGCCTGCTCCCTGGTTGGTTCCACAATGTTATTGTTCTAAGAAACCATCCCAAATACACTCTGTGAACTCATCCTCAAGGCTACCTTTGCCAATTTGATTTGTCCAATCTTTAAGAAGATTAAAATCGCCCATGATTATTGCAGTACCTTTCTTGCAAGCCTCCATTATTTCTTGATTTATACTCTGTCCTACAGTGTAGCTGCTGTTAGGGGGCCTGTAGACTACTCTCGCCAGTGACTTCTTTCCCTTATTATTTCTTATCTCCACCTAAACTGATTCTACATCTTGATCTTCTGAACCAACATCGTTTCTCACTATTGTACTGATCTGATCCTTTATTAACAGAGCTACCCCACCTCCTTTTCCTTTCTGCCTATACTTCTGAAATGTCAAATACCCCTGAATATTCAGTTCCCAGCCTTGGTCACCTTGCAACCGTGTCTCTGTAATGTCTATCAGATCATACCCATTTATTTCTATTTATGCTGTCAACTCATCTATCTTGATACGAATGCTGTGTGCATTCAGATAAAGAGCTTTTAATTTTGTCTTTTTATCATTTTCCCCTACTCTGACTCTACTTACTGATGCACTCTTATGTTTATACGCTCTGTCCTTTCCTGTCACACTCTGGTTATCATTACCCCTGTTGCTACCCTGCTCTATTGTCTTCTCTTTTCTCTTTGACTTTTTAAATTTCCCCTCACCTGAACCCTCCCCCCACTATTTAGTTTAAAGCCCTATCTACAGCCCTAGTTATTCGATTCGTCAGGACACTGGTCCCAGCATAGTTCAAGTGAAGCCCGTCCCACGGAACAGCTCCATCTTTCCCCAGTACTGCTGCCAGTGCCCCATGAATCAAAACCCATTTCTCCCACACCAATCTTTGAGCCACGCATTCATCGCTCTGATCTTATTTACCCTATGCCAATTTGCTCGTGGCTCAGGTAGTAATCCAGAGATTATTGCCTTTGTGGCTCTGCTTTTTAATTTAGTCCGTAGCTGCTCATACTCCCTCAGCAGAACCTCTTTCTTTGTCCTACCTATGTCATTGGTACCTACATGGACCATGACAACTGGATCTTTCCCCTCCCACTCCAAGTTCCTCTCCAGCCCAGAGGAGATTTCCTTAACCCTGGCACCAGGCAGGCAACACAGCCTTCGGAACTCACGCTCTCGGCTGCAGAGAACAGTATCTATCCCCATAACTATACTGTCCCCTACCACGACAACATTTCTTTTTACTCCCCCACCTTGAATGGCCCCCTGTACCATGGTGCTGTGGTCAGTTTGCTCATCCTCCCTGCAGTCTCTGCTCTTGTCCACACAGGGAGCAAGTACCTCGTACCTGTTGGACAAGTGCAAGGGCTGACGTTCCTCCAATGCTACCTTGTGGATATTCATATCTGCCTCAGTCATAGTCACACCCTCTTGCCCCTGACCACAGACCAAATTTGAATTAGTTAACCTAAGGGGTGTGACTGCCTCCTGGAACACAGTGTCCAGGTAACTCTCCCCCTCCCTGATATATCGCCGTGTCTGAAGCTCAGGCTCCATCTCATCAACTCTGAGCCGAAGTTCCTCGAGTTGCCAACACGTACTGCAGATGTGGTCGCCGTGGATTACACTGGTGTCCACCAGCTCCCACATGCTACAACTGCAACACATCGCCTGCCCTGCCATCTCTATTGTATTTTATTTAAGTAATTAGGTTTTCAAGTTTTGAAACATCAATTATCTATGTATAGTTTTTAATCTGCAATCACGGCTCTTAATTTGAACCAATGCCCAAGTTTAGAAAAAAGAGAGAAATAGAGAAATACTCACCAACCAATCGCTTACCTGCTTTCCTGTGACATCACACTTTGGTTTTTTTCCCCCAGGAAGTATGGTTTCCCGGACGTCCTGCTGAAATTAACGTCAGGTTGTCTTTTAATTTTTTTCAGCAGGTTTCCCGCCTGACAGCTGGCCTGATTGACAGGCTGCCTGACTGCTGGGCAGGAAAGCAGCCGGGGAGCAGATTGGAGATCGCGAGTGGGGTGGGGGAGTTGGAGATCACGGAGGGAGTCGGAGATCGCGGGGCAGAGTCGGAGATCTCAGAGGGTGGGGGGGGGGGTTTGGCCAATTGCGGGGTGTGTAAAGACGTTAACTTGTTGCTCCTCTTGGCCCAAAAGCAGTGCTATAAATACACTTACCTCATGGATCTGGCCATCCCGCCCCCTTTTAGCTGCCGAGATTCCCGAACCCCAGGAAATGGGTTAAAAATAAAAGTCCTGTTACAATAGCGGCGCACAACCTCCTTAAAAGCTTTTACTTGCAGGCTTGCCTCCTGAGATCTGATTGGTCACCCACCCACCCCAACCCGCCTCCGTTAAAACCGGAAGTGGGTGTGTTGGTGTTGGGTTTGAACTTTAAAACATTTTTTAGTTCCTAACTGCTCCCAAAAGATTTTGAACCTTCTGTCTCCTGAGTGTGCTTACTCCAGTCCTGTTGTTGCTTGCTTGTACAATACCGTGCTTGCGACTTGCCAGCAACTGTGGTTTACCTCTTACTTTGGATCATCTTCAAATTGTTTCCATGTGTTGTGAACAGTACATAGTTTGACATTTAAGTGCATGCTTACCAGCATTTTATTCTTACTGTTTTCCTTTTTGCTCAGATGTTCAGTTAGAACTGGAAGATAGAATTGCCAAGTTTATGAGAACAGAAGAAGCTATTATTTATTCATATGGATTTGTTACAATAGCCAGTGCCATTCCAGCATACTCAAAGAGAGGAGATTTTGGGGGAAAAATTTGGTTGGTTAGCACCTCCCGTTAGCGCCTCCATTTTGCAGCGGTGCTAAACACTACCGCCACGGTCTCCTGCGCCTGCAGATCGTGATGTCAGTCGAGCGTGCAATGCCCCAGTTGCGCCCCAGACTGGATATTGAGTCGCGCCCCCTGCCTTAGCACCTGCCGCTAGGAACGACAGGTAGAGGAGAACATTTTCAAGTCAGGAAGGGACTGGGGGAGCGCTATTTATAGGCGGGCGTTTCCTGCCTTTTCTTGTCGGCAGAATTTTTGGTACATGCAGGTTGAGAGGAAGAGAGACATCTGGAAAGATTTAACGTTGTCCTAAGGAGTTTTGGCCCTCAGCACCACTTTTAAGGTTAATAAGCGCCGAGCTCTTTCCCTGGGCCTATCCATTAGTGCTTCCAACACAATTGCTTTAGAGGTCTCTCCAGGCCGAGATTCAAGGCTGCAATGAGCAGGGTGTGGCTGGCCAGCAAGATGGCCCCTCCCGTTTAAGAACTGGATGGCGCCAGTCTGTCTGGCTTCCATGGTAACTGACATCGCCTGAACTTTTTTTTAATTCATTGATGGGATGTGGGCGTTGCTGGCTCGGCCTGCATTTAGTGCCCATCCCTAATTGCCCTTGAGAAGATGGTGGTGAGCCACCTTCTTGAACCGCTGCAGTCCATATGGTGTAGGTACACCCACAATGCTGTTAGGAAGGGAGTTCTAGGATTTTGGCCCAGCGACAGTGAAGGAACGGCGATACAGGTCCAAGTCAGGATGGTGTGTGGCTTGGAGGGGAACTTGTAGGTGGTGATTTTCCCATGCGTCTGCTGCCCTTGTCCTTCTAAGTGGTAGAGGTCGCGGGTTTGGAAGGTGCTGTTGAAGGAGCTTTGGCGAGTTGCGGCAGTGCATCTTGTAGATGGTACACACTGCAGCCACAGTGCGCCGGTGGTGGAGGGAGTGAATGTTGAAGGTGGTGGATGGAGTGCCAATCAAGCGAGCTGCTTTATCCTGAATGGTGTCGAGCTTCTTGAGTGTTGTTGGAGCTGCACTCATCCAGGCAAGTGGAGAGTATTCCATCACACTCCTGACTTGTGCCTTGTAGATGGTGGAAAGGCTTTGGGGAGTCAGGAGGTGAGACACTCGCCGCAGAATTCCCAGCCTCTGGCCTGCTCTTGTAGCCACAGTATTTATATGGCTGGTCCAGTTAAGTTTCTGATCAATGGTAACCCCCAGGATGTTGATAGTGGGGGATTCAGCGATGGTAATGCCATTGAATGTCAAGGGGAGATGGTTAGAGTCTCGCTTGTTGGAGATGGTCATTGCCTGGCACTTGTGTGGTGCGAATGTTACTTGCCACTTGTCAGCCCAAGTCTGAATGTTGTCCAGGTCTTGCTGCATATGGACACGGACTACGTCAGTATCTGACGAGCCTCGAATGGTGCTGAACAGTGTGCAATCATCAGCGAACATCCCCACTTCTGACCTTATGATGGAAAGAAGGTCATTGATGAAACAGCTGAAGATGGTTGGGCCTAGGACACTGCCCTGAGGAACTCCTGCAGTGATGTCATGTGATTGAGATGAATGACCTCCAACAACCACAGCCAACTTCCTTTGTGCTAGGTATGATTCCAACCAATGGAGAGTTTTCCCCTTGATTCCCATTGACTTCAGTTTTGCTAGGGCTCCTTGATGCCACACTCGATCAAATGCTGCCTTCATGTCAAGGGCAGTCACTCTCACCTCACCTCTTGAGTTCAGCTCTTTTGTCCATGTTTGGACCAAGGCTGTAATGAGGTCAGGAGCTGAGTGGCCCTGGCGGAACCCAAACTGGGCATCAGTTAGCAGGTTGTTTGCACTTACACTGGAATCGAACAAGCTAGAGCTTTGTCTGGCGCATTTAGTGTGCATCTATCAGGCAAGTACAGTAAATTCACACCACTTCAGTAGCGTTCTGAGGTAGCGCCTCGCTCCCTGATGTTAGTGCCTTAAGAGAGGTGTGTAGTGCCTGATTTAGTGCTCAAATCACCTCCAGGGGCAATAGAGGCGAATTTTGCAGTCAGAGGCGATAATTAGCGTTGGGTGCTAAACTTTGTGTCCGGCCAATATTAGTGCCCCAAAATGGGCGATACCCAATTTTTCCTCCCTTGTGTTTGTGGAAGTCTTTTTCTCACCTTCAAACCTAATAGGTGCATGCAGATAAGCCAGCTGCTTTACCCAAATCAAATCAAATCAACTTTTATTGTCATTGTTAGTGCACAAGTGCAGTACAACGAAATGTAGGCTTGCGACTCCCGAGAGTGTACATTTAGATTAAGACATTTAAACATTCAACATACATTTGGCTTGTAATACATTAACATAAACATAACCATAATAAAGTGCATTGGCAGATGTGCAGGCTTTAGAGTTTATTTGTGGAGTTCAGTAGGATGACAGCCCTGGGAAAGAAGCTGTTCCTAAATCTGGTCGTACGGGTGCGAATGCATCTGTAGCGTCTCCCAGATGGCAGGAGGGCGAACAGACTGTGGCTGGGGTGGGTAGGGTCTTTGATGATGGACCGTGACCTCCGTAAACAGCGTTTCTGGTATATGTGCTCTATGGTCGGTAGCCGGGTGCCGGTAATGCGTTGGGCAGTTTTGACAACTGGCACTAATGAGAGAAACGGAACAATAGTTTATACAGTTAAAAATCACTGTGATTTTATCTAGACCTTCTGTGATGAAACTTGAAGGAATTCTATAATGACATCCTGATTAATAAACCTCAGCTCAAGTTTCTCCCATTCCCTAGCAATGATATGTTCTGATGTTTCTGGCAAGTTTTCTGCGTAGTCCTTAGAATCATTGTACCGGATTTTACGATAAAAAAAGTTGTGAGGCTAACAGCGCGCACAGTTATTAACATGTAAATCAGATAGTAACCTCCAGCGACTGCAGTTAAACGCTGAAATCAGGAAGTTGCCGTCCTCCAAAAGTTGCGCTATACCGGTATCTCATCCAGAGACTCACCATTGAAATAAATCAAATGGTGTGAATTTACTGTACTTGCCTGATAGATGCACACTAAATGCGCCAGACAAAGCTCTAGCTTGTTCGATTCCAGTGTAAGTGCAAACAACCTCTCTGGCACTGAAAATTTAGTTTTACAAGTGTGGTGTCTCATTCTTTCAGATTTTAATTATTGTTGGAGATTTAAAGAATAAAAAAATTTAAATAATTGAGTTTTTTTTTACTTTTTCTTTCTCTCTTTTTTATCTCTATCTCTTAATTCAATTTATTTCCCTCTCTCTTTATTTTGCTTTCCGTACCTGATTTGACATTGAATTAAATATTCCAACAGACACTTCCTGGTTCAGATTCTGCACTGCTAATGAACAAATCTACAATCTGATTGGCTAAGGAGATACACAGCTGCTTGTCCTGTTCATGCAGGTCCCAGTTGCTTTGTAGAGGGCGCTGTACTTTTTGGCTGTTTGACTGACCGGAACTTCGAGTGCAGAAGCCCATAAAAAGTCTATGGAGAAAGTGTAACTGTAACGAATGAAGCCGCTGTCTGCAAAATCCAGCACATTATTTTATCAAACCCACAAGATCTTTTTGAGGTGGATAAACCTAATTCGTAGAGGAATGAGGACTCTGCCTCAGGAGGATGTGCTATCTTTATATAACACAAGTTTGAGCTGGACTGGTTTATATCTCCAATGAGCTGCCACCAGAATTTGGTATTGTCAGGACAAAATTGCTTTAATTTTTTTTTAAACTTTATTTTTTGGTTTTGGCCATGTCTTTACGATCATGAAATCTATGCTGGTATGTCTTGCTAAAATAATGGGGGAGGGAAGTAGTTAGTAGTTTATATCATTTTTTATTTGCATAAAATTAGCGTATGCTTCACACATGAAGAATACATGTCAAGGAGTGGTGCATTAAGGAGCATAACAGGCTTGCGTTGAGGCCTGTGTGCTTGTGAGTTATGTGGCATCATCCACTCAAGTAGTGTATTTTTCATAATTCACCAGTGTAAAATACCTTGGTTAATATTAATGCCAGTGCTTCTTAAAGGGACGCATGGAACTTTTAGATGTGTTTAGATTTTTGCATTTGTACTGGTTTCTTTACATTTTATTGAAGTAGTTGCTTGGTGTAATACATTTAAAAAGTTGTTAAAGTAGCAGGGAGTGCTGCTGGACGTTTGCAGGGATTTGGCTCTTAAAGGAAGGCCTCTGAGAACACCACTTGCTCCCAGTCCTGGGGGCTCTAGCTGCATTCCCCTTGGAATGCAACACGACACGGCGATGGAGCAGAGGCAGCAAAGGGGACAAGGTGCTCGCATAGGGGGCAGGAGGAGGAGAAAGGGGAAGAAGCAAAAGAAGAGGAAGCAGAAGATGAAGAAGCAGAAGAGAAGGAAGAAGAAGAGGAAAAAGCTGAAGAGGAGGAAGCGGAATGAAGGAGACAACCCAGACAGCCCCTTTCTGGCTGGGATATCCCGGATCAAATCATCTGCCTGCGGTACCAGTGAACACAATCCCAATTCCCCTTTCAACATTTGTGTGACATCTTACCTTCCCTCTGTTACTGACCATCACAACGTCCTCTTGGCCACAATTCTGAAATAAAAGCCACCACAGAGCAAACTTTCCAATCCAACTTTATCCATGTATGCATCCAATACTACATCAAAAAATCAACTAATCACCCTTGTGCATTCCCCTAATGAGTGTCTTGCGTGTGCCTTTGCCTATCGCAGTGCTCTTACACAGTGCTACCGCAGTGGCTGCAGCATGGCTGGTGGAAGGCTGCTGACTTTCAATGGGGGACACTGCAGATGGCCTTGCAGGACGATCTCGAGGAGCTGGTGGCTGGGAGTGTGAAATTGAGTGATGGTGTTGCTTCTTCTTCACTCTCCTCTCCCTCTTCTTGGTCAACCACTGGCTGGGCAGGCTGGATTTCTTGGATGTCTGAAATGAGGAAGGCACAAGGGTAGGGTTGTGGTGAGGGGAGGGCAGAGGGGAAGCAAGAGCTGCATGCTTACACCATGTACAGCTTGTAAATCAGAAGATATTGTGGGATGAAGGGGAAGTGGGATGTGAGAAGGAGGATAGCGTATGATCTTGTATTCTTTCAGCCCCACCACTGGCCAAGGGCTCAGCCAGGCCCCTGCCAAGAATGGCTTGCACCATCTCCTCCAAGGGGGTGAGGTGAAGCTAGGAATGTGAGCTGTGCTTCGTATTTGGTAGAGACTGTTGGTAAGTGAGTGATGGGGGTGTGATGTGTGATGCATTGAACATTGTGTGAGCCTAGTGGTGTAGTTTGTAGGAGCTGGCTTTTGAAGATGCATTCACTGACCTTGACCACTCTTCAGAGGTCATGAAACTTCTTTGGGCACTGGAGCCAGGTCCTGGGGGTGACACTGCTAGCAGTGACAGCCTCAGCGATCTGGTCCCAGATCCTTCTTTCTGGAGGGCCTCCTGGCCCTCTGTGGGTAGAGGACCTCTCTGCCAGTGTTCAGCCCCAGCACAATGCTCAAGTGCTGCGTCCGAGACCCTGGCTGCCCTTTCCCTGGTCTGTTGACCCATTTGGGTTAGTGATGAAGCACTTTTACCATTTTTGATCAGCAGAAGGCAGCTCACCTTTAGGATGGAGCCCATTTAACACTGAAACTCTTGTTAAGAATTACCACTTCAAATCCCTACCCCCATCTATAATCCACCAGTTTAATACTAAAGCATATTTCCCTTAGATTAATATAGCAATAAACTCACTGTGACTTTTTCATTGTCTAGCAAGCCAAGGAAATAAAAGGACGCAAAGTTTATACACTCTTTACCATTTACCACTATGTTTTGAGTTATAGCATAATTCAATAAATTTCACAAAGCTCCTGCAAAAAAGGTACAAACCTTTTAAGCCATCAATAAAGTTATAAAAGAAATTTAGGCTTGTTTGAAACCAAATTTTGATCCAAACAAGAGAAGACATTCAAAATGCCAAACAGTTAATGACAAGCATTACAGACCATCAGGGACGTGTTAAATACAGAGCAAAAGTCTAAGGGCTGGATTTTTCCAACCTCGGCGGATCCAGGGCGGGCGACGTCTGTGGCATGTGGGAACCTGGCATCTGTCTCGATCCTGGCCTGCAACAAGATTTTACGGTGATTGGGCTTGTTAAACCCGCCATGGGAGGTTACCGGCCAATTAATAGGAAGTGGGTCTGATGACGTCACTTGATGAAGCGTCATCAGCCGGTTTCCTTAAAGGGACCATGTCTAAATTGATTTTGACAGTTGTGCTGTTAATGTTCTACCGCATTGAGGTGCTACAAACACTGACAAGCACTGTACAGAGGTGCACGGCTGCACCCAGGCTCTCCCATGACTCCCTCTATATGCTTATGGAAAGAGTCACAGCACGCAGGGAGGTCCTCTTCCCTTCCAATGTGTGGAAGAGACCTCTCCAGGAGATCAACACAGCCAGGTTGCACTTTGCACAGGAGGACACAAGCAGGGACGTCATCAGGAGGACCAGGCTGCAGAGGCGCAAACCTTTCAATGATCTCAGTGTTCCTGATGGCAGGGGAGTCCAGAACCAGGGGTGACAGTCTAACGATAAGGGGTAAGCCATTTAGGACTGAGATGAGGAGGAATTTCTTCACCCAAAGAGTGGTGAACCTGTAGAATTCTCTACCACAGAAGGTAGTTGAGGCCAATTCATTAAATGTATTCAAGAAGATATATTTCTTAAGGCTAAAGGGATCAAGGGGTATGGGGAGAAAGCAGGGACAGGGTACTGAATTTGGATGATCAGCCATGATCTCATTAAATGGCAGAACAGGCTCGAGGGGCTGAATGGCCTACTCCTGCTCCTATCTTCTATGTTTCTATGAAACGTTACTGCAGAGCCACACTCAACCTCATCCTGCTGTGCCACTCATCACATCCCCATCACTCTGCCGTCCCTACCCTACTCCTGCACATCCTTACTCACACCAACTTACCTTGAACCTTCACCCATCCCATCTCACTAGCCACCCCACACACTCACCCTCATCCTAGTCCAATCATACCAACTAACAACACACAAGGGTAGGCACTTGGGTGTTTTAGCCAATGTTCATGTAAACTTTCTGTTAATGTGTTGTCAAGCATTGAAATCCTTATTGTCACCACTTTGCCTTCTTGGACAGATTTGTGTGCATCTTTGAAAGTGTCTTAGTGAGTTCCAGTGAATGGTGAGACATAAAGTCCCTCTAACCCACCACCACCCTCCCAAGCCCCACCCCACAATGGTGATGAGTGTGAAAGGAATGGCTTGGACATTGTAGGGATGTTTTATGGGGTGGTGCCAACCTGGTGCATCATGTGGCAGCCAGGATGTACAGTGTTAAGTGAAGCAAATCTGGACATGGTGAGGCCATCACTGGCATCCTGGGCAGCAATGTGCATGGGTGATGATGCCCTGTGTCCAGTGCAGCATCAGTTGATTGCGGAGAAGGTTGGTGTGGATGTTGGTGCTGCTGGTGTGCCTGGTGATGTTGGTGTTGGGGCTGATTGTGTTGGGATTCTGAGGACCAAAGTGAGATTTTTTCAAGGGCACCGATGCTGATGGAATAGATGGCAGGTGAGGTTGAGATTACAGAAGTAATCTGTCAGTGTTGAGATGGGTTGTTCCAAGGAGGTGACAGCCGATAGATTACTCCAAATACTTCAAAAGTGCATAAAGCTCAAAAGTGGGTTCCAAATACTGAAGGCTGAAGCTTCTGAGATTGGAAAGTGACCAGCTGTAAAATGGTAGCTTTTATAACACTTTTGCAGCTGTCAACCAATGAAAGAAATGAAGAGTTGTTCAGAACCTGACATACTTACCTGGTGTGACCACCGAGCGATGGGAAACTCATGGAAAACTTGGGAAAATGCTATGTACCTGGTAAAATGGTGATTAAATTACTTTAAACATCCTCTTAACTAGCACAATTGCATGACTCGCCGCTTAGTGCTGTTTCTGCAAAGCGCAGGCAGAACCGGCACTAAGGAAACTCATAAGGAGGTGGGTTTAGAGCGGGATACTGCCCTGCTGTCAATCTTTTGGATTTTGACAGCGGACCCGCCTCCGAACCCCACCTCTGAGCACTGGCGAAATTCAGCCCTAAATATACAATACTGTGAATTGATTCCATAAGCTCATTAAACTGGAAAAGGATATTTTGATGATGAATTTTAGTTTTTTTTTTGCAATTTGCTTCCCTTTGCTCTCCTGAAGGCAGTAATCCAAGCTGGGGCTATGTTCTGCAGGCACAACCAGCCCCCCAGTGCCTCACTCAACTGGTCATTCTTTGCTGTAAGTGCGGCGGAAAGCCCAATTAAGTTACAGCAGTTTAACGGCAGAAAATTTGAGGATACTCTGAGCCAACAAGTTTCAGTAGGTTAATTGAGTGTTAGAGGGCTCCCCAGCCTAGGAGGCTAAAGCCACCGGCACGGCTTTTAATGCTAGCCTGGCTGCGATCAGCTAACTTTGCACAGACAAGGTTTGTTCTTGGGACTTTCCCAGTCTCTTTGGCTCAGCACAACAACATGCAATACCTTTAGTCAGTGAGCCATGAATAAAAAGTGCTTTAAAACTGAAACACATTAAAAAACCTTGATATAGAAAAAAAGATGCATTTTCCACTGATCCTGTCATTTAGTAGTTAAAAACAAAAGAATTAAGACAACACTAAATCAAACAGGTCACATTTTTGAGCATTGTACAACAAACACATGCACAATTAAAAGTTAAGAACCATTGTAATATAGCCCAAAAGTGTTTTACATACCCGGAGACAATGTTATTGTTAAGGGCAGGGTGGTCTTTCGATACTGGCGGGACAAGAGGTTCTGGCTGCCATTCCTCAATAAGCTCTTCTTTTTCCTGTTAGAAAAGGTGCAACACGGAACAAATATGAGAAGCTGCAATACCAAAAGGGCAATAGATTTTTTTAAAAATTCTACTTGATTACCTTTTCTGTCAGGTCAGATACGCTCCTGAAGTTTGTAGGTTTTGGAGAAAAGTAGTCTCACTATCCACAAAATGAGAATTCCTTCCAGAATTAGATGGTAAGCGGGGGCCTAAAGGACATCAAAAAAACAACTGCTAATTATATGCCACAGTGCTCAATGTTACATCAAAAAATAGAGAATATTCTTACTGTGGCAAAGGAAAAGTTATGGAATATAACAATTATAGTTCATGAGTATTTAATGCTTTACATTACAAAAGAAGCAGTACTTTTTCCACCATTGCAATCTACACAAAATATCCAAAGTGTCAATTTACAACCTCAGAGGTCTGATAGAAACATAGAAACATGGAAAAATAGGAGCAGGAGTAGGCAATCTGGCCCTTCGAGCCTACTCCGCCATTCAATATGATCATGGTTGATCCTCTATCTCAATACCATATTCCCGCTCTCTCCCCATACCCCTTGATGCCTTTTGTGTCTAGAAATCTATCTATCTCCTTCATAAATATATTCAGTGACTTGGCCTCCACAGCCTTCTGTGATAGAGAATTCCACAGGTTCACCACCCTCGGAGTGAAGAAATTTCTCCTCATCTCAGTCCTAAAAGCCCTACCCCATATCCTGAGACTGTGACCCCTTGTTCTAGACCCTCCAGCCAGGGGAAACATCCTCTCTGCATCCAGTCTGTCTAGCCCTGTCAGAATTTTATACGTTTCAATGAGATCCCCCCTCATTCTTCTAAACTCTAGTCAATACAGGCCTAGTCGACCCAATCGCTCCTCATACGACAATCCTGCCATCCCAGGAATCAGTCAGGTGAACCTTCGCTGCACTCTCTCTATGGCAAGTATATCCTTTCTTAGGGAAGGAGACCAAAACTGCACACAGTACTCCAGGTGTGGTCTCACCAAGGCCCTGTACAACTGTAGTAAGACATCCTTGCTCCTGTACTCAAATCCTCTTGCAATGAAGGCCAACATACCATTTGCCTTCCTAACTGCTTGCTGCACCTGCATGTTTGCTTTCAGTGACTGGTGTACAAGGACACCCAGGTCCCTTTGTACATCAGCATTTCCCAATCTATCACATTTAAATAATACTCTGCCTTTCTGTTTTTCCTACCGAAGTGGATGACTTCACATTTATCCATGTTATATTGCACCTGCCATGTATTTGCCCTCTCACTCAACTTGTCTAAATCGCCGTGAAGCCTCTTTGCATCCTCCTCACAACTCACAATTCCACCTAGTTTCATGTTGTCAGCAAACTTGGAAATATTACATTTGGTTCCCTCATCCAAATCACTGATATATATTGTGAATAGCTGGGGCCCAAGCACTGATCCCTGCGGTACCCCACTAGTCACCGCCTGCCACCACAAAAAAGACCCATTTATTCCTACTCTCTGTTTCCTGTCTGTTAACCAATTTTCAATCCTTGCCAATATATTACCCCTAATTCCATGTACTTTAATTTTGCACATTAACCTCTTATGTGGGACTTTATCAAAGGCCTTCTGAAAATCTAAATACCACACATCCACTGGTTCTCCCTTATCTATTCTGCCAGTTACATCCTCAAAAAACTCCATTAGGTTTGTCAAACACGATTTCCCTTTCATAAATCCATGTTGACTTTGTCTAATCCTGTTGATATTTTTGAAGTGTCCTGTTATCACATCCTTTATAATAAACTCTAGCATTTTCCCTACTACTGATGTTAGGCTAATTGGTCTGTAGTTCCCTGTTTTCTCTCTCCCTCCTTTTTTAAATAGTGGGGTTACATTTGCCACCCTCCAATCTCACTTTCAAGCAAGTTCTTATTCATGAGTTAGAACAAACACACAGGCTAATTGTTGTGGAATTCTACACTTTATTCAGAAATACAAGTAACAGAGAGATTGTTAACACCAGTCTGGAAAGGGTTTCATGTCCATGAACTTTGCAGTAAAAACCTCATCAATCGGTTGAGGCTCACTCACCCTTCTGGCATGAAAACACACCTCGAGGAGTACTGTAAAATTTGAAGCACAAGTCATGCATAAATCCCAAAGCCCAGATATTTAGTGCATTACTGTGCATTTCTTTTTGAAAAGGAGATATATAACTATCACTGGACAAACTATTCAGAAATCAAGCAGTCACTTAGGCAGGAGAAACTATTTGGGAATCTTATAACCTAACTATATACACTGTGACTCACTAGCTCACTTTTAAAATTCTTCAATGAGATTAACGCTAGTGATGCATTTGGATGATTAATGTCTCACAATTTGACATATAGTACATTTTTTTGTAAGAGTGAAATGCAATGATCAATGTCAATGATAAATTCAATAGGATTATTTTGTCAGATATAATCTTGGGCTTCATAAATAGAGGTATTGAGTACAAAAGTAGAGAAGTTATACTGAACCTTTATAAAGCGCTGGTTAGGTCACAACTGGAGTATTGCGTCCAGTTTTGGTCACCACACTTTAGGAAGGATGTGAAGGCACTTGAAAGGGTGTAGAGGAGATTTACCAGAATGGTTCTGGGGATGGAGGATCTTAGCTACAAGGACAGGTTGGAGAAGCTGGATTTGTTTTCATTAGAGCAAAGAAGGCTGAGGGGTGATTTGATAGAGGTATACAAGATTATGATGGGTTTGGATAGGTTAGACGGGGAAAGGCTGTTCCCACTAGTTGATGGTACAAGGACTAGGGGACACAGATTTAAGGTTTTGGGCAAGAGATACAGGGGGGATGTGAGGAAAAGCTTTTTTATGCAGCGAGTGGTGAGGACCTGGAACTCGCTGCTGATGGAAGTGGTGGAAGTGGGGAGAAATTCAGTATCGCCCCATTTGGGGCGCAATTATCGGCTGGGCGCAAAGATTAGCGCCTGCCACTAATTATCGCCTCCAGCTGCAAACTTGGCTTTTATCGTCCCTGGAGGTGATTGGAGCGCTAAATCAGGTGCTTCACACCTGTCTTAAGGCGCAAAGGCCGAGGAGCGAGGCGCTACCTCAGAGTGCTAACGAAGCTCATGTGATGTCAGTCAGCTATGGAACACAGACACAATGGAGCCAGCCAGTTCTTAAAGGGGAGGGTTGATCTTGCTCTCCATCTACATCCTGTTCATTGCAGCCTTGAATCTCGGCCTGGAGACCTGTACATCAAATCTGCTGGAAAGAACAATGGAGAGACCCAGGGAAAGAGCTCAGAGTGCAGCCCACACAGTCTCTTCTAAATCGATACAAGGGTGGGCAAATCAAAATGAACCTGCAACGTGCTGCTCAGTGCCCAAAACTCTTTCACACAGCGTTGAATCTCTGCAGAAGTCTCTCTCTCTCTCTCAGAATGCGTGGTGCAAAAATGTCACCAACAAAAAAAGGCAGGAAGCATTCGCCTTTAAATAGTGCTCCCCCAGTCCCTTCCTGACTGCAAAATGCTACCCTCAGCTTGTTGTTGCTAGCAGGTGGCGCCACTCAATATCTGGTACGAGGCGCTACCGGGGCGTTGCGTACTCGACTGACGTCACGAACTGCCGGCGCAGGAGATCGTGGCGGTAGTGTTTAGCGCCGCCGCAAAATGTCTAGTTAATTTCGTGAGCGGCTCAATCATCGCCGAGCACGGGCGCTAGTTGCTTTGCACCCCATTAGCGCCCTCTTAAGGTGCTAACGGGAGGCACAAACCTTAAGAGGGCACTAATGGGGTGCAAAGCAAATGGCAGGGAGAGAGAAAACAGGGAACTACAGACCAATTAGCCTAACATCAGTAGTAGGGAAAATGCTAGAGTCTATTATAAAGGATGTGATAACAGGACACTTCAAAAATATCAACAGGATTAGACAAAGTCAACATGGATTTATGAAAGGGAAATCGTGTTTGACAAACCTAATGGAGTTTTTTGAGGATGTAACTGGCAGAATAGATAAGGGAGAACCAGTGGATGTGTGGTATTTAGATTTTCAGAAGGCCTTTGATAAAGTCCCACATAAGAGGTTAATGTGCAAAATTAAAGTACATGGAATTAGGGGTAATATATTGGCAAGGATTGAAAATTGGTTAACAGACAGGAAACAGAGAGTAGGAATAAATGGGTCTTTTTTGTGGTGGCAGGCGGTGACTAGTGGGGTACCGCAGGGATCAGTGCTTGGGCCCCAGCTATTCACAATATATATCAGTGATTTGGATGAGGGAACCAAATGTAATATTTCCAAGTTTGCTGACAACATGAAACTAGGTGGAATTGTGAGTTGTGAGGAGGGTGCAAAGAGGCTTCATGGCGATTTAGACAAGTTGAGTGACTTGTTGAGTGCACCGGCAGATCATGACGTCAGTCGAGTGTGCAACACCCCAGTAGCGCCCCGGACCAGATATTGAGTGGCACTCCCTGTCTTACCGCCTGCCGCTATCAACAACAGGTTGAGGGGAGCGTTTTGCAGTTGGGAAGGGACTGGGGGAGCGCTATTTAAAGGCCAACGCTCCGAGTTAGCGCCTTGCTCCTCGGCCTTTGCGCCTTAAGACAGGTGTGAAGCGCCTGATTTAGCGCTCCAATCACCTCCAGGGGCGATAGAAGCCAAGTTTGCAGTCGGCGGCGATAATTACCGCCAGGCGCTAATCTTTGCGCCTGGCCGATAATTGCGCCCCAAATGGGGCGACACTGAATTTCTCCCCCTATAACTGTTAACAGCATTGAAACTAATGTTCAAGACCTTTCCAAATCCATTATGAAACACAATTATTACTTCCCTTGCACAGTTTCTCCCTGCTTTTCCCTTTTTGATTTTAACACAACTCATGGAGTATCTGTATTGTCCATTTTTACTTTACTTTGTATGTGCAGTATTTATATTAGTATTAAATTTCAGCTGCCATTGTTCTGGTCACTCACACATTTTGTCCATCTCATTCTGTAATTTCTAAGCTGTCTCCTTCAATTACACTGCCCCTCCTGGTTTTGCATCAGCTGCAAATGTAACCAGTTTGCATTGAGTTTCTGAATCCAAGTCATTTATGTAAATTAGAAACAGTTGTGGTCCCAAAATTCCTGCGGCACCCCTCTCAGTACTTCCCTTCCACCGCAACACAAGTACCCATTGTTTTTAGCCATTCAGCCAGTTTCTTACGCATACCAAAAATTTACCCTGAATATCCACAGCTTTAAACTTAACATGGCATTTTATGTGGAACTAAACTATGTCTAGGTACGACGGGAGAAAAATTCGGTACCTTAGGACCTTCCGTTTGCACCAGCAGATGGCAGTCAAGGGCCGCTGATGCAGCAGCGCCCGGGTGAGGCGAATCCAGCGCCGCACTGCAAATCCGGCCCCACCCTGTTGCACCGCCAGTACAAGGTACTGCTGGGGACTTCAACACCAGGCAGATCGTGACGTCAGTGAGCAACAGTGCAACGCTCACTGGCTGCCCGATCTCAAAAATTCATTGTCACCACTTAGCTTAGTGCCTCGACCAGACAGCGACAGGGAGAGCTGGCGTGCAGTTCCAGGAAGCCCGCTCCAGTGACGTTATTTAAAGGCATCAGCATTAATCACTCCCTGCTGTCAGGGCAGGTTAGTTTCAATGTTTTGTTGTCAGTTTCACCCAGTAGAACAGGTCCTATGAGTAATTTCAATCTTCCTTTGTATCAGCAGTCTTCTGGCAACTACAAAGTAGCTACATTTATTATTCAAAGATTCAAACTGCTACACTTGGCAACATTAATACTGGCATGCCACCTCGCTGTCCAGGACCTATGGCAGAGGGAGCGAGAAATATGGGAACATATGCACAGAGGGATGAGGAGGGACATCAGGGCCCACACCAGGAGGCCTTACCCTCCGAGGATATTTCGAGAGCACTTCTCCTACCTTCAATTAAGCAATGAGCAGTGTATTAGATGGCTCTGCATCATCAAGGTGGTGGTCACAGAACTTTGCCACCTCCTCCAAACAGACCTCCAGCCTCAAACCAGGATAACATAAACCCCAGATCCCTTTTGCTCACCACATCCCCATCATACCATCCCTGTGTAATACCATATCACAGCACCCTCCTTGGTGCCAAGGTGAAATGAGAGATCACAGCATTTTTCAAACTCTATTAATAAATTTATGCATAATGTATCACACATATCACATTTATTCTAATAACTAATGACCCTTGTGCCTCCTATAGTTGAATAGCTGGCATTATGTGCAAGATGTGAGATGTGGGTGTGAATGTTGGTAGGTAGAGATTGTTGGTGGGTGAGTGCTGGGAGTCTGGTGCTTTGGGCAGTGTGTGAAGCTTATGGTACAGATGGTTGTATGTAGCATTTGTTGAAGCATTCAATCACCCTAACTATTCAACTGAGGTGGATCTGCCATGAGCACACCTGTTTCAGTCCTCTGGCTCCTTCTCCTTGTTGTGCTTCTCCTTGCTGAGGCAGCTGAACAGCCAGCAATGCTGAGAATGAGGTGCTGCAGCATCAATGAACTTCCCCTTTAAGTACTGGGAAAAACCTGTGGCAAAGATGAGCTGCGATTAGACTGCATCCGATATTGATCCACCGGTTAAGTGTAACGCCAATGAGCTAGGCCTTTAAGATGAATTAGCACTCCAATCATTTCTTTGAGAATTGAGAATGAATTTTGCATGCAGTCTAAAGCATTAGCGCCTGGCACTACTTCTCAAACTTTTCTAATGATACCGCCCATTCCTGGGCTATAATGAACTTCTAACCCAACACGTTGTAGGGCTTTCCAAAGTCCACTTGGGATTTCACTTCCTCAAAGAATTTGAAGGCTGGTCCATGCTGACTGCTGTTAGCCAAGTTATTATTGTATAGATAATTTTCAAGTTCATACCAGATAATAGATTCCATTATTTTACACCACTTTGATGCAAGACTAATGAGTCAGTAATTTTGCCTGATTTGTCCACTTTTTGTATATAGGCACCGCATTGTCCGGTTTTCAATTTACTGAAACCTACCTAATGTCCAATAACTCAATGATTGTGAATTCTTCCTCACAAATCATTCATCGTGTGTGACAAGAGTGTCACTAGCTTATCCAACCATAGGGGAAAATCTGTACACGTGTACTTTTCACTATGGGTCAATGGATAGCATTTAGGAGAAGGAATCAGACAGATTCTTCCTCCTCTCTAGCCCCAGGATGCTGAAACCAATTAAAACGTCCCTGTTATCTCCCAATCTAAATTCAATAGACCAGGGATCAAACCTGGTACCTTCTTAGTCTGTCTGCCTCAGTACTACAGAACACAGTGCAATTGCTGACTAGGTCATCAGGAAAGAGGTATTTTTTTCATTGATTTCTATCAGGTACATCTAAATAGATTCCCTCATTATAACACATTAATAAGTCTCACTTATCCTTATTCAGACTACTCATTTAATACATTCATAGTTCAGCTGAATAAAATTTTATTTGTACTCTTAACTGTGTGGAGTAATTTCAAAGGTTTGTACTGTATGGCTCTGACACCACCATTTTTTAATGTTGAAGGCTAGTCCCTTGATTTTTCCTCCCACTTCCCTGATTTCACTGGGGTTGTCACTGCTGCAAACAATCCAGTAGAATGTACACAGTGGCATCCTGTAAATAATTTGTCAACCTTTTACAGAAAGCGCCTAACCTCTGCTCAACCTTTCACCAGAATAACACAGACAAGACCAAGAACTCAGCAGTATGGAAAAATCTTAGACAGAAATGTCTATTTCTTGGTGACATTTGTTGGTACTCCAATATAAAGTCAAGTGAGAGTGACATCCCTTGACATCAAGGCAGCATTTGACTGAGTGTGGCATCAAGGAGCCCTAGTAAAACTGGACTCAATGGGAATTGGGGGTGGTGGGGGGGAACTCTCCACTGGCTGGAGTCATAACTAGTACAAAGCAAGATGGTTGTGGTGGTTGGAGATCAATCATCACAGCCCTAGGAGATCGCTGCAGGAGTTCCTCAGGGCAGTGTCCTAGGCCCAACCATCTTCAACAACAACAACAACAACAATGTGTATGTATATAGTGCCTTTAACAGTAAACCGTCCCAAGGTGCTGCACAGGAGTACAGTATTTTAAGACAAAAATTTGACACCGATCCACATAAGGATAAATTAGGGCAGATGACCAAAAGCTTGGTCAGAGGTAGGTTTTAAGGAACGTCTGAAAGGAGGAAAGAGAGGTAGCGAGGCGGACAGGTTTAGGCAGGGAATTCCAGAGCTTAGGGCCTAGGCAACAGAAGGCACAGCCACCAAAGGTTGAGTGATTATAATCAGGGATGCTCAAGAGGACAGAATTAGAAGAGCACAGATATCTCAGGGGGTTGTGGGGCTGAAGGAGATTACAGAAATAGGAAGGGGCGAGGCCATGGAGGGATTTGAAAACAAGGATGAGAATTTTGAAATCAAGGCGCTGCTTAATCGGGAGCCAATGTAGGTCAGCGAGCACAGGGGTGATGGGTGAACGGGACTTGGTGCGAGTTAGGACACGGGCAGCTGAGTTTTGGATGATCTCAAGCTTATGTAGGGTGGAATGTGGGAGGCCAGCCAGGAGTGCATTGGAATAGTCAAGTCTGGAGGTAACAAAGGCATGGATGAGGGTTTCAGCGGTGGATGAGCTGAGGCAAAGGCGGAGAAGGGCGCTCATCAATGACCTTCCCTCCATCATAAGGTCAGAAGTGGGGATGTTCGCTGATGACTGCACAGTGTTCAGTGCCATTTGCAACTCCTCAGATAATGAAGCAGTCTATGCCCGCATGCAGCAAGACCTGGACGACATTCAGGCTTGGGCTGATAAGTGGCAGGTAACATTCTCGCCACACAAGTGCCAGGCAATGAATATCTCCAACAAGAGAATGTTTAACCACTGCCCCTTGACATTCAACAGCATTACAATCGCCAAATCCCCCACCATCAATATCCTGGGGATCACCACTGACCAGAAAATTAACTGAATACTGTGGCAACAAGAGCAGGTCAGAGGCTGGGTATTCTGAGCCGAGTGTCTCACCTCCTGACTCCCCAAAGCCTTTCCACCATCTACAAGGCACAAGTTAAGAGTGTGATTGAATACTCTCCACTTGCCTGGATGAGTGCAGCTCCAACAACACTCAAGAAGCTCGACACCATCCAAGACAAAGCAACCCGCTTGATTGGCACCTAATCCATCACCTTAAACATTCACTCCCTCCACCACCGGCGTACCATGGCTGCAATGTCTACCATCTACAAGATGCACTGCAGCAACTCATCAAGGCTTTTCGGCAGAACCTCCCAAACCCACGACCTCTTCCATCTAGATGGACTAGGGCAGCAGGCGCATGGGAACACCACTACCTCCACGTTCCCCTCCAAGTCACACACCATCCTGACTTGGAAGTATATCACCGTTCCTTCATCGTCACTGGGTCAAAATCCTGGAACTCCCTCCCTAACAGCACTGTGGGAGTACCTTCACCACATGGACTGCAGCAGTTCAAGAAGGAGGCTCACCACCACCTTCTCAAGGGCAACTAGGGTTGGGCAATAAATGCTGGCTTTGCCAGTGATACCCACATCCCATGAACGAATAAAAAAAATGAGTAAAAAGTCATAATAAATGGTTTTGCTCAGGACTGCAGCGAGGGAAGCCTATCGTTTCAGCTGCAACGCAGGAACAGGTTTCATTTTCAGCGATGCACTCGTTGAATGATGCCTTGTATTATAGTTGGTCATATATCAACTTGTACAAAATCCATCTATTCTTCCCATTCCCCCCAAATTCTATTGATATTACACAAGGGCAATATGAATGGAGTAATGGGCAGCAGGGAGTAAGTTACAAAAGTGTAATTTTATTAGATTGGGGAGGTGGAAGGTAGGGATTGATGAGAATAAAACACAAAGCACATAGACTAGTTAAAAAGTTCACCTCAGCCTAAGATTTAGACTGCAACCATGAGACCAGCCCAGTGATTTAAAAAAATACAATGCACAGAGGGCAGTTCGATATTACAGTCATAATTATTACAGTTTATGATTGGGATATCACTCCGCTCTGTGCGTGTGATGTAAACTGTTAACATACTGCAGCATGATATTCACCAAATGATTTTAAACTTACTGGGGTATTACTACAATTTTAAAATAATAACAGCTATTAAAGAGAAATGTTATCCCCACTTTTATTTATTTTTGAAAAATTTCACATCTCCCACAAGCCATTACTGGAACTACTCACCAACTCCATCAAAGAGTATGATATAAATCAGAAGTACAGGCCATATATTGTGATTTACTATTGCAATAATTATGTTTTAGAATATTCCTTGCTGAAATAAGGGATTCAGACAATGCTGAATGTTGCAATCAGCACCATAAAACATTCATTATTACAATTAGTAGACAAGTTATTTTAGGAACACAAGCTATTGAAATGTAAAAGTGCCAGGTGTCACAATCAGTCGGATCACTCATTGCATTCAGTCTAATTAAATAAAATCATCTTGTTAGATTAGAATTCATTAACCTCTTCGTCTTTGCATCATGCTGTTCAATAACTTATTTTCCAATAAGTACATTATTTACTGCTTAAAAAAAGCTACAACCTAAGAGAAGATAGTCTCAATTTTATAAGCTGAATTGTAAGCTTACAGAACCCACTATATCAGAAATCGCGACGGGAAAAGGACTATTCCCTTGCTTTTTGTGGTATATAACAATGTTTTAGACTTCAATGTCAGGAGCATGAGAAATTTGCAGATGATACAAAAATTGTCCGTGTGGTTGATAGTGAGGAAGAAAGCTGTAGACTGCAGGACGATATCAATGGACTGGTCAGGTGGGCAGAAAAATGGCAAATGGAATTCAATACGGAGAAGTGTGAAGTAAAGCATTTGGGGCAAACTAACAAGGCAAGGGAATACACAATAAATGATAGGACACTAAGAAGTGTAGAGGTAACAGGACAGGTAGATAAAGTGGTTAAGAAAGCATACGGGATACTTTCCTTTATTAGCCGAGGCGTAGAATATAAGAGCAGAGAGGTTATGCTTGAACTGTATAAAACACTAGTTAGGCCACAGCTAGAGTACTGTGTACAGTTCTGGTCACCGCATTACAGGAAGGATGTGATTGCACTAGAGAGGCTACAGAGGAGGTTTATGAGGATGTTGCCAGGACTGGAGAATTTTAGCTATGAGGAAAGATTGGATAGGCTGGGGTTGTTTTCTTTGGAATGGAGGAGGCTGAAGGGAGCCTTGATTGAGGTGTATAAAATTATATGGGGCCTTGATAGAGTGGATAGGAAGGACCTATTTCCCTTAGCAGAGAGGTCAATAATCAGGGGCATAGATTTAAAGTAATTGGTAGAAAATTAGAGGGGAGTAGAGGAGAACTTTTTTCACCCAGGGGTTGGTGAGGGTCTGGAACTCACTGCCTAAAAGAATGGTAGAGGCAGTAACCCTCATCACATTTAAAAAGTACTTGGATATGCACTTGAAGTGCCGTAACCTACTGGGCTACGGACCAAGAGCTGGAAAGTGGGATTAGGCTGGGTAGCTCTTTTCCAGCCAGCACAAACACGAGGGGCCGAATGGCTTTCGTCTGTGCCGTAAATTTCTATGATAATTCAATCATGTTTCTGATTACCAGTCAACCACGGAAGGACCCAAAAGCATCTTTCCTGGCCCTAGCTGCCAATCCTGGCACACAGACAATTCACAGTCTTAGTACCAGTTGGGAAACTGAAACAAAGCAACTCTGATGGAAGGCTGACAAATACGAACATTTTACATTGATGACTTGGATCTATGAAACTTAGGCTCCCTCAACTGCAAGCTGAATTCCAATAGTTTCTGGTAGCTGAAGTGCTGAGGTGATAGTTAGGAGCCAAGGCAATCATTTTCATGAAAGGAGTTAGTGGATAATGAGCCATAGCAGGTGGAAAGGCTAGGTCACATGTCAAAAGTTGCACAGCAGGTTTAGGAGCCCGTGTTCTATCCTGATTTTATCTACAGACTTGCCGGAATCAGAGTCAGAGACTCCATGAAAGGAGAAGAAAGAGATCAGTTAATAAGGCCCTTTGTAGCAAACATTTTGTAAAATGAAAACTGGTTTCTAAGCTCCAGTCTGTGCCTCCCTTGTGACATGGGCTGTTCAAAGGCCAGGAAGATCAGCCCAGATGGGACCTTGCTGGCAGCCTCATTACTGTGAATTGGACAGGCAAAAAGGAAGGAAAAACATAATATGTTATGGCATGCTTTGAAGAGGTTCTGCTGATTACAATGTGGCTGTAGGGCAGTGGCCCTTACTTGATGGAGGGAAATAAAGATATGCCTGCAGCTCTAGGGAGCTGCTGCTGTTTTATTCAAAGGAACAAGACTTGTTTGACAATTTTAAAGTTAACCTCATGGCTTAAGAGAAACTGGCTGATGTTTGTAGACAATCATGTGGAGGAGCCGAGCTGCTATTTTTGCTGGTTCTTGGAATCTGTCTGAGTTGTGAGTGAATATTGCTGTGTTTTCTTCTTAACCCAAACTTATTCTGTTTTTTTTTCAAAGCTTCTAAAACAGACTATAACCACATGCCTTTTTAGACTAGCACTGTAAGTTTAATTTTAGTTTACATTTTTTTCAGTATGTTGACTTTAGTGAATTTGCTAGGTTTGCGGCTAAATGGATTAAAAAAAATTGTTCGCTGGATGTTGGTATTACTGGAAAGGCTGCATTTATTGTCTATCTCCAACTACCCGGAAATGAAGCAGGTGGGCCTTCTCCTTGAACTGCAGCAGTCCTAGTGCTAATATTGCTCCCACAGTGGTGTTTGCTGGTGAATTCCAGGATTTTGACCCAGCAACGATGAAAGAACAGAGGCATATTCAGCAGTATATTTCCAAGTCAGCATAACGTGTAACTTGGAGGATATGGTGTTTCCATGTCATTGCTGCTCTGGTCCTTCTTTGTTGTACAGACAGCAGGAGTGGGAGTTGGTGCAGTGCATCCTATATATATTTACAGAAGTCACAGTGCATTGGTGGTGGAGGAGGTGGATATTGAGCCTTGTGGCAGGGGAGTTGATCAAGTGCTTTGTTGTGGATTCTGTTGAGCTTCTTGAATGTTGTGGTTGCAGTCATCCAGGTGAGTGGTGAATATTCCATCACACTCTTGACTCGAGCCTTCTAGATGATGGAGAGGCTTTGATGGGTCAGAAAATGAGGCACTTGTCAGAGAATACGCAACCCTATCTTGCTCTTGTAGCCATAGCATTGATATGGCTGGCCCAGTTAAGCTTCTGATCAATGATGACCTCTATCATTATAATGGTGGGGATTTGGGCAAAGGTGAAGCCCATGGAATAAAAGGGACAGTGGCAGCATGGATACGAAATTGGCTAAGTGACAGGAAACAGAGAGTAGTGGTGAACGGTTGTTTATCGGACTGGAGGAAGGTACACAGTTCTGTTCCCCAGGGATTGGTACTAGGACCACTGCTTTTCTTGATATATATTAATGACTTAGACTTGTGTGTACAGGGCACAATTTCAAAATTTGAAGATGACACAAAACTTGGAAGTATATGAATAGTGAGGATGATAGTGATAGACTTTAAGAGGACATAGACAGACTGGTGGAATGGGCGGACATGTGGCAGATGAAATTTAATGTAGAAAAGTGCGAGGTGATACATTTTGGTAGGAAGAACGAGGAGAGGCAATATATATTAAAGGGTACAATTCTAAAGGGGGTGCATGAACAGGGAGACCTGGGGGTATATGTGCACAAATTGTTGAAGGTGGCAGGGCAGGTTGAGAAAATGGTTAAAAAAGCATACGGGAACCTGGGCTTCATAAATAGAGGCATAGGGCTGGTTTTTGATTCAGGGGCGGGCTGGGGTCGTGTAATCCGCATTTCGTGTTAGCCACCCGATTCTAAATCGATGTAGGAGAATGATGCGATTTTAACTTAATTGGCCAATTGAGTTCCAACGTGTGGGAACCCATGGCCAATGAGTTTTTCCAGTCTGAAAGTCGCCTCCGATGATGTCATCATTGCTGCTGCATTTAAGGTCTGCAACAAGCCTTGCTTCTTCTGCAGTCTGCCAACCTTTTGGCCTTTGCAGTGAGAGGGCCCTGGAGGAAGAATGGCCAGCCAGAGACCTAGGTCTGCTCCCAGGTTCGATGATGTTGCCCTGCAAGCTTTAGTAGAGGGAGCAAGAGCACATAAAGAGGTGCTCCTCCCTTCTTCAGGGAGGAAGAAGCCTCCCCAGCAGACCAAGGCTGTGTGGATCCAGGTGGCAGAGGAGGTCAACTCTTTGTCAATAACCCGCAGAACCTGGCTTCAGTGCAGGAAGAGATTTCATGACCTTCTGCGCACTGGAAATGTGAGTATGAATTTTCCATCACCCTCAATCTGATCCCCATTGCCTCTCCTCACCAGCACTCAGCTTTAGCAATCTCTTCCTCCACATCCCACTTGACACTGACATCCATGCACCCTTATCCATTCCCTCACTCTCTATGGTCACATTCACCTAACTATTCGACTATGCAGCCCTCACACTCCCTATCACTGTGATGCTATGAAAACAACTGACAACACACAGGGAGGGCCCTTGGTCTTGCCACCTCACTCCATCTTTGTCTCCTTCTAAGCATCTATGCTATGGATTCTCTACACTCACTCCTTCATTCTCACTCAAACTCCACTTGTCCCCCCATTGCAGGAAAAGAGAGTTCACAATAAGAGAGAAAGAGCGAGGACAGTTGGAGGGCCACCCTCAGTAGCCCACCTCACCCCCTGGGAGGAGGCGGTCCTGGAGATCGTGGGAGTGGAGGAAGATGCACAAGTGGGGGAGGGACAGACGGGTGCATCACAGCAAGCTGGTGACAGATTAGTTTTCCATCTCTCTCACTGACATTGCATGAGTCACTGATAATGATTCTGAAGCTCTAACAGATGGACTTATGATCATCTGCAATATGCAATGTGCATGTAACCTTGGCATCACATCTCTGACTCTTTCCTTTACTCCCCCACAGGACCATCGCAAGCACCCATCCCCACTATCCAGGAGGAAGAGCATGAGCCTCAAGACTCCTCAGAGGAAGCTGCAACCTCTGAGGGTGCAGCGTCAGCAGAATTCAGCGCACCCAGCACCAGCGCAGACACTCACACCTCGGTGGGACCATCACGAGATAGAGTAGTGTTGTCACCTGGTGTATCACAGCTCACAAGTGAGCATCAGCAGATTGTGGAGACAGGGACAGCAGTGGAGAGTCCTAGTCAGAGGGCGCAGGACTCTGCCAGCTCGGCTCAGTTGCATGTCAACCCTCTGCCTCTGGGTCCATCCATAAGATCAGCGGTGCTGGAACTCCAGGAACAGATGCAGGAGTCTCTGGCAGGTTTTGTCTTCAGGGTCGCTGCGAGTGTGGAGCGAATGGAGGAGTCCATTGCGAACATGAGCAGAGCCTTTGTGGAGTCATTGGCGCATGAACGCATCACCATGGAAAGGATGGCAACCTCCATGGAGGTGATAAGTTGCCAGAGTGCAGAAAACATGGTGAGTGTTCTGAATAGAATGACATCTCTAGAGGAGCAATGGTCATCTATTGAACAGAGAAACCAGACCTTCATGGAAGTCCTTCTGACTAGGACTGCCAGTGCAGATACAGGTCCCCATGGCCCCCCTGATGTGCAGCAAGGTGCTCTCAAGCCACTTGCAAGCGCTGAGTGGGACCTGACCCATGAGAGGGAAGTTGGTGGCAGACATCAAGGAAGTGGGGGCTCCTCTCCAAGCGCTCACACTTCCATGCCACTGCAGAGCCCTCGGTCAGAGCCCCACCAGAGTCCACACCCATCTGAGATCGGCGTCTCAACCCCTGCACAGCCAGAGGAGCAGCAGACTGTTAACGAGCCCTCACAGGTTCGCAACCCCAGAGGATGCCCACCAAAGGTGTTGAGACAGGAGCAGCAAGAAAGTGAGCAAGGGGCCTCCACATCTGCTGAAGCCACCGGGGAAGCACCACGTAGGAGCACGCATAAGAGAAAGATACTGCACAAATAGTCACAAGTTTAGTCACTTGGGTGAAATTTGATGTTTTATGTTAAAAAGCCATCAGATGATTACTGTAAATAAAAAATCTGATGGTTACTGCTGTAGTTGTGGCGTGTGTCATTTCACAAATGGGACTTCCACATTGAGGGCTTAGGATTACTTGGTATATGCCTCAGTTGAGGAGGCGCTCAGTGAAGCTGGCGAGAGGGGTTTCCCAGGAGGTCACACTGGAGATGGGTGTCAGGCTCCAAACTTCCACAGCTGTGGTTATGCCTTCTAAAAGATCCCTCAGACCTGAGACAACAAAGTCCTGCCACCTGCAAATGATGGCTGATCAAATATCCTACTTAATGGTGGAGCTGCAGCTAATAGTCAGCAATCCAGTTGTGCTCCCGCCAGGTTTCACTGTCGTGCTTCCGAACAGGCGTGCTTCACATCGGATAAGGTTTAAAATCACCAAGGCCTATCAAAATGGCATTATAGAGGCAATTTAGTGCTTGTTAAGGGCCTTAACGGCCTATCCCGCCTCTTGGAGGCGGGACGGAGACGGGACCAGTAGACACGATTTAATTAAAATTGCTTCGAGGTGGGATGGAGGCGGGGTTGGGCCCGCCCGACAGTTTTTGCAATTTTAACCCCCCACACGCCTCCAATCCTGCCTCAACGGCCCGATGAAAATCGAGCCCATAGAGTACAAAAGCAAGGAAATTATGATGAACCTTTATAAAACACTGGTTCGGCCTCAACTGGAGTATTGTGTCCAATTCTGGGCACCGAACTTTAGGACGGATGTGAAGGCTTTAGAGAGGGTGCAGAAAACATTTACAAGAATGGTTCCAGGGATGTGGGACTTCAGTTACGTGGATAGACTGGAGAAGCTGGGGTTGTTCTCCGTAGAGTAGAGAAGGTTGAGAGGAAATTTAATAGAGGTGTTCAAAATCATGAGGGTACTAGACAGTGTAGATAGAGAGAAACAGTTCCCATTGGCGGAAGGGTCAAGAACCAGAGGACACAGATTTAAGGTGATTAGCAGAAGAAACAAAGGCGACATGAGGAAAAACTTTTTTACGCAGTGAGTGGTTAGGATCTAGAATGCACTGCCTAAAAGGGTGGTGGAGGCAGTTACAATCGTGGCTTTCAAAAGGGATTTGGATAAGTATCTGAAGGAAAAAAAATTGCAGGGCTACGGGGAAAGGACGGGGGAGTGGGACTAGCTGAAGTGCTCTTGCAGCGAACTGGCATGGGCTCAACAAGCCAAATGGCCTCCTTCTGTGCTGTAACCATTCTATGATTCTAGGTTCTGGCATTGAAGGTTGGGGGAGATGGTTGGGCCTTTTCTTGATTAAGATGGTCATTGCCTGGCACTTATATGATGCAAATGTTGCCTGCCATTGTCAGCCGAAGCATGGACGGTATCCAAGTCCTGCTGTAGGCTGTCATGAGTGGCTTCATTATTGGAGGTCATGAATGCAGCTGAAAATTGTAGAATCATCTATGAACATCCACGCTCTTCAGCTTAAAATGGAGGGAAGGTCAACGATAAAGAAACTGAAGATGGTTAAGTCAGGGACACTTCAGTAAACATGACCATCTTCCTGTGCGTCATTTATGACCCCAGCCATTGCAGGGTTTCCCTTTGACTTTCCCACCTCTCCCTCATTAAGTTTAATTTTCCTAGGGCTCTTTGGTGTCATGTTCTGTTGAATGCTGCCTTGATGTCGAGGGCAGCTGCTCTCATCTCAAATTCAACTCTTGCATCCTGGATCACAGCTATGATGAGGTCTGCAGCCGAGTGGTTTTGATACAACCCAAACTAAGTGTTGATGAGCAGGTCATTGGTGAGTAGGTGTCACTTGATGGTACTGTTGATGAATCCCTCCATCACTTTATTGATGATTGGGAGGAGGTAGTAGTTGGCCGGATTAGATTCTTTGTAGATAGGACATACCTGGTAATTTTCCACATTGTTGGGTAGATGCCACTGTCTGCATTGTAACAGCTTGGCTAGGGTAGTTCTTATGGTGCACAGGTCTTCAGCACTTTAGGTGAGATGGTGTCAGTGCCAAAAGCCTTTGGAGCATCCAGTGCAGTCAGCCACTTCTTAATGTCATGTGGTGTGAACCAAATTGGCTGGACACTGGCACTTATAATGATAAGGGGATTGGGAAGAGACCAAATAGACCACCCACTTGGCACTTTTGGCTGAAAACACTTCAGCCTTGTCTCTTATATTCACATGTTAGGTTCACTCATGATTGAGGATGGAAATATTTATAGAGCCTTTTCCTCCTGTTAGTTACCCAATTATCTACCACCATTCTCAACTAGATGAGGTAGGGCTGCAGAGCTTGGTTCTGATCAGTTGGTTGTGGGCCTGCTACTTTTGGTGTTTAGCATGAGCATAGCTCGATCTTATAGCTTCAATAGCTTGATACCTCATTCTAAGGTATGCCTGGAACTGCTCCTGGTACAGATTGTCATGATTTATAATTCTGCTGCTGCTGATGGCCTACAGTGCATCATAGGTGTCCAGTTTTGGACAGCTAGAACTGATCTTAGTGTGTCCCACTTAGTTTGGCAGTTGAACTACACTACATGATGGAGGATGTCCTCACTGTAAAGTTGAAACTTTCCTTCACAAGGACTGTGTGATGGTTATTCGTACAAATGCTGTCATGGTCAGGCCAGTCTGTGACAGGTAGGTTGGCAAGGACTAGGTAAAGTAGGCTAGCCCCTCATAATGGTTCCCTCACCACTGACACAGGCCTTGTCTGGCAGCTGTAACCTTCAGGACTCAGCCAACTTGATTAGTGGTGGTTCTACTAAGCCACTCTTGGTGGTAGGCATTGATGTCCCCCACCTGGAGTACATTCTGTGCCCTTACTTCTCTCAGAACCTCGTTCAAGTGGTGTTCAACATAGATGAGTACTGATTGTTCAGCTGAGAGGGGTGATAAGTTGTGATCAGGAAGAAGTTACCTTGGTCTTGTTTGACCTGAAGCCTTCATGGGATCTGGACTCAATGAAGACTCCCAGGACCACTCCCACCCCACCCACAAATGTATACCATTGTGCCCCCACCACTGATGCATCTATCCTGCCAGTGGCATAGGACATACCCAGAAATGGTGAAAGAACAGTGTCAGATGTTGGCAGACAGACTATGTCATGCTGTTGCTTGACTAGTCAATGGGAAGACTCAGATGTTACTGAAGAGGATTTTGTCAAGCTGATTGGGCTGACATTACCCAAGTTTTATCCTAATATGGTGGTCTGATTTTTTTTCTTATTATACTGTAGCAATTGTGTATAACTAAGTGACTTGATAGGCTACTACAGAGGACATGAAGAATCAACCACAGTGTGACACTAGAGTTACATATATAGCAGACCAGGTATAGGTGGCAGGTTCCCTTCCATGAAGGATATTAGTGAACCAGATGCGACTTTGCCAACAGTCCAGCAGGTTTCATGGTAATTATTTCTGGTACCAGCCTATAAATTAACACATTTATTGAAATCAGTTTCACAACTTGTGTAAAGGTGGGGACCCTTAGTTTCTGCTTTGGGCGCAATTGGGAATTTGCACCCATAAATGCACTTGAAATTGTGCTGTTTTAAAAAACTGCATTCATCTAATTAATTGCTTTAAATTAATTTAAATTTAATAATGCATAAGTTTTAAGAGCAGTGATTTCAATCTGAGCAATGTACAAATTTGATTTAACCATCACTGCATTGACTACTGAGTAATTTAAATAACTCTCCTGAGCAGTATGTAAAGCAGTCTGAAAGTATTGTTTAATTTTTCCCTCCCTGCAGATGACTGACAAAAAGATGATTAAGGATGGTTGCAGGTGGGCCTATAACTTGGTTGATGAGAACATTCAGGCCCTCCTCGATGAGACTGAACCATGGCAAGGGAGCCTGGTTGCCACATCTGGGGTCCAGCCTGTTATGTTCATAAATAAATAGACATTATCATTATGAACAGCTAGCTTGAGCTAGTCACTTTATTCAGCCATGTGGACTTCGTGTGCAGGCATCCATCTTGACTACTGCCTTGTGGGTAACCTAGTGCATCGTGGGTAGCCCACTCTTATATACATACAGCTCCACCTAGTGTACCATTCTAGGATGACATGTTACTGATCATTATATCCCCCTTTCTTTGAGGTTAAACAAAATCAGTATCAATCAATATCAATCAATCATAACGACATAAACATCTTCACAACAGTCAATACATTTTCAATATAGTTTTCTTTGTATTCAAAGATTAAGTCTATCAGGCTTTTTTACTTCACATGTGGATCTTCTCAGCATGGGTAAGTCTGATGTGTTTTCATGAGAGCCTGTATGTGTGTTTGTGTTAGATTGTTCTGGTGGTGAGTGACAAGATTCAGTTGCAGCATTGTCATCGATTTGCTCTTGGATAGTCGCTTGTGTTTTTAGGAGGGAACGGCGGTTCCTCCTGAGAATCTGTCCTTCCTCAGTTCTAACAGTGTATGACCTTGGTCCTACTTCCTCAAGAACTGTAGCTTTCCTGTTCCATGCATCTGGATCCTCAATCCTGACAACATCATCCCTTGTCAATGGTTTCAGAGTTTTGGATGACTTGTCATAGTGTGATTTCTGTTTCAGCTTTAACAGTTGAAGTCTCTGTCTCAGTTCCTTGCTCTGCTTTTCTTTTGCACAGCAGGGTAGCATGGTGCGCAACTTGCGACCCATTAGGAGTTCAGCAGGTGAAGAACCAGAGTCTAAAGGTGAGGCTCGGTAGCTCAGCAGGGTGAGATAAGGATCAGACTTACTTTCTGTCGCTTTCTTCAGTAGCTGTTTGAGAACTTGAACGCCTTTTTCTGCCTTACCATTCGACTGAGCATACAAAGGACTGGATGTGATGTGCTGAAAGTCATACTGTGCTGCAAACTGTTGCCACTCCTTACAGTTGAAGCACGGGCCATTGTCGCTAACGGCAATCCTGGGAATTCCATGTCTGGCGAAGATGGATTTCACATGCATTATGACACTGCTTGCTGTGGTGCTTGAGAGCAGCGCCATCTCAGGATAGTTAGAATAGTAGTCAATCACTATTAGATATTCTTTACCATTCAAATGAAAAAGGTCCATACCAACCTTTTGCCATGGTGCTGTTGGTAAGTCAGCTACTATCATTGATTCCTTTGTTTGTTTGTTTTGGTGTTTCTGACATGTCTCACATTCGTCTATCATGTTCTCAATGTCCTTATTTATGCCAGGCCAATAAACAGTGTCTCTTGCTCTCCTTTTGCATTTTTCAATTCCGAGGTGTCCCTCATGAATCCTTTTGAGCATGTCTTGACGTAGAGCCTGTGGAATGACTATTCTGTTCTGTTTTAGTAATAGTCCACTTGCGACACTCAACTCTGACCTTATGTGATAGTACTTTGGACAGGAACCTTTTGGCCAACCATGATGAATGTTCTCTATTACTGTTTGTAACACTGTATCTTTTACTGTTTCTTCTGCTATTTGCTTTGACTTTGTGTCTGACACGGGCAGCGCAGCAGTGACTATACTCACATGAACATCCACATCTTCTTCAGTAGAGCTCACATGACTCATTGTGGGTGCTCGGGATAGTGCATCTGCTAACACTATGTGTTTGTCTGGTGTGTAGATCAGTTCAAAGTCATATCTTTGCAGCTTCATCATGAGTCGTTGAATCCTTGGAGACATCTCATTCAGGTTTTTTTTTATGATGGCAGCCAGTGGGCAGTGGCCTGTCTCAACTGTGAAGGTGGGAAGTCCATGTATGTAGCCATGGAACTTTTCTAGTCCAACTACCAAGCCTAGACATTCCTTTTCAATCTGGGCGTATCGACACTCAGAATCAGTCATAGACCTGGAGGCATAGGCAACAGGCTTCCAATCTTCACCCTCTGCTTGTAGCAAGACTGCGCCCAGGCCATCTTTTGATGCATCCGTTGACACTTTGATTCTCTTTGTTGGGTCAAAGAAGGTGAGTACAGGTGTGGTTGTCAGCACTGTTTTGAGGTTCATCCACTCTTGTTCATGTCTTTCTGTCCATGCGAACTCATTTGTTTTATGTAGCAGTTCTCGCAGACAGGCTGTCTTGGCTGACAAGTTAGGAATGAACTTTCCAATGAAGTTTATCATCCCCATGATGCGTAGCACTCCTTTTTTGTCAGTGGGTTGGGGCATGTTGAGTATGGCGTTTACTTTTTCCATATCTGGCTCTATTCCTTTACCAGATAGATTATCTCCTAGGAAAGTGACTTCCTGGACGCCAAACTGACACTTGGCTTTGTTGAGCTTCAGTCCATTCCGGCGTATGCTCTGTAGCACTTCAGTCAGCCTCTCATTGTGTCCTTTCAGTGTGGAGCCCCAGATGATGATGTCATCAACATAGACCCGAACTCCTTCCAGACCTTCAATTATGTGTTCCATCGCTCTATGAAAGATTTCAGATGCAGATATTATCCCGAAAGGCATTCTGAGGAAACAATACCTGCCAAATGGTGTGTTGAAGGTACAGTATTTGGTGCCAAAATCCTTGTGAGGCATCGAGCTTTGTGAAGTATCTGGCACCTGACATTTCACTGGTGATTTCTTCTCACTTGGGAATCTGGTAGTGTTAACGTTTTATGTTTGCATTTAAGTCCTTTGGATCCATGCATATTCTTAGATCATTGTTCTTTTTCTTTACACATACCATGGAGTTAACCCAGTCTGTTGGCTCTTCGACTTTCCTGATGACTCCTAGTGTGGTCATTCTGTCCAGTTCATTCTTGAGCCGGTCACGCAGGGGTGCTGGAACTCTCCGTGGAGCATGTACCACTGGCTGAGCATCCTCCTTTAGCTGGATCTTGTAAGTGAATGGTAGAACTCCAAATCCTTTGAACACATCCTGGAAATTACTCACTACAGAATCCACTGAGTCATCTGGTCTGCTTATGGCACAGTTTATACGGTAGACTCTCTTGACCAGTTCTAAGTCCTCACAAGCTTTGTCACCTAGTAGTGAATCAAGTCCTTCAACCACAACAGAAAACATGGGATGACGCACTTTGTCTTTGACTGTCACTTTAAGTCTGCATACACCTAAGCTATCTATTTTCTGTCCATTATAGTTCTTCAGTGGTCCTGACTTTTTCTGTATTTTGGGCTTTTCTTTCATATTTTTAATGTCACTCATACTGATTAAGTTTGCTTTTGCCTCAGTGTCTAGTTTCAATGTAACTAATGCTCCATTTACCTGCAGTGGCATCATCCATTTGTCCTCTTTTACTGCATTAACTTTATGTTCAGCATTGTCCATTCCTGAGGGCTGCACATTTTCTGTATCCTTTTCTACATTGTCACATGACACCATTCCTACAAAAAAGTCTCACTTAAATCAGTGTCCTCAATCACATTCACTTGTTGTCCTTTCTTTGTTTTTACTTTTGAAAAGCATTGTTTGGCAAAGTGATTCTTTCCATAACATTTTGTGCACATTTTCCCAAACGCTGGGCATTGTCGTGACTGGTGTTTGTAACTACAGCGTTTACAATTTAAAATTCCATCCTCCGATTGCTTTGCATTTCTGTTCTGCCCACGTTTCTTCCCCTTGTAGGACACAGCACCGACAGCAGCACAGTCACTCATTACAGTCGCATCATTATTAATTTCACTGAAAGTCTTCGCGTGCTTTTGAGCTAGCTCACTGGCATGGCATATTTTCACAGCATCCTCCAATGTTCGTTCGGTTTCTCTCAACAAACGTTCCCTGACTTTTTTATCATGACTACCAAACACAATCTGGTCACGAATCATGGATGATTTCAGCTCAGAGAAATTACATGTCTGTGCTTTCAGTTTCAGATCGGTCACAAAGCTATCAAAAGTCTCATTTTGCTGCTGTGTCCGTGAACAGAACACATACCTCTCATAGGTCTCATTCTTTTTGGGAGAACAATGTGTATCAAATTTCTTTAGCACATCGTCCATTTTTTCTCTGTCCTCCTCTTGATCAAATATAAACATATTAAATACCTCTATCGCCTGCAGGCCTGTAACCATGAGCAGCAACGCTATTTTCCTTGCGTCTGGCATCATACCGAACCCGATGGCAGCAATGTAGAGTTCGAATTGTTGTTTGAAAGTCCGCCAATTGCAGTCGACATTCCCCGTGAGTTTCAAACCCTCTGGTGGCTTCAAAGTCTCCATGTCGTGTTTCACAATATTCAGCAGATTTTACCAATCCTGGTACCATGTTATGTTCATTATTAACTAGTCGTTTTCATTATGAACAGCTAGCTTGTGCTAGTCACTTTATTCAGCCATGTGGACTTCGTGTGCAGGCATCCATCTTGACTACTGCCTTGTGGGTAACCTAGTGCATCGTGGGTAGCCCACTCTTATATACATACAGCTCCACCTAGTGTACCATTCTAGGATGACATGTTACTGATCATTATACAGCCCTCACGGGCAATGAGGAGATGTGCCTGAAGGGAGGTGGTGGAGGTGATGAGCGGATCCACGATGATCCCCAGGATGGCAGAACAGTGCCGGAACAAATTTAGTGACATGATATAGTCAGGAAAGGTGTGAAATTTATTTCCGTTCCTTCTGCCATGCACAATCTGTTAGACTCAGGCAAAACAATTGGACCAGCAAATCTGTCGGAGAGGACTGAACCCTCCTCTCCCGATATATGCACAGCAGTAGCTCAGTGGAATTGCTCATCACACATTTTGATCTTTTTCTTTTGTCATTGCATGCCAAGCATGCCCACAATGTCCGGGAAAGTCCAGAGTGGTGGGGGCATCCCAAGCCTCAGGGTGTTGACCCCCCATGAGTAGAAGGCAGTGGAGCTGCTGGGGAGGCACACCATCGTGGATGTGACAGGGGTCGAGGCGGGTTGGGAGACTCCAATAACCAGTGAGTATCTACCCTTTGGCTATTTAACACTTCCAGTGGGCAATGCAGAGGGGTGCCACCCACACCCACTCTCCATCCCTACCGCCCCCAATCCCATGCAATATAAACATTCTAACCAACATGTTTTCTCCCTGCAGCTAAGAAGATCGAAGGCAGTTCCGTGGGATGAGTCAGAGGGGGATGACTCAGAGGGGGTAGAGGTGAAGGAGAGGGTGAGTGCATGGGAAAGTGAGGTGGAGTAGCCCCCGCAAAAGATGGAGGCAGAGGGCCCTGGCTTCAGAATGCAACTTGTGCCCTATGATGAGGGGCTGATAGAAAGCCAGGGCTCCTCACCAACACTCCTCCCATGGAGTGAACCCTCAACCCCACCCTCAATCCATCCCCAAGCAGAGACAGAGTCAATTGACTCTCCTCAGCCTGGCACCAGTATGGACACACATGATCATGCTCGGAGAGTACTTTTGTGCCGCGATAGCTTCCAGGTATCTGACTCTAGCAGTACTATGGCAGTGGAAAACTTGGAAGAGGTGGAGGATATATCAGTCTCTCCGGTGAGACTGGCCAGAAAGCGGACACGGAGCGGTGAGTCAGCAGAGGCTGACTTGTCATCTGCTGAAATGAGGAGGCACCTGTTGATGGAATACCAGAGGGGGATGGGTTCCCTGGACACCGTCAAGGATACATTGGACAACCTTGCTGGCCTGGTCTCAGAATCTGCTGCTCAAGTCCAGGAGCCCATCCAGCAGTTGACTCACCAGTTGACTGCTACCTTGGGCTATCCGGCAGGTCCCTGCAAGAAGACAATGAAGTAGAAGCCAGTGCCCCCAATTCAATGGAGGTTCAGCCTTCTGCAGTTCAGGCCTTAGGAGATAGACTGGAGGTTGTTATAAGAGATAGCTTACAGTCTGTCGATGGGACCTTGCTGGGTATCGCAGCTGCCATCATTCCACCCATTACAGCAGTTGATGAGTTGGTTGGTGAACTCTGCACCGGTGGGTAGGCTTGTAGGGTCCATGTGGCTGATGCTTCCACCTTCATGGGAGGCAGCCCCACCCTGGACACCAGCCTTACAGCAGCAGGCACGTTGCCAGCTGCACACGGCAGGCCGCTTGAGCCAGTTCTTCAATCCTGGGATGCAGGCAGCAGCATCTCTGCTCCAGGAGCAAACGGCCATAAAAGTCGCAAGTATCAGGCCCATGGCTCATCGGACCTACATTCCTTCACCACACCCCAGGTAAACGTGCCATCCGCAGTGGCTGGTAGACAACACGGGGGGCAGCAGGTAGAAGAGCTCATCCATGCACAGGGGCCAAGCGAGGTGCCTCGGGAGAGTCGGGGAATTTCATTCCTGTCTCTACAACATCCACTTTCTCCTCATTGTCATCCAAGGGGGGAGCTGACAAGAGTTTTTTGAAACATTGCTTAATTGTTTGAGTGTTTATAAAGTTAACGTTTTTGAAGTTAATTGTTTGCACTTTTTGAATAATTGCTGAAGTTTCAACTTTGCATTTTCTTAATGTCGAATAAATTTAGAAAATTTTTGTGCTTTCCCATGTATATATTTTTGAATAAATCTTCCCACTCTTGTTGAAAATAAAATGTTACAAAATTTTAATACAGTATTATGAAAGAAAATAAATCAATGTTTGCTGTAACAATTGGGAATCAACAAATTTAGTTTTATTTAACTTTCTATTCATTTAATGTTAACAGTTTACAATTGGAGATTGTAATAAATCTCTTTTTTGATTTTTAAATGATCAATAATTGATTTCACCTCCATCTCAGTCTGTGGTGCCTGAAACAGTGTCATCAGCCACGGCAGCAATTATCCAACCATCAGGCCGATCACCTTCCCCAAATATGATGGATATGTTGGTGTTCCTCACTATGAAAGCATGGTGAGTTGCTCCAGCGTGCATGATCTTCATGTGCAAGACTCTCAGACTGGCATCACACACAACCTGAACATTAAGGGAGTGGAATCCCTTCCTGTTCAGGTAGCTCTGCGAGTGTTCACGGGAGACCTTCAGCGCCACGTGAGGGCCATCACTCACTCCAAGTGGTAAAACTGATGTGACCTCTGCCGTTGCTCTTTAAGTGTCAATTCAACTTTAATAAAGTCATTCACCCTGCAGAACAGGGAGTCAGTCACCTGCCAGATGCTGGCCTTCACTGCCCCATGACTGATCTGGCACAGATGCCCCGTTGATGCCTGGAACGAGCCGCAACCCTGTGACATTCATTTCCACTGTAATGGCCGCCCTGCTTGTTGATCAAGGCTTCAGTTCCTCCCCATGTAAATGTCCTCCCTCAGTAAATCAAAAAGCTGGCTGTTTGCAGCCTTGGTGAAGCGTAGGCGGCACACAACCACTTCCTCCAATCTGCAGAAACTTGCCATCCTCATTATTTCAATCGGGGGGCATGGCCAGTTCTGTGGGCGGGGCAAGCTTCAGACGCAGTGATTTTTAAACTAGCGTAAAAGATCGGCGAAACTCCAGTGTAATTGAGTTTTGGGCGTAGCCCACTTATGCTTAAAATTACATGATGTATTTCACTGGTTCAGCCGATTGTGCTCAGATTGCGCTGATATAATTAGTGGAAACAAGTGGAAACTCTAGGCTGGGATGTTTAAACTGTGACCCACAGCCCATTTGCAGCCCACAAAACCCTGGTGATTTATTTTACATGCCACTGCATTTGCTTTTCTAAATTTTCCGAGCCTGTTGGTTTTGGAATGGTCTGTTCTCAGCACTGCTTCCTCATTGGTAACTAATTCCTAGACCCATCACCGAGGGAGCAATGTTGCTGAACAAAGCTTTTGAAAACACCTGGCCTTTTAAATTCAAAATGCCAATCCAAGTGGAATACAAAATATAAAGAGAAATCAGGGAGAGCGATGGCAGAGCATTGTGGGGAGAGCAAGGGTAGCACACTGGCAAAAGCAGACTGGGGATTGCAGCTCAGTACAGTAGCTCCAGCATAATGGAAAGTATGGTGGCAGCAGATTCAGGAGACACGCAAAAATCACAGAGCACAGATAGATGTGAACAAGTGATGCAGCAGATTATTATCTAACAGCTGAAAGTTTTCTATTGTAAACTGAAATATTCTATCAGTTTGATGTTTCATATTGTAGTTGTGTAAATGTGGCTTACGAGGCTCCATGAAATCATAGAAACATAGAAATTTACAGCACAGAAGGAGGCCATTCGGCCCATCTTGTCCGTGCCGGCCGACAAAGATCTATCCACCTTATTCCCACTTTCCAGCACTTGGCCCATAGCCTTTCAGTTTACGGCACTTCAAGAACATGTCCAAGTAATTTTTAAATATGATGAAGGTTTCTGCCTCTACGACCCTTTCAGGCAGTGAGTTTCAGACCCCCACCACCCTCTGGGTGAAAAAAATTCTCCTCAAATCCCCTCTAAACCTCCGACCAATTACTTTAAATCTATACCTCTCTGCTAAGGGAAAGTTGTAGTCCCGCCTCCTACCTGCCTCCTCAATGAAAATCCAGCCCATAGAGTTCAAAAGCAAGAAAATTATGCTAAACTTTAATAAAACACTGATTAGGCCTTAGCTGGAATATTGTGGCCAATTCTGAGCACAACACTTTAGGAAGGATGTCAAGGCCTTAGAGAGAGTGCAGGGGAGATTTACTAGAATGGTGCCAGGCATGAAGGACTAGGGAAACTGGAGTTGTTCTCCTTAGAGCAGAGAAGGTAATGGGGAGATTTGATAGAGGTGTTCAAAATCATGATTGGTTTTGATAGAGTAAATAAGGAGAATCTGTTCCAGTTGCAGAAGGGTTGGTAACCAGAGGAGACAGATTTAAGGTAACTGGCAAAAGAACCAGAGGCGACATGAGGACATTTTTTTTACACAGAGAGTTGTTATGATCTGGAATGAGGCCTCCCGTGAGCAGGCAAACAGGGGAAACTGAGGACGGCTATAAAGGGAAACCATTCAATTCCTCTCACCCCAAGCTCCCAGTCTATATCTCTGCCCGCATGGCCGCATCTCCTCACTCCCACCCTGACCCCATGAGTTCAGGGCCTCCAACTACCGACTCCCCCACCTACCACAACAGGCAGTTCCTGGATTTTGTGTAATGGAGTTCTCTTTAGCCAGCATCCATAGCGGCAGAAAATCCCCTCTATCAATGTGTTAAAGCCGCACCGTGCAAGCATTCAATCCCAGAGCTTAGATAGAAAAACTGTTTCCAATTGAAGGGTCGATAACCAGAGGGCACAGAATTAAGGTGATTGGCAAAAGAACCAAAGGTAACATGAAGAGAAACTTTTTTTACATAATGAGTGGTTAGGATTTGGAATGTACTGGCTGATACGGCGGTGGATACAGATTCAATAGTAGCCTTCAAAAGGGAATTGGATAAATACTTGAAGGAGAAAAAATTGCAGGGATATGGTGTGATGAAATATTTCCATTCATCACTGCCTGTGACTGAGATCGGTTTCAGTGTCATTTCCCTTCCCCCAGACCTCATTGTATTGTGTACTGGAATGTGCTGTATTGTATACTGGAATGTGCTGTGTGTAGGGCTCCGCCCATACCTGGCCCCGTTTGTAAGCTAGCTTTCAGTCTAGCCCCAGTCTCCAGAAGGACGACATCTCTCTCGCTTACGTGTTTCGTTCTAAGTTAATAAAAGCCTTGTTTTGTTCTGCTACCTTCGAGTCTCGGAATTATTGAGGCACATCAATTTTATTAACTTATTTTCAACACTATGGATCAACTCCTGAAACCCGAACGTTTGGATTTGGATCAATATGCTCCGGACGCATCAGCACGCTTCGGACACTGGTTTGAGTGTATGGAATTCTTCCTGGACAATTCCGCAGCCGTCAAAGACGCTACGGACGCTGCAAGGATGAGACTCGGAATTCTGCGGAATTGGGTAAACCACCGGGTTTACCCCCTCATCCAAGACGCCGAGACGTACCTGGCCGCCTGCGACATCTTAAAGGTGCATTACCAGCAGCCTACGAATGAGGTGTATGCTAGGCACCTGCTCGCCACCTGCGCACAGCGGCCTGGGGAATCGGTGGAGGAGTTCCTAAGCACCCTGAAAATGCTTGGCAAAGACTGCAAGTGCCGAGATGTAAAAGCCGCAGTGTACACTGACGAGCTTGTTCGCGATGCCTTCATCACTGGCCTCAGCTCCACTTACATCTGGCAAAGACTGCTGGAAAAAACGGGGTTGGACCTGAAACAGGCTGCGGACACCGCGCGATCCCTGGATGTGGCCCAGAGAAACTCGGACGCCTACTCTTCAGCCCGCGCCGTCCACGCCGCCACGTGTGCACCGAGGGCGCCGCCATCTTGGAAGGCATCTTCCCCGCCCGACAGCCCGACACCGGCTGGGCCCCACTCTCCCCCCAGAAGCCCTACGACAGCCGCGACGCGTCAGGTACCCAACTGCTACTTCTGTGGGCAGCCAAAGCACACCAGAAACCTGTGCCCGGCGAAAGGCACCACCTGCTTTAAGTGCGGTAAGAAGGGGCACTTCGGGAAGGTGTGCAGAGGGAACCCCGCCGGAAAACCAACCGCCGGAAAACCCGCCACCGCCGCATGTGCGCCGTGGGAGCGGCCATCTTGGACGCCATCTTGCCCGACCTCGTGGGGTCCGCCATCTTGTGAGCAGACAGCGTGGACGCCATCTTGTATCGATCAGGGCCCTACAGTGGCATCGGTCACAGTGGACCAGACCAGGCCGCACCCGCTATCCAGATCAATGGTGGACATCGAGGTAAACGGGTGCCGGGTTAAATGCTTAATTGACAGTGGAAGCACGGAGAGCTTTATCCACCCAGAACTGGCACAACAACTCTCCCTAAAGGTGGTCCCTACTCAGGGTACCATCTCTATGGCTGACAAAACCCAGACATCGACCATTCTGGGTTACTGCACGGTACAATTGTGCGTTAACGGAACTGTATATGATCATTTTAAAGTATTAATCATGAAGAACCTATGTGCGAGCGTGATCTTGGGCCTGGATTTCCAGTGCAACCACCAAAGCATCACGCTCAAGTACGGTGGGTCCCAGCCGCCCCTCACAGTGTGCGGTCTGGCTACCCTGAAGGTAAAGCCGCCTTCGCTATTCGCGAACCTTACCCCTAACTGCCGGCCAATAGCGACCAAAAGCAGGAGGTACAGCTGGGAGGACAGGCGGTTTATCGCAACCGAGGTAGACAGGCTCCTGAAAGAGCGCATTATTGAACGCAGCAACAGCCCGTGGCACGCCCAAGTGGTAGTGGTAAGGGGTAGCGAGAAGAAACGGATGGTGATCGACTATAGTCAAACGATCAACAGGTACACCCTACTAGACGCCTACCCGCTACCCCGCATATCAGAAATGGTAAACCAAATCGCCCAATGCCGGGTGTTCTCCACCATCGACCTCAAGTCAGCGTACCACCAGCTCCCTATCAGACCAGAGGACCGCCCGTACACCGCCTTCGAGGCGAACGGACGCCTCTACCAATTCCTCAGAGTCCCCTTTGGGGTGACGAATGGGGTCTCGGTCTTCCAGAGGGAGATGGACCGCATGGTCGATGACCACCACTTGCAGGCAACCTTCCCCTACCTCGACAACGTCACCATCTGCGGTCACAACCAGCAGGATCACGACTCGAACCTCGAGAGGTTCCTGAAAACCGCACAAAAACTCAACCTCACCTACAACGAGGACAAGTGCGTTTACAACACCACGCGCCTCTGCATACTAGGCAGCGTGGTGGAGAATGGGGAAATCAGACCAGACCCCGACCGATTGCGCCCCCTACGGGAGCTGCCCCTGCCCAACACTCCCAAAGCCCTGAAAAGGTGCCTGGGGTTATTTTCTTATTATTCCCAATGGGTCCCCAACTAATCCGACAAAGCCCGCCCCCTCTTGAAAGCATCCTCTTTCCCGCTCTCTGCTGAGGCCCACGCCGCCTTCAAAAGCATTAAGCAGGATATTGAGCGGGCCACGCTACAGGCAGTGGACGAGAACACTCCATTTCAAGTGGAAAGTGATGCGTCTGACTTCGCCTTGGCGGCCACCCTCAACCAGGCGGGGCGGCCCGTAGCTTTCTTCTCGAGGACCCTCCAAGGGCCCGAGATCAGACACTCCTCCGTGGAAAAGGAGGCCCAAGCCATCGTGGAGGCAGTGCGCCACTGGCGCCACTACCTAGCCGGCAAACGCTTCACCCTACTTACCGACCAGCGGTCGGTAGCGTTTATGTTCAATAATAAACAGAGGGGGAAGATTAAAAATGATAAGATTCTTAGGTGGCGGATCGAGCTCTCCACCTTCGAGTACGACATCATTTACCGGCCAGGGGCCCTTAACGAATCCCCTGATGCCCTCTCACGAGGGATGTGTGCCAGCGCCACCGGGGATCGGCTACAGACCCTCCACAACGACCTCTGCCACCCAGGGGTCACGCGGCTGTTCCACTTCATAAAGTCCCGTAACTTACCCTACTCGATTGAGGAAGTTCGGTCCCTGACCAGGAACTGCCGCACTTGCGCTGAGTGCAAGCCTCGGTTCTACCGCCCAGATAGAGCCCACTTAATCAAAGCTACACGGCCCTTTGAGCGGCTCAGCTTAGATTTCAAGGGCCCCCTCCCGTCCGTCGACCGCAATGTTTACTTCCTGAACATTGTGGACGAATACTCCCGGTTCCCATTCGCCTTCCCCTGCCCAGACATGACCAGCACCACGGTCATTACATGCCTCAACAGCCTGTTCTGCCTGTTCGGTATGCCGAGCTACATCCATACGGATAGGGGGGCGTCCTTCATGAGTGAAGAGCTACGCCAGTACATGCTGTCCAGGGGGATCGCCACGAGCCGTACCACCAGCTACAACCCCCGGGGTAACGGCCAAGTGGAGCGAGAGAACGGGACAGTATGGAAAGCAGTCACTCTAGCTCTAAGGACCAAGGGCCTCCCTATCTCCCGCTGGCAGGAAGTCCTCTCGGATGTGTTCCATTCGATACGGTCGCTATTGTGTACGGCCACTAACACCACGCCTCATGAACGAATGTTTGTCTTTCCCCGGAAATCCACCTCAGGCGTATCCATGCCGTCATGGCTCTCCGCCCCAGGTCCGGTACTCGTGCGAAGGCATGTGAGGGGCCACAAGACGGACCCTCTCGTGGAGCCAGTACACCTACTCCACGCCAACCCCCAATACGCATATGTCCGGCACGCCGACGGAAGGGAGGACACCGTGTCCATAAAAGACGTCGCCCCAGCCGGCATCGACAACAACCACGGCAATAGCGGCAACGACGATCACAGCAACTCTTACCCACCCACTACTCTTTCATCAACCCCGGAAGAACACCGACCAACGGCACCCCCACCAACTACCCCTTCAACAACCCTGGCGGCACCCCCGGCAGAGACCCAGGAGGCTACCGGGGACACCCAGCCGACACCCGCGGCACCGCAACAGTCACGTCGGTCGCAGAGGACTATCAAACCCCCGAACAGACTAAATCTATAGAAGGGGTGAATGTGATGAAATATTTCCATTCATCACTGCCTGTGACTGAGATTGGTTTCAGTGTCATTTCCCTTCCCCCAGACCTCATTGTATTGTGTACTGGAATGTGCTGTATTGTATACTGGAATGTGCTGTGTGTAGGGCTCCGCCCATACCTGGCCCCGTTTGTAAGCTAGCTTTCAGTCCAGCCCCAGTCTCCAGAAGGACGACATCTCTCTCGCTTACGTGTTTCGTTCTAAGTTAATAAAAGCCTTGTTTTGTTCTGCTACCTTCGAGTCTCGGAATTATTGAGGCACATCATATGGTGAAAGAGCTTGGGAGTGGGACTAACTGGATTGCTCTTCGAAAGAGCTGGCACAGACTTGATGGGCCAAATGGCCCTAATCTGTGCAGTACTATTCTATGATTCTATTAAAATGCAAGTTATTTGGGACTGTCATTAAGTGTCTGTTTTTTGCAGGTGTCTGTTTTTTGCAGGTGTCCCTTTGTACAGGTTTCACTGTGGTACCATATTACCAAAAATATCAATATATGGTTTTATGGGGCAGGTTAGGTTATCATGAAACAGGCTACTAAAGCAGATGGCAGGCAGGGATATCACAGAGTTCAAGACGAGCTTCGCTCTGTGTGTAGCACCATGGTCCATCCATTTGTCCACCAGGATTTCAACAGTAAGCGTGGCCACCTCCAAGTTCTGGATACTCCAAGCTGCTGAACTGATGAGCGTGGAGATATTGGGAATTCCACAACTGGCACTTGTATCCTGATTTGGTCACACTGACAGTTCCTCTGTAATCTTCTCCACTACCACTGTAGCATTTATGATCTGTATGGCCAACTTAAACAAAGATACATTTAGCATATAGAGCACACTAGACTTAATAAAGTACATTTTTATTCAATGCTCAGAGCTCCATTCCTGTTTGTTCCTGCAATTAATGCTGGTTCTTCTGTTGTACATCCTTCAATCACACCTAATTTTTACTCTTGCTTTGCCTGCAGTGTCAATTTTATCTCTCTGATGGTTAACCCAGTAATAAAATCCACATGATATAGTGGCTCAAAGTGGCTGCAATGTCTAAGTTTTAAGATTGAAAATATTTCTGGTTTTATGCTGTGTTTTTCAATAATAATGTATCCAATAATCTAATTTTAAATATAGTCAACCCAAGAATGGATATCTGGCCTGATGGGTGTTGCTACATATGCAAACTATGTAGATGAAAGTTTCTCAGCTCTCATTGTCCTTACTTTCTTTGTCCATTTCCTTCTATTTATCTAAATCAGTTAAGAAGCTCACGATTTCATAGAAAAGATAAACTTCTAAAGCAATTTTCATTAAAACAGTTAAGGACACTGCAATTTACAAATACATTGGCAAATTAGCCTTACAAGTGTCATTTTCAACCTGATGGTTAGTTATAAAGTCAGACACATGAAATCAGAAGGATTCTTTCTATAAAATAAAAAGGAAACAAGTGTCAAAAGTCATACATGTGCCATCTAATTTGGGTAGCGTTGCTCTCACCCACAGAGTATTGGTAGTGCTGTACCATGGACTAATTTCCACTTGCTAGCATCCTGGTTGCTGGTCAATGACATGGCTTTGAGGAATGCACTAAAAAAGGTTTTTATCCATTAGTTAAATGGAGCCATGATACACAGCCAACTGGGAATGTAGCCAGTGACCTTGTTAATTATAACAGACTGCTGTAAGGAGGTGTGTCTCCCCACAATGGAAAAAATACTTTAGTCATTGTAGCCAAACCACCACCTATGGAGTTATCTTGCTCTATGTAACATTTACTACAATGTCCAGCACCCAAGTCCCATTTTCACCACACTATTAAGACCTGTGAATTGGGTCAAGAGCAGCGTTCTCGCCAAGCCAGCTCTTTGCCGGTCCTGCGCAGCCCTGGAACAGCTTTTCCAAGGTTAAATTTCGCGCATGTGCAGAACTGTGAATGGGCTGCCCAGCCAAAAGAAAATTAGAGGGAACATTGGTCAGGAGAGGATAAATTCTGCACTGACATTTTACCACACATTTTCATAAAAGTCGCAAGTTTGACTTTTACACCTTTTCTCATTTTAAAAACAAGTGTAATAAATGAGAAAACATGGTTAATTTTCTATTCAGAAGAAATATTTGTGTGACTCTCCAAATACATTTCTGACTCGATGTCATGGTCGTAAATTACACCCACATCAAGAAGACAGGCGATCATATTACCCCGCCAAACTTTGATCTTTTTAACCTTATTTCAGTTCTCATTATCTTAGCACCTTTTCATGTGTGAATTACAAATTCCCAAACCTTTGACTGCATCTATCTTTGCCTTGAGATCTTTGTAATGTTTCAGTAACACACCCAGGTAAATGAACAGCAAACTGGTCATTCCTGTCAAGTACTGGACTATCTTATGCCACCTTAAAATTTCACTTCAGTCTTCGAAAGTGGACAATTCTCACAGCAGACCTCATTTAAAGTTTAAAATATGAAGCAAATTTATTAAACAATAAACAGGTGACTGATGCAACAGTGATAAGAAATAGGAGAAACAAGGAACTTTCAACAACAACAAGAACAACTTGTATTTATATAGCGCCTTTAATGTAGTAAAACATCCCAAGGCGCTGCACAGGAGTATTATAAGACAAAAATTTGACACCGAGCCACTTAAGGATAAATTAGGACAGGTGACCAAAAGCTTGGTCAAAGAGGTAGGTTTTAAGGCGTGTCTTAAAGGAGGAAAGAGAGGTAGCGAGGCGGAGAGGTTTAGGCAGGGAATTTCAGAGCTTAGGGCCTAGGCAACAGAAGGCACAGCCACCAATGGTTGAGCGATTATAATCAGGGATGCTCAAGAGGGCAGAATTAGAGGAGCGCAGATATCTCGGGGGGTTGTGGGGCTGAAGGAGATTACAGAGATAGGGAGGGGCGAGGTCATGGAGGGATTTGAAAACAAGGATGAGAATTTTGAAATCGAGGCGCTGATTAACCGGGAGCCAATGTAGGTCAGTGAGCACAGGGGTGATGGGTGAACGGGACTTGGTGCGAGTTAGGACATGGGCAGCCGAGTTCTGGATGACCTCAAGTTTACATAGGGTGGAATGTGGAAGGCCAGCCAGGAGTGCATTGGAATAATCACTTAAATACAAACTGAACTAATCTTGAAGTCTACATATATTTGAAACTCATTTTAGACGCCCTTCTCGAATCTGTTACCAGAGAGACTATAGCAACAAACTTTGAAACATTACATTTGGGAAAAGCCTAGTACAAGATTCTGGCTTAGCGTGCATAAAGTAACATGCAAAAGCACACAGTCTATAAATGGCTGGCCTATCTGGTACCCTACTCCAGGAACCAACTTAATCAACATCCTTAGTAAGTGGAAACTAACCTTTATAGCAATAAATAATATGAAGTAAGACAAAATTCTTTCCAGGCCATACAGGTAAAAATTCCCAAAACTTACAGTGCTGCATGATATTTTTAAAATTGGGAATAATGCATCTATTCTTCAGCTATTCGTAGCCTGATAAATTTGATTTAACAGAAATAAAACAAAGCTATCTGAAGTAATTTCAGTATTTGTATGAAAAAGCAACTATATCCAGTTGCTTGCACTCAAATTTCTGTATCATATTTCCAAAAAAACAACAGCAGTCATTTGACAAGGAGCCAGAGTGTCTATAAACTGAATGACTTAATCAACCACACTCAAAAAAGCTCAGTCTTCTGACATGGAGTCTGAATCGTAATTGAACTCTGACTAAACTCACCTAGTGATTATTTAATAACAGTTAAAATTTTTGACCTTAAAGGAACACAGGAAGAAATGCTTCCTGATTAAACAGCAGAACAATGCATTGTTGGTTATATGGTATAATGTTCCTCTCCTCGGACTGTTGATGTGAGCTACATATAATCAACCTCAAAGTAATCTACTACTTATGTGCTTCAGCAGAACATGAAAAGGGGGTGACAGGATCGTTTGCTCCTCTGCACAGCTAGAAAGTCCTGTTTACTGACATTTGAAATTGCCGCTTACTGTATTCCATTAGTCTGTGGGCTGAACCTGGGATTTTCACTTGAGGTCCATCAGTGTGAGTGCTCAAACAGTTCAATTGTCTGAGGGATTATTTTCATCAGAGAACAACAGTAAAAACAATGATTGAATGGATTAGTCAAGACAAACCAAATCTCTTTCATACTTATATCTGTTAATCCTATCCACAGGAATTCCAATTCCTACACAATTTGCAGCCACTGGGCTTTCAGGCAGTGGCAAATCTTCACAGTTTGGCAACTGAAGCTGCATAAGAATGAGTGGGTTTGACCTTGCGATAATGTATTCTGTTCTGCACAGATCATTTTCCAGAATTTCGCATTTATCCCGGTACAATTCACATGGTTTGGGACTACGGGAATTATCATCGCAGAGAGGGAATACAAAGTGACAGAAAGAGGGAATGGCAAATTTTGAGCACTGATCCGAGAGATGGGTGGAAGTACCAATCATAGTAAATGCAGCAGAAATGGGAAGCACACAATTTAATTTATAAAGCAGTGCTATATAAAACCTATAATTATCAAACACATCATTACAATAAATCATTTGTCCCAGTTTTATATATACTTTTTGTTTGATTAAGAATCACATTAACTTACTTCTAGCTGCAACCTGTCTAAATTCAAAAATAATTCATGTACATAATGTTAATCTTCAGATTGGAGATAACAATTTTAATGAAATATCAAAGCATTATTCAAGAAAATGTGTGGAATTTAATTTTTAAACCCTAGGTTCTTTACTGATTAAAATAAAGCATAAAGCTTACATGTGCATATAGGGTTTTAATTTTAGATGATTCAACAAAATTACAGTTTAGCATGGGTTCCACCCAATGACATCCTTATTTAAACAAAAATAGCTGCTTTTAAACAGAACACAAGATTGGTTGAACTCCACTATTTGTTCACTTAATAGTACTGTTTTATCAATGCCAGAAAAGTTTACAATTTTAACACTGATGATCTTGAACAGTAATTGTTGATCTTGAAATAGTTTGTTCACTTTTACTTTATATAAACCGCTGATTTTGTTTAGATCCTGATACTGTATATAGAATAGTTAAAAACAAATTGTTACATATATAATTCTTATGGTTTCAATTTCAAAAAAATAATAGTTTACAACACAGGTAGCACTGTTAGCTCTTGAAACCTGAAAATTGTTGTTTGGTTTAAGTATAGGACTTCTTCACTGCCAGCCAGAATATCCAGTTTGATTTCCACCTTCAAATCCATATTTTACTAATTTGCTACCAAGCCATGAGAACTGATAATACCAGCATCAACAGAGGCACCTTCATTTGCCAAGCTGCAAAGTGACACTGAAGTCTGTCTATCCTTATTGAAGGATGAAGCATTGCATGGTGGGTGCAGACAGCATCCCATACCACTTCCAAGGAAATGTATTGTAGCAAAATACAACACAGACACCCAAGAGATTCAGCAGCTTCATGATTAAGAACTTTAGATCTTCATTCTGTAAGATCGTGCCTGTAAATAAATTCCATTGCTGTCATTCCATTATTCAATTGTCACAAGCATCTCAAATATCTGCAGGGCAGAAATTGCTTCACTTTACCACATGGTGGCCCCGATTTTCGGCTTGTGTGGGAAATGGTCGGATTTCCCCGAATGTGGGGTTTCTGACACACATAAAAAAGTGTCAGCCAGCCCCACGCAATTTTCCCTCAATTGGCCAATTAATTCCCAGCATGTGGGAAGCCTTGCTAATTGTCTAAATCGAGTCAGAAATCCCCACAGTATGATGTCATCATTCGTGGTGCTTTCAAGGTCCATGGCAAGCACTGCATCCTCTGAAGGCTTCCAAATGAACCATACAGGATGGCATAAGGAGCCTGCAGCAGCTGTGGCCAGTGCCATACCCCGAGCTGCCTTCAAATTCGACGAGGCTTCACTGCAGGCATTATTGGATGGGGTTAGGGCCCACAGGGAGGTCCTCTTCCCTAGGTCAGGGAGGAAGAGGCCTCCCACTGAGACCAATGCTGCATGGATGCAGGTGTCAGCAGATGCCAACTTGCTGGGAGTCACCAGAGGAACCTTGGCATTACATCTCTAACTCCTTCCTTTACTCCCCCACAGTACCATCCAGAGCCCCCGTCCTCACTGTGGAGGAGGAAGAGGCTGTGCAGCCAGACTCCTCAGAGGAAGCTCCAACCTCTGAGGGTGCAGCGTCAGCAGAAGTAAGCGCACCCAGCACCAACGCAGACACTCACACCTCGGGGGGACCTTTGGGACATAGAGTAGTGTTGTCACCTGGTGTTTCACAGCTGACAAGTGAGCCTCAGCAGATTCTGGAGACAGGGACAGCAGTGGAGAGTCCTCGTCGGAGGGCACAGGGCTCTGCCAGCTCAGCTCAGCTGTGCTGCATCTCGACCCTCTGCCTCTGGGTCCATCCGCAAGAGAAGAGGTGATGGATCTCCATGCACAGATGCAGGAGTCTCTGGCAGGTTTTGTCTCCAGGGTCGCTGCGAGTGTGGAGCGAATGGAGGAGTCCATAGCGACCATGAGCAGAGCCTTTGTGGAGTCATTGGTGCATGAACGCATCACCATGGAAAGGTTGGCAACATCCATGGAGGAGATAAGTCGCCAGGGTAGGGAAAACATGGTGAGTGCTCATAAGAGAATGACATCTCTTGAGGAGCGTTGGCCATCTGTTGAACAGAGAAACCAGATCTTCATGGAAGTCCTTCTGAGTAGGACTGCCAGTGCAGAAACGGGTCCCACTGGCCCCCTAAAGCACAGCAAGGTGCTCTCAAGCCACTTCCAAGCGCTGGCCCCTTCTGGCTTGTGCAGCTTCAGGTGAGTGAGCAGCAGCCTGGTGCTCCTGGTAATCATCCTGCTGTTCCTGGTTCTGCTGCTGCCACCTCTGCTGTTGGAGATCCTCTAATGCCAGGAAGGGAAGGTGCCAAAGGTCTCCCATGCTTCTAGCAGATGCCTTGGTTGAGGAGGTCCTGACTTAGGGTGGTGAGAGGGGCTTCCCAGGAGCTCACACTGAAGAAGTGTGTGAGGCTCCAGCTTTCTGCAGCTGCTCCTAAGGCTTCAAAGAGTTCCCCCAAGCCTTGATCAACAAGGTCCTGCAGCCTGCAAATGCTGCATCTTTAAATATCTTCAGCCCTCAGCAACCTGCTGCTGCAAGCAAGCAAGCCAGCTGTTTTCACGCCAGCTCTCATCGGCGGGGTTCTCCGCAGGCGGGTTTCAGGTGGGGAAAGCCCCAAAGTCGCAACGGCACGGGAAAATCCACTTCAACAAGCAGATAATTGCTTGTTAGTGCTCCGACGAGCAGTCCCGCCAGCGGCGGGCGGGACTGAAGCGGGGCGCGTGAAAACGGCAGTCCGAAAGTCGGACGGGGCGGGAAATCAGGCGGGGGGGTCCTGACCCGCCTTTTCCGCGATTTTCGGACCACGGCCGCATGAAAAGCCGCCCGACAGCTGCCCGAAAATCGGGGCCGGTGTCTCTATACTACAGGAAGTAAATATGCAACTCTACAGTCACACTTGGAACAGCGGCCCCTTACTAATACTAATTGTGAGCTTAAAAATTGTACATTGCTGTATGTTTCAAACACAGGACATTGCATGTGTCAAGTAAACAACATTTATGCAAATAGTACTTAAGTAAAGTTAATCTGATCTGTAGAATGAAGTGGCTTGATGTGCCAAATGATTCAATAAAATTTGGCTTGAAAACCTACCTTGCAAAACGTATATATCTGCTATTCATTTGAGGGTTTCTCATCATCTCAAAAATGACTGAAATAAAGTTCTGAATCTGTAAAATAGTACATCAGCAATGACAGCAGCATCAGTTGTAGTGATGTCACAGTGTTATTAATAACATGCTCATCCAAGACCTATAGGGGGAGAAATTCAGTTTGTTGCGCCACCCATTAGTGCCTAAAGAGGCCGAGAAGTGGGGCAGTAACCAACTAGCGCCTGGGCGCAGCGAACCCTGCGCCTCCTCCCATATTGAGCGGACATTTTGCGCCGGCGCTAAACCTTAGCGCCCGCTCACGGGCGCAGGCAGATCATGACGTCATTTCAGTGTACAACGCCTTTTGGGCGCCCCGGACCGGAAATTCAGTGGTGCGCCCCTCCGTTCCGCCTGGCGCTAATAAGGACAGCTTACCTGGAACGTTCCCCAGTCACTGTGGGGCTGGGGGGGGGGGCGTTCTTTAAAGGGGACTGCTGTGGTATAAAAGCGGCAGCCATTTTTGGAGCACAACTTCTTCGAGAGTTAGAGAGAGTTGCTGAGCTGCACACTGAGAGCCATTTCACCACTGAGCCAGCGCTGGCAGAAGAACTTCAGCCTTCTGACCATTACCTTGCTGTTGGTGAGCATATCAATCGGGGAGACTTTCTGTGCGCACTTATTATGGGGGCTGCCTTGGAGGGGAACGTCCTGCTGCTAAATCATCTGGAAAGGGCACAGAGATGCAGGGAGAGAGGGGCAGGCCTGGCCAGACGGAGGAGGGCCAACAGACGTCGCCACACCAGACCTTACGCTGCCAGGGTTTTCCGACAGCAGTTTTCCTACTTGAACATGTCGGAGAAGCAGTGTATCAGAAGGCTGCGCGTTAGTAAGGAGGTGGTGACTGAGCTGTGCCACCTGCTTCAGCCAGATCTGCAGCCTCAGATAAGGTGCAGGACATCTCTGTCGGTGGCTGTGAAGATGACTGTTGCCCTAAATTTCTACGCAAGCGGCTCCTTTCAGGCCGCAACTGGGGATATAGCCAACATCTCGCAGTTTGCGGTGCATTGCTGCATCCGTCAAGTGACTGATACCCTGTTTAAAAGGAGGCGGCAGTACATCTCCATCCCAATGACCCCGGACAAGCAGCGGGAGCGCGCAGAGGGCTTCGCAGCAATAGCGGACTTCCCCATGGTGCAGGGTGCCATCGACTGCACGCATGTGGCATTGCGGGCGCCTGTATTGAATCCGGAGGAGTTCCGCAACCGCAAGGGGTTCCATTCCTTGAATGTCCAGCTGGTCTGTGACTACCGACAGCTGATCCTCGCAGTGAATGCGCAGTGCCCAGGCAGCAGCCACGACGCCTTCATCCTGCGCCAGACTTCTGTTGCAGACCTTTTCAAGGCCCCGGCTCACCCAGGAGGCTGGCTTCTCGGGGACAAGGGCTATCCTCTGTGCCTGTGACTGATGACCCCGCTCCATTCGCCCAGCACCCCTGCTGAAGAACACTACAATGCGAGCCATCAGGCGACGAGGAACATTGTGGAGCACACAATCGGCATGCTGAAGCAGCGGTTCCGCTGTCTGGACCATTCCGGAGGAGCCCTGCAGTACTCGCATGAGCGAGTCTCCCACTTCGTGGTTGTATGTTGCATGCTCCATAACCTCGCTATCCTACGGACCCAGCCAATGCCACTAGACATTGAAGCACCAGCAGAGGAGGAGGAGAAGGAGGAGGAGGAGGAGGAGCAGGACCATGATGGGAGGGAGGCACAAACTGGAAGGGCCGTCCATCAGAGGCTGATCAGAAGTCGCTTCTAGGCCCCTCTCACGGAATGCATGCTGACATTCCAAGAAGACGAATGGAACCGTTCTGATACCCCAAAGCCTGTGAAGGGCAAAATGCATGTAAATAGCAGACATGGCCATTGTAAATAAAGAAAGTTTTTTATTGTACAAAATGTGCTTCCTTCCAACAAGACAAAGCAATGGCAACTGAAAGCAAAACTAACACACTGACACATAAGTACCTCGCACACCCGGGAGACTGTCCAGAACATAACCAACATTCAGACCAGCATCCTCGGCCTTGATTTCTACAAATAAGTCGTTTCAGCATCACCTTCTACTCTTTCCCCCTTGATGGTGATCTGCTTCTCTTGCGAGATTGGCCCCTTCCCTCCCTGCAGCTCCTCCGTAATGGGACCCCAGTGGCCGCAGCAAGGCTGGGGGAGGCCTGCTGACTGTCCGAAAGTGCAGATGCCCCTGAGGGACGGGCTGGACGACCTCTGGGCCTGGAGGGCCCGGCTGCTGACTGCTCCATCTGTGCATGGGTGGAAGCAGTCTGTCCTGCAGGTGGTGGCAGCTGCAGTGGAGACGTGCCAGCGGTGGCATCAGGAATGCTGTCATCCTGAGAGTGGACAGCAGCTCCCTGGTCGGCTGACACACTGGCACTCTGACGGAGCAGCACCGCAGCATGTGCAGCAATCGGATGGTCCACAGATTGCTGGCCTGCTGTTGTGCTGCAAGGGCCCCGGGTAATCCTGCCTGATCCAGCGAGGGTGGCAGCAGTCAGTGGTCGCGTGGCCTCAATCTGCGTCTGCATTAGACCAGCGAGTGACTGCGTGGCAGCACTCAGCAGTTGCGTGGCTGGTGCCAGTGCTTCGGTGAAGCCCTGGACAGTCCTTTCCAGTGCTGTCCCGAGGCCCTGGACAGTCCTTTCCAGTGCTGTCCCGAAGCCCTGGACAGTCCTTTCCAGTGCTGTCCCGAAGTCCTGCGCACTCCTTGCCTGTGCTGCGCCGAAGTCTTGGACACTCCTTGCCAGTGTCTCGATGGATTCAGGCATCCTTGCCACTGCAGCCATGAGCTCAGTGTGCCTCAGCCCAGCCTGGGCGCTCACTTCTGTGAGGGCACGCACCTCTTCTGCGCTCTGTGCAGCAGCACTCACGGCCTGACTCGCCCTCCGGGGAGATGGCCCCGAGCTTCCCTACTCCCCTTGCGTTGCTGCAGCCCGCTGGTTCCTCCTCAGAGCATCCCCCCCGCTCCCCTCCAGGGAAGTAGTCTCCCCAGTCTGCAGAGGGGCTGGCTCGCCTGAGGGTGGTAGGGATGGTCCGGCTTCCTACTGCTCATCGCCTCCGGAGTCAGTGGCAGTGGCAGCTTGAGGGCCCGGCTCCCGAGCTGGTGATGCAGCATCTGAAAGCAGGGAGGTTGAAGAGTGGCTTTAGCGAAAGGACAGGGTGGCAGCAAGGGATGCATGAGTGCTGCAATGCACTGACTTGGGTCCAAAGTGAAAAAGCATGCTGGTGGGGGGAACAAGTGGAAGGAGAGAGCTCAAAAAGGTGATGACCTTACCATCGCTGTGCACAATGGGGTCGGCAGCTCCAGAGGTGACAGGACCATTCATCCAGCTTCCAACAATCTGGTGGACTCGCTCCTTGAGGTCTGTGAGGGTCTGCAGGTGAGGCCGGCCTCCTCCGGTACGAAGCTGCTCCCTACGGTTCCTGGCCAGCTTGGCCTGCAGGAGAAAGGACGGAAAGTGATGAAACATGCTGCCCTGAGCTGACATTACATGCCCCCCATGGTAGAATAGCCTTTACATTATGTACTGAGCTGAATGTGCGTGTGTGTTTCCAGAGAGGGCCATGGGTGCTGGCTGGCAGATGGCCATTGGGACTTCGCGCACCCTCTGGCCATAAAGTCAGCTGCAGATGGAGGGATGAAGATGAATGTGAAAAAGGCACTCACCCTAATGACCCGAGTGAGGTCGTTGAACTTCTTCCTGCATTGCACAGGAGTCCTGGGCACCACGCTGCTGGAGGTGACTCTTTGGGCAACATCCCTCCAAGCTCTGTGGTATTCGCTCTGATGAGGCCTCCTGCCATTCTCAGGGTACAGCACAGCTCGCCGGCGCTCCACTGCGCCAACCAAATCATCCAATGCCCCATCGCTAAAGCGCTCCACTCTCTGCCTGACCCTCTCCATGTCTTGGAAGTTTTGAATGCCACAGGTAGGTCACCACCGATTTTGAGGCCTACAAGGCGTAGAGTGTGGCTGCTGATGTTAATTGACCTGCCCCTTTAAGAGCTGGCCGGCGCCAGCGTGTCTCGGGGAAATCGATTATTGACAGCACCTGCGCTGCGTCCGGCTGCCGAGAAATTGAGTAGCGCCGACGGGTTAGCGCCTTAAGTGTACCGTGCAGCGCCTGATTTAGCGCCGCAATCACCTTCAGGGGCGCTGCAACCCAATATCGCTCGAGGTGGCGATAAGTTGCGTACCGCCAATACTAGCGCCCCGAGTGGGGCGATACCAAATTTATCCCCCATAGATTGGTGAGGAGAGAGCAAGGTGCTGGCACAGAGGGGGGAATACAGTAGAAACATAGAGAAAGAAAGACAAATAAAGAAGGAAAATAAAGTAAAGCAAGACAATTACATTTTATTTATTAATTTTATAAAGGGAGTTGAGGAATAACAGGAGACAAAAGACAAGCTGAGCTTAAGCAAACTCTGCAGATCTCCTCATAGGCCAGAAAATCTGACGAGCAGGAACCCCTGTAATGTTATTCACTTCGAAGCTAAAATTAGAACTTTTATGACTCCTCCATTTCCAACTATTTATTGTCCATAAATTCCAATTGCATTTCTCCTGAATTTAGAAACTTAAAAATGACACACCAGCAGTACATAAAATGGTATCTCCTTCTTGTCAACATACTGCAGCAACCAGTTCATTTGAAATAGAAAGACAAAACAGGGGTTAAATTTGACTTTGGTGGTAATGCAAAACAGGCAATAGCGAATCAGCAGCCCGTTTCCACACTGCCCGATTTTCTTTTCCACTGACTTCAATAGAAAAGAAAAACACACCGCCGATTTGATATTGCCCGTTTTGCACTACCGCCAAAGTTGAATTTCACCCCCATAGTTTCCTCGAGCAGCCTACGTAAACCCATTTATTACAAATACAGGCAGCATCAATATTTCAGTCACTGTAAATGGTGGCCATGTACAGGAAACTCTCGATTTACCAGCACCTAAATAACCAGAAATCTCTGTTCACCAGCAAAATTCAGGAGTAGATTCAGGTAAGTTTTACTTCATATCAGTGGCCGTTCCTGGATTTGTGGCCCTGTAACCGGGGTTCCTGTACCTGTTGCATAGCAACAGGGATGCCTGGATCTTGTGGCCAGGGTTCCTGCACCTGTTGCACAGCAACAGGGATGCCTGGATCTTGTGGCCAGGGTTCCTGCACCTGTTGCATAGCAACAGGGACGCCTGGATCTGTGGCTCTCATACCTTTTACAAAACCTCTCTGTAATCTGGACTTATTGATAAACCGGCACCACGCCGGTCCCGTCGATGCCTGATAAAAAAGAGTTTCCTGTACAATCCAAGCTGGGGAAGAAAAAGATAGAGCTCTTGATCAAAATCCTGGCAGACAGAAAGTCAAATCCAGACACAGATAACATCACAAGGCATGTATGACAGCACGAGGCATACAAATAGGTAAACACTAAACTTGGGCAATTCTGCTTGTGTTTTTGTATGAGCTTTTAAATGCTGCTGCTCTTGTCTACAAATAAAGCATCAAAATCTTAAAGGAATTTTTATTTTAAAATTTGGCATTAATAAAGGTAAATTACCTTTGTTTTATCGATATATAATCCAAGACAACAACCCTAAATCATTAAACAGCACTTACAAAACAGAAAGAGAAAGTACAGCAGTTACCACAAGCAATGACTACAATTCAAGAACTAAACCGAAGTGCCACTGAAAAATGTTGACTCTTTGAACATGTAGAAAATCAGTTTGTACGGCACACACAATGGTATAAAAATACTTTAAAAATGTAAAAACAAACAATGGGGCAGATTTTGCGGTGGGTATGACGCCGTACTCTGAGGCTATGCCATCATACCACCTATGAAATATACCGCAAGTTTGGGATTTGTGCATGCGCTAAATCCCAAATTTACAATCTGTCAAGGTACACCCAACTGCCCAGCAATTATGTCCGAAAATGTTATGGTTAGTGAAAGCAGGCGCAGGAGCCTGTTTCACAGTGAAAGGAAACCATTTGAGTGTATCTGAAAGGATTGTTAACCATTCTGGTATCACTTCACAACAAAATACATTTAACTAGTGGCAACATTAAAACATATATAAAATATGACAATTAATATTTAAAATTAGCAATGTTTTCTGCACTCCAATTGTATGATTCTTAATATGAAATTATAAATAACAATGTTTAATACACTTTCCAAGTGATAGAAACTGTGCTGCTTGTATGTGTTTACTGAGGAAAGAGTGTGTGAGGTGACCTGACAACAGCAGGTTAAATGGTACGTTGATTAACCAGTGTATATGTTTCCAGCAACCTGCTAATAAGAGCATGAATCCAGGTTACATGATGATACAAGGGAAAAGAAAACAGTGAACTAAGTTTTCACGCACATATCCGTGCATCTATATGCAAAGTGTCTGTTAAGTGATGATGCGTGTGGTCCATTGTGTCTGAACCTTAACCAGGTACTTGTTTATACAGATAGGGAGATATCAGTCCACAGCTACTACCCAGCACTGTAATTCCTGGGGAATCTGGTCTGGTTTAAATCTCTTGCAAAGGAAGGCTTTGTGATAGAATGAAGCCTGCCTGGCAGGTCTGTGAGCACAAACTAAAAGCCAGTGGAATTGGCAGCACAAACCAGCTAATAGAAGGTTGAACAGCTAAACGATTTATTTCACTTTAGTATACGGTCAAAGAACGAGAATCTTTCCATTGACATCAAATTATCTTTTTAACCTTCAAGTGAAAAACAGATGCCAAATTATTGTTGGTATTTTGTTACATAATTTTAATAAAATGCTGATATATGAAATAAGTCCAAGTAGCAGTTTAATTAAAAGTTTTTAAAATGTAACTTCAATGGAAAAGACGGGAAGAAATTTCTGTACGCGTGGCTTAGTTTTGACAGATTTTGTAGGCATGTCTTCCCTTACACACAGGCTGTATGCTGCGCTCCTGGCCTCCGTGATGTAATACGCTGCGCACAACTCTGCAGCATCAAAGAGGAAGTCTACGTTCTGGGCCTCACACAGGGTAAGTTCGTATACTTTTCTGAGGTCAGTGACATACTCCATACTGCGCTGCCGACCGCAATATTTGGGCCAATACAACTAGATGTATTTAAATGAGAACAATGAAGGGGTTGATTTGCAACCTCATATATAATTTAAAAAGGTAGTAGCCCGGTATTTGCAGTCAGGATGACTTTTGAAACTGACCGTAACTTCAGGATTTGGTGCACGCGCATGCAGAAATCCCGAAGTTGCGGTCTGTCAATGAAAGCTCCAAAACTGGCTGTGTTGTGCCACCCCCTCCCACAATTAGTGAAACCTCACAAATCATTAAAACTGGTGAAAAACTGCTCTTCCAAAGTAAGTATGCTGTTAAATTCCCCACTAAAAGTTAGATGCAAAGGGATTAGGCGTAACTGGGGTGTAAGAGCCATGAAAGCTTAAGAAAATACTTTAAAATAGTGGTTAAATGGCATAATACAGTTAATTTACCTGACCGACTTATTGTATTAAGAAACCCCCTATTTTCTTGTTCCAGTAGTATAGTCCGAGACACCCCCTTCATTCTTGCCACAATGGTACAGTCCCTAAGCCACACATGGTGTGCAGCCATTTTACAGTTTAAACTGCACGTGGCTGAAGGAGGCAGAAGTTGTGAGGTTTGGAGCAATACAGTTTTTGACCGTGTTCGTTTATACGTGTTTGCTTTGTAATTCCATTTGTTAAGTGTTATAGTAAACAGTTTAAAAGACAAAGCTACGTTTGGGAACGTTTTATTTCGACACGCGTCTACTCGTTGTTAAAAGCCCCACAGCTCAGTGGCTGCCTGTTTGGAAACTAAGAAGCGCCACTACATTAGTCAAAAACTTGCTCCCTAAGAAGGAAAGGACGGAATCGTCGGCAAACGTATACATGAATGATCACGGAGCCAGACGACAATATAAGAAAGCGAAGGTACAGTGACTGTTACTTGCTTTGTTCATTCTATTGAGAAGCTAAATAAGAGCTGCGGGTAAAATGGCCGAGGCCTTACGGAGCCAGGAGCTTCCATCAGCCAGAAGGATTGCTGGCCAAAAGAGGGAAATAAAGCTCACCCCAAAGGCAATGGAAGAGAAGTTACATAGAAGCATAGGTGCAAGGAAGGCTAAATTAGCTCAGATAACTGGAAAAATGAAGATAATTGATCGTCTCATGGAAGATAATGCTAATATTAAGAAAGCTGAAGACATAATGTATTACGATTTCTCCAAGCTGCATGAAGAATTTAATGTACTCAATGAAGATGTGTTAGCACTTCTGTCTGAAGAAGAGGGAAATGCTGATCAGCACAACTGGTTTGATCTTAAATCAACCAGCATTAAGGACTATATCAAGGTCACAGAACAGTGGATGTTAAAGATTCGTCAAGATGCTGATACAGCAGAGAAAGATAAAGTTGACGATGAAGTCAGACCAGACGATAGCATTTCAGAGACTTCCGCCAGACCGAGCAAAAATTGAAAAGAAGGTAGCTCTGTTTCTGGACGCAGGTCAGTCGCTTCTACCACAAGCTCGTCGCGACGCATGAGAGCGGAGGTTGAACGGGCGGCGTTGATGGCGCGCGCAGCATCTTTAGCGGAGAAGCAAGCTCTTGAACGGGAAGAGGCCCAACTGCAGGTCCAAGAGGCCCAACTGCAGGCCCAACAGGCCCAACAGGCCCAACTGCAGGCCCAAGTACAGGCCCAACAGGCCCAGGTGCAGGCAAAGAAAGAACAGCTGGAGATAAAAACAGCTATAGCGGTCTCAGACGCCAGGTTGAGTGCATACAAAGATTATGAAGGCTCACGGGACGGCGGGAGCGAATACTGCCAGTCAATGTTGTCACATAGAGTTGGATCCAGGGCACCTTCAAGAGTTACAAGAGAGCCCGAAGGCAATCCCCTGGCATTACAGCATGGAAAAGTGGCCTCTCCACTAACAGGAGCACGTGATGCTACCCCAGACGTCAGACGGTCTAGACTAGACCCTGCTGATGACCACCAGAGGCCTGAAGACACAGGGAGAAGCCTATACCGAGTGATGCAACATCAGAACGAAATTACAGAGATGCTTGTAAAACAACAGAATCTGTTTCGACTCCCTCAAAGAGACATACCAGTGTTCCAAGGCGACCCACTCAAGTATAAGCCCTTCATCAGATCCTTTGAACAAGCCATTGACTCCAAAACAGAGAGCAGCAGTGATAAGTTGTACTACCTGGGACAGTACACCAGTGGTAAACCACAAGACCTGGTCAGAAGCTGTGAACACATGAGACCGGACCGGGGATACATAGAAGCCAGGAAGTTGCTGCAGGAGCACTATGGTAACGAGCTGAAGATAGCCACTGCATATATTGAAAAGGCTACCAAGTGGCCACAGATCAGATCGGAGGACGGAGAGGCATTGAACGCATATGTTCTTTTCCTCATAGGATGTCGCAACACCATGGAGGATGTTGAATTCATGGAAGAGATGGACAATCCTACGACTATGAGAATCATCATCTCTAAGCTTCCTTACAGGATGAGAGAACAATGGAGAAGAACAGCCTTTGAGATAATGGAGAGACGGAAAAGTAGAGCCAGGTTTGCAGACTTAGTGAATTTCATAGACAAACAGGCTAAAATTGCTGGGGACCCATTGTTTGGAAACATCCAGGATGTCAGCCCGACCACCGATGGAAGAGTGAAAGCCAAGCCTGTTGAATCAAAGACTCTCAGGAAAGGTGGTTCCAGGGGAAGCAGCTTTGCAACTATCGTCACCCAGGCCGAGGAAGAAAGGCCCCAGAACTCATCTCCCAAAAAGAGTAGCACAGTGACGTCTGCTGATGCCTTTCAGAAGCCACGCTTATTCTGCCAGAAGAATCATACATTGGATTTCTGCAGCGACATCAAAGCACAGCCACATAAGGACAGAATCGAATTCCTGAAGTACAACGGCCTATGTTTTGGATGCCTCTCTCAGGGGCACCTGAGTAGAAACTGTAAGCAAAGAACAACATGCAGAGAGTGCACTCGGAAACATCCCAGTCTGCTGCATATCCATAAAGAAGAACAAGTCTCTAAGAAGGGTGAAGAAAACAATATCGACGAGAAGGTTGTTTCAAGTGCTCTGGTGTCGCTAGAACCAGAGACTTGTGGACTCACTGGGGCCGGTGACAGTGACTGTATTCTTGCCATCGTACCAGTAAAGATCAAGTCTAAGAGGAGCGAGAAGCTTGTGGAGACTTACGCCTTCATGGATCCAGGTAGCTCAGCAACGTTCTGCACAGAATCACTCATGCGACAGCTGAACGTTAGAGGCAGAAGAACAGAAATCCTATTACGCACCATGGGTCATGAGAAGTCAATGTAAAGTTATATCCTGTCAGACTTAGAAGTGTGTGGACTTGAAGAGAAGGACTTCATAGACCTGCCTAATGTTTTCACACAGAGGGAGATTCCTGTTAGAATAGGGAACTTAGCCCTGCAGAAGGATGTGGATAGATGGCCTTACCTAGAAAAGGTGCGTCTCCCATACATTGAAGCAGAAATTGGCCTATTAATTGGAACCAATGCCTACAAAACTATGGAGCCATGGCAGGTGATAAACAGCAAGGATGACGGACCCTACGCCGTCAGGACAGCCCTTGGATGGGTAGTCAATGGACCGGTAAGGAGAGATGATGGCAACAAGTCGAACAAGGAGGAACGACAAAACGTCACAGTTAATCGCATCTCTATCGCAAGCATTGAAGAGCTGTTGATACCGCAGTTCAACGCAGACTTCTCAGAATGCAGCTGTGAGGAAAGGACAGAGATGTCACAAGAAGACCATCAGTTCATGGATTTGATGACAAGGTCTACACAGTTCATTGATGGCCACTATCACATTGGTTTGCCACTGAGAAGACAGACCGCGAAGATGCTGAACAATCGCTGCATAGCAGAACAACGCGCCATCAGTCTAAAGAGAAAGCTGAACAAGAACCCCGACTTTCACGAAGACTACAAAGGCTTCATGAGAAACATCATAGCGAAAGGCTATGCTGTAAAAGTGCCCGAGGAACAGTTGAACAGAGACGATGGAAGGGTCTGGTACATTCCTCATCACGGTGTGTATCACCCAAAGAAGAAAAAGATCCGGGTAGTGTTTGACTGCGCCGCCTCATTCAGAGGAACTTCACTGAATGACCAGCTGCTTCAAGGTCCTGATCTTACTAATACCCTCATTGGCGTCTTGACTAGGTTTAGACAAGAGCTCGTTGCCATGATGGCAGACATAGAATCAATGTTCTACCAAGTCAGAATCCCTGATGAAGATGCTGATCTTCTGCGTTTCCTTTGGTGGTCAGATGGTGACGTTAGTCAAGCGATGGTGGAATGTAGAATGGCCGTACACTTGTTCGGAGCCACATCATCTCCCAGCTGTGCAAGCTACGCTCTCAGAAAAGCTGCAGAAGATGGCAAAGGCAAAGCACCATCAGAGGCTGTGGAGACAATCTTCAGAAACTTTTATGTCAATGACTGTCTGAAGTCCGTGTCAACAGAAGACGATGCCATCGCACTGTCAAGAGACCTTAGAACTCTGTGTTCGAATGGAGGATTCCATCTGACTAAGTGGATAAGCAACAGCAGAGCAGTTCTAGCTTCTATCCCAGAAAAGGAAAGAGCCACTGAAGTCAAAGATCTGGACCTGAGCCACGATGTCCTTCCTATCGAGAGAGCTCTTGGTGTACAATGGTGCATTGAGTCAGACACGTTCAACTTCAGGATAATGGTGAACGAAAGACCATCCACAAGACGAGGGATTCTCTCCGTGGTCAGTTCCATCTACAACCCTCTCGGATTCCTGGCACCACTCATTCTGCCGGTGAAGCTGATGCTACGAGAGCTGTGTAGAGACAAGAGAGGATGGGATGAAGATATCCCAGAAGGTCAAGCTCAGAGATGGCACAGATGGTTGACAGATTTGCAACAACTTTCTAGCTTCAACGTCAGTAGATGCATCAAGCCCGCGAGTTTTGGAGTTACAAAGACGGCTCAACTACATCATCTCTCGGACGCCAGTGTGGACGGCTATGGCACGGCTACTTACCTCTTGCTGACAAATCAACAGGGCCAGAAACATTGTGCCTTCCTCATGGGGAAATCCAGGGTGGCTCCGCTGAAGCAGGTCACCATCCCGAGACTGGAATTGACGGCAGCGGTTGTTGCAGTTAAAGTTGACCAGGTGATGCGGAAAGAGTTACAGCTCCCATTAGAAGAATCTGTCTTCTGGACGGATAGCACGACGGTGCTGAAGTATATAGAGAATGAGAAGATACGCTTCAAGACCTTCGTAGCAAACAGAATCTCATCCATTAGAGAAGCTACACAACCATCTCAATGGAGGTATGTAAACACCTCATTAAACCCAGCAGATCAAGCCTCACGGGGATTGAAGGCTGAAAACTTCATGAGGAGTGAAACTTGGATACAAGGCCCAAGTTATCTGCTGGAAACAGAGAGATCATGGCCAGAAAGACCAGATATGCCAAGTCAGATTGCTGAAGACGACGTCGAAGTCAAGAGATCAGTCACAGTAAATCTCATAAATACGAAAGAGAACTTTGACACAGTGAACAAGCTTGTTAGCCATTTCTCAGGATGGCACCAGTTGAGGAAAGCAGTTGCATGGTTTCTAAGGTTGAAAGAGTTGCTGCTACACCTGAGCGATAAGAGAAAAGAGTACCGAGCCACTATCAGTCAGTCTGAAAGTAACCCTGATAAGCAGAGAATGCTTCTACAGCAGTATATGCATCAGTACAAGACCACATTGGGCAAGAATTCATTGACCGTGGAGGATTTGGCCAAGGCTGAGAAGGAGATAGTTCGCTTCAGTCAAAGACAAAGATACCCAGAAGAAATCGAAGCTCTACAGCGAAATACTCCAATCAAGAAAGGTAGTCATATCTACAAGCTGGACCCTACACTGCAAGATGGAGTACTGAGGGTGGGAGGGAGACTAAACAAATCTGCTATGCCAGAGGAGGCCAAGCATCCTGCTATCCTTTCTAAGGACCTCCGGGTTGCTACTCTCATTCTTCAGCATATACACCAGAGTATTGTACACAGTGGGAGGAATCACGTGCTTGCGAAGCTAAGACAAAGATACTGGATTCCAGGAGCTAATTCCGTAATAAGAAAAATACTCTCTGAATGCATTGTTTGCAGACGGTTACACGCTGGAGCTGGGGAGCAGCAAATGGCAGACCTGCCTGAAGACCGTTTGTTACCAGACAAGCCCCCATTTACAAACGTAGGGGTGGACTATTTTGGGCCTTTCGAGGTAAAGCGAGGACGGAGCCTTGTCAAGAGATATGGTGTGCTTTTCACTTGTTTGACCATCAGAGCAGTTCATATTGAGGTGGCACACACGCTTGACACTGATTCCTGTATTAACACCTTGCGGCGCTTTGTCTGTAGAAGAGGACAGGTGTCCATTATGCGTTCTGATAATGGCACTAATTTTGTCAGAGCGGAGAGAGAACTACGGGAAGCTATTGAAGGTTGGAATCAGCTTAAAATACAGGAAGCCATGATGCAAACAGGAATTAAGTGGATCTTCAATCCTCCGGCTGCATCCCACCACGGAGGTGTCTGGGAAAGACAGATACGCACCGTAAGAAAACTACTCAGTTCTGTACTGAAGCAGCAAGCGCTTGACGACGAGGGACTCCAAACCGTTCTGTGCGAGGTCGAAGCCATCATTAATGACCGACCGATAACTAAGACATCAGATGATCCCAATGGCCTCGAAGCCCTGACTCCGAACCACCTGTTGTTGTTGAAAACACAGCCAGCCATGCCCCCGGGAGTCTTCAAAAAGGAAGATCTGTATGCCCGTCGGAAGTGGAGGCAAGTTCAGTATATGTCAGACCTTTTCTGGACCAGATGGACAAGAGAATACTTACCTCTGCTACAGGAGCGTCAAAAATGGTCCAAAATAAAGAGGAACTTCATTGTCGGAGACATTGTCTTAATCGTGGACGATTCAGCCCCTAGAAATTCTTGGTTGATGGGAAAAATAATTAAGACCATGCCAGACTCCAGAGGCGTCGTTCGTCGCGTTCGTTTGCAAACCAAGACCAGTACCCTGGAAAGACCGATCACAAAGCTCTGCCTGCTACAAGAAGCAGCGTGAAAGGTTCCTGAACGAAAAAAGTGGACACTTATATTGTAAATATGTTGAACTCATTAGTTTATGACTCTTAATGTTTGAGTAATTGATATGCTTCATGTGCCTAGTCAATTAGGGGCCGGAATGTAAGAGCCATGAAAGCTTAAGAAAATACTTTAAAATAGTGGTTAAATGGCATAATACAGTTAATTTACCTGACCGACTTATTGTATTAAGAAACCCCCTATTTTCTTGCTCCAGTAGTATAGTCCGAGACACCCCCTTCATTCTTGCCACAATGGTACAGTCCCTAAGCCACACATGGTGTGCAGCCATTTTACAGTTTAAACTGCACGTGGCTGAAGGAGGCAGAAGTTGTGAGGTTTGGAGCAATACAGTTTTTGACCGTGTTCGTTTATACGTGTTTGCTTTGTAATTCCGTTTGTTAAGTGTTATAGTAAACAGTTTAAAAGACAAAGCTACGTTTGGGAATGTTTTATTTCGACACGCGTCTACTCGTTGTTAAAAGCCCCACAGCTCAGTGGCTGCCTGTTTGGAAACTAAGAAGCGCCACTACATGGGGTTTTAACAGTGTATTGATGGCTAAACAAATGTTAAGGGCCTGGAAAACTAATTTTAATTTTGTGCAGTGTGAAATTTTCAAAAACTTATTTTAAAAAATTTACATTTATTTTTACGTTTGTCTATCTTTATTTTGCCAATTTTTCTTTTGCGCTCTCTAACTATTTAAAAAAGTTAAAATTTTAAGAGCTTACTCACTTCCTTGTTCACTGTCTGAGAATTCCGCCTTTTAATTGGCTGCTTAGACATCCTGTTGACATCACAGCAGTTCAAACAAGGCGATCCACATTAAGTTCCTTTGACTTGAATTGTAGGTCGGAAAATCCGAAGTTTTCGACACAGGGATTGCAAAATCCTTGTGCAGAGCGTACTTCGGAGCCAGCAGTGAACACCTTCGTTTCGCTGCTGACTGCAAATTCCGGGCCAGTGTTTTCTCTTCAGTGGGCAGACGCACAAGTGGTTATTGCTCTACTGCAGGGGTATATAATGCCTACCAGTAATTTGGTTTTTAATTTCCCTGCATCTGGAGGGAATCCACATAAATGCTCTGGTTTCCATTGAATCCAGCACATGCAATTCCCCTGTATGGCTCACAGAATCCACTTTCATTGTCTTCATCACTGCAAAAACATAAATACATTTTGTTACAGTTACTGTTTAATGTGCTTGGGATATCAAAGACAGGAAGGGGGCTAAACAGGATAGCCCCCGAAAACTGGTGCGGGGATCGCGTTGCATGATTAACCTGCGTCCGTTGATTGAAATGCAAGCAGCATGCCAACTTCGTGCTGCCTGCTTATTAACATGATTTCAGCATCCAGCCATGCTGGGCGCATCAGCAGGGGGCCAATATTGTTATTTGCTAGCACCACTTAAAGCTAGCCTGCACTGCTTAAAGCTAGCCTGCACCTCTTAAAGGGGATGTGCATTGTGGTTGGAGCAGGTGCTGGGAGTTGTGCAGGAAGTGAATCTGACCTGGGAAACAGTGAGGAATGGCACAACATAGAGCAGAGAACAGGCTCCAAGGTTTTCAGACGCTGCACTAGAGGCCTTGGTGGAGGAGGTAGAAAGTAGGAGAGGTGTCCTGTATCTGCAGGAGGCCAAGATGCCCTCCAGACACATGCCCAGAAAGCAGTGGGAGCAGATAGCCTTGGAGGTCAATGTCAGGAGTCAAGCCCCGAGGAACTAAACGTAGTGCCACAAGAAGTTCAATGACCTCACACGAGTGGTCAAGGTCAATGAATACATCTTCAAAGGCCATATCCTACTAACTCCACCACTAGCCTCAGCAACACCCCCACCACTCACCTACCAACAATCTCTATCAATCAGGACTCATACCTAACATTCATAGCTTCACCTCACCCTGACACACTTAGCACTGCTGCAAGTCTAACACCCACGCCTCACAGCTTGCACACACTGCCAGCTATTCATTCATAACAGGAGTTCCTCAGGGCAGTGTCCTAGGCCCAACCATCATCAGCTGCTTCATCAATTACCTTCCCTCCAACCTAAGGTCAGAAATGGGGATGTTCACTGATGACTGCACAGTGTTCAGCGCCATTCACAACTCCTCAGATAATGAAGCAGTCCATGCCCGCATGCAACAAGACCTGGACAACGTTCAGGCTTGGGCTGATAAGTGGCAGGTAACATTCGCGCGACAGAAGTGCCAAGCAATGACTATCTCCAACAAGCGAAAGTCTAACCACCTCCCCTTGACATTCAATGGCATCACCATTGCTGAATCCCCCACCATTAACATCCTGTGGGTCACCATTGACCAGAAACTTAACTGGCCCAGCCACATAAATACTGTGGCAACAAGAGCAGGTCAGAGGCTAAGTATTCTGCAGCGAGTGTCTCACCTCCTGACTCCCCAAAGCCTTTCCACCATCCACAAGACACAAGTAAGGAGTGTGATGGAATACTCTCCACTTGCCTGAATGAGTGCATCTGCAACAACACTCAAGAAGCTCAACACTATCCAGAACAAAGCAGCCTGTTTGATTGGCACCCCATCCACCACCTTAAACATTCACTCCATCCACCACCGGCATACCGTGGCTGCAATGTGTACCATCTACAAGATGCACTGCAGCAACTCTCCAAGGCTTCTTCAGCAGCACCTCCCAAACCCACGACCTCTTCCACCTAGAACGACAAGGGCAGAAGGCACATAGGAATGCCACCACCTCCAAGTTCCCCTCCAAGTCACACACCATCCTGACTTGGAAGTATATCACCGATCCTTCATCGTCACTGGGTCAAAATCCTGGAACTCCCTACCTAACAGCACTGTGGCAGTACCTTCACCACACGGACTGTAGCTGTTCAAGAAGGCAGCTCACCACCACCTTCTCAAGGGCAATTAGGGATGGGCAATAAATGCTGGCCTTTCCAGCGATGTCCAGATCCCATAAGCGAATAAAAAAAAACAGTCACAACACCCAAACAGATTGAACCACAATCACTGACACACTTCCCTCTCTCTTGCAGGACAAAGTGGCGAAAAACTGGAGGCAACAGGAGCTAACTGGAGGGGGCAGGCACGCCTGCATGTCCGAACCCCCAAGGAGGAGACAGTGCTGGCCATTATTGGAATTGCCATTGCTGAGGCCATGGCCAGCGGCGGGGATGAAACTATCAAAGCTGATGGTATCCTCATACCTAACCCTCCTTTTCACAACCCACTTACCTCTCATCCCACAATCTCTTCTGATTTACAAGCTGCATATCGTGTAAGCATTCACCTTACTTCCCACGCCACCCCTTTCCCTCACCACAACCTTACCTTTGTGCCTTCCTCCTTTTTTAGATACCCAAGAACTGCAACCTGGCCAGACAATGATGGAAGAGCAAGAAGACAGTGATGATGAAGACATACCATCACTCGATTTGACATTCGCAGCCACCAGCTCAGATACTGACACTGCGCGTAATTTAGAGGAAAGTATACAGGCAACATCTACACTTGGTGAGACACCAAGCATGAGTGACCTGCAGCCGGAGCAGAGGGCAAGCATAGTGCAGGTGCCAGCTCACCAGAGGGTGAGGTAACACACGAGTTCTGCTGCAGAGGATTCAGATGAGGACTTCGATGGGCTGGCTGATGGGTATGCACAATGAAATGCTTGGTGCATTGGAAAGCCTGCATGCAATGTCAAGGGATATGGAGCAGTCTGGCATCATCTTAAAAGCTGAATACAGGGAGTTAGGAGGTAAATTAAAAAATAGGACCTCAAAGGTAGTAATCTCAGGATTGCTACCAGTGCCACGTGCTAGTCAGAGTAGAAATAGAAGGATATTTCAGATGAATACGGGCTAGAGGAATGGTGCAAGAGGGAGGGATTCAAATTCTTGGGACATTGGAACCGGTTCTGGGGGAGGTGGGTCCAATACAAACTGAACGGTTTGCACCTTGGCAGGGCCAGGACCGATGTCCTAGGGGGAGTGTTTGCTAGTGCTGTTGGAGAGGGTTTAAACTAAAATGGCAGGGGGTTGGGAACCTGTGCAGGGAGACAGAGGAAAGGGAAGCAAGGATAGAAACAAAAGACAAGAAGGAGAAAAGCAAAAGTGGAAGGCAGAGAAATCAAGTGTGTAAATCAAACAGGGCCACAGTAAATAATAATTCTAAAAGGACTAAGAGTGTTAAAAAAACAAGCCTGAAGGCTTTGTGTCTTAATGCGAGGAGCATTTGTAATAAGGCGGATGAATTAGCTGCGCAAATAGATGTAAACGGATATGATATAATTGGGATTATGGAGACATGGCTCCAGGGTGACCAAGGCTGGGAATTCAACATCCAGGGGTATTCAATATTCAGGAAGGACAGGCAAAAAGGAAAAGGAGGTGGGGTAGCATTGCTGGTTAAAGAGGAGATTAACACAATAGTAAGGAAGGATATTAGCTCTGATGATATGGAATCTGTATGGGTAGAGCTGAGAAATACCAGGGGGCAGTAAACATTAGTGGAAGTTGCATACAGACCCCCAAACAGTAATGATGAGGTTGGGGATTGCATTAAACAGGAAACTGGAGACGCGTGCAATAAGGGCACAGCACTTATCATGGGTGACTTTAATCTACATATAGATTGGGCTAACCAAATTAGTAACAATACTATGGAAGAGGAATTTCTAGAATGTGTATGGGATGGTTTCCTGGACCAATATGTCGAGGAACCAACTCGAGATCAGGCCATTTTAGACTGCGTATTATGTAATGAGAAAGGATTGATTAGCAATCTTGTGTGCGAGGCCCCTTGGGGAGGAGCGATCATAATATGAAAGAATTCTTCATTAAGATGGAGATTGAAGTAGTTGACTCAGAGACTAGGGTCCTGAATCTAAATAAAGGAAACTACGATGGTATGAGGCACGAGTTGGCTAGGGTGGATTGGGGAATGTTACTTAAAGGGTTGATGGTGGATTGGCAATGGCAAACATTTAAAGATCGTATGGATGAACTACAGAATTTGTTCATCCCTGTCTGGCATAAAAATAAAACAAAAAAGGTGGCGCAACCGTGGCTAACAAGGGAAATTAGGGATAGCATAAGATCCAAGGAGAGGACATATAAATTGGCCAGAATAAGCAGCAAACCTGAGGATTGGGAGCAGTTTAGGATTCAGCAAAGGAGGACAAAAGGAGTAATTAAGAGGGGGAAAATAGAGTATGAGAGTAAGCTTTCAGGGAACATAAAAACTGACTGTAAAAGCTTCTATAGATATGTGAAGAGAAAAAGATTGGTGAAGTCAAGCATACGTCCTTTGCAGTCAGAATCAGGGGAATTTATAATGGGGAACAAAGAAATGGCTGACCAATTAAATACATACTTTGGTTCTGTCTTCACAAAGGAGGACACAAATAACATCCCAGAGATGTCAGGGAACAGTGGGCTAGATTTTCAGTATAGACAGTTTTGGGGCGCTAACCTTAGCGCCCGCCCGAAGTTAGCGCCCGCCCCAAAGTAGCGCCCCGTTGCCGGAAATTCAGTGGCTTCGCCCTAAGAGGTTGGTGGAGCGCTAAAAGAGGCGTTCCACTACTATCTTTAGGCGCTAAGCCGGCGGTGCAGAGCGCAGCGCCCGAGCTCGGGCGCAGCGCACGGCAGACACTCTGGTGCCAGTGAGCTCTTAAAGGGGAAGGGTGCATGTGTTTTTTTCAGAGGAGGTGGTGGTGGTGGTGGTGGTGGTGGTGGTGGTGGTGGTGGTGGTGGTGGATCCTTCCACACAACACATGCAGACTGCCGTTTATAGTGCAGGAGGAGTGCCCTTTAATTTGCGCTCCCAGGGTGTGTTGCGTTCCATTTTACAAACGCTCTGGACGCCAGCCGCAGAATGGGGCGGTCCGACTGAAGTTTGGATTCGGGGCGGCCAAAGGGCGTTGCACGAGGATGTGACGTCATTTTCTGCGCGCGCATCCGGGTGGCCGCTAAACTTTGCGCCGGCGCTAACGGGCAACTTAATTTGGGGCGGGGCGCAAACTGCGCTGCGCCCGGGCGCTACACGAATAGCGCCCGAAAATCACTTCTCTTAAGGCGCTAACTGCTGGCGCAAGCAACTGAAAATCTAGCCCATAGGGTCTAATGAGAGGGAGGAACTGAATGAAATCAGTATTTGTACGGAAATGGTGTTAGGGAAATTGACGGGATTGAAGGCCGATAAATCCCCAGGGCCTGATAATCTACATCCTAGGATACTTAAGGAAATGGCCCTAGAAATAGTAGATGCATTGATGGTCATTTTCCAAAATTCTATAGATTCTGGAACAGTTCCCATGGATTGGAGGGTAGCTAATGTAACCCCACTATTTAAAAAAGGTGGTAGAGAGAAAACGGGGAATTATAGACTGGTAAGCCTGACATTGGTAGTGGGGAAAATGCTAGCGTCCAATATAAAAGATGTAATAGCAGAGCACTTGGAAAACAGTGACAGGATCGGACAAAGTCAACATGGATTTACAAAAGGTAAATCGTGCTTGACTAATCTACTGGAATTTTTTGAGGATGTAACTGGTAGAATAGATAAGGGAGAACCAGTGGATGTGGTGTATTTGGACTTTCAGAAGGCTTTTGATAAGGTCCCGCGTAAGAGATTAGTGTGTAAAGTTAAAGCACATGGGCTTGGGGGTAAGGTACTGACTTGGATAGAGAACTGGTTGGCAGACAGGAAGCAAAGAGTTGGAATAAACGGCCCTTTTTCCGAGTGGCAGGCAGTGACTAGTGGGGTACCGCAGGGATCGGTGCTAGGACCCCAGCTATTCACAATATATATTAATGATCTAGAAGAGAGAACTAGATGTAATATCTCCAAGTTTGCAGATGACAGAAAGCTGGGTGCGCGTGTGTGCTATGAGGAGGATGCCGAGAAACTCCAGTATGATTTGGACAGGTTGGGTGATTGGGCAGATGCATGGCAGATACAGTATAATGTGGATAACTGCGAGGTTATCCACTTTGGTGGCAGAAACAGGAAGGCAGATTATTATCTGAACAGCAATAGATTGGGAGAAGGGGAAGTGCAATGAGACCTGGGTGTCCTTGTGCACCAGTCGCTGAAGGTAAACATGCAGGTGCAGCAGGCGGTTAAGAAGGCAAATGGTTTGTTGGCCTTCATAGTGAGAGGATTCGAGTACAGGAGCAAGGATGTCTTGCTGCAGTTGTACAGGGCCTTGGTGAGACCACACCTTGAGTATTGTGTGCAGTTTTGGTCACCTTATCTGAGGAAGGATGTTCTTGCCATGGAGGCAGTGCAGCGAAGATTCACCAGACTGATACCTGGGATGGCAGGAATGACGTATGAGGAGAGATTGGGTCGATTGGGCTTATATTCGCTGGTGTTTAGAAGAATGAGAGGGGAACTCATTGAAACTTATAAAATTCTAACAGGACTAGACAGACTAGATGCAGGAAGGATGTTCCCGATGGTGGGGGAGTCCAGAACCAGGGGTCACAGTCTAAAGATAAGGGGTAAGCCATTTAAGACAGAGATGAGGAGGAATTTCTTCACCCAGAGAGTGGTGAACCTGTGGAATTCTCTACCACAAAAGACAGTTGAGGCCAATTCATTAAATATATTCAAGAAGGAGTTAAATATATTTCTTAAGGCTAAAGGGATCAAGTGATATGGGGAGAAAGCAGGGACAGGGTACTGAATTTGGATGATCAGCCATGATGTCATTAAATGGCGGAGCAGGCTTGAGGGGCCGAATGGCCTACTCCTGCTCCTATCTTCTATGTTTCTATCTTGGTACAGGGCTTTGGGCAGAGCTTGGAGCCCATCCTTTCCAGCATGGAAGTGGTGGCCAAATCTATTAGCACACTTGTGGACCCAATGATGATGCAGCGTCTGATGGCTGATGTCTCAGCTTCTGTTGCAGCACAAGCAGCAGCCATCTGAGTGCTGCAGTGGAAGTTCAGAATGCTGTAATGCAAGGTCAGCTTGCTGCCATGCAAGCTCAGACTGCTGCTGTATTGATTTCTTATGTGGGTTCAATGACGACACATTCATGAAAGAGAATGGCCTAGAAATTGGGTTTTGGCTTAGCCAGGGCTTTAGCGCCAGAAGTTAGTGCCGGCGCTAAGTCCCCCTGCGCGCGCCAAAAATTCAGCAGGGCCGCGCCCAAACGGCTGCCGGCGCTACTGAAGGGTCTTTGCGGCGGTAAATCGGCGCTAACTGCCGTTTCGCGCCGCAATTCCGGCGCTGCGGCACCCGATGCGGTGCGGCAGGCTCGGGAAGTGCAGGCCCCCTCCTTCCGTTAAGGAGGAGCTGCCTGCACCCGGCCGCGGCCCGCGCAAATCTGTCTAAAAATGAGCCCGGCACCTCGGACAAGTGCCGGGCTTGCATCTGTTCCGGGGGGTGGGGGGGAGAAGTCCGGGGAGGGAGCTGCGGGCAGGCGGCTGGCGGGAAAGCGGCCGGCCGCCGCGGGGCCTTTAATGCGCCGGCGCAAACTCATGCAAGACTCTGTTGCCAAAGTCTTAGTTGCGGCTGCCACGGGCGAGGCGGCCGCAACTGAATTTCGGCGCTAGGGCCCGTCGGCATGGCAACCGGGACGCTGCGCACACCGATGACGTCATCGGTGCCGGCGCAGCGCTACCGGTGCAACGCCGATTTAGGGCCCCAGGGAATTTTTAAACTGGCCATAACTCTGGCGCTACTCCCTCTAGCGCCTCAAAAGCGGCGCTAAGGCAACTGAATTTCTAGGCCAATGAGTTTTAATCTAAAGTCTGTTCAACTCTTTTTAACAGCTTTACAGGAGACATCATGCTAGTGATCCATCTAGAACGAAACTGAAACTAAACCAAACTGCTTGTCTCTGTCACATGACCTCTGCTGGTCAGGCATAAGTAATCAATACATGCAAACATGCTGGTAAGGCATCATAATCAAACAGGCAAATAACATCACTATTTGCTGATATCATTACAGCTGCCATCATGGCTGTGGATTACCATATTCCAGGGGCTTGCAGGGTGTTACAGCAATCCAGCAATCTGTCCTCCAACAGGTTACTAGGATTGCTGAGGCGCTGCCCCAGGGGAGTGGCAGTGGCTCCGTAGAGCACCAACCTGCTGTCCTCTCTCCGAATGACAGCATTCGTCCTCCCACCACTGCAACTTGCTGTTGCCTGTCAGCCAGCCAGCCCAGACTGCTGCCACCCATGTTGCAGTCTGCAGCCGGGCCTTCTAGGCCCAGAACTGCTCAAGGTCATCCTCCAAGGCCATCTGCAGTCTCCTCCACTGAAAGTCAGCAGCCTTCCACCTGCCATGCTGCAGCCACTGGGGTAGCACTGCATAGGAGCACTAGGACAGGCAAAGGCACACAAAGGCAGGCACTAAGGGAATGCACAAGAATGATTAGTTTACACTTGTATGCAATATGGCATGATTTGATTTATAAATTTGTCTTGGAATGCTTTTTTTTTTGCATTGTAGCCAAGCCGATGCTGTGATTATCGATGACAGAGGAAAGGCAAGGTATGGGATTGTTGGAAAATGAGGAATTGGGGTTGCGGTTACTGGTATTTCACTCCGATGAGTTCTTCACAGCAGCCTGGGCAGGAAGGGGCTGTATAAGTTGCCTCATCCCTTCCTCTTCCTCCTCCGCTGCTCGCCATATAGCTGGTGGCAAGGGCTGTCCCCTCATGATGGTAAGGTTGTGCAGCATGCAGCAGACCACCACGAATCTTGACACCCGCTCTGCCGAGTACTGCAGGGCTCTTCCAGAGTGGTCCAGGCAGCGGAAGCACGGCAATGGTCTGCTCTATCATATTTCGTGTGGCAGCATGGCTTTCAGCGTATGAATGAAATATTGGTGAGGGTATTTACGCGAAAGCAGAGCCATGAGCCACGTCGTCAGCAGATAGCCCTTGTCACCCAGTATCCATCCTTTGGTTTGCCATGGTGGGTTAAATGCAGATGGCACAGTGGACTGCTGCAGAATGCATGTATCATGACTGCTGCCAGGATACCGGGCATTGAGCTGCATGATGCGCTGTCTATGATCACACACCAGCTGAACGTTGAGGGAATGGAATCCCTTTCAGTTCTGGTATAGGGCAGAGTTGACATGTGATGCCCACGAAGGTATATGTGTGCAGTCAATGGCACACTGCACCATGGGGAAGCCTGCAATCCTAGAGAAGCCGGGTGGTCGCTCCGCCTGCTTGTCTCTGGCAAGAGAGAATGAAATGTCGTCAGCTCTCTTTGAGTAGAGAGCCTTAGTGACTTTCTTTATGCAACAGTGGATGGCATATCTCTAGCTATAGCTGGGAAGGAGCCAGACTCATAAAAGTTCATTACCACAGTCACATTTACAGCCACTGGTAATGTGGTCCGTGGCCTGCTCTGAGGTTGCAATGGTGGCTGCAGCAGGTGACAGATTTCAGTGAGGAAGTCCTTACTAAAGCTCAGACATCTCACACATTGCTTGTCGCTGAGGTTCAAGTAGGACAATTGCTCCCTGAACACCCTGGGTGGATACAGCCTCCTGCTGAGAGCCCTACTCCCACTCCTCTTCCTCCCTCTTCTAGCAGCTTTTCCTGCTCTGCGTGTCCTCTGTTCATTCTCCAAGTCATGCTGTATTCCAAGGGGAATGCCTACTAGTGTACCCATGTCTGACAGCAAGTAGTTTGTGCAGAAGCCTTGAAGTCAGCAAAAAGTCCTTCAGCACCTGCCACACTACAGCCTGCAGGCTTTTGTAACATGAAACAACTATAGAAAGCACCTGTAGAATTGTAGCAACAGCCAGAAGAAATCAACCAGCAACTAACCTGTAACTAGTTGATGATTCCTCTAAATAGCGCTGGTGGGGGGTGTCCTTCCTGCTGCTGAACGCATTTTCAGCTCTGCGAGGTTAAGAGAGGGAGTTAGCTGGAGCATTGAGCTCCAAAATGGCACCACTGGTGTCAAATCAGCGTGTCATGATCTGCCTGCTCGGCATACTATACTTCCAGCAGACGCTCACTGCTTTCGCATTAATACTCTCACCAATATTTCGGCTGGCGCGATTCGTCCAACAAGTGGGCATGCACCGCACGGCCATTTTGGAACTCTAAGGGCACTTGTACCACCTAAAAAAACGCGCTAACGATTCCAATTTTGCACCCACAGTGTTTCTTGCTCTTGCAAGTTGTTTTAGTCCTGTGGGTACTGTGTAACTACTGAGCTTTCAGGGCTGCAATCGACTATCCACTTTAATTACAGTAAGTCGATAACACTAAATGCATTCCTCTTACTAAATTAATTGCTTTATTTGCAGCTTCCTCTATGCTGATGGTAGTGGGCATTCACAGTTCAATGGTTTCAAAAAATGATTGTTGGGAACTGTTTATTCACTCATTGCATAACACATATTGTTGCCTACAGAACAGTCAATGCATTTCAAAATAATTACTTGCCTGTGAAGCACTTTGAGACATTATCAAGCACTAAATATAAGCATATCTATCTTTTATATATTTGATGATGATCTGAAGTGTATTGAAAAGTCCAATTTCACAGCACACTCATGCATTGAAAAAAACACTTTTATACTGGTGCTGTTTTAACTTGGATTCTGAGAGATGAGCATCGGAGATTCAGCTCTCAGCCTTTACACGACAAAACCAGCTTCTTTATCCCAGTTGTAGACTCAGGAAAACTAATGTGTTTTGGAATAAGGAGGTTGAACTAAAGCTTTTATACGATGCAAGACCAGTGCTAGTGTTGCCGGTTCTGAACACAAGGGTTTCATGCAGCCAATAGCCTGAAGCTAAACCAATTTTTTACCGAGACTTCCTGGCAGCCGGCTTTAGTGAATATGGCAAGTTACCTTGAAGTTGCACCGGCTGCGTGAGACCCTTGTGTCAGGAACTAGCGGTGCAGGCACAGGTCTTACATAGTTTAAAAACAGCTTTAGTAACATTATTGCTGAGAGCCAGCTCACGTGCACACATCTTACACAATCCCATCCAGAATCCAAGTTAAAACAACACCAGCATAAAAGTGACCATACTGTGCCACATGGTGGAGGATATGGCTTCTCCCCATGAAGATTTCTGAATCTCAGCCATTTATCTGTGGGCAGTGTCAATCTGTTTTGCCAGATGGAAGGAGATATTGGAAGTGTCAAGCTAGTTGCAGACTCGTACATTCATAAGAACATAAGTAGTAAGAGCAGGAGTAGGCCATACGACCCCTCGAGCCTGTTCTGCCATTCAATAAGATCATGGCTGATCATTGACCTCAACTCCACTTTCCTGCCCGATCTCCATATCCCCTGATTCCCCTAGAGTCCAAATATCTATCTCAGCCTTGAATATACTCAAAGACTCAGCATTCACAGCCCTCTGGGGCAGAGAATTCCAAAGATTCACAACCCTCTGAGTGAAGAAATTCCTCCTCATCTCAGTCTTAAATGGCCTACCCCTTATCCTGAGACGATGCCCCCTAGTTCTAGACACTCCAGCCAGGGGAAACAACCTCTCAGCATCTACCCTGTCAATTCCCTTCAGAATCTTGTATGTCTCAATGAGATCACCTCTCATTCTTCTAAACTCCAGAGTGTATAGGCCCATTCTACACAATCTCTCATCATAGGACAGTCCTCTCATCCCAGGAATCAATCTAGTGAACCTTCATTGCACCGCCTCCAAGGCAAGTATATCCTTCCTTAGATAAGGAAACCAAAACTGTGCACACTACTCCAGGTGTGGTCTCACCAAGGCCCTGTACAATTGTAGCAAGACTTCCTTACTCTTATATTCCAACCCCCTTGCAATAAAGGCCAATGTGCCATTTGCCTTCCTTATTGCTTGCTGTACCTTCATGCTAGCTTTCTGTGTTGCTTGCACAAGGACACCATTGATGTAAACAGACGACTGAGCGCTTGGTTTGAGTATAAAACAAGGCTTTAATCAACTGTTTCAAAACCATGAGATTTCTAGTTACATCACTAGTTCCTGGTTACAGAAACATCCTGAGCAAGCTGGCCCCACGCTCAAGTATTTATACTCCTTGGACGGCGCCACCAGCTGGCCGCCTAGTGTTACTTCATGAGTCATGACAAGATTCATGATATTCTTCCCACCTGAAAGTTTTCGAAGTCCGACGACTTCCTTCTAGTGGATTAGGCGGACCATGAATAGGCGCAGTCTTTTAGATCATCATTTGTGGCTGGAAGGCACATCTCCTCGGATCGTGTCTTGGTCCCTGGGTCACTTGGTCCGTACTGGTAGATCGATGGGGACCATGTCGCCTTGATCGACCTGCGGAAGACTGGGGAGATCGTGACTCCGGGTGCGGGTCCCCACAGGCGCAGAGCTGGCGTCATCTTGTTGGTAATCGGGGATTGACTGGCGTCCTGGCTTTGGGTGGCCATCCCATGGGAAGCGTCGACTCCTCGAGTTGATCCGGTGGAGTAGCCGGCAGATCCCTTGATGTCCGAGGTATGGCGTCATCCTCAAAGGAGCGCAGAGCGTCGGCATCATTACCATGGGTTCCTCTACCAGTGGGTCCGTGGGACGGGTTGGACAGGGAGCCAGATCTCGGAGTGAAACGGTGGACTCCCGGCCATCAGGGTATCGCACATGCGCGTATGTGGGATTAATACATAAGAACATAAGAACATAAGAAATAGGAGCAGGAGTAGGCCAATCGGCCCCTCGAGCCTGCTCCACCATTCAATAAGATCATGGCTGATCTGATCCTAACCTCAAATCTTCTATCACTGTGCATCCACCCGAACCCATGTGATCTCCCGGGAGAGGCGAAAAACCAGATAAAGACCCAATGGCCAATTTGGGAGAAAAAAATCTGGGAAATTCCTCTCCGACCCATCTAGGCGATTGAAATTCTTCCAGGAGATCACTCTGTCCCTATATTTTCTACAGTACTTACCTTCTGTAAAGGCGATCTCCACCCCAGCCAGGAACAGGAATAAAACCATCTCCTGAAATCTAACACAGAATTAGAACACAGTAGGAGCAGAACCAGGCTACACGGCCCCTGGGCCCACTCCACTACCCACAGGGCCATGACCATTCCGAACCTAGACTCATGTCCAATTTCCTGCCCGCTCCCCGTAACCCTTAATTCCCTTTACTTCTAGGAAACTATCTATTTCTGTTTTAAATTTATTTAATGATGTAGCTTCCACAGCTTTCTGGGGCAGCAAATTCCACAAACCTACCACCCTCTGAGTGAAGAAGTTTCTCCTCATCTCAGTTTTGAAAGAGCAGCCCCTTATTTTAAGATTATGCCCCCTAGTTCTAGTTTCACCCATCATTGGGAACATCCTCACCGCATCTACCCGATCAAGCCCCTTCACAATCTTATATGTTTCAATAAGATCGCCTCTCATTCTTCTGAACTCCAATGAGTAGAGTCCCAATCTACTCAACCTCTCCTCATATGACCACCCCCTCATCCCCGGGATTAACCGAGTGAACCTTCTTTGTACTGACTCGAGAGCAAGTATGTCTTTTCTTAAGTATGGACACCAAAACTGTATGCAGTATTCCAGGTGCGGTCTCACCAATACCTTGTACAACTGCAGCAATACCTCCCTGTTTTTATATTCCATCCCCCTAGCAATAAAAGCCAACATTCCATTGGCCTTCTTGATCACTTGCTGCACCTGCATACTAACTTTTTGAGTTTCGTGCACCAGGACCCCCAGATCCCTTTGTACTACAGTACTTTCCAGTTTCTTGCCATTAAGATAATAACTTGCTCTATGATTTTTCCTGCCAAAGTGCATAACCTCACACTTTCCAGTATTGTATTCCATCTGCCAAATCTCTGCCCACTTACTTAGCCTGTCTATGTCCCTTTGCAGGTTTTTTATGTCCTCCTCACTCACTACTTTCCGTCCCATCTTTGTATCATCTGCAAACTTTGATATGTTACACTCGGTCCCCTCCTCCAAATCGTTAATATAGATTGTAAAGAGTTGGGGACCCAGCACTGACCCCTGCGGAACACCACTAGTTACTGGTTGCCAATCTGAGAACGAACCATTTATCCCAACTCTCTGCTTTCTGTTAGAGAGCCAATCCTCCACCCACGCCAGAATATTACCCCCAATCCCGTGATGTTTTATCTTGAGCAATAATCTTTTGTGTGGCACCTTGTCAAATGCCTTTTGGAAGTCTAAATACACTACGTCCACTGGTTCCCCTTTATCCACCCTGTATGTTACTTCCTCAAAAAACTGCAGCAAATTTGTCAAACATGACTTCCCCTTCATGAAACCATGCTGAGTTTGTCCTATTAAATTATGTTTATCCAAATGTCCTGTTACTGTCTCCTTAATAATGGACTCTAACATTTTGCCAACCACAGATGTTAGGCTAACAGGCTATAGTTTCCAGCCTTCTGCCTACTACCCTTTTTAAATAAGGGTGTTACATTAGCAGTTTTCCAATCTGCCGGGACCTTTGCTGAGTCCAGTGAGTTTTGGAAAATTATTACCAATGCATCCACAATCCCTACCGTTACTTCCCTCAAGACCCTAGGATGCAAGCCATCAGGTCCAGGGGATTTATCCGCCTTGAGTCCCATTATTTTACCAAGTACCACTTCCTTAGTGATTTTAATTGTATTTAGTTCCTCCCCCCCTAGAGCCCCCTGTTTGTCCAGTGTTGGGATATTCTTAGTGTCCTCTACTGTAAAGACCGATACAAAATAGTTGTTCAGTGTTTTTGCCATCTCCATGTTTCCCACCATTAATTTCCCGGTCTCATCCTCTAAGGGACCAACATTCACTTTAGCCACCTTTTTTCTTTTTATATAACTATAGAAACTTTTACTGTCTGTTTTTATATTTTTTGCTAATTTACTTTCATAATCTATCTTCCCTTTCTTAATCAATCTTTCAGTTATTTTTTGCTGTCTTTTAAAGACTTCCCAATCTTCCATCCTCCCACTAGATTTGGCTACATTATATGCCCTTGTTTTTAGTTGGATACTATCCTTAATTACTTTACTTAGCCACGGATGGCTATCTTTTCTTTTACACCCTTTTTTCCTCAGTGGAATATATTTTTTTTGGAAGTTGTAAAATAACTCCTTAAATGTACACCACTGATCATGTACCGTCTTACCCTTTAATCTATTTTCCCAGTCCACTCTAATCAATTCCGCTCTCATACCTTCATAGTCTCCTTTATTCAAGCTCAGCACGCTTGTTTGAGATCCAACCTTCTCACCCTCTAATTGAATATGGAACTCAACCGTGTTATGGTCACTCATTCCAAGGGGATCCTTTACTAGGACATTTTTAATTAATCCTGTCTCATTACACAAGACCAAATCTAAGGTTGCTTGCCCCCTGGTCGGTTCAGATACATACTGCTCAAGAAACCCATCCCTAATACACTCAATGAACTCATCCTCAAGGCTGCTCTGCCCAATTTGATTTGTCCAGTTAATATGATAATTAAAATCCCCCATAATTATAGCTGTTCCCTTATTACAAGCCTCAACTATTTCCTGATTAACACTCCGTCCAACAGAGTTGCAACTGTTCGGAGGCCTATAGACTACACCCACTAGTGTTTTTTTCCCCTTATTATTCCTTATCTCCACCCAAACTGTTTCACTACCCTGCTCCTTTGACCCAATATCATTTCTCTGTATTATAGTGATTCCTTCCTTTATTAACATAGCCACCCCACCTCCTCTCCCTTCCTGCCTGTCCTTCCTGATTGTTAAATAACCTGGTATGTTTAATTCCCAGTCATGGTCACCTTGCAGCCATGTTTCTGTAATGGCCACAAGATCATACCCATATGTCGTTATTTGTGCCGTTAACTCATTCATTTTGTTACGAATGCTACGTGCATTCAGATAAAGAACTTTCAAATATGTTTTGTAACACTTAGTTCCTGTTTTTTCCCTTTTTAGTACTTTACTTTTTGCTCCATACCTTCTGTCCCTTCCTGACACATTCTGTTTTTTAATTCCCCCACTGCTACCTAAGTCTATGACCTTCTCTGTTGTCATTTCTATTATTTGCTCTCTAGAAACCTCCCCCCCCACTAATTAGTTTAAAGCCCTCTCTACAGCCCTAGTTATATGATTCGCCAGGACTCTAGTCCCAGCACTGGCCAAGTGGAGTCCGTCCCAACGGAACAGCTCCCTCCTGTCCCAGTATTGGTGCCAGTGTCCCAAGAAGCAAAACCCATTTCTCCCACACCAGTCTTTGAGCCACGCATTTAATTCTTTAATTTTATTTATCCTAGCCATATTCGCTCGTGGCTCAGGTAATAACCCAGAGATTATTACCCTTGAGGTTCTGTTTTTTAATTTGACCACTAGCTGCTCGTACTCCTTTAACAGAACCATCTTCCTTGTCCTATCTACGTTGTTTGTACCAACATGGACCACGACAACTGGATCCTCCCCCTCCCACTCCAAGTTTCTTTCCAGCCCAGAAGAGATGTCCTTAACCCTGGCACCGGGCAGGCAACACAGCCTTCGGGACTCCCGCTCTTGACTACAGAGAACTCTATCTATTCCCCTAATGATACTATCCCCTACCACTGCAACATTTCTTTTTACTCCCTCCACTTGAATGGCCCCCTGTACCACGGTGCTGTGGCCAGGTTGCTCATCCTCCCTGCAGTCCCCGCTCCCGCCCTCACAGGGAGTAAGAACCTTGATCCTGCTGGACAAGAACAAGGGCTGCATCTCCTTCAACACTACATCCTGGATCCCTGTACCTTCCTCACTCGTAGTCACACCGTCCTGTCCCTGACCACGGGCTACATCTGCAGTAATTAACTTCATAGGTGTGACCATCTCCTGAAACATAGAGTCCAGGAACTTCTCCCCCTCCCTGATGTGTCGCAGTGTCTGAAGCTCGGTCTCAAGCTCCATAACATGGAACTTGAGTTCCTCTAGCAGCAAACACTTGTCGCAGATGTAATCACCATGAGCCTCAATGGGGACCACCGGCTCCCACATCTCGCAACAGTAACACATCACCTGCTCCATTCTATATAATTAATTAAATTTCTTATTATTAGTTATGAAGACCCTGCCCAGATATAGATGATAATATCACACCACTATTCAATAGGACTTACCAACTTAAAGGTATAAAAGAGAAGAGAAGGAAGAAAACCAACCAACCAGCTGATCACCAACCTCCTCCTTGAATACTGTCTGTGGGGCCTGTTTGGCTGACTTGTCTCGCTGCTCCGCCTCCGCAGTGTTGTCCAAGCCTGGGAGTGGGGAACAAAGCAGAGCAAAAAACACACCCTCACCTCCCACTTGCCCGAACTCTCCCACTTAGCAAAACTCCAGCACCACTCAATGCACAAGGCACTCCGTGCACTGCACTAGCCCCTCCCCTTTTATACCCAGATTCTACTTCCGGTTTAAACTGCCCAAGAGTTTAAAAAACCCTTAAAAAATTAAACTTACTTCAAATAATTGACTTCTTAACACACTAAAATTCACAAAATACACTTAAATGATTTTTCTCCCACTTAGCAAAACTCCAGCACCACTCAATGCACAAGGCACTCCGTGCACTGCACTAGCCCCTCCCCTTTTATACCTGGATTCTACTTCCAGTTTAAACTGCCCAAGAGTTTAAAAAACCCTTAAAAAATTAAACTTACTTCAAATAATTGACTTCTTAACATACTAAAATTCACAAAATACACTTAAATGATTTTTCTCCCACTTAGCAAAACTCCAGCACCACTCAATGCACAAGGCACTTAGTTCCACAATGTCCATTAGTTCCACCTCGTCGACGTGGGGATCATTTTTGGAAGATCTGACGAATCTTCGGAACAGCACGGGGCCGGGAGCTGCCAACCATGATGGTAGGGACATCCCATGAGAGAAGCGACGCTGGAACCTAAAGAATTGCTCATGATGAGTGACATTGGTGGACATAGAGAGAAGAGACCTGATGGAATGCAACGCATCAGGGAGCATAGTTTCCCACTGCTGGTCTGGGAGGTTGCGTGACCTCAATGCAAGATGAACAGCATTCCAAATGATAGCATTGTATCTCTCAACCGGTCCGTTACCGATGGGAAGATACGGTGGCATAAAAATAAAACAAAAAAGGTGACTCAACCGTGGCTAACAAGGGAAATTAGGGATAGCATAAGATCCAAGGAGAGGACATATACATTGGCCAGAGAAAGCAATAATCCTGAGGATTGGGAGCAGTTTAGTATTCAACAAAGGAGGACAAAGGGATTAATTAAGAAAGGGAAAATAGAATATGAGGGTAAGCTTGCAGGGAACATAAAAACTGACTGTAAAAGCTTTTATAGATATGTGAAGAGAAAAAGATTGGTGAAGTCAAGCGTAGGTCCCTTACAGTCAGAATCAGGGGAATTTATAATGGGGAACAAAGAAATGGCAGACCAACTAAATACATATTTTGGTTCTTTCTTCACAAAGGAGGGCACAAATAACCTCCCAGAGATGCCGGGGAACATAGGGTCTGATGAAAGGGTGGAACTGAAAGAAATCAGTATTTGTAGGGAAATGGTGTTAGGAAAATTGATGGGACTGAAGGCTGATAAATCCCCAGGGCCTGATAATCTACATCCCAGGGTACTTAAGGAAGTGGCCCTAGAAATAGCAGATGCATTGCTGGTCATCTTCCAGAACCCGATAGACTCTGGAACAGTACCCATGGATTGGAGGGTAGCTAATGTTACCCCACTATTCAAAAAAGGTGGTAGAGAAAAAGCGGGGAATTATAGACCGGTAAGCTTGACATCGGTAGTGGGGAAAATGCTAGAGTCCATTATAAAAGATGTAATAGCAGAGCACTTGGAAAGCAGTGACAGGATCGGACAAAGTCAACATGGATTTACAAAAGGTAAATCATGCTTGACTAATCTACTGGAATTTTTTGAGGATGTAACTGGTAAAATAGGTAAGGGAGAGCCAGTGGATGTGGTATATTTGGACTTTCAGAAGGCTTTCGATAACGTCCCACATAAGAGATTAGCATGCAAAATTAAGGCACATGGGATTGGGGGCAAGGTATTGACTTGGATAGAGAACTGGTTGGCGGACAGAAAGCAAAGAGTTGGAATAAACGGGTCATTTTCCGAGTGGCAGGCAGTGACTAGTGGGGTACCGCAAGGATCAGTCCTAGGACCCCAGCTGTTCACAATATATATTAATGATCTGGACGAGGGAATTGGATGAAATATCTCCAAATTTGCAGACGACACAAAGCTGGGTGGGAGGGTAGGCTGTGAGGAGGATGTCATGAAACTCCAATACGATTTGGACAGGTTGGGTGATTGGGCAGAAACATGGCAAATGCACTATAATGTGGATAAATGTGAGGTTATCCACTTTGGTGGCAAAAACAGGAAGGCAGATTATTATTTGAATGGCAATAGATTGGGAGAAGGGGAAGTGCAAAGAGAGCTGGGTGTTCTTGTGCACCAGTCGCTGAAGGTAAGCATGCAGGTGCAGCAGGTGGTTAAGAAGGCAAATGGTATGTTGGCCTTCGTAGCAAGAGGGTTCGAGTACAGGAACAAGGATGTCTTGCTACAGGCATTAAAAGGGAAATTAAAGAAGCGTGCAATAAGGGCACAGTAGTCATCATGGGTGACTTTAATCTACATATAGATTGGGCTAACCAAATTAGTAACAAAAATGTGGAGGAGGAATTCCTGGAGTGTTTACGGGATGGTTTCCTGGAACAATATGTTGAGGAACCAACCAGAGATCAGGCCATCTTAGACTGGGTATTATGTAACGAGACAGGATTAATTAGTAATCTTGTTGTGCATAGCCCCTTGGGTCGGAGCGATCATAATATGATCGAATTCTTCATTAAGATGGAGAATGAAGTAGTTGACTCAGAAATTAGGGTCCTCAATTTAAATAAAGGAAACTACGATGGTCTGAGGAGCGAGTTGGGTAGGATTGATTGGGGAATGACACTCAAAGGGTAGATGGTGGATAGGCAATGGCAAACATTCAAAGACTGAATGGATGAACGACAGAAGTTCTTCATCCCAGTTTGGCACAAAAATAAAACAAAAAAGGTGACTCAACCGAGGCTAACAAGAGAAATTAGGGATAGCATAAGATCCAAGGAGAGGACATACAAATTGGCCAGGAAAAGCAATAATCCTGAGGATTGGGAGCAGTTTAGGATTCAACAAAGGAGAACAAAGGGATTAATTAAGAAAGGGAAAATAGAATATGAGAGTAAGCTTGCAGGGAACATAAAAACTGACTGTAAAAGCTTTTATAGATATGTGAAGAGAAAAAGATTGGTGAAGTCAAGCGTAGGTCCCTTGCATTCAGAATCGGGGGAATTTATAATGGGGAGCAAAGAAATGGCAGACCAACTAAATACATATTTTGGTTCTGTCTTCACAAAGGAGGACACAAATAACCTCCCAGAAATACCGCGGAACATAGGGTCTGATGAAAGGGTGGAACTGAAAGAAATCAGTAATTGTAGGGAAATGGTGTTAGGAAAATTGATGGGACTGAAGGCCGATAAATCCCCAGGGCCTGATAATCTACATCCCAGGGTACTTAAGGAAGTGGCCCTCGAAATAGTAGATGCATTGCTGGTCATCTTCCAGAACTCGATTGACTCTGGAACAGTACCCATGGATTGGAGGGTAGCTAATGTTACCCCACTATTCAAAAAAGGTGGCAGAGAAAATGCGGGGAATTATAGACCGGTAAGCCTGACATCGGTAGTGGGGAAAATGCTAGAGGCCATTATAAAAGATGTAATAGCAGAGCACTTGGAAAGCAGTGACAGGATCGGACAAAGTCAACATGGATTTACAAAAGGTAAATCATGCTTGACTAATCTACTGGAATTTTTTGAGGATGTAACTGGTAAAATAGATAAGGGAGAACCAGTGGATGTGGTGTATTTGGACTTTCAGAAGGCTTTCGATAAGGTCCCGCATAAGAGGTTAGCGTGCAAAATTAAGGCACATGGGATTGGGGGCAAGGTATTGACTTGGATAGAGAACTGGTTGGCAGACAGAAAGCAAAGAGTTGGAATAAACAGGTCGTTTTCCGAGTGGCAGGCAGTGACTAGTGGGGTACCGCAAGGATCGGTCCTAGGATCCCAGCTGCTCACAATATATATTAATGATCTGGACGAGGGAATTGGATGTAATATCTCCAAATTTGCAGACGACACAAAGCTGGGTGGGAGGGTATGCTGTGAGGAGGATGTCATGAAACTCCAGTACGATTTGGACCGGTTGGGTGATTGGGCAGAAACATGGCAAATGCACTATAATGTGGATAAATGTGAGGTTATCCACTTTGGTGGCAAAAACAGGAAGGCAGATTATTATTTGAATGGCAATAGATTGGGAGAAGGGGAAGTGCAAAGAGAGCTGGGTGTTCTTGTGCACCAGTCGCTGAAGGTAAGCATGCAGGTGCAGCAGGCGGTTAAGAAGGCAACTGGTATGTTGGCCTTTGTAGCAAGAGGGTTCGAGTACACGAACAAGGATGTCTTGCTGCAGTTGTACAGGGCCTTGGTTAGACCTCACCTTGAGTATTGTGTGCAGTTTTGGTCACCTTACCTGAGGAAGGACGTTCTTGCCATGGAGGGAGTGCAGCGAAGATTCACCAGGCTGATACCTGGGATGGCAGGAATGACGTACGAGGAGAGATTGTGTCAATTGGGCTTATACTCACTGGAGTTTAGAAGATTGAGAGGGGATCTCATCAAACCTATAAAATTCTGTCAGGTCTGGACAGACTAGATGCAGAAAGGATGTTTCTGATCGCCGGGGAGTCCAGAACCAGGGGTCATAGTCTAAGGATAAGGGGTATGCCATTTAGGACTGAAATGAGGAGGAATTTCTTCACCCAGAGAGTGGTGAACCTGTGGAATTCTCTGCCACAGAGGGCGGTGGAGGCCAGTTCATTAAATATATTCAAGAAAGAGTTGGATATATTTCTTGAGGCTAAAGGGATCAAGGGATATGGGGAGAAGGCAGGGACAGGGTACTGAATTTGGATGATCAGCCATGATCTCATTGAATGGCGGAGCAGGCTCGAAGGGCCGAATGGCCTTCTCCTGCTCCTATCTTCTATGTTTCTATGTTTCTATGTTACAGGGCCTTGGTGAGACCGCACCTTGAGTATTGTGTGCAGTTTTGGTCGCCTTACCTGAGGAAGGACGTTCTTGCCATGGAAGGAGTGCAGCGAAGATTCACCAGGCTGATACCTGGGATGGCAGGAATGACGTATGAGGAGAGATTGTGTCGATTGGGCTTATACTCACTGGAGTTTAGAAGATTGAGAGGGGATCTCATCGAAACCTATAAAATTCTGTCAGGCCTGGACAGACTAGATGCAGGAAGGATGCTTTTGATGGCCGGGGAGTCCAGAACCAGGGGTCATAGTTTAAGGATAAGGGGTAAGCCATTTAGGACTGAAATGAGGAGGAATTTCTTCACACAGAGAGTGGTGAACCTGTGGAATTCTCTGCCACAGAGGGCGGTGGAGGCCAGTTCGTTAAATATATTCAAGAAAGAGTTGGATATATTTCTTAAGGCTAAAGGGATCAAGGGATATGGGGAGAAGGCAGGGACAGGATACTGAATTTGGATGATCAGCCATGATCTCATTGAATGGCGGAGCAGGCTCGAAGGGCCGAATGGCCTACTCCTGCTCCTATCTTCTATGTTTCTATGTTTCTATGTCATTTTACTTGTGGCGATTCCCCTTTGGGATAGATAACCTTTGAGTTCCCTTGACATGAAGGAGGGACCCCAATCAGAGTGGATGAAATTGGCTGTACCGCAAAGGGAAAAGACTTGATCGAGGCATTTGATCACTGTGTAAGTAAGCATATTGGGACAGGGGAAAGCAAAGGGAAAGCATGAATACTCGTCCACCATAGTAAGTAAGTAGGTGTTTTGCGTTGAGGAAGGCAATGGCCCTTTAAAATCAATGCTGAGGCGCTGCATAGGCTGCATAGCGTGTATGAGCGAGCCATCCAACGGACGAAAGAATTGCGGTTTTAATTCCGCACAAATTCTACAGGAGGAGCACGTTATTTTCACATCTTCCATAGAAAATGGGAGATTTTTAGATCGCACAAAGTGCAACATACGGGTAACGCCAGGATGGCATAAGTCAGTATGAAGATCCGCAAGAGTCGAAGTTGACATAGAAGAGCAGAATGCACGTGTGAGGGTATCCAGGGCCACATTCGATAATGTATGGTGTAGCCAAAGGCGGCCAATTCCATCCTCCAGTGTTGTATTTTGTTATTCTTGATCTTAGTGCATTTCCAGTTATCCAGCATAAAGGCCACGGAGCGCTGATCGGTTATAAGCGTGAAATGGCGACGGGCGAGAAAATGACTCCATTTATGTGCTGCTTCGATGATAGCCGTAGCCTCCTTCTTGACAGGAGGATAATGGAGCTCGCTACCCTGCAAAGTTCTGGACAGAAATGCAACGGGTTGACCACCTTGATTCAAGGTAGCCGAGATCGCCACCTCCAATGCATCGCACTCGACCACGAAAGGAAGATTTTCATCGATGGAACGAATCGTGGCTTTATCCAGTTGTCGCTTGAGGAGGTTGAAAGCTGAAATAGCTGTTGCCTCCAACAGAAATGGCTTCGTGTGAAGCAGGGGCTGGATCTTGTCGGAGAAGTGGGGTATCCACTTCGCATAATAGGCGAAAATGCCGAGTGCCCGACGAAGAGAGCCGAGATTCGTAGGGGGAGGGAGCTCCTGAAGTGGACAAAGTCGCTTCGGATTCGGTTTGATGACACCGTTGCCCACCCAGTAGCCAAGGATTTTGACTGATGGTACTGATTTCAGAGATTTGGACTCATTTAAAGGTTAAGTTGCGACGACAGAGAACGTCAAAAAATTTCTGGAGGTTGGCATCATGCTCCTTCTGGTCATAACCAGCAATGGTGATATTATCCAGATATGGAAAAGTGTCCATTAAGTTCTCCTATTTGACTAGGCTATCTATTGCCCATTGAAAAACGGCCATCCCATTGGTGACCCCAAATGGAAGGCGACAAAACTGATAAAGCCTCAAAGGCCGTATACTTTTTGTCAGAGTCCTTTCACGGTACTTGATGGTATGCGCTCTTTAAATCAAAAGTTGAAAATACCTTGTAGCTGGCAAGGTTATTGACCATGTCATCGATGCGTGGTTGTGGGTAGGCATCCAGGTCGGTATACTGGTTAATAGTTTGCGAGTAATCGATGCAAAGACATTTCTTGTATTGCTTCAGGGGATTTTTAACAACGATGACTTGAGCCTGCCAGGAAGATGAACATGGCTCAATGATACCGTCAGCTAGAAGGCGAGAGATTTCTGCCTCAATAAAGGATCGATCATCTTGGCTGAAACGTCGTGATTTAGTGACTATGGGCTTACATCAGGGGGAAAGATTGGAAAACAAGGAGGGCTCATCGAGCGAAGCCGCCGAAAGTGCACAAAATGGTACTTTAGAAATAGTAAGCTCCGGCTTTGACCTTCCAAACTCGAAAGTGAGTCTTTTGTGTTGTTTCTGGAAATCCTGTCCCAGGAGCACATCACTGCATAGGTTCTTAAGCACCCCGAGCCGGGTGGAGAAATAAGTGCGGCCATTGAGAATAAGGTTGACAAGACAAAAGCCGGAAGAGTTGGTGGTCAGTGTCGTCAGAGCCATTGCAATTTCCCTGTCCGAGAGGTAAATACGCAGTTTTAACTTACTGACAGCCCGCTCACTAATGAAGCTGTCAGAGCTGCATGAGTCGATTAGTGCACTCAAAATGTGTCCATTTACCGAAACCTTTGTGGCTGCATGGGACAGACTTTGGGGAAAAACAGCTGTGATGGGAGGAGGGGCAGTTTTACCCTTGATAGCTGTAACCTTAGTAGTGGTTCTTGGGGGATGTGCAGTTTTATAGATTGCAGCTGTAACCTTAGTAGTGGCTCTTGTGGGAGGAGCAGTTTTATAGACAGTAGCTGCAAAACTAACAGGGGCTCTCGACTGGTATACCTTAGAAAAGTGGCCTTTCTTACTAACAGAGGCTCGTGACTGGCATACTTTAGAAAAGTGACCTTTCTTACTGCAATGATTGCAGACTGCGCTACGAGCAGGACAAAATTTCCTATAGTGGAATGCACCTCCACAGAAGAAACACTTCCTTCCAGATTGCCAAGATGCCGCTAGGGCAGGGTCGTCATCAGTGAAGACTTCTAGGGCAGGGTTGTCATCAGCCAGGTGGGAGTCATCATCAGTGAGGGCTTCCGCCCGAGGCCTGTCGAAGGAGTCACTAAAAGTGATAGCAGCAGCCCGTGCACGTGGTGAAAGATAGGTATCTGCATTCCTCTTTGCTAAGTTTTCCTTGGAGCAAAGAAGGCTGAGGGGGGACCTGATTGAGGTGTACAAAATGATGAGGGGCATAGATAGGGTAGATAAAGAGGAACTTTTCCCCTTAGTAGGGGGGTCAATAACAAGGGGGCATAGATTCAGGGTAAGGGGCAGGAGATTTAGAGGGGATTTGAGGAGGAACATTTTCACCCAGAGGGTGGTTGGAATCTGGAACTCACTGCCTGAAAGGGTGGTAGAGGCAGGAACCCTCACAACATTCAAGAAGCATTTGGATGAGCACTTGAAATGCCACTGCATACAAGGCTATGGACCAAATGCTGGAAAATGGAGTTAGACTGGACAGGGATTGATGGACGGCGCAGCCACGATGGGCCGAAGGGCCTCTTTCTGTGCTGTATAACTCTATGACTCTATGACTCTATGACTAAGTCCAGAGAGCATGCCTGGTCATAGGCAGCCTGTAACTTGAGGGTTTTATTCTCCAACAGACGCTGACATATGAAGGGTGACGCAATCCCATTAATAAAGGAATCACGGATTAACTCCTCCTGGTACTGCTCAGCTGTGACAGCTTTAAGATTACAATTCTTGCTGAGCCTGCGAAGTTTCTGAAGGAATTTGTCAAGTGATTCCCCGGGTTGTTGTCGAGTTGTGGCCAGTAGATGCCGAGTAAAAATGTTGTTTGGGGACTTAACATATATTTGCTGTAGTATTTGGATAGCGGCGTCATAGTCTACACAATCTTCGATATAGTCAAACACATGAGGGGATACATAGTTGGCAAGTATTCGTAGCTTATTAGGAACGTTCTCACCACACTCCTCAAGGAAGTTGCTAAAGGTACGATATCAGTGTTTCCATACCTTAGCAGCTGTAAGTGAATTCGGGTCCAGGTCGAGACGGGTGGGTCTGAGTAGTTTCTCCATGATGGATCGATTACTTCAACCGAGTTCCTTTCTACAGTTTGAGTCGTAGCCGTCTGTTCCCAAGACCACTCAGAGCGTGGAGCAGGTTCAGTTGATTAAATTGATGTAAACAGGCTACTGAGCGCTTGGTTTGAGTATAAAACAAGGCTTTAATCAACTGTTTCAAAACCATGAGATTTCTAGTTACATCACTAGTTCCTGGTTACAGAAACATCCTGAGCAAGCTGGGCCCACGCACGAGTATTTATACTCCTTGGACGGCGCCACCAGCTGGCTGCCTAGTGTTACTTCATGAGTCATGATAAGATTCATGACACACCCAAATCCCTCTGAACACCAACATTTGAAAGTTTCTCACCATTTAAAAAATATTCTGTTTTTCTGTTCTTCGTACAAGTGAATAACCTCACATTTCCCTACATTATACTCCATCTGGCACCTTACTGTCCACTCACTTAGTCTATCTATATCCCTTTGCAGACTCTTTGGGCTGGATTTGCCTAAGCCCCTGGAGTCGGGTTGGAGGCGTGCGGGCGATAAAAATCGGAGATCCGGGTGTCCCGACCCCATCCCGCCTCCAACCCGCCTCCATGTCAATTTCATAGGAGTCGGGTTCCCGACAAGTGCTGGAACCCGACTCCCAGAGGCGGGAAGGGATTAAAGGCAATTAAACTGCCTGTTAACAGGTAGTTAACAGGTAGTTTTTTGCCTATTCGCGATTTTTATTGCAGGTTTGTGGGCTTCCCGACAGCTCCAAACCACGAAAAGTTTTCGAGGCGGGACGTGGGTCTGAGGTCTTGGAGGGGTCGAGATGCCCAGTGTTCAGGTGAGTGAGGGGTGCAGGAGTGCAAAGGTAAGTGTTTTGCAAGTGTTTAAATAAGTTTAACTTACTTTTACTTACCTTTACAGGAGTCCTGCATTCCGGTGTCGGGAGTCGGCTGCAAGAATCACAGAAGCTCCGATTTTTAAAAAAAAATCAGCTTCTTTGTTTCTACAGCAAAATGATTTTAAAGTTATCCTGAGAAAGGACTGAGGCTGAATTAGCAGTTTTTCAGTGCTTGGCAGCTTCAAACAGCTGTTAAACACTGATATTTCATGTACCAAAAGCTTTTGACAGATGAAATGTCAATCTCTGACGTCACCTGTTGCCGGGTGGCCCTTAATTGGCCTGCTGAGCCCACAGGGCGGGCTTAACAAGGTCAATCAGAGGAAAATCCAGTGGGTTGGCCACATCTCCATGGAGGCGGGACAACAAGCCCGAATGTGGGTTTCCCACCTCCAACCCGCCCCCGTAGCAAAATCCAGCCCTTTGTATTTTCCTCACAGCTTACTGTCCCACCTAGCTTTGTATCATCAGCAAACTTGGATACATTACCCTCGGTCCTTTCATCTAGGTCATTAATATAAATTGTAAATAGCTGAGGCCCAACACTGATCCTCACTAGAGGTCGCTGCTCAACCAGGGAAGGGGAAAGGGGAGATCTTAAAAAAAAGTATCAACTGCAGCGGCGGGAGGCGGAGCAGCGCGGCAGAGCGACTACAAGAGGCCCCAGAGGCTCAGGTAGGCCTCAGTGCGGCATCGGCAGCGGCGGGAGGTGGAGCAGCGCGGCAGAGCGACTACAAGAGGCCCCAAAGGCTCAGGTAGGCCTCACCAATCTCCAATCTCAGGCAAGGAGAGAGGTAAAAAGTGTTCAAGGTGTGACGTCACCACAAAACAGGTAGGTGATTGGTTGGAGTATTTCTCTCGTTTTAAAACTTTAAGTCTGTGGTTTATAGTTTTTAAGGTTGCTGTGGTGTAGCGGGGACAGTTTGTAAACCAGGGCCCTTAAATATATCATTTAACTGTAGTGAAATTGGTGGGATTCATTTAATTTTAATTAATTAGTTAAAGGGTAAGTGCAAGTCATCAAAGAGTGCTGTGAGTTTGGGTAAGAGTGAGAGTTCTTTGATTGTTATTTCTCTTTAAATCATTCTTGATAAGATTACTTTAAGCAGTTTAAGTAAAGGGGAAAAGTAAAATATTTGGGATTCTGTTGGTTTAAGAAGAGTAAAACAAGGTTACACTGCAGTAGGAGTAAATTGGCACAGCAGGCAGTGGAAACCAGTTTTCTAACCAATCAGCAGGGGTGACTCATTTGGCTGTAAACAAACAAACAGTATAAAAAGACCAGTCCTAGTGCGAGCAAGCACTGAGTGCGAGTCATCAAAGAGTGCTGTGAGTTCGGGTAAGTGGGGTGTTAGGTGCTCTTTTCAAACTTTAACTCTGTGGGTTGTTGTTAATAAGGCCTTTCTGGTGCAGAGTGACTGTTGGTAAACCATTTAACTGGTGTAACTAGAGGGATTGATTTAATTTAAATCCAATTAATTAAAGGGGATATTAGCATCTAAAAGCGGGCAGAGGGTGTCCATAACTAACAATAAAAAATTTAATTAATTACATAGAATGGAGCAGGTGATGTGTTACTGTTGTGAGATGTGGGAGCCGGTGAACGCCATTGAGGCTCACGGTGATTACGTCTGTGACAAGTGTCTGCTGCTACAGGAACTCCAGCTCCGTGTTGATGAGCTGGAGTCTGAGCTTCAGACACTGCGACACATTAGGGAGGGGGAGAAGTACCTGGACTCTGTGTATCAGGAGGTGGTCACAACTATGAAGTTAATTAATTCAGATGTAGCCCATGGTCAGGGACAGGACGGTGTGACTACGAGTGAGGCAGGTATGGGGATCCAGGAGGTAGAGCTGGAGGAGCCGCAGCCCTTGCTCTTGACCAACAGGTTCGAGGTTCTTACTCCCTGTGGGGACAGGAGCAGGGACTGCAGGGAGGATGAGCAACCTGGCCACAGCACCATGGAACGGGGGGCCATTCAAGAGGGGGGAGTAAATAGAAATGTTGTAGTGGTAGGGGATAGTATTATTAGGGGGATAGATAGAGTTCTCTGCAGCCGAGAGCGAGAGTCCCGAAGGCTGTGTTGACTACCCGGTGCCAGGGTTAAGGACATCTCCTCTGGGCTGGAAAGAAACTTGCAGTGGGAGGGGGTGGATCCAGTTGTTGTGGTCCATGTTGGTACAAACGACGTAGGTAGGACTAGGAAGCCAGTTCTGTTAAAGGAGTATGAGCAGCTCGGGGTCAAATTAAAAAACAGAACCTCAAAGGTAATAATCTCTGGATTATTACCTGAGCCACGAGTGAATTTGGCTAGGACAAATAAAATTAGAGAGTTAAATGCGTGGCTCAAAGACTGGTGTGGGAGAAATGGGCTTTAAACTAACTAGTGGGGGGGAGGTTCCTAGAGAGCAAATAATAAAAATGACAACAGAGAAGGTCATAGACTTAGGTAGCAGTGGGGAAATTAAAAACCAGAGCATGTCAGGAAGGGGCAGAAGGTATGGAGTAAAAGGTAAAGTAATAAAAAGGGCAAAAGCAGGAACTAAGTGTGACAAAACATATTTGAAAGTTCTCTATCTGAATGCACGTAGCATTCGTAACAAAATAGACGAGTTAATGGCACAAATAACTACATATGGGTATGATCTTGTGGCCATTACAGAAACATGGCTGCAGGGTGACAATGCCTGGGAATTAAACATACCAGGTTATTTAACGATCAGGAAGGACAGGCAGGAAGGAAGGGGAGGTGGGGGTGGCTATGTTAATAAAGGAAGGAATCACTGTAATACAGAGAAATGATATTGGGTCAAAAGATCAGGATAATGAAACAGTTTGGGTGGAGGTAAGGAACAATAAGGGGAAAAAAACACTAGTGGGCGTAGTCTATAGGCCTCCGAACAGTTGCAACTCTGTTGGACGGAGTATCAATCAGGAAATAGTTGAGGCTTGTAATAAGGGAACATCTATAATTATGGGAGATTTTAACTATCATATTAATTGGACAAATCAAGTTGGGCAGGGCTGCCTTGAGGATGAGTTCATTGAGTGTATTAGGGATGCGTTTCTTGAGCAGTATGTAACTGAACCGACTAGGGGGCAAGCAACCTTAGATCTGGTCCTGTGTAACGAGACAGGATTAATTAAAAATGTCCTAGTAAAGGATCCCCTTGGAATGAGTGACCATAACATGGTTGAATTCCATATTCAATTAGAGGGTGAGAAGTTTGGATCTCAAACAAGCGTGCTAAGCTTGAATAAAGGAGACTATGAAGGTATGAGAGCGGAATTGAGTAGAGTGGATTGGGAAAATAGATTAAAGGGTAAGACGATACATGATCAGTGGTGTACATTTAAGGAGTTATTTTACAACTTCCAAAAAATATATATTCCACTGAGAAGAAAAGGGTGTAAAAGAAAAGACAGCCATCCGTGGCTAAGTAAAGAAATTAAGGATAGTATTCGACTAAAAACAGGGCATATAATGTAGCCAAATCTAGTGGGAGGATAGAGGATTGGGAAAACTTTAAAAGACAGCAAAAAAATAACAAAAAGATTGATTAAGAAAGGGAAGGTAGATTATGAAAGTAAATTAGCAAAAAATATAAAAACAGATAGTAAGAGTTTTTATAGTTATATAAAAAGAAAAAGGGTGGCTAAAGTAAATGTTGGTCCCTTAGAGGATGAGACCGGGAAATTAATGGTGGGAAATATGGAGATGGCAAAAACACTGAATGAATATTTTGTATCAGTCTTTACAGTAGAAAACACTAAGAATATCCCAACACTGGACAAACAGGGGGCTATAGGGGGGGAGGAGCTAAACACGATCAAAATCACTAAGGAAGTGGTACTCGGTAAAATAATGGGACTCAAGGTGGATAAATCACCTGGACCTGATGGCTTACATCCTAGGGTCTTGAGGGAAGTGGCGGTAGGGATTGTGGATGCATTGGTAATAATTTTCCAAAACTCCCTGGACTCAGCAAAGGTCCCGGCAGAATGGAAAACTGCTAATGTAACACCCTTATTTAAAAAGGGCAACAGACAGAAGGCTGGAAACTATAGACCGGTTAGCCTAACATCTGTGGTAGGTAAAATATTGGAGTCCATTATTAAGGAGACAGTAACAGGACATTTGGATAATCATCATTTAATAGGACAAAGTCAGCATGGTTTTATGAAGGGGAAGTCATGTTTGACAAATTTGCTGGAGTTCTTTGAGGAAGTAACATATAGGGTGGATAAAGGGGAACCAGTGGACGTAGTGTATTTAGACTTCCAAAAGGCATTTGACAAGGTGCCACACAAAAGATTATTGCTTAAGATAAAAAATCACGGGATTGGGGGTAATATTCTGGCATGGACAGAGGATTGGCTATCTAACAGAAGGCAGAGAGTCGGGATAAATGGTTCATTCTCAGACTGGCAATCAGTAACTCGTGGTGTTCCGCAGGGGTCAGTGCTGGGTCCCCAACTCTTTACAATCTATATTAACGATTTGGAGGAGGGGGCCGAGTGTAACATATCAAAGTTTGCAGATGATACTAAGATGGGAGGGAAAGTAGTGAGTGAGGAGGACATAAAAAACCTGCAAGGGGACATAGACAGGCTAAGTAAGTGGGCAGAGATTTGGCAGATGGAATACAATACTGGAAAGTGTGAGGTTATGCACTTTGGCAGGAAAAATCGTAGAGCAAGTTATTATCTTAATGGCAAGAAACTGGAAAGTACTGAAGTACAAAGGGATCTGGGGGTCCTGGTGCACGAAACCCAAAAGGTTAGTATGCAGGTGCAGCAAGTGATTAAGAAGGCCAATGGAATGTTGGCTTTCATTGCTAGGAGGATAGAATATAAAAATAGGGAGGTATTGCTTCAGTTGATCAAGGTATTGGTGAGACCGCACCTGGAATACTGCATACAGTTTTGGTGTCCATACTTAAGAAAAGACATACTTGCTCTCGAGTCAGTCCAAAGAAGGTTCACTCGGTTAATCCCGGGGATGAGGGGATGGACATATGAGGAGAGGTTGAGTAGATTGGGACTCTACTCATTGGAGTTCAGAAGAATGAGAGGCGATCTTATTGAAACATATAAGATTGTGAAGGGGTTGGATCAGGTGGATGCGGGGAGGATGTTCCCGATGATGGATGAAACTAGAACTAGGGGGCATAGTCTTAGAATAAGGGGCTGCTCTTTCAAAACTGAGATGAGGAGGAACTACTTCACTCAGAGGGTGGTAGGTCCATGGAATATGCTGCCCCAAAAAGCTGTAGAAGCTACATCATTACATAAATTTAAAACAGGAATAGACAGTTTCCTAGAAGTAAAGGGAATTAAGGGTTACGGGGAGCGGGCAGGAATTTGGACATGAGTCTAGGTTCGGATCGGTCATGGCCCTATGGGTAGCGGAGCGGGCCCAGGGTCCGTGTAGCCTGATCCTGCTCCTATTTCGTGTGTCTAATTCTGTTAGCTTTAGGAGATGGTTCTGTGATAGTAGATTGGCGGTTAGGATCAGATCAGCCATGATCTTATTGAATGGCGGAGCAGGCTCGAGGGGCCGATTGGCCTACTCCTGCTCCTATTTCTTATGTTCTTATGTTCTAACTGTATAATCTTCTGGCCCTTATTACTAACTATGAACCACCACCAGAAAAATATTTCACATTTAGCAGAAGCAACTTTTGAAAAATCCAAGATCAACACGGATGCACACAAACAGAAATAAAAAAATGCTGAAAGTTACACAGCATGTCATCAGAAAATGGAAGACAGGTTAATGTTTTGGGTGTAGACTCTGCATTTCTTTTCAGATACTGACAGACCTGCTGTGTATTTCTAATATTTTCTGCTTTTGTTTCAGATTTCTAGTATATGCAGGTATTTTTTTATTATTGGTTCACGGGATGCAGATAATCAATCAAGGCTGGCATTTATTGCCCATCCCAAGTTGCCCTGTGAAGGCGGTAGTGGGCCGCCTTCTTGAACTGCTGCAGTCCTCGTGGTGATGTGCCCTTACTGTGGTGTTAGGTAGAGAACTTCAGGATACTGATTCAGCAACAATGAAGAAACTGTAATACATGTCTAAATCAAGACGATGTGTGGCTTGGGAGGGGGACTTGGAGAAGATAGTGCTCCCATGATCTTACTGCTTTTGTTCTTCTTGGTGCTAAATGTTGTAGGGCTGGGAGGTACTGTCAAAGTAAGTATGGTAAGTTGCTGCAGTGCATCCTGTAGATAGTACTTACTGCAGCCACAGTACACCAATGGTGAAGGGTTGAACTGATCCAGGTAAGTGGTGAATATTCCATCACAAGTCTGACTTGAGTCTGAAAGATGGTGGAGAAACCTTGAGGGGTCAGGAGGTGAGCCACACATCACAGAGTACCCAGCATCTGCCCTGCTCCTGTAGTCACAATGTGGATATGGCTGATGTATGCTCAATTTGTCAAAAGAAAAAACTATTTTTCCATCCATGCATGGAAACAAAATGGCGAGAAGACTATTAGCTTATGCCTGCAATCCTCCATATGCCTGTGAAGAGCATTGGGCTGGATGGGAGTTGTATGTGTTACGTCTTTGGGAATTCTCTAAAATGGGTGGAAACAAAATTTCAAATGCTCCCACAGATTCCAAAGGTCAACCAACCACTTTTAGACACCGTACTGTAAGCTTAAACTTGGTTTTGCATGTAGATTATTTATGCAATTTTTTTTTGAATTAGTACTGTTCATATCATAAATGTGGGAAAAAACAACCACAAAAAAGTTGCCCTAATTATTACAGAAAGAAAAGCTGATGATGCAGATTCCAGTCTGCACATAATCACTGAGATTATTGAAACCACACTTTGCTCAACAGATTTCTTTCATTCCTTCCTATGCCAGTAATACCAAAAGACTGATTCATACAGCAAACAGAAGTGCCGAGTGGATGATCCATCTCGACCTCCTTCTGATGTCCCTACCATCACAGAAGCCAGTCTTCAGCCAATTCAATTCACTCCATGTGCTATCAAGAAACAGCTCAATGCACTGGATGTGGCAAAGGCTATGGGCCCGATAACATCCCGACTGTCGTGCTGAAGACTTGTGCTCCAGAACTAGCCACGCTTCGAGCAAGCTGTTCCAGGACAGCTACAACACTGCCACCTAGTGACAATGTGAAAAATTGCCCGGGCATGTCCTGTCCACAAAAAGCAGGACAAATCCAATCTGGCCAATTACCACCCCATCAGCCGACTTCTCCTGCTAACATGCGCACATTGAAAAGTGGTGTTCCCTTTCACTAAAGGAGAGTATCTCAGACCTGAAAATATCAAATTTGGCTGGCGATAATTAATTTCAACACTCTCCAAAACTCATCTGCAGCTGACACTTTTAATATTTTCTGTTCTGTTCAGTGCACCAGAAAATTCATAAACCTTTTCTAATTTCTAATTTAAAAATTTCTATTGTACCTGCCCCTTTACCTCTATGGTTTTAGAAGCAGCCAGACTTCCTCTTTGGTTCATGGCTGCAACAATAGTATGTCACTGTGGTGATTATTCTTGTTTTGTAAGAAGCATTATAATTGGTTGCCTGTTTCCTGCCTTGAGAGATATGCTGTAAACTCATTGGTAGTTGATGTCATGTGATTTGTGGTGGCCATCTTAAATTCAGTTCTCTAGAGCCTTGGTTGGGACTGGGTGTTGAAGATGTGCTGCTGGGTTTTTAAGGTTAATAAAGCCTAGATTTAGAAAGGCAAATCTACTCTTTATTTCAATTTATTAACCTTTTGTTAGAATGGAGCGATATCTTCAACCGGAACGATTTAATGCTGACCCTAATTCTGCAGGAGTGGATGATAAATGGAAACACTGGTATCGTACATTTAAAAACTTTTTGGGTGTGTTGGATCAAGAGTCTCTAAATAAGTTGAATATACTGATCAACTACATTGCTCCGGATGTGTATAAGTATATCTTGGACTGTGAAACTTACGAATTGGCTATTGCTGCATTGGAAAAGATTTTTGTTAAACCAAAGAATGAGGTATTTGCACGTCACCTTCTATCTGCCCGTAGGCAACAGGTGGGAGAATCTTTGGATGCTTATTTACAAGCACTTCGGCACCTTGGAGCTAACTGTAATTATAAGGCCGTGGCGGCAGAAGAATATAAGGAAGAATCGGTACGGGATGCTTTTATTAATGGATTACTGTCTAGATCAATTTGTCAGCGGTTATTAGAAAATAAGACTTTGGATCTCAAGAGTGCTTTTGAGCAAGCCTCTACATTGGATTTGGCTCAGAGAAGTTCGGATTCTTATGCTCTTTTTAATCGGCCTGCGACTGTGGTTTCGGCAGTTCTGGATGAAAAGGAATTATGTGGACTTAATAGGAGTGGTTTACCAGATTCTGAAACAGTTTCTACTTCAGCTGCTGTTGCCTCTAGGATTCAGAAGTGTTATTTTTGTGGGAACGCCCAGCACCCTCGTCTGAAGTGTCCTGCTCGGGAGGCTGTGTGTAGTAAATGCGGCAAGAGAGGTCATTATGCACGTGTTTGTAAATCAATTGCCTCCTCTGTAGTGTCCGTGTGTAGATAAAGACACTGAAGACAGGAGTTGGTTCATAGGTATTTACTAAGCAAGTCTGGGGGGGGGTTTCTAAAGGATATACACAATACACAGGCTTATATAGCCCAAGTGGCAATTACCGGCATTACGCACACCTGGGGCTCTTAAAGGCACATACACCATAATTGATCTTAAAGGCACATACACCACAATTCCTCCCCTTCTAGCTAACTAGCACATCATATTTTAAGTAATTATTAATTACATGTTATATGCAAAATAATATACATTGCTGTATTAATTAATTATAAGTTAGTCTCTCAGGAGGCTTCCTGACTCGGTCCGGATAACGCCTCGGGGGTGTAGTAGTTTCTGGTGGTGTAGTAGGTTCTTCTGGCAAGGCTGATTCGGCTTGAAGGCCAGTGTCGGGTTCATCGGGCTCCAGTATCACCAGATCGGAGGTAGATATGGGTATCTCTACTTCATCATTAGATGTATAGAGTGGTGGTGTAGGTTGTCCCTTTTCGGATGACTTGATGATTTGGTCAGCATGGCGCCTTATTATGCTGTCTCCGATGTCCACGGTATACATCAGTGGTCCTAATCGTGTGCAGATAGTTCCAGGCTGCCATTTCTCGGTACGGTAGTCCCGGGCCAAAACCGGTTGGCCCATCTGGAAGGCCCTAGTTGGCCTTTCATTCATGCCCTGAAACTGCCGGTTCTCCACGTCCCTTCGGATGTTGGGCTTGACCAAATCCAGCCGGCATCTTAGGTTTCTATTGTAGAACATCATGGCGGGAGTTTGGTTAGTAACCATATGCGTTGCATTCCTATATGCAAATAAGAAGTTATCCACCTTGTGCTGAAGTTTTATGTCTTCATTACCCATGGCCTTGATGGCCTTCTTGAAGGTCTGGACAAACCTTTCAGCCAATCCATTGGTGGCGGGATGGTATGGGGCGGACGTGTAGTGCTTTACCCCATTGTTCTTTAAGAACTTTCTGAATTCTTCGGACACAAATTGCGGTCCATTATCAGAACATATCTGTTCCGGCAGCCCATTCCTGGCAAATATGGTCCTTAATAATGTGATGGTTTTTTCCGTGGTGGTGGAGGACATCTTTATTACCTCCGGCCACTTGGAGTGTGCATCAACTGCGATTAAGAACATTGAGTCCATAAATGGACCAGCAAAGTCGATGTGCACCCTTTGCCAGGGAGATGAGGGCCACTCCCATGGATGTAGAGGGGCCTGTGGCGGAGCATTTTGGACCTTCTGGCATCCTAGGCAGCTCTTGGTCATGTCTTCAATGTCTCCATCGATACCTGGCCACCATACAAACGCCCTAGCTAGGTTCTTCATTTTCACTCCACCCAGATGCCCCTCGTGAAGCTCCTTTAGCACTTTATCCTGGAGTTTGGGTGGAATCACCACTCTGGATCCACACATCAAGGTTCCTCGGCACACTGACAGCTGTTCTCTTCTTTGCGAGAATGCTGGCAACAGTGGTTCGCCATGTGCTGGCCATCCCTTCACTGTTAAATCGTAGACCCGTGAGAGAGTAGGGTCATTTCTCGTCTCCCTTTCAATGGCAGAATTTGTCACCGGTAGACATTCCACTATGGTAGAGTGGAATATCTCTACTGGGTCTACTGTAGGTGCCTCTTCTATCGTTGGCAACGGTAGGCGTGATAAACCGTCAGCATTCCCATGCTGTTTTGACCCTTTGTATTCAATGTTGTATTGGTGTGCCCCTAGAAAAAGGGACCACCTCTGTAGTCTTTGTGCCGTCATAATGGGGACACCTTTTTTAGGGTTGAATATGGAGATGAGGGGTTGATGGTCAGTCAGCAAGGTAAATTTTTGTCCGTGTAGGTAATGGTTGAATTTCTTCACTCCCCATACCAGGCTGAGTGCTTCCCTGTCTATCTGGGCATAGTTACGCTCAGCTGAGTTCAATGAGCGTGACGCAAAAGCTATCGGCCGTTCCGAGCCATCAGGGAATCTATGGGACAATACCGCTCCTATGCCGTAAGGGGATGCATCGCACGCCAGTCTGATTGGTAGTGATGGGTTGTAATGAGCCAAAATTTTCTCGGATGTGATTAAGTCTTTACATTTATGGAAGGCACGTTTACAGTCTTCGTTCCATTTCCAAATCACTCCTGTCTGTAGAAGGTCATTAAGAGGGTGTAGAATAGTTGATAAGTTCGGTAAAAATTTATGATAGTAATTTATTAATCCCAGGAATGACCTTAATTGTGAAACATTTTCAGGTGCTGGGGCTTTTATAACTGCTTCAATTTTTTCAGGTGACTTATGCAACCCTTCCTTATTAATTATGTGGCCACAATATGATATCTGATTTTGGAAAAATTCGCACTTGGGGCGATTTGCTCGTAGGCCCCGTTCTTTCAGCCTAGTGAGCACCTGCTCCAAATTGGCAAGGTGCTCGTTGTCGTTTTCTCCTGTTATAAGGATGTCGTCTAGGTAGCATTGAGTCCCCGGAATCCCTTGCAGGACTTGCTCCATAGCTCTTTGCCAGATAGCTGGAGCTGATGCTATTCCAAAAACCAGTCGATTGTACTGGTACAGGCCTTTGTGTGTGTTTATTGTGAGATATTTTTTAGAGGTCTCCTCAACCTCCATCTGTAGATATGCCTGTGCCAAGTCAATTTTTGTGAAACGTTTCCCTCCGGATAGTGAGGCGAAAATATCTTCTATCCTCGGAAGAGGATACTGTACCGTGTGAAGGACCGGGTTTACAGTCACCTTAAAGTCCCCACAGATGCGAATTTTTTTCTGTTCCTCAGAGTTATTTTTCAATGTTTTTTTCATGACTGGAACGATGGGTGTTGCCCATTCGCTCCAATCTATTTTGGATAATACGCCTGCCTTTTCCAAATTCTTCAGCTCTGCCTCGACTGCCGGACGTATTGCGTATGGCACTGGTCTTGCCTTAAAAAATTTTGGAATTGCTGTATCTTCCACTTTTATTGAGGCGGTGATGCCTTTCAAGGTTCCTAGTTTCTCTTGAAACACTTCTTTGGCGTTGGCCAAGATGTCATTTAATCGTTCAGGTATGATGTCATCATTGTTTTTTTCCTTACTGGTCACCGTCAGTGCCTGAATGGAGTGCCAGTCTAAACGTATCTTCCTTATCCATTCACGTCCCAACAACGGTGGACCACCATCTTGTAGAATGTATAAATACAACTTTTGTATTTCTTTGCCGTTGTACACCACAGGCACCCTTATTTTTCCTTTGGGGTAGACTTTCTGCCCCGTATATGTTTTTAAGATAATGGATGTGTCTTTTAGAGGTATATGCGAAAATAGCCTCTCGTAATCTCGTCGATTTATTACGGTTAGAGCTGATCCTGTATCTAGCTCCATTTTAACTGGGGACCCTGCTATTGTGAGGGTAACCCAAATGGTTTGGTAATCCTCTTTGGCAAGTACATTATGTAATTTGAGACAGCTTAGTCTCTTGTTTCCGGAGTCGCTATCGCTATTCTGGTCTTCGGAGCTATTGTCCGTCATCATTTGTACCTTCCTGTACTTTTCTTTATTGATTTTTTGTTTTCTGTCAGTGGATTTATTTTGTCCAGATTGGCATACCCGTGCAATGTGTCCAATCTTACCACATTGCCTGCATGCTTTGCCCTTGAACCAGCAGTCCCTGTGGTTATGGGTGGATCTGCCGCAGCGATAACATCTTCCGAACTCCTGTGTCATTTTATGGGTGCCGAAGTCCTGTGTCTCTTGTTGTATCTCTGCAGCTCCTTTTGCTGCTGCTTCGTATGATACAGCCATACTGAAAGCTTTGTCCAATGTTAAATCTTTTTCAGAAAGCAGTCTTTTTTGTGTTCCTTCACTTAAGAGACCGCAAACAAATTTGTCTCGAAGATAATCTGATAGTCCTGCTCCGAATTGGCAGTACTTTGATAGCTTTCTTAATTCGGTTAGGTAATCAGCGTTACTTTCATTCTTGTGTTGATTTCTCTTGAAGAACTTGAATCGTTCCGCTATCAGCAGCGGTGTTGGGTTTAAATGCTCCTGCAGGGTATCAACAATTTCTTTAAAAGTCTTGTCCTTTGGTTTGGCTGGAGTGATTAAATTTCGTAACAGCCCGTATGTCTTCGCGCCCATTAAGTTCAGAAGTACTGAAGCTTTTTTTTCATCTGTTATTCCATTTGCAGTGCAATAAACCTCTACTCTTTCCACGTATGTGGTCAAATCTTCTATTTCGCCATCTAAAGCCTCAATATTACCAGATTTAGGCATTTCAGAAAAGATATGGCGCTTCCCGCGCTTTTTTTTTCTCTCTCTGTAGCAATGATATGGCGCTTCCCGCGCTTTCCCGCCGCTGCTACCGATAACAACGCTGTTTTACTGTGGTTTCCGTTTATTCACTGTTGGAGACTCATTCCCGACGGAGGTCTAAACGCTGACCTGCTTGCCGCGCCGGCCGTCTCTCGAGTGCACCCTCCCAGTCCGTTATTGCTTGCTTCCGATTTCGCTGCCTGTCTCAGCTGTAGAGCCCGCCGCTGGAGCTCCAGCCTGACGCCCAGGAAGGATTAGCGCAGTACCTGTCACCAGCTTGGCCAGCTGGTGAAACCACAGTTTCTCTTACTTCCTTGAGTCTTCTGGACACTGGAGGAATTGATGTCCTTGAGGTGCTGCCGAATTGCAGGTAAGTCCGTTTCCACTTCGTCGCCACTGTAGTGTCCGTGTGTAGATAAAGACACTGAAGACAGGAGTTGGTTCATAGGTATTTACTAAGCAAGTCTGGGGGGGGGTTTCTAAAGGATATACACAATACACAGGCTTATATAGCCCAAGTGGCAATTACCGGCATTACGCACACCTGGGGCTCTTAAAGGCACATACACCATAATTGCTCTTAAAGGCACATACACCACATCCTCTGTGACTATTCAGCCTTTAGATAGGGCGTTTATTGCATCAGTTTCTGCTGCCTTTGCTCATGGCCTAAACAAAGCTATAGTTACGGCCCAAGTTAATGGGTTAGAAGTGAAGGCCCTTATAGATACGGGCAGTACCGAGAGTTTTATAAGTCTTCAGTTTGTGAAGGAGAAGCGTTTGAAAATTTCGCCTGTTATCAGGTGTGTATGGCTCAGACGACTCTCACCTCACAAGTAGCTGGTTGTTGCCTTGTGAAATTAATTCTTCTAGGTAATACGTATACTGATATACGCCTATCTGTTTTGCCTAATCTCTGTGCGGATATTTTGATTGGTCATGATGTGCTTCAATTACACGAGTCTCTCAGTCTTTCTTTTGGAGGAACTAAGCCACCTTTATCTATTTGTGGATTAACTTCTTTATCCATTTCTCCATTATCACTTTTTTCCAATTTGATGCCGGATTGTAAGCCAATTGCTACCAAGTCAAGAAGGTATAGCAGTCAGGATAAAGAATTTATTAATTCTGAAGTTCAACGTCTTTTATTGGAAGGAATCATTGAACCTAGTTGTTCGCCCTGGCAGGCACAAGCAGTTGTCACCACTAACGAGAGACATAAGAAACGAATGGTGATAGACTACTCTCAAACTATTAATAGGTATACTCAATTAGATGCGTACCCTTTGCCTAAGATTGATGAGCTTATTAACAAAGTATCTCAGTATAAGGTTTTTAGCACTATTGACCTAAAGAGTGCTTATCATCAGATTCCTATCGTTAAGAGGGATCAACCATATACGGCCTTTGAGGCTGGCGGAAAGCTGTATCAGTTTTGCCAAGTACCATTTGGTGTTACTAATGGTGTTGCCTGTTTTCAATGGGCAATGGATGCTTTTATAAGTGATAACTCTCTCTCTGACACCTTTTCATATTTAGATGACATCACGGTGTGTGGCAAATCAAGGGTGGAGCATGATTCTAATTTAGAAAGATTCCTTCAAGCTGCGGAAAAAGTTGGTTTAACTTTTAATAAAGAGAAGTGTATCTTTTCGACTACTGAGGTAAATCTACTGGGGTATATTATCTCGGGAAACAAGATTAAACCAGATCAAGAACGCCTGCGACCATTGATTGATTTACCTTGTCCTACTAATTCTAAGGTTTTGCAACGAGTTGTTGGACTGTTTTCTTATTATTCTAATTGGATTGCAAACTTTTCGCAGAAGATCCGGCCTCTTATTCGGGTTACGACATATCCTCTATCATGGGAGGCCAGGACGTGTTTTGATAATTTCAAAAAGGATATCCTTGGAGCAGTTGTGCATTCTATTGATGAGCAGGTTCCCTTTGTGATTGAGACGGACGCTTCCGATTTTGCAATTGGGGCTACTCTGAACCAAAATGGAAGACCTGTGGCCTTTTTCTCACGTACTTTGAACAATAGTGAGAAAAGACACTCCTCAATAGAGAAAGAGGCGTATGCAATAGTAGAAGCGCTGCGTAAATGGAGACATTATTTATCGGGGCGACATTTTACGTTGGTAACTGACCAAAAATCTGTGTCCTTTATGTTTGATGTCAAACATTTTGGAAAGATCAAGAATGATAAAATAATGAGGTGGAGGATTGAGTTGGCATGTTACCATTTTGATACAGTTTACCGTCCGGGGAAGGATAATGTTGCTGCTGATGCGCTGTCGAGGGCTTATTGTTCTGTGATTCACGGAGATACGCTTATTAATCTTCATAATGCTTTGTGCCATCCTGGTGTTACGAGGATGATACACTTCGTACGCAGTAAGAATTTGCCCTTTTCAGTTGAAGACGTCAAGCGGATGACTTCATCATGTTCTATCTGTGCTCGGTGTAAACCGAATTTCTTTAAGCCTCAACGAGCTCATCTTATAAAGGCTACTTCTCCTTTTGAACGTTTGAGCGTTGATTTTAAGGGGCCTCTTCCTTCAACGACTCAGAATCGATATATATTTACTGTTGTGGATGAGTTTTCAAGGTTCCCTTTTGCTTTTCCTTGCGCAGATGTATCAGCTGCTGCAGTTATCAAATGTCTGACTCAACTTTTTGTCATCTTTGGGATGCCTGCATATATCCATTCGGATCAGGGAAGTTCTTTTATGTCTTCCCAGTTGAAGGAATACCTCCAGAGTCGGGGAATCTCTACTAGTAGAACTACCCCATATAATCCCCAGGGTAATGGACAGTGCGAACGATATAATGGGGTGATCTGGAAGGCAGTTATGTTGGCTTTGACATCCCGGAACCTTAAGAATACACAGTGGGAAATGGTATTGCCTGATGCCCTGCATTCCATTAGATCATTGCTTTCAACGGCTACTAATGTGACCCCCCATGAAAGGTTCTTTAACTATCCGCGGAGATCTACTACGGGATATTCGGTACCTTCATGGCTTACTATGCAGGGACCTGTGCTGCTTCGACGCCATGTTAGATTGTCAAAATATGATCCTTTAGTGGAGGAGGTGGAGCTGTTGGAGGCAAATTCCCAATATGCTCATATTCGATTCCAAGATGGGAAAGAAAGTACTGTTTCAATTAAAGACTTGGCTCCTTGTGGTGGCCAGCCCTCTTCTGAGGATATTAACAATAGTCATGATTCAGATAATGTGGATGTCGTCACAGATACTACGAATATTTCCAATCCTATTGCAGATAATTATAATTCTATTAGTCAGCCCTCGATGGATGTTCATGACCGTCCCAGTTTGCCTCCTGATGGGATTTCCAATCCGGAAACCGTTGATAATTGGGATATGGATAGCCTTCCTGCAGAAGATACTTCCGTGTCTCCTGGTGTGGGAGGGCAAGGAATTTCACCAAGGTTAAGAAGGTCGACACGAACAAGATATCCGGTCAACTGATTGAAAATGGACTTTTAAAATAATTTGATCGTAATGTTTTAAAATTGTTGAAATATTATATTTGTATTGTTTTAGTTATAAATAATTAATTGTAAATTGTAAAGGCTACCTAGGTTGGAGTATGTTTTAAAAGGAGGGGTGAATGTGGTGATTATTCTTGTTTTGTAAGAAGCATTATAATTGGTTGCCTGTTTCCTGCCTTGAGAGATATGCTGTAAACTCATTGGTAGTTGATGTCATGTGATTTGTGGTGGCCATCTTAAATTCAGTTCTCTACAGCCTTGGTTGGGACTGGGTGTTGAAGATGTGCTGCTGGGTTTTTAAGGTTAATAAAGCCTAGATTTAGAAAGGCAAATCTACTCTTTATTTCAGTCACGAAGTGCGTCTAGTGTGTACCTCATGAATTCAAATGAAGACCCAGATGAAGTTTAGGCTTTCGGCTCTTGGGGGTCACCCTTCACTAGGTGTATTTGTGTGCTCTGCACTAATTGATCCCAGGCAGCACTGAGAGGGGAAGAGTGACCCTATAATCTCTGCTGTTGGCCATTTCTCTAGGGCTAAACATATTTGAATTGTTCCATTAACTCTGCATTTTATGTGAAGCAAGAAGATACCACAGTATCTACAGTATCACGTGATATAAGGATGTTGAGGTTTGTTTTATTCATTCATGGGATGTGGGTGTCACTGGTATTTATTACCCATCCCTAGTTGCCCTTGAGAAGGTGGTGGTGAGCCGCCTTCTTGAACCGGTGCAGTCCGTGTGGTGAAGGTAATCCCACAGTGCTGTTAGGGAGGGAGTTCCAGGGTTTTGAGCCAACGACGATGAAGGAATTGCAATATATTTCCAAGTCAGGATGGTGTGTAACTTGGAGGGGAACTTGGAGGTGATGGTGTTCCCATGCTCCTGCTGCCCTTGTCCTTCTAGGTGGTGGAGGTCATAGGTTTGGGAGGCGCTGCCGAAGAAGCCTTGGCAAGTTGCTGCAGTGCATCTTATAGATGGTACACACCGCAGCCACGTTGCGCCGGTGGTGGAGGGATTGAATGCTTAAGGTGGTGGATGAGGTGCCAATCAAGCGGGCTGCTTTATCCTGGATGGTGTCGAGCTTCTTGAGTGCTGTTGGAGCAGCACTCATCCAGGCAAGTGGAGAGTATCCCATCACACTCCTGACTTGTGCCTTGTAGATGGTGGAAAGGCTTTGGGGAGTCAGGTGAGTCATTCGCCGCAGAATACCCAGCCTCTGACCTGCTCTTGTTGCCACAGTATTTATGTGGCTGGTCCATTTAGGTTTCTGGCCAATGGGGACCCCCAAGATGTTGATGGCGGGGGATTCGATGATGGTAATGCCATTGAATGTCAAGGGGCGGTGGTTAGACTCTCTCTTGCTGGAGATAGTCCTTGCCTGGTCCTTGTGTGGCACGAATATTACTTGCCATGTATCAGCCCAAGCCTGATTGTTGTCCAGGTCTTGTTGCATGTAGGCACAGACTACTTCATTATCTGAGGAGTTGCGGATGGAACTGAACACCATGCAATCATCAGCGAACATCCCCACTTCTGAGCTTATGATGGGGGGAAGGTCATTGATGAAGCAGCTGAAGATGGCTGGGCCTAGGACACTGCCCTGAGGAACTCCTGCAGTGATGCCTTGGGGCTGAGATGATTGGCCTCCAACAACCACATCCATTTTCCTTTCCACGCACCTGCTGGATCCAGTTTACCTGCTTCACCAACTCCCCGCGATCGGACACCACCCCCCCCCACCCTCACCCTGCCAATCTCCTCTACAAGGCCTCCGATCTCCCGTCCCAACTCTTCTGATCTCCTCCACGAGACCTCTGATCTCCCCCGACTCTTCTCATCTTCCCCCCCACCGATTCTTCCATCTCATCCATGGCCTCCAATCTGCCTTCGATCTTCCCTCAGGCCTTCGATCTCCCCCTTCCCCAGCCTCCGATCCTGCCTCTGGCCTCCGATGTCCCAATGTTCTGGCCTCTGATCTTCCCTTTGGCCTCCGATCTCCACCACCCCCGCCCCTACCCCCACCGACCGTCCCCCTCCCCCGGCCTTTCTGATCACTCTCTCCTTCCTCTCCGCTCCCTGGCTGCAACCTGGTGACAAAGGCCTACCCGCCTTACAGCCAGCCAGCCTCTCAAACTGGTTGGCCCATTTCTTTGGCCAGGAGTATTCTCTGCCCGCACAGTGGAAACTTTTTCCCGTCTTCAGAATTATTGTTCTACCTGGACTCCTGTTACAGCGTGACATCGGCTATCTCAATTTCTCTGCTCCCCTCACTCCAATCTACCTACCTCTGAACTTGCAGCACTCCGTCCTATCAGATCCAACCCTAACATTGTCATTAAACTTGCTGACAAGGTTGGCGCTGTGTTCTTTGGCGAACTCACCTTTGCCTTGCAGAAGCTGGACACCAACTTTCTGACAGCTCCTCCTACTTCCCCTGTACCATGATCCCACTATTGAACATCAAGCCATCATTTCCAAGATTGTCACTGACCTCATCTCCTCTGGAGTTCTTTACTCCATGGCCTCCAACCTCACAGACTCCCAGTCCAACACAGTCTGCTTCTACCTCCTTCCCATGATCCACAAACAGGACTGCCCTGCTAGACTCATCATTTCAGCCTGTTTTTGCACCATGGAACTGATTGCTTCCTAGCTCAACTCTATTTTTTCTCCCCTTGTCCAGTCTTTTCCCACCTACATCCACAGCTTTTCAGACATCCTCTGCCACTTTAACAGTTTCCAGTTTCCTGGCCCTAACAATCTCCTATTCAGCATGGACGTCCAAGTCCTCTACACCTCCATCTCCTCACCACAATGGCCTGAGGGCACACTGCTTCCTCCTTGAACAGAGGCCCAATCAGTCCCCATCCACCACCACCCTCCTCCACCTGGCTGAACTTGTTCTCACATTGAACAACTTCTCCTTTGACTCCACTCACTAGGAGGATAGAGCAGATGAATGTATGGCTAAACAGTTGGTGCAGAAGGGAGGGCTTTAGTTTCCTGGATCACTGGGTCTGCTTCTGGGGAAGGTGGGACCTGTACAAGTTGGACGGGTTGCACCTGAACCGGAACAGGACCAACATCCTTGCGGGGAGGTTTGCTAGTGCTGTTGGGCGGGGGTTTAAACTAACTTGGCAGGGGGATGGGATACGGAGTGGAGCTATAGTAGGGGGTGATGCACAGGCAAATATAGAGGAAAAAACAAGTCAGCCTGGAAGGCAGAGCAAATATATAATGGCACAAGGGAGTATGGCAAAGCTGGATGGCATTTATTTCAATGCAAGGAGTCTTGTGAGTAAGGCTGATGAATTGAAGGTGTTGATGAACACATGGAAGTATGATAGCAAAATACTGCGGATGCTGGAAATCCGAGCTAACAACAGAAAACGCTGGAAAAACTCAGCAGGCCAGGGCAGCATCCATGGAGAGAGAAACAGAGATAACGTTTCAGGTCGATGACCTTTCGTCAGAACTGGAAAAAAGCAGGAAATGGAAAGCAGGTTTAGGGGCTGGGAAAAGGGGGAGGGGATCAAAGAACAAAAGGGAAGGTCAGTGATAGGATAGAAAGCAGGAGAGATTAAGAGACATTAAGAGATATTCAAGGCGAGAGGAGGTGGTAACGGGACAGGTTAAGAAACAAAGGATGGCTCTAGATGGAGTGTGAATTGCGCTGGCAGAATGAAGGACAGCTGCCATAGAAACATAGAAACATAGAAGATAGGAGCAGGAGTAGGCCATTCGGCCCCTCGAGCCTGCTCCGCCATTCAATGAGATCATGGCTGATCATCCAAATTCATTACCCGGTCCCTGCTTTCTCCCCATATCCCTTGATCCCATTAGTCTTGAGAAATATATCCAACGCCTTCTTGAATATATTTAATGAATTGGCCTCTACTGCCTTCTGTGGTAGAGAATTCCACAGGTTCACCACTCTCTGGGAGAAGAAATTACTCCTAATTTCTGTCCTAAATGGCTTACCCCTTATCCTTAGACTGTGACCCCTGGTTCTGAACTCCCCGACCATCGGGAACATCCTTCCAGCATCTAGTCTGTCTAGTCCTGTTAGAATTTTATAAGTTTCAATGAGATCCCCTCTCATTCTTCTAAACTCCAGCGAGTATAAGCCCAATCGACCCAATCTCTCCTCATACGTCATTCCTGCCATCCCAGGTATCAGCCTGGTGAATCTTCGCTGAACTCCTTCCATGGCAAGAACATCATTCCTCAGATAAGGCGACCAAAACTGCACACAATACTCAAGATGTGGTCTCACCAAGGCCCTGTACAACTGCAGCAAGACATCCTTGTTCCTGTACTCAAACCCTCTTGCTACGAAGGCCAACATACCATTTGCCTTCTTAACCGCCTGCTGCACCTGCATGCTTACCTTCAGCAACTGGTGCACAAGGACACCCAGGTCTCATTGCACTTCCCCTTCTCCCAATCTATTGCCATTCAGATAATAATCTGCCTTCCTGCTTTTGCTACCAAAGTGGATAACCTCACATTTATCCACGTTATATTGCATCTGCCATGTTTCTGCCCAATCACCCAACCTGTCCAAATCATCCTGGAGTTTCTCGGCATCCTCCTCACAGCACACACGCCCACCCAGCTTTGTGTCGTCTGCAAATTTGGAGATATTACATCTAGTTCCCTTGTCTAGATCATTAATATATATTGTGAATAGCTGGGGTCCAAGGACCGATCCTTGCGGTACCCCACTAGTCACTGCCTGCCACTCGGAAAAACACCCGTTTATTCCAACTCTTTGCTTTCTGTCTGCCAACCAGTTCTCTATCCAAGTCAGTACCTTGCCCCCAATCCGATGTGCCTTAAATTTACATGCTAATCTCTTATGCGGGACCTTATCGAAAGCCTTCTGAAATTCCAAATACACCACATCCACTGGTTCTCCCTTATCTAATCTACCAGTTACATCCTCAAAAAATTCCAGTAGATTAGTCAAGCACGATTTACCCTTTGTAAATCCATGATGACTTTGTCCGATCCTGTCACTGTTTTCCAAGTTCTCTGCTATTACATCTTTTATAATGGACTCTAGCACTTTCCCCACTACCGATGTCAGGCTTACCGGTCTGTAATTCCCTGTTTTCTCTCTACCACCTTTTTTGAATAGTGGGGTAACATTAGCTACCCTCCAATCCATGGGTACTGTTCCAGATTCCATCGATTGTTGGAAGATGATCAGCAATGCATCTACTATTTCTAGGGCCACTTCCTTAAGTACCCTAGGATGTAGCTTATCAGGCCCTGGGGATTTATCGGCCTTCAATCCCATCAATTTCCTTAACACCATTTCCCTACAAATACTGATTTCTTTCAGTTCCTCCCTTTCATCAGACCCTATGTTCCCCGACATCTCTGGGAGGTTATTTGTGTCCTCTTCTGTGAAGACAGAATCAAAATATATATTTAATTGTTCTGCAATTTCTTTGTTCCCCATTATAAATTCCCCTGATTGTGACTGCAAGGGACCTATGCTTGACTTCACCAATCTTTTCCTCTTCACATATCTATAAAAGCTTTTACAGTCAGTTTTTATGTTCCCTGAAAGCTTACTCTCATATTTTATTTTCCCCTTCTTACTTCATCCCTTTGTCCTCCTTTGTTGAATCCTAAACTGGTCCCAATCCTCAGGTTTACTGCTTTTTCTGGCCAATTTATATGTCCTCTCCTTGGATCTTATGCTATCCCTAATTTCCCATGTGGGAGGGAAGAAAAAAAAAGAAGAAAATATATATATGTGATAGGGGCCGAAGTTATGATCTGAAATTGTTGAACTCTATGTTGAGTCCAGAGGACTGTAGAGTGACTAATCGAAAGATGAGGTGCTGTTCCTCGAGCTTACACTGAGCTTCCATGGAACAGTGCAAGAGGCCGAGGACGGTGAGGTCTGAGTGGGAATGGAGCGGAGAATTAAAGTGACAGGGCACCGGGAGCTCAGGGTCCCCCTTATGCACTGAACGGAGGTGTTCCGCAAAGCAGTCACCAAATCTGCGTTTGGTTTCCCCAATGTAGAGGAGACCACATCTTGAGCAGCGAATACAGTCTACTAAATTGCAAGAAGTACAAGTAAATTGCAGTTTCACCTGGAAGGTGTGTTTGAGGTCCTGGACAGTGGGAAGGGGGGAGGTATAAGGGCATGTGTTGCAACTCCTGCGCTTGCACGGGAAGGTGCCAGGCAAAGGGGAAGGGGTGATGGGGGTGGTAGAGGAGTGGACTAGGGTGTCGCGGAGGGAGCGGTCCCTACGGACTGCTGAAAGGTGAGGTGAGGGGAAGATGCGTTTGGTGGTGCTGGAGGCGGCGGAAATGGTGGAGGATGATCCATTGAATGTGGAGGCTGGTGGGGTGAAAGGTGAGGACAAGGGGAACTCTATCGTGGTTCCAGGAGGGAGGAGCAGGGGCGAGGGCAGAAGTGCAGGAGATAGAACGGACACAGTCAAGGGCCATGTCAACCACAGTAGAGGGGAATCCTCGGTTGAGGAAAAAGGAAGACATATCGGAAGCACTGGTATGGAAGGTGGCATCGTCGGAGCAGATGCGGCGGAGATGGAGAAACTGAGAGAATGGAATAGAGTCCTTACAGGAGGCGGGGTGGGAGGAAGTGTAGTCCAGGTAGCTGTGGGAGTCAGTGGGCTTGTACTGAATGGTAGTTAATAACCTATCCCCAGAGATGGAGACGATATTGTTGCTATCACAGAGACATGGTTGAGGGAGGGGCAGGACTGGCAGCTCAATATTCCGGGGTATAGAATCTTCAGGCGAGACAGAGGGGGTGTAAAAGAGGAGGGGGTGTCACAATATGTAACCCCACTATTTCAAAAAGGTGGTAGAGAGAAAACGGGGAATTATAGACCGGTAAGCCTGACATCGGTAGCGGGGAAAATGCTAGAGTCCGTTATAAAAGATGTAATAGCAGAGCACTTGGAAAACAGTGACAGGATCGGATAAAGTCAACATGGATTTACAAAAGGTAAATCATGCTTGACTAATCGACTGGAAATTTTTGAGGATGTAACTGGTAGAATAGGTAAGGGAGAACCAGTGGATGTGGTGTATTTGGGCTTTCAGAAGGCTTCCGATAAGGTCCCGCATAAGAGATTAGCGTGCAAAGTTAAAGCACATGGGATTGGGGGTAAGGTACTGTCTTGGATAGAGAACTGGTTGGCAGACAGGAAGCAAAGAGTTGGAATAAATGGTTCTTTTTTCCGATTGGCAGGCAGTGACTAGTGGGGTACCGCAGGGATCGGTGCTAGGAATCCAGCTATTCACAATAGATATAAATGATCTAGACGAGAGAACTAGATGTAATATCTCCAAGTTTGCAGATGACACAAAGCTGGGTGGGCATGTGTGCTGTGAGGAGGATGCAGAGAAACTCCAGTATGATTTGGACAGGTTGGGTGATTGGGCAGATGCATGGCAAATGCAGTATAATGTAGATAAATGCGAGGTTATCCACTTCGGTGGCAAAAACAGGAAGGCAAATTACTATCTGAATGGCAATAGTTTGGGAAAAGGGGAAGTGCAATGAGACCTGGGTGTCCTTGTGCACCAGTCGCTGAAGGTAAGCATGCAGGTGCAGCAGGCGGTTAAGAAGGCAAATGGTATGTTGGCCTTCATAGCGAGAGGATTCGAGTACAGGAGCAAGGATGTCTTGCTGCAGTTGTACAGGGCCTTGGTGAGACCACACCTTGAGTATTGTGTGCAGTTTTGGTCGCCTTATCTGAGGAAGGATGTTCTTGCCATGGAGAGAGTGCAGCGAAGATTCACCAGACTGATACCTGGGATGGCAGGAATGACATATGAGGAGAGATTGGGTCGATTAGGCTTATATTCGCTAGAGTTTAGAAGAATGAGAGGGGATCTCATTAAAACTTATAAAATTCTAACAGGACTAGACAGACTAGATGCAGGAAGGATGTTCCCGATGGCGGGGGACTCTAGAACCAGGGGTCACAGTCTAAGGATAAGGGGTAAGCCATTTAGGACAGAGATGAGGAGGAATTTCTTCACCCAGGGAGTGGTGAACCTATGGAATTTTCTACCACACAAGGCAGTTGAGGCCAATTCATTAAATATATTCAAGAAGGAGTTAGATATATTTCTTAAGGCTAAAGTGATCAAGGGATATGGGGAGAAAGCAGGGACAGGGTACTGAATTTGGATGATCAGCCATGATCTCATTAAATGGCAGAACAGGCTCGAGGGGCTGAATGGCCTACTCCTGCTATCTTCTATGTTTCTATATTAATCAAGGAGTCAATTACTGCTGTAAGGTGGGATGATATCTTAGCAGATTCCTCTAATGAGGCCATATGGGTAGAACTTAAAAACTAAAAGGGGGCAAGCACTTTGCTGGCAGTGTACTATAGGCCCCCAAACAGTCAAGGGGAGATAGAGGAACAGATATGTAGGCAAATCTCAGAGAAGTGTAGAAACAATAGGTAATAATGGTAGGGGATTTCAACTTCCCCAATATTAACTGGGATAGTCAGAGTGTGAAATGCTTAGAGGGTGCAGAATTCTTAAAGTGCATCCAGGAGAGCTTTTTGAGCCAGCATGTAGAAAGTCCTACAAGAAAGGAGGCGATACTGGACCTAATTCTAGGGAATGTAGCTGGGCAAGTGATAGAAGTGTCAGTAGGAGAGCATTTTGGTGACAGTGACCATAATTCGGTGAGATTTAAGGTAGTCATGGAAAAGGACAAAGATGGACTGGAAATAAAGGTTCTAAATTGGGGGAAGGTCAATTTTAATATGATAAGGGAGGATCTGGCCAAAGTGGACTGGGATCAGCTACTTGTAGGAAAATCCACATCAGAGCAATGGGAGTCTTTCAGAAAGGAAATAGAGAGAGTACAATGCCAACATGTTCCCGTAAAGGTCAAGGGTGGGACCACCAAGCCCAGGGAACCCTGGATGTCAAGGGATATACAGGTAGACTACCCTTTATCCGGACTTCCGAAAACCGAAACCCTCTAAAAACCGAAGGTTTTTTCGGTCAGCGTAAGTCCAGCGTAAGTCGTGCGCACGACCCCCCGCAGACCCCCCCGCGGACCCCCGCCGGCCCCGACCCTCCCGCCGACCCCCCCGCGGACCCCCGCCGGCCCCGACCCCCGCCGACCCCCCCCGACCCCGACCCCCGCCGACTTACGCTGAGCGTCAGCGTAAGTCGTGCGCACGACCCCCCGCCGACCCCCCCGCCGACCCCCCCGCGGACCCCCGCCGGCCCCGACCCCCGCCGACCCCCCCGCCGACCCCCCGCCAACCCCCACCGGCCCCGACCCCCGCCGACCCCCCCGCGGATCCCCGCCGACCCCGACCCCCGCCGACTTACGCTGAGCGTCAGCGTAAGTCGTGTGCACGACCCCCCGCCGACCCCCCCGCGGACCCCCGCCGGCCCCGACCCCCGCCGACCCCCCCCGCAGACCCCCGCCGACCCCGACTGTAAGTCGGCGGGGGTCAGGGTCGGCGGGGGTCCGTGGGGGGTTCGGCGCCGGCGGGGGTCCGCGGGGGGGTCGGCGGGGGGGTCGGCGGGGGTCGGGGCCGGCGGGGGGGTCGGGGCCGGCGGGGGTCCGCGGGGGGGTCGGCGGCGGTCGGGCCCGGTGGGGTTCCGCGGGGGGTTCGGCGGGGGTCGGGGCTGGCGGGGGTCCGCGGGGGGGTCGGCGGGGGGGGTTGGCGGGGGTCGGGGCCGGCGGGGGTCCGCGGGGGGGTCAGCGGGGGTCGGGGCCAGCGGGGGTCCGCGGGGGTCCGCGGGGGGGTCCGCGGGGGGTCGTGCGCACGACTTACGCTGCGCGTCAGCGTAAGTCGTGCGCACGACCCCCCGCCGACCCCCCCGCGGACCCCTGCCGACCCACCTTCCGAAATCCGAAATTCTCCGAAAACCTAAACACGGCTGGTCCCGAGGTTTTCGGATAAAGGATAGTCTACCTGTACAAGAATGGAATGAAAGAAGCTCAACACTATCCAGGACAAAGCAGCCCGCTTGATTGGCACACCATCCACCACCTTAACCATTCACTCCCTCCACCACTGGTGAACCATGGCAGCAGTGTGTACCATCTACAAGATGCACTGCAGCAACTCGCCAAGGCTTCTTCGGCAGCACCTCCCAAACCTGCAACCTCTTCCACCTAGAAGGACAAGGGCAGCAGGCGCATGGGAACACCACCACCTCTAAGTTCGCCTCCAAGTCACACACCATCCTGACTTAGAAGTATATCACCGATCCTTCATCATTGCTGGGTCAAAATCCTGGAACTCCCTACCTAACAGCACTGTGGGAGTACTATCACCACACGGACTGCAGCGGTTCAAGAAGGCGGCTCACCAACACCTTCTCAAGGGCAACTAGGGATGGGCATTAAATGCTGGCATTGCCAGCGATACCCTGATCCCATAAACGAATAAAAAAAATGGATTAGGAAAAAAAGGGAGGCTTTTGGCAGATACAAAGGACTAAAAACAGTGGAAGCCCTAGAGGAGTATAGAACGTGCAGGGGGGTACTTAAAAAAGAAATTCGGAGAGAGAAGAGGGGGAATGAAAAAACACTTGTGGGCAAAATAAAGGAAAATCCCAAGGTGTTTTATAAGTATATTAAGGGCAAGAGGATAACCAGGGAAAGAGTAGGGCCCATTAGGGACCAAAGTGGCAATCTGTGTGTAGAGCCGGAAGATGTGGGTGAGGTTTTAAATGAATATTTTGCATCTGTGTTCACTATGGAGAAGGATGATGTAGGCATAGATATCAGGCAGGGGGATTGTGATATACTTGAACAAATTATTATTGAGAGGGAGGAGGTACTAGCAGTTTTAACAGGCTTAAAAGTCGATAAATCCCCAGGCCCAGATGAGATGTATCCCAGGCTGCTGTGTGAGGCAAGGGAGGAGATTGCAGGGGCTCTGACACAAATTTTCAGATCCTCTCTGGCCTCAGGGGAGGTGCCAGAGGACTGGAGAACAGCTAACGTAGTACCATTATTCAAGAAGGATAGTAGGGATAAACCAGGGTATTACAAGCCAGTGAGCCTAACATCAGTGGTAGGGAAATTATTGGAAAAAATTCTGAGGGACAGAATTAGTCTCCACTTGGAAAGGCAAGGATTAATCAATGATAGTCAGCATGGCTTTTTCAGGGGAAGGTCATGTCTAACCAATTTGATTGAATTTTTCGAGGGGGTGACTTGTTGTGTGGATGAGGGTAGTGCAGTTGATGTAGTCTACATGGACTTCAGTAAGGCTTTTGACAAAGTCCCGCATGGGAGACTGGTCAAGAAGGTACGAGCCCATGGGATCCAGGGGAATTTGGCACATTGGATCCAAAATTGGCTTAGTGGCAGGAGGCAGAGGGTGATGGTCGAAGGTTGTTTTTGTGACTGGAAGCCTGTGTCCAGTGGTGTACCGCAGGATTTGGTGCTGGGTCCTTTGCTGTTTGTAGTGTACATTAATGATTTAGCTATGAATGTAGGAGGTATGATCAGTAAGTTCGCAGATGACACAAAAATTGGTGGAGTGGTAAATAGCGAGGAGGGAAGCCTCAGGCTACAGGACAATATAGACGGGTTGGGCAGAACAGTGGCAAATGGAATTTAACCCTGAAAAGTGTGAGGTGATGCATTTTGGGAGGACTAACAAGGCAAGGGAATACACAATGAATGGTAGGACCCTCGGAAGGACAGAGGATCAGAGGGACCTTGGTGTGCATGTACATAGATCCCTGAAGGCAGCAGGACAGGTAGATAAGGTGGTTAAAAAGGCATATGGGATACTTGCCTTCATTAGCCGAGGCATAGACTATAAGAGCAGGGAGGTTATGATGGAGCTGTACAAAATGCTAGTTAGGCCACAGCTGGAATACTGTGTGCAGTTCTGGTCGCCACACTATAGGAGGGTTGTGATTGCATTGGAGAGGGAGCAGAGGAGATTCACCAGGATGTTACCTGGGCTGGAGCGCTTCAGCTATGAAGAGAGACTGGACAGGCTGGGGTTGTTTTCTTTAGAGCAGAGAAGACTGAGGGGGGACCTGATTGAGGTGTACAAAAAGGGGCATAGATAGGGTAGATAGAAAGGAACTTTTTCCCCTTAGTAGAGGGGTCAATAACCAGGGGGCATAGTTTCAAGGTAAGGGGCAGGAGGTTTAGAGGGGATTTGAGGAAAAACATTTTCAACCAGAGGGTGGTTGGAATCTGGAACTCACTGCCTGAAAGGGTGGTAGAGGCAGGAACCCTCACAACAATCAAGAAACATTTAGATGAGCACTTGAAATGCCATAGCATACAAGGCTACGGACCAAGTACTAGAAAATGGGATTAGAATAGATAGGGATAGATGGCCGGCATGGAGATGATGGGTCGAAGGGCCTCTTTCTGTGCTGTATAACTCTATGACTATGACTTCCTCCAAATCAAAGGTGTTGCCATGGGAACATGCATGGATCATAGCTATGCCTGCCTTTTCTTTGTTCCAGTCCTACTCAGGTCCCCTCCTTCACCTCTTTTTCCAGTATATTGATGACTGTATCAGTACCATTTCCTGCTCTCGCCCCGAACTGGAAAATTTAATCAACTTTGCTTCCAATTTCCACCCTTCCCTCGCCTTCACATGGTCCATCTCAGACTCTTCCCTTCCTCAACTCTCTGTCTCCATTTCTGGGGATAGGCTATTGACCAATATCCACTATAAGCTCACTGACTCCTACAGATAGCTGGACTATACTTCTTCCCACCCCGCTTCCTGTAAGGACTCTATTCCATTCTCTCAGTTTCTCCGTCTCCATCACATCTGTTCTGATGATGCCACCTTCCATACCAGTGTTTCCGATATCTCTTCCTTTTTCCTCAACCGAGGATTTCCTCCACCATGGTTGACATGGCCCTCGATTGTGTCTGTTCCATTTCCCGCATTTCTGCTCTCACCCCTTCCCCTCCCTCCCAGAACCATGCTAAGGTTCCCCTTGCCGTCAAGTTCCACCCCACCAGCCTCCACATTCAACGGATCATCCTCCGCCATTTCCGCCACCTCCAGTGTGATCCCACCACCAAACATATCTTCCCCTCCCTTCCCCTTTCAGCATTCCAAAGAGACCATTCCCTCCGTGACACACTGGTCCACTCCTCAATCACCCCTAACTCCCCCTCCCCTTCCCATGGTACCTTCCCATGCAAGCGCAGGAGAAGCAACACCTGCCCTTTCAATTTAGTATACTGCCTCTGTACTTGCTTAAAATCTGTTACATCTGTAACATTTTCCCATTCTGATGAAAGGTTATCAACCTGAAACGTTAACTCTGTTTCTCTTTCCACAGATGCTGCCTGACCTGCCGAGTATTTCCAGCATTTCTGTTTTTATTGTATATATAATTAGTTTAGCTGTGTCAGCTGTGGCTCAGTTGTTGCCTCTGAGTTAGAAGGTTGTGGGTTCAAGTCCCACTCCAGGGACTTGAACACATAAAGCTAGGCTGATACTCCAGTGCAGTGCTGAGGGAATGCTGCACTGTCGGAGGTGACGTCTTTCGGACGAGACGTTAAACCGAGGCCTCGTCTGCTCTCTCAGGTGGACGTAAAAGATCCCATGGCACTTTTTCGAAGAAGAGCAGGGGAGTTATCCCCGGTGTCCTTGCCAATACTTATCCCTCAACCAACATAACAAAAACAGATTATCTGGTCATTATCACATTGCTGTTTATGGGAGCTTGCTGTGTACAAATTAGCTGCCGCGTTTCCCACATTACAACAGTGACTCCACTTCAAAAGTATTTCGTTGGCTGTAAAGCGCTTTGAGACATCCGGTGGTCATGAAAGGTGCTATATAAATGCAAGTTTTTCTTTCTTTAGTTTAGGGATACATGGGTATTCAAGAGTATCCAAGAGTTGCTGTAGTTCTGGATTTAATGCAATTTATTACAATAACCACAAAGCCTTTGTAAAATCTAGTTTTGCTAAGGGCCTCCCAACCAGAGACAATATGATAATACTACTGGTATTTCTACACAACATTTGCGATTATTATGAGATAAATTTATATATCCCATGCTTCCAGAGATGAGCTGGATGAAAGCTTGATTGAGAGATTGGGCTATAATGCTGTGGCCCTGATTCGCTAACTCACAACTCCTTTGAGCTCAGCACCCTATTGGGAGCATGCGATCAGTGAATTTACCCTTACGGTTCCATAATACAAAGACACAATTATATGAACATTAAAAAAAATCCACTAAAAATGTTCTTGCACTTCGTGGAAACAGTGATACAAGGCCTAAAAAATATAAATAATTTATAGGAAGAAATATTTGAAATAATTAATTTCTCTAAGAAAGCAGCTCTCCCATGTTGGCCACAAGATTTCAATTAACTGAAATTCACTGTATACTTTGAACTGCAATGTAGTCATCTGACAAAAATAGAGAACCAGTATAATAACTTGCTTTCCCGTTTTTTATGAACTCAGCTATCCTTGGCAGAGCAGCTATTATTGGCTAGCAACACATGGATATACATCAGTGTGCAATGTGGGGAACCCTATATTTACAAGCTTCAAAGTACTATGAAGTGGTACCATACTCTAACTGAACATATCTTGTAACCGTCAAGAAGATAAAGAGTAAGAAAGAAAAATAAAAGGATTCTTTGAATACACAAGATTTAGTTTTTTGGCAGCTTGGACGGCCCCACATCCTACAGTTCAACATAACAAAGATTTCATTATAATCACAAGATACTCCTTAGTATATAAACAAACACCAGAAATATTCTTTAGCGCAGAGGCGTTCTAGCATTATTTAAAAGCATTTTTTTTTAATTTGTTCATGGGTTGTGGGCATCACTGGCAAGGCCAGCATTTATTGCCCATCCCTAGTTATTCTTGAGAAGGTGGTGGTGAGCCGTCTTCTTGAACCGCTGCAGTCGTATGGTGAAGGTACTCCCACAGTGCTGTTAGGGAGGGAGTTCCAGGATTTTGACCCAGCGACGATGAAGGAATGGCGATATACTTCGAAGTCAGGATAGTGTGTGACTTGGAGGGTAACTTGGAGGTGGTGGTGTTCCCACACGTCTGCTGCCCTTGTCCTTCTAGATGGTAGAGGTTGCGGGTTTGTGATGTGCTGCCAAAGAAGCCTTGACTACAATTTGCTACAAAATGTCATTTTATATATTTCTACCACATCTTTTCAAGTTCAAGGGTAAAGATGACTCAGCAGCTTTATTTTTAACTGAATCTCATAACCTTTTTACGCTCAATTGTATTATACATGCAAAGGTGCAACACCAGAGGAAGTGATGAATTATCTATGGGACAGATACTACATCCCAGCAAGAAGAAAAACAAGGTGTGGGAGGGGGAGATACAATGATGTTCCAGTGGTACGTTAAATTGGTTGTTCCATTATAACTATGGCACCATCATTGGGGTGTATTTATTTTATAATTGTTCAATAAAATGTGTTTCTACTAGTCTAAAATAAAAATGGTGCAGTCAAATCATGAAATCAATTATTTAGAAAAGTCAAATGTAAAATTTAATTAGCTGATTGCTTTGTACTGTAGATGAGTCAGGAGTTATCTCCAGTATTCAGGAAGGAGTTGGGCAAGAATGCAGCCCACATTTTTTTTAAAAAGGTCTTCAAAATAAATAAAAAGACCCCATTGGTCTCTTGTGTAATGTTTGGTAACAATAACAACTGGAAAATGTGTTGAAATCAATCACAGGTTATGCATGCACTGTAACCGGAAGGTAACATACATTCTTGTTTAAAGTTCTAATACTGATTTGATCTAGCCACAGCTATTTATATTGCCAGTGAATAGGAGCCATAGAAGGTTCTATATATCAGTTTAACAATTGGTAATAATCACGAGTACTTCAGCATATATGGCCAACATACCCAGCTACAAGAGATGCTTTGTATTACTAGTAGCTACACAAGCACACATCAGGTTATTGTAACTACTATAAATAACATTATAAATAATATCTGTAAACATAACCAAAACTCCCAGTGGATCAACAGTTATAAGAGCCCTTACATTCACAATTTTATTAAAAACTTATAACATTAAAGTGCAACTTATGAGCCAGAGAGCTCTCATGGGAGTTTACACAACATTCTCAGATGTCAGTTTGTTTCAATACCCAACTTTGATAGATCTGGCTGGGATCTTGCATACATATGCCTGTGCCAGCAAGTCTCGACATATTTTTATTTTCTCTTGTTGGAAAATGAGAAAGTAAGAGATTATTATTATGGGGGACAAGGCTATCCTCCTGCATAATCAATAGTGATTTCTTTCTATTAAAGGTGTAGTGGGTTATTTGGAGGAATGGATGAAAACGGCTGCTAAGTGAGTGCTGCGCTAATAAAACTCGCCTGTTTAAAAGTCTAGATTTAGCCCGCAATCTTGGGGCTAATTGCTAATGACCATGATTTAAACATGCCTGGAGGCGCTAAAACAGAAAACTGCAGAGTTAGCACTCAAGTGCTGATTAGTAGCAATTTTCCTGGCACGGTATTTATAGCCTCCATGCATGCACTTCCACTGACCGTGTGGCGTACGCTGACTGATAGTTGTGTATGTACCTTTAAGAGAATAACTGGTCTCAGACTGCAGTACCGGCAGTGACCACCCCTGTATAAAAGGCGCTAGAGAGCCTCTGTTTTGTTAGATTCGTTTATGCCTTTCACCAGTAAAGTTCTGTTTGTTTCTCTCCTGCTAGTCAGTGTCTCAATCATTCACGGACTTAACAATAGTGAAACTGAAGGAGCAGGACAACAGCACTTCTCAGGATTGCTCTGGAAGTCCTGGTGCAGGAGGTACAGCGGAGGAGAGATGTCCTGTACCGCAGAAGGGAAGGAGGAAATCGCCAAGGAGGTCACAGCCAGGAGCACTCCCCCAGGACATGGCTCCAGTGTTGCAAAAAATGTAATGATTTTACATGAGTGGTCAAGGTAAGATCCCATCTCACAAACATACTTCTCAATAACTGCACCACCACCAGCATCACAACCTCAACACACTGTACCTTCTAACTATACACTGAGATTCACACAACCCACACTACTGAATCCTTCACAGGAACTACTCACACCTCAGAAGCAGCTCTTCAACCATGTAAAGCATCACACACACACAAACACAGCTGGCAATACACTCATTCACAATCACCACTTTCTCTTCCAGGACAAGATAGCACGTAACAGGTGGGAGCAGGACTTGACCGGGGGAGGGGAAGCACAATCGCATGAGATCAGTCCCCTTGAGAAAGCAGTGCTGGTGGTAATCGGGAGGGGAGTGGCAGACAGCGTGGCCACAGGCAGTGCAGAGGACATATCGCCTAGAGGAATGTGGCCTCTCCAGCTTCCTTGCCTAACCATAGCTATTCCTGAACTCTAGTCCCCCAAACCTCTCCTCACTCACAAGCCCCATATGGTCTCATCACACACATCCTCCTACAGTGGCCACATGTGCTGCACCTTAACCCTTCTAGCTTTATCATTGCAGGCTCCCAGGAGCAAGATCCACCTCAACCCCAGAGGAACTGGAAGAGGAGGAAGGGCCACCTTGCCTCCCTCCCTCCCACCACTCCCCCGGAGCAAGAGGAGAGCAAGGAAGAAGGCACTGTGTCAATCGCAACCACTGTCACAGGCACCAGCTCATAGACCAGCATCCTGTGTAACTTAAGAGGCTAGGGTCAAACATGGATCCTCTCAGTGGTATATGCTGGGCACTAGTGGGCAGCAGCCATGCCAGGTGGAAGGGACACCACAGGTGCCACCTTGCTGGGGGTAAGGTCACATACTAGTTCTGCTGTACAGGAGTCAGATGAGGACCTTGCAGGGTCCAGCTTCAGAAGCTGGCTGATGGGTTTGACAAACCAAATGCTTGGTGCAATGGACAACTTGCCTGAAAGCTTACAGATCGTGGCTAGGGGGATGGAGGAGTCCGACTCCAGCTTGGCCCATGGCTTGACACAGAGCCTGGAACCCATCCGCTCCAGCATTGTGAGGCTGGTCAATTCCATCCAGTGACCTGTGGAGCCCAACATCATGCAGCGTCTGATGACTCAGGTCGCAGCTTCCACTACAGTCATAGCATCTTCCATGGAACGGCAAAGTGGTGCAATGGAAGCCCAAGCAGCTGCAATGGTGGCTTTGGGCTCCTTGGTTGAAAGGGGCGTGCAGGGTGTCTCAGCTGCCCAGAGGTCTGTCTTCCAACAGATCACTGGGCTGGCTGAACAGACGCCCCGCGGTACTGTAAGACGTGCGGAATTACCCCTCGCCCCGTCCGAAAGGTTATAGAGTTCGGACTTGAGACTTATGAGAAATTATACCAGACGCACGGGTTCTGTCTTTAACCTTTTATTGTTCCTAAGACAGATTCAAAACCCCAACCACTATTCAAGCAGTTCACCAATAATATTACAGGAAATCATACATACAACCACCCGCCGATGATTGGTCCAGCGTTGATTGTAGGTCCTCGTAAGCAAAAAGACTGGCCAGGCCTCTGACTGCAGCTCGATCCTCGTAGGCGAGATGACTGGCCAAGCCACCTTCTTCTGACTGCAGTGCTGATTTTCTTTAGCCACTGTGTTTTATACAGCTTTCCTTGTATTTTGTATTAAATCATTCATTCAGAGATAGTGAAATGTTCCTTTAATGTTGGTCTGGGCTGTTTTAAGCTGTCAAACATTTACACTCACACATCCTGTGTGGCTATTATTCAGTTTGTCCTTATCACAGCCCAAAATTGTTCATTCACTCCTGAAGTTTACAAAGGTGGCAGAAAACCACTTGGTTTGGTTCATGAGTTACGTCGTATTCTGTATTTCAAAACTTCAAAGGTTTGATTTCTCACCTCAGAAAGGCCACCAGAGACACCGGACTGGATTTTCATTGAGCCATGGAGTTGGGATTGGAGGAGTGTGGGGAGTTAAAATCCTGAAATCGGGGGTCCCACCCCCATCCCGCCCCCAACCCGCCTCCATGCCAGTTTCAAAGGAGGCGGGTACCCGCCCGCACTGGGACCAGCCTCCCCGAGGTGGGAAGGGGATTAGTGCCAATAAACTGCCTGTTAACAGGTAGTTAACAGGCAGTTTTTAGCCTAATCCCTATTTTTAATGTTGAAGTGTGGGATTCCCGACGGCTCCAAACCACGCCAAGTTAGAGGAGGCGGACTGTCGGGATGAAGGGCTTGGAGGGGTCGCGATGTCCGGTGTTCAGGTGAGTGATGGGTGCATGAGTGCAAAGGTAAGTGTGTTTGGTGTGTGTAAAGTGTTTAAAGAAGTTTTACATACCTTTACTTACCTTTACAGCCTTCCTTCCTTCAGGTCTCGGGAGTCCCTCATCTCACCGGCACAGAAAGCAGAATGGCTGCGAGCTGTCAAAAATTGCAGCATTCAGCTTTCTGTTCCGGGAAGATCTCTAAATCATTCTGAGAGGAAGGAATTAATTAAGAATACAGATTGTCAGTGTTTGACAACTTCAAACAGCTGTGAAACGCTGATATTTCATCTGTCAAAAGGTCTTGACAGATGAAATGTCAATCTGTGACGTCACCTGTTGCCGGGTAGCCCTTAATTGGCCTGCTGAGCCCGCTGGGCGGGCTCAACAAGGTCAATCAAGTCAAAATCGCGTGGGTTGGCTAGAACTCGATGGAGGCGGGACTACAACCCCAAAAGTTGTAGTCCCGCCTCCTACCCGACTCCTCAATGACAATCCAGCCCACCATGTCTACAATACTCAGGGGGTTTGTTTCTCTCTGTTCACTATCACTACCCCCTGCAGTCACAACCATGCTTCCTGCCTTATCAGTGAAAGACTGCTTGTTACATTTACCAACTTTATTTCACTTTGTAAAACCTTTTTGCCTGGCAAAGCATTTCAAGAAATATTAAAATTAAGGGTCTGTATATACTTTCTACAGTAGTGGCATGGGAATCATGGAGCAGGAACCTACATGCCTATCTCCGGATGCCAGTATTGCTGCTCCTTCCCCTGCCACTGCACCATTGCCCTTGCAGTTGCTTGTCAGCCAGGTGACCCAGACTGCTCAAACCCATGCTGAGATTCTGCAGTGTAAGGCGGGGCCATCAGAGGGTGTCCAGAAGGACGTCTGAATTGCCCTCTTCAGATTCTCAGCTGCCACTCAGGATGCACTTCGTAGAAGCATCAGGAGTAGGCAAGAGCACTTATAGGATAGTCATTAAGGGTAAGCACCAGGGTGAATAATTTAATATTTGTAAGTGCTGTTGGTTGTTGTAATGTTTTCATTGATTGTTTTTGGTACAGATAAAGATTGATTATGGTAATTGGGCAGTGGTGGAATTGATAGTCTTTCTTAATTGTGTTCTTCATAGGGAAGGGGTTGAAAGGATTGAGTGCAGATGGTGGACTTCTTGATGGATCCTCAGTCCTGGAAGGTAAGGCATGTGACAATAGTGCTCCGAAGTCTGATGGCGGAGGTTCTCACAAAAGTGATCTTCAATTAGATGGTGGTGAGGTCCCTCCCAGGTGTGGGCCATCTACCTGGAACCCTCTGGTGCTCCCCTGGTCTCTCTCATCTTCCTCCTCCTCTTATGGCTCCTGAGCTTGACCCTCTGGCACAATTGCTGGTGGTAACACCTGGTCTCTCATGATCGCCAGATTGTGGAGCATGCAGCAAGTCACCATGAATCTGGAGACCTTCTCGGCAGAGTACTGCAGGGCACCTCCAGACCAGTCAAGATATCTAAACCTCTGTTTGAGGATCCCAATGATCTGCACAATGATATTCCTGGTGGCTGAGTGGATCTCATTGTATGAGTGCTCAGCTGGTGTCTGGGGCTTCCTCAGGAGAATCATGAGGGATACAGAGGGTATCCCTTGTTACCTATTGCATTGGGGCTCAAAGTTCTGTGGGATGGCTGACTGTCTCATTATAAAAGCATCATAGCAGCTCCCTGGATAGCAGGCATTCACCTGCATGATGTGCTGCTGGTGGTTGCACATGAGCTGCACATTGAGGGAATGGAATCCCTTCCTGTCCCTGAACACTTCAGAGTTTAAATAAGGGGCTCACATGCCACGTGTGCAGTCAATGGCTCCCTGGACCATGGGGAATCCTGCAATCCTATTGAATCTTAGAGCTCTCTGCCTTTGGTCTTCTCTGGCAATAGGGAATTATTATTATATATATAATGCTAGAGTCCATTATAAAAGATGTAATAGCAGAGCACTTGGAAAACAGTGACAAGGTCGGACAAAGTCAACATGAATTTACAAAAGGTAAATCATGCTTGACTAATCTACTGGAATTTTTTGAGGATGTAACTGGTAGAATAGATAAGGGAGAACCAGTGGATGTGGTGTATTTGGACTTTCAGAAGGCTTTCGATAAGGTCCCGCATAAGAGATTAGCGTGCAAAGTTAAAGCACATGGGTTGGGGATAAGGTACTGACTTGGATAGAGAACTGGTTGGCAGACAGGAAGCAAAGAGTTGGAATAAATGGATCTTTTTCCGAGTGGCAGGCAGTGACTGGTGGGGTAACGTAGGGATCTGTACTAGGACCCCAGTTATTCACAATATATGTTAATGATCTAGACAAGGGAACTAGATGTAATATCTCCAGGTTTGCAGATGACACAAAGCTGGGTGGGCGTGTATGCTGTGAGGAGGATGCAGAGAAACTCCAGTATGATTTGGACAGGTTGGGTGATTGGGCAGATGCATGGCAGATGCAGTATAATGTGGATAAATGCGAGGTTATCCACTTTGGTGGCAAAAACAGGAAGGCAGATTATTATCTGAACGGCAATAGATTTGGGAAAAGGGGAAGTGCAATGAGACCTGGGTGTCCTTGTGCACCAGTCGCTGAAGGTATGCATGCAGGTGCAGCAGGCGGTTAAGAAGGCAAATGGTATGTTGGCCTTCATAGCGAGAGGATTTGAGTACAGGAGCAAGGATGTCTTGCTGCAGTTGTACAGGGCCTTGGTGAGGCCACACCTTGAGTATTGTGTGCAGTTTTGGTTGCCTTATCTGAGGAATGATTTTCTAGCCATGGAGGGAGTGCAGCGCAGATTCACCAGACTGATACCTGGGATGGCAGGAATGACGTCTGAGGAGAGATTGGGTCGATTGGGCTTATATTCGCTAGAGTTTAGAAGAATGAGAGGGGATCTCATTGAAACTTATAAAATTCTAACAGGACTAGACAGACTAGATGCAGGAAGGATGTTCCCGATGGCGGGGGAGTCCAGAACCAGGGGTCACAGTCTAAGGATAAGGGGTAAGCCATTTGGGACAGAGATGAGGAGGAATTTCTTCACCCAGAGAGTGGTGAACCTGTGGAATTCTCTACCACACAAGGCAGCTGAGGCCAATTCATTAAATATATTCAAGGAGGAGTGAGATATATTTCTTAAGGCTAAAGGGATCAAGGGATATGGGGAGAAAGCAGGGACAGGGTACCGAATTTGGATGATCAGCCATGATCTCATTAAATGGCAGAACAGGCTCGAGGGGCCGAATGGCCTACTCCTGCTCCTATCTTCTATGTTTCTATATAGTCATTCTTCAAAGGGTGCAGAGCCTCAGCGACCTCCCTTATGCAGAAGTGCTCAGAGGATTGTGATACGTGACTGATATCACCTATGGCAGCTGGAAGGTTCCAGTGGCATAAAGTGCTACTGTGACCTTGACTGCCACAGGCAATGCAGTCCTGGCTGTGCTGCGTCTTCCTTCCACGAGGCCATAAATCTCTGTGACAACCTCCTTGATGAAGCACAGAATCCTCATGCACTGGTCTTGGGTCATGTGAATGTAGGAGTAGTGCTCTCTGAAGACCCTGGGTGGAAAAGGCATCCTGCTTAGAGCCCTCCTGCCCTCTGTTTCCAGTAGCTGGTTCTGCTCTGCCTGGCCTCAGTTCCTCCCCCAGACCAAAGGGGACCCGGAGCAAGATCCCCATGACCAACCACTTCCTTTCTCCTGGTGACTCCTACAAGGGCCTAGAAATTCAGTTGCTTGCGCCAGCCGGTAGCGCCTTAGGAGGAGGAGATGTTTGGCGATAGGTGGCTAGCGGCCGGGCGCAGCGCGATCTGCGCCTCTCCCCAACTTCACTAGAGATTTAGCGTCGGCGCAAAGTCTTTGCACGCGCTCAGCTGCGCGCGCAGATCCTGATGTCATTTCATCGTGCAACGCCCTTTGTGCGCCCCAAACCGGAACTTCAGTGGCGCCGCCCTTCTTTGCGCCTGGCGCCCCCAGCGACTGGTAGAGGGGAACGGTTCCCAGTCGCTGCGGGGTGCGGGGGGCGCTATTTAAAGGGGGCTCCTCCTGCATTATAAGTGACAGCCATTTTGTGCCAATCCTTCTGTGTGAGAGACAAAGGCAGAGAGCTTTCTGCTTTGACTCAGCGCTCGCACAGGTACTTCTGGCTTCAGGCCAGAGCTTTGCACTTGGATTTCACTTTCAGTGCCATAGCCTTGAGTCGCCACATATACTGTAATGGGGGCTACAATGGGTGGAAACGTTGGCTTTCTGCATTGCATTCAAAGGGATCAGAGACGCCGTGAGAGAGTGCCAGTCATGGCCAGACGGAGAAGGGCCAACAGGTGTCAGCACAGAAGGCCTTACCCACCCAGGGTATACCGCCAGCAGTTCTCATATCTGAACATGTCTGAGGAGCAGTGTGTTCGGAGGCTGCGATTCAGAAGGGAGGTGGTCACTGAGATCTGCCACCTGCTTTGCAGAGATCTGCAGCCACAGCTGAGGAGCAGGAGGTCTCTGTCGGTGGCAGTGAAGGTGACGGTGGCTCTCAACTTCTATGCCACCAGCTCCTTCCAATCCGCTACTGGGGACATTGCCAACGTCTCCCAGTTCGCGGTACATTGCTGCATCCGACAGGTGAACAATGCCCTTTTCAGAAGGAGACGTCAGTACATCTCCTTCCCCATGACCCTGGACAAGCAGCAAGAGCGTGCAATGGGATTTGGAAGAATAGCGGGCTTCCCCATGGTCCAGGGCGTAGAACTGATGAACCAGCATTGGTCAGGCCTTGCTTCAGGGCTGCAGTGCGCAGGGCATGGCAGCCAGACAAGTCCACCCTGCCCCTTTAAGAGCTGACCGGCGCCAGAGTGTCTGCCGTCAATCAGCAACTCGCCGCACCTGCGCTGCGCCCGCCCTCGGGGGTATCGCCCCGGACCGCCGGCTTAGCGCCTAATGATAGTCGTGCATCGCCTGTTTTAGCGCAGCAGCAACCTCTTGGGGCGATGCGACTGAATATCGGCGAAGGTGGCGCGCATTTCCGCCGGGCACAAACTTTAGCGGCCGCCCGACTGTAGCGCCCCGAACATGGCTATACTGAATTTCTAGGCCAAGGTCTCCAATAAGCTAGAGTAGCACTTCACTAACTCTTTTTAGTGAAGTCCTCAAGAAAATTTCCATAAAAAATGTCGATAGAGTGTTGGTGAAGCCTTGACAAAGTGACCCAGAATGTCTCCCGCTGTGTATCAAAAGTCCTCTTCAAATGTAGTGTAGTCAGTCGATCTCAATCAGCAAGCGAACAGTGAAATCTGAGCATGGCTTTAAGTAGCGCTTGCAATTCTCACCAACGACTACTTTACTCCAGTTCAGCTGGTTGCTGTTGGGAGAGGTCGTTAATTGCAGCACTAGCCAGCAAAATGGTGTGCAGCCTCATTATGAGCATTAGGGGCCAATTTAATTGGTAATCAGAGGTTTAATCACGCTTGGAGTGGCCATTCTTAGCGGACACTTAAACTCCTTTACCAAGATGGCGTCTTGCACTAAAGGCAGGTTAACCTGGTGCAGCAGCTAAAGACTGGACCTTGGCCACCTCGGAGGCTCGATAGCACCTAAACTACCAGTGCTACAAGCAGGGACAATAGCCCTAGTTATCCCTACTTTTTTAATGAAGGACTTTCACAGTCTAACTAAGTGCAGCCTCATAGTCTTGCCTTGATTTGCGATTTCCCACAGACAGACTGAAAAGAGAAAAAGATATAGAAAAAGAATGAGCAAGGAAGAGAGGAAGAGTTAAAAAAAAGGTAAGAGCATAGGAAAGTGTAAAGAATACATCAGCCACTTTGCCATCCATTGTGACCCATGTAGCAGACACAGCTTGCCTCTGTTAACCGTGTTCATGTATTTTTTGGCACATGACAATATCTGCAGTGTTTGATTAGCAACTGTAACTCACTAGAGATTTGGTCTATGTTGACAGTTCTACTAAACTAAAAGAGCATTAAGTGTCTGCTTTACTCTTATAAACATGTAGGATACTTTCTATGGCACTGAAGGTGGAGCTGCACAGCACATCTACCATCTAGGACTTTGGTTTGAAGCCAGCACAGACTGATGGAATGAAGATCTTCTTTTTACTGGCTGTGAAGGTCCTTGACAATGTGAGCGAGGGAGCATTAAAACCAATTCCTAGTGTCCATGAGGGCACAATTTGACATTGAATTGGCAATCGAATATAGAAGCATAGGAACTGCTAGATGAAAAAAGACTCTTGCTTGCCTTCTATGATCCTGGTAGTCGCACGATGCAACAATAATAGTTGTTGACTAATCATCGATATCTCACTCAGAATAATCACAGACTGCTAATGTGGGAAATGGAAAATTCACACAAATTGTAGTAATAGGTGTACTTCTGAGTTTGGGATTAAGGATCCTTATTGAGGTAGAGCATCAGGGCCTTGCTCTGAATCTACCCTCATTATATCTGACCTGAGCTTGATGCTGATATTGGGTGCTCAAAATAGAAATGTGTTCCATTCCCCAGAACTGATATGTCACCTCAATTAGCACACACTTAAAAAGAAATAAATCAAAGGGAGCTGGGTGCTGCAAGTTAGCTGCTGTTCTTTTCCCTCTGTCAAGTCCAGTCCAGACAGATGGATGAATGTCTCCTGGTGCTGACTAAGGGTCCGATGTGAAAGGGATTTGTGCAGTCTCAATTAAATTCCTAGTGGGCAAAAGAACAAAGAAATAAGAGCAGAAGTAGTCCATTTGGCCCTTCAAGCCTGCTCCTCTATTCAATAAGATCATGGCTGATCTTCTACCTCATCTCCACTTTCCTGCACTATCCCCATATCCCTTGATTCCCTTAATATTTAAAAATCTATAGATCTCTGTCTTGAATATACCCAATGACTGAGACTCCACAGTCCTCTGGGGTAGATAATTCCAAAGATTCAACACCATCTGAGTGAAGAAATTTCTCCTCATCTCAGTCCTAAATGGCTGACCCCTTATGATCCTACCGCATTAAAAAAAACTGTTGCCAGTTCAGCACAAATTGGTATTCCTATTCAGAGGCCACAGGATGGCTGGTGTGGGAAATAGAAGTGTTACTCTGGTGCAGTAAGGAGTGCTCTTCTGAGTTTGGGGCTGAGGCAGGTGGTTTAGACAGAGCAGATACTCTGCATATGGCTGTAGTACACCTGACTTACAAGACTTCTGGGGGAGGTGGGACCAGTACAAACTGGACGGTTTGCACCTGGGCAGGACCGGGACCAATGTCCTAGGGGGAGTGTTTGCTAGTGCTGTTGGGGAGGGTTTAAACTAAAATGGCAGGGGGTTGGGAACCTGTGCAGGGAGACAGAGGAAAGGGAAGCAAGGATAGAAGCAAAAGACAGGAAGGAGAAAAGCAAAAGTGGAAGTCAGAGAAATGAAGGGTTTAAATCAAACATGGCCACAGTAAATAATAATTCTAAAAGGTCTAAGGGGGAAAATTCAGTTGTTTGCATCTCCAGTTAGCACCTTAAGAGGGCGTTAATGGGGTGCAAAGCAACTAACACCCGGGCGCGGCGATGTTTGCACCGCTTGCGAAATTAACTAGACATTTTGTGGCGGCGCTAAACACTACCGCCACGATCTCCTGCGCTGGCAGATCATGACGTCAGTCGAGTGCGCAACGCCCCGTTAGCGCCCCGGACTGGATATTGAGTGGCACCCACTGCCTTACCGCCTGTCGCTAGCAACGACAGGTTGAGGGGAGCATTATGCTGTCAGAAAGGGATTAGGAGAGCGCTATTTAAAGGTGACCGCTTGCTGCCTTTTTTTGTCGGTGACATTTTTGCACCACGCATTCAGAGAGAGAGAGAGAGACTTCTGGAGAGATTCAATGCTGTGTGAAGGAGTTTTGAGTACTGAGCAGCACTTTGCAGGTTTATTTTGATTTGCCCTTCCTTGCTTTGCCAGTGCTCTGAGGTAGCGCCTCGCTCCTTGGCCTTTGCGCCTGAAGACAGGTGTGAAGCGCCTGACTTAGCGCTCCAATCACCTCCAGGGGTGATAAAAGCCAAGTTTGCTGTCGCAGGCGATAATTAGTGCCAGGTGCTAAATTTTGCGCACGGCCGATAATGGCGCCCCAAATGGGGTGATAACGAATTTCTCCCCCTAAGAGTGTTAACAAAAACAAGCCTGAAGGCTTTGTGTCTTAATGCGAGGAGCATTCGTAATAAGGTGGATGAATTAGCTGCACAAATAGATGTAAACAGATATGATATAATTGGGATTACGGAGACATGGCTCCAGGGTGACCAAGGCTGGGAATTCAACATTCAATATTCAATATTCAATATTCAGGAAAGACAGGCAAAAAGGAAAAGGAAAAGGAGGTGGGGTAGCATTGCTAGTTAAAGAGGAGATTAACACAATAGTAAGGAAGGATATTAGCTCTGATGATGCGGAATCTGTATGGGTAGAGCTGAGAAATACCAAGGGGCAGAAAACATTAGTGGGAGTTGTATACAGACCCCCAAACAGTAATGCTGAGGTTGGGGATGGCATTAAATGGGAAATTAGAGATGCGTGCAATAAGGGCACAGCAGTTATCATGGGTGACTTTAATCTACATATAGATTGGGCTAACCAAATTAGTAACAATCAAATCAAATCAAATCAAATCAACTTTTATTGTCATTGTTCGTGCACAAGTGCAGTACAACGAAATGTAGGCTTGCGGCTCCCAAGAGTGTACATTTAGATTAAGATAGTTAAACATTCAACATACATTTGGCTTGTAATACATTAACATAAACATAACCATAATAAAGTGCATTGGTAGATGTGCAGGCTTTAGAGTTTATTTGTGGAGTTCAGTAGGATGACAGCCCTGGGAAAGAAGCTGTTCCTAAATCTGGTCGTACGGGTGCGAATGCATCTGTAGCGTCTTCCAGATGGTAGGAGGGCGAACAGACTATGGCTGGGGTGGGTAGGGTCTTTGATGATGGACCGTGACCTCCGTAAACAGCGTTTCTGGTATATGTGCTCTATGGTCGGTAGCCGGGTGCCGGTAATGCGTTGGGCAGTTTTGACTACCCGCTGCAGGGCTTTCCGGTCATAGTATCTACAGCTGCCATACCATACTGTGATACAGTTTGTCAGGATGCTCTCTATTGTGCAGCGGTAAAAGTTAGAGAGGATCAGGGGTGACAGGTTACATCCCTTCAGCCTCCTTAGGAAATATAGGCGCTGCTCGGCCTTCTTCACCAGAGAGGAGGTGTTGAGGGACCAGGAGAGGTCTTCCGTGATGTGGACTCCGAGGAACTTAAAGCTGTCCACCCTTTCCACCACAGCCCCATTGATGTGGATGGGGGTGTGACTTCCGCCTTTAGACTTCCTGAAGTCCACAATGATTTCTTTGGTTTTCTTGATGTTAAGGGCCAGGTTGTTATCGGCGCACCACTTCACGAGATGCTGGACCTCCTCCCTGTAGGCTGACTCATCGTTGTTGGTGATCTGGCCTACTACCGTGGTATCATCCACAAACTTGATGATGGTGTTGGAACCATGAACAGCCACACAGTCGTGGGTGAAGAGGGAGTAGAGGAGGGGGCTCAGCACACATCCTTGTGGGGCCCCCGTGTTCAGGGTCAGGGGGGGGTAGGTGTGGTTACCTAATTTGACAGATTGGGGTCTGTTTGTTAGGAAGTCCAGGGTCCAGTTGCAGAGGGAAGTGTTCAGGCCAAGAGTTTGGAGTTTGGTGGCCAGCTTGTTGGGGATGATAGTGTTGAATGTTGAGCTGTAGTCTATGAACAGCATTCTGATGTAGGTCTCCTTACCATCTAAGTGATTCAGTGCCGAGTGTAGAGCAGTTGTGATTGCACCCTCCATTGATCTGTGGGGGAGGAATTCCTGGAATGTATACAGGATGGTTTCCTGGACCAATATGTCGATGAGCCAACTAGAGATCAGGCAATCTTAGACTGGGTATTATGTAATGAGAAAGGATTAATTAGCAATCTTGTTGTGCGAGGCCCCTTGGGGCAGAGCGATCATAATATGATAGAATTCTTCATTGAGATGGAGAGTGAAATATTTGACTCAGAGACTAGGGTCCTGAATCTAAATAAAGGAAACTACGATGGTATGAGGCGCAAGTTGGCTAGGATGGATTGGGGAACGTTACTTAAAGGGTTGACGGTGGATAGGCAAGGGCAAACATTTAAAGATCGCATGGATGAACTACAGAATTTGTTCATCCCTGTTTCTCATAAAAATAAAACAAAGAAGGTGACTCAACCATGGCTAACAAGGGAAATTAGGGATAGCATAAGATCCAAGGAGAGGATAAATTGGCCAGAAAAAGCAGCAAACCTGAGGATTGGGAGCAGTTTAGGATTCCGCAAAGGAGGACAAAGGGATTAATTAAGAGGGGGAAAATAGAGTATGAGAGTAAGCTTTCAGGGAACATAAAAACTGACTGTAAAAGCTTCTATAGATATGTGAAGCGAAAAAGATTAGTGAAGTCAAGCGTAGGTCCCTTGCAGTCAGAATCAGGGGAATTTATAATGGGGAACAAAGAAATGGCGGACCAATTAAATATATATTTTGGTTCTGTCTTCACAAAGGAGGACACAAATAACCTGCCAGAGATGTTGGGGAACATAGGGTCTAATGAGAGGGAGGAACTGAATGAAATCAGTATTTGTAGGGAAATGGTGTTAGGGAAATTGATGGGATTGAAGGCCGATAAATCCCCAGGGCCTGATAATCTACATCCTAGGGTACTTAAGGAAGTGGCCCTAGGAATAGTAGATGCATTGCTGGTCATCTTCCAAAATTCGATAGACTCTGGAACAGTTCCCATGGATTGGAGGGTAGCTAATGTAACCCCACTATTCAAAATAGGTGGTAGAGAGAAAACGGGGAATTATAGACCGGTAAGCCTGTCATCGGTAGTGGGGAAAAAGCTAGAGTCCATTATAAAACAGTGACAGGATCGGACAAAGTCAACATGGATTTAAAAAAGGTACAGCACAGTCTGCCTTTGCCCCTGCCCCATGAACAATAATTTGTGGCAGAGATTCTAGCAGCCCTCCCCTTCAACTCTTTGTGATTATCTTAAAGTTGTGTCAGGCGAGTTATCCCTGGTGCCCTGGCCAATATTTATCCCTCAGTGAACATTGCAAAAGCAGATTATCTGCTCATTATCACATTGCTCTTTGTGGGAGCTTGCTGTGTGCAAATTGGCATTTCCTACATTACAACAGTGACTACACTTCAAAAGTAATTAATTGGCTGTAAAACACTTTGGGCCGCCCGGAGGTCGTGAAAGGCACTATATAAATGCAAGTCTTTCTTTCTTCTCATTACTGTCTCACTAGCCAGTCGATCTAATCTCGCACTATTTACCTCTTCAGAACATGAATTTACGTTGCATGTTTTCCATTTTTTTAATACCATTCCTATAATGGAGTGTCCAGAACTGTATATAATACTTTAACTGTGGTCCATGGTCTTGCACAAGTTCAATATTTTTTTCTTTTGTATTCTATGGTTCTATATATAAAACCAAACATGTTATGCCTTTTAATAACCCTTTTTACTCGTGTTGCCACCTTTAATGACCTGTGTATCTCCAAAATAATTCTTTGGTTGAGAAAGGCTTTAGGACATCCTGAGGACATGAAAAGCACTATATAAATGGAAATTCTATCTTTATTTTGCTCCATTTTAAATGTTACCATTTAAGGTACTTGCTTATATTTCCAAAATGAATGCATTACTTCACATTTTTCTGCAGTGAACTATAACTGGCACCTATGTGTTCAGGCAGCAAGCCTCTATGTCCTCCTGAAGTCTTTCATTATTCCTGTCACAATTTTCATTCTCTCCAATTTGGTGTCAGAAGCAAATATTCAATAATATTCTCCCAAATTTAAAAATGTTCTCACAATTCCTCAGTCCAGATCATTTACATGTAAAAATAAAGATAGAATTTCCACTTATATAGTGCTTTTCATGTCCTCAGGCTGTCCTAAAGCATTTCTCAACCAAAGAAATATCTTGGCGTGTAGTCACTGACGTTATGTATGCAAATGTGGCAAGGTCCCACACACAATGAGATAAATAACCAGTTCATCTGTGTTCAAGGTGTTGGTTAAGGGATAAATGTTGGCCAGGACAACATTTAGAACTCCCCTAATAAAAACAGAAAATGCTGGAAATATTCAGGTCAGGCAGCACCTGTGGAGAGAGAAACAGAGAAAACATTTCAGGTCAATGACCTTTCGTCAGAACTGGAAACTGCTACAGGTGTAATAGTTTTTAAGCAAGTACAGAGGCAGGGGGAGGAAAGAACAAAAGGGAAGGTCCCTTTCCTTTGAACTGTTTGGCGGTGTACAATATACTCCCACTGGTATGACTAATCCCTTGCTATTCCATCAGTCAAATCCAGAGATTCTGTCTGGACCACTTCTCTATTTATCCTTTTGCTCTAATGCTATGACATTGGCCCAGAATTTGTGGTCAACAGCGAAGCGAAGGCATTCGCTGCTGACCCCGAAATACACTTCGCACAAGGATTTTGTGATCTCCGTGTCGAGAACTTTGGTACCAACCTTCAATTCAAATCAACAAGTATAGTGGGGATCCCCTTGTGCGAACTGCTTTGACATTAACAGGCTGTCTAAGCAGCCAATCAAAATACAGACAGGAAACAATGTTAGAGAGCAAAACAAAGATTGGGGCTCTCACATGGGGAAAAGGCAAACCTGAAATATAGATGGACAAACTTAAAAAAATTAAACATTACAGAAAAGATGTGACTGCACTAGAGGGTACAGAGGACATTTACGAGGATGTTGCCAGGACTAGAGAATTTTAGCTATGAGGAAAGTTTGGATAGGCTGGGGTTGTTTTCTTTGGAACCAAGAAGGTGGAGGGGAGACTTAATTAAGGTGTATAAATTATGAGGGGCCTAGATAGAGTGGAAGGACCTACTTCCCTTAGCAGAGAGGTCAATAACCGGGGGGATAGATTTAAAGTAATTGTTAGAAGGATTAGAGGGGAGTTGAGGAGAACTTTTTTCACCCAGAGGGTGGTGGGGTCTGGAACTCACTGCCTGAAAGGGTGGTACAGGCAGAAACTCTAATCGCATTTACAAAGTGCTTGGATGTGCACGTGAGGTGCCTTAACCTACAGGGCTACGAACCAAGAGCTGGAAAGTGGGAATAGGCAGGAAAGCTCTTTTTCAGCCTGCAGACACGATGGGCCAAATGGCCTCCTTCTGTGCAGTAAATTTCGATGATTCTATGAAAAAAAGTTTGAAAATTAAGAAACTTCATTTTTATTAAAATGGACAAATTTCACACTGCACAAAATTAAAATGAGTTTTCCAGGCACTTAACATTTGTTTAGCAGTAATAACGCTGTCAAAACCTCATTTACACCTCTTCTTCTTCTTAGGCAGTCCCTCGGAACCGAGGATGACTTGCTTCCACATTAAAAATGAGTTCGCAGGTGACTGATGAGTCCAATGCGGGACCTACAGTCTCTGTCACAGGTGGGGCAGACGGTGGTTGAAGGGGAGGGTGGGTGGGGTGCTTGGGTTGATGTGCGCTCCTTGTGCTGCCTGCGCTTGGCTTCCGCTTGCTCCCGGCGAAGAGACTCGAGGTTTCCAAAGACGGTGCTTGCGTCTGCGCTCACTTGGAGGTCGAACTCCAAAACATCGTAAACACCTTCACCGAAGCATACGAGAGCATGGGCCTTACACTAAACATCCGTAAGACAAAGATCCTCTACCAATTTGCCCACGCCACACATTGCAGCCCCCCGATTATCAAAATCCATGACAAGGCCTTTGGGTCTAACTTTTAGTGGGGAATTTAACAGCATACTTAGTGCGGAAGAGCCGAAGTTTTCCTCAGTCTCCCTGATTTGGCGGATTACACAGATTGCCAGCTCTGTTGGGGGGTGTTGTGTCGGTACCTTTCTACCTAGACACAATTAGTACTCAGAACTCAGAGATTCAAACATGAAGTGGTTTATTCAGGAAGGAAAGGGAAGTTCTGGAGAGTTCCGAACAAAGAGAGCTAAACTTAACCAAGAGAACACCCAACCATTTATCTGCTGTGACAGCGCCACCGCAGGTAGGAGGAGAACACCCAATACATAATGGGGGGGGGGGGTGGCACAGCGCAGTCTGTTTCGGAGCTGTCATTGACAGCCGCAACTTCAGGATTGCCACATCCGCCTGTGCATGCACCAATCCCGAAGTTGCAGTCAGTTTCAAAGGCGGAATGACAGCGAATGCTGCCAGTTCATAGTCATCCCAACTGCAAATTCCGGGCCATTGTCTCTAAATAACACCACTGTCTCTCCTCTTATTTTGTGCCTCCCTCCCCTACCTGAAATTTTATACCCAGGAATTTCCAATCTTGACACCGCTGTAGCCAGGTGCATGCAAAGTTGCTTTAAAGCAACTTTCACGACTCTTGAACAGCAGAAGCCTAAATCTTGCATATGCACAGGTGTATCAATGTTGCTACGGCAGGGCTCTGAAACCACCCTACAGTACAAACATGGAAAAATTGGGAAATGCAGGTAGCCACATTCAGTGATTTCTCAACATAAATGGGGCAATGAATTCCAAGAGTCACAAGTCCATACCACAAAACTGCTGCCATTCCACTTCCACCCAATAAGTTTAAAGAATTAAAAACTGTAAAATGTATTATTATAATAAAGTTAATTTTGGCAAGTACTATGCATAAATTTTATTTAATCTCTCCTTGTGGAACTGAATTACATAGAAACATAGAAACATAGAAGATAGGAGCAGGAGTAGGCAATTCGGCCCCTCGAGCCTGCTCCGCCATTCAATGCGATCATGGCTGATCATCCAAACTCAGTACCCTGTCCCTGCTTTCTCCCCATATCCCTTGATCCCTTTAGCCTTAAGAAATATATCTAACTCCTTCTTGAATATATTTAATGAATTGGCCTCAACTGCCTTCTGTGGTAGAGAATTCCACAGGTTCACCACTCTCTGGGTGAAGAAATTCCTCCTCATCTTTGTCCTAAATGGCTTACCCCTTATCCTTAGACTGTGACCCCGGGTTCTGGACTCCCCCGCCATCGGGAACATCCTTCCTGCATCTAGTCTGTCTAGTCCATGTGAATGAAATGAAGCCTTTGTTTCAGCCTTATTGTATTGCCCTTTTGTACACCCAGCAGACCAAAATTCTGTCCATCTTAAGTTTTGTTGTTGCCGTGCTGTCAGATGTAGAAACTGCCAAAACTAACAAATACCATTTGGCAGTTTGGAGGCGCCAGCTGCACTGAACAAGGTCTGTGTAATGAAAGAATTAACCCAAGGCTTTGAAACCAAAGAAAAAAAAATAAGCAACATTGAAGGATTGAGGATTTGTTTCAGAATTTTTTTGTTCAGACAGAAAAATTTCCACACAAACTCAAAACAAACAGTGACTCCACAGCGTCTGACTGAAACTCTCATTTTGAAAGGTCTCATCCCCAGTGGGATACTTTAACATAAAAAAAATGCAGCAATCCTATGATTGGAATGATTCAAATTAATAACTACAAAATAAAAACTACAACATATTGCTACTTCTTCATTTTTCAGATGAGACATTAAACCGAGGCCCAGTCTGCTCTCTCAGGTGGGCATAAAAGATCGCATGGCACTATTTAGAAGAAAAGCAGGGGAGTTCTCCCTGGTGTCCTGGCCAATATTTATCCTTCAATAAATATCACTAAAAAAAAATTATCAGGTCATTATTGCATTGCGTGAGCTTGCTGTGTGCAAATTGGCTGCTATGTTTCCTACATTACAACAGCAAATATACTGCAAAAGCACTTCATTGGCTGTAAAGCGCTTTGGAACACTCGGAGGTTGTGAAAGGCACTATATAAATGCAAGTCTTATTTTTCTTCATCATCATCATTTAGGAACTTTTCCCTAAAAATAACTTTTCCAGAATATTAAAGGTGAGTAAATGCAGACAAAAAAGTCAGATTATGGCACTGAACAGTTTCTAACACATATGCAAATATGTTGCAATGCTAGCAGTGATACAAATATTTTATTTTGTTCGGGGGAGGCAGGAGAACTGAGGAGGAGCAACATAGCATGTTGGAACTCCAGCCTACTGCACCTGCAATTCCTCGTATGATGAATTCACAACCTCAATTGTACCACTGTAGGAAGGTGCCACAGGAAGAGGAGCTGTTTCCCCACATGGAGAGGTGGTCAACTGTAGTACTATAATACCCCAATGCACAGGTTTGTTATTTTTAATGCTGAAACACTGAACTTAAATAAATTTAATAGTATCTCTCCCATTTCTGATTCCAAAATGGAATTTGATAGCCAGATGAGAAAAATACAGCGTTTTAAATCAGTCTCCTGGTCTCTCCCAACAGCAGCCCACTCCCAACTGTTCTGTCTAAAATCAGGTGCCTTTCCCTACACTCTGATCCCAGGCCCCAGCTCACAGTTTTTCTGTCTCACCTACAGGTGCTGCAGCTCCTGGACAACATCTCCTCCACCCCAAAAAACATGGTCCCAGTAACCACCTCCAACCCAGTACATGTTGGCTGCCATCTAATTATGTTCCTGAGTTTAAAACAAAGATGCAAGATAAAAAGAAATGAGTAAATCTGTAAAGTAACATTGATGAGAGGTATACAGAGACAATGGGGTGAATTTTAATTCCCCAAAATGGGTGGCTGGGGTTGGGTGAGATGTTAACATTTAAAAAATCTCAAATCCGACCTCAATCCTCCAACCCGCCCACTTCTGGGTTTAAAGGTGGTGGAACAGGGGGTGGGCAGCCAACCCTCTCCCAGGAGGCAGGTTGGCCATTTAAATATTTTAATGAGGCTGGAAGCCTAAGATTTATACAGTTTTACAGGTTTAATCGTGGTCTGCCGGGTTTCCCAGGCTTCAGGAAACCTGGCAGCTCAAGGGAGGTGTGGTTAGCTTCTGGGAAAAGGAAAGTGCCTTTACAGCACTGCTTGTGGACCAGGAGGATCAGGACTGCTTCCCCCCGGTTCCCAAACTTATCTTCTCCCCTTAGTTCTGATCTCCCCCCCACCCCACCCAGATTGATGATCGGGCCCCTCCCACCAGACCTCTCCACCCATAAAAAGACCCGCAGATCGTAGATCTGAACCCCCCCAGGGTCGAGGATCGGATACCCCCCAACGTTCCCACTAAGCTGCGTGGCCACGCAGCTGTCTGGAGGTCCCGAGCAGGCCTCTTACCGGCTTTTGAATGGGAGATTTTGCACATGTGCAAAATGTTGAGTGGGCCGCACAGCCTGTGAAAGGGATTTCACCCCCCCGAAAAAGTTAGGAGGAACATTGCGCCTCCCCACCCGCGCGCCCCCGCCCCCCCCGCCCCCCAGCAGCTGCAGCCTCCTTACCTGTGGCTGCAGCCTGCTCTGGCATGCTTCAAGCCTGACTGGAAGCCAAGCCCATCAACTGACTTCCAGGCAAGGATCCTGCTGTAAAAAAAAACACGCACGCTGCGGACATAAATCTCCATACTGCTCCCACTCACCAAACCCGCCCCTGTCAATATCGGGGCCAATGAGAGAAGAAGAATGGAAAAGAGAGATACAGAGACAGACAAAATGTGTGAAACAAAAAGAGAAAAAAGATAGGAAGTGTAGGAGATAGAAAGAATGGAAGACAGAAAATTAAAAGAATGCAGAGATGCAAACAGTTGCAGAAAAAGACAATTTTATTTTTGACGATTAACACCACCAAGGAGAGTAATAAGTAATTTAAAATAATGCATCATAAAATAGAGCTCTATTCTATGTCACAGCAAATTTTGGGAAATATTCTGAAGGAAAATATAAATAAAGTCCTTTTGTTCTCAAGAGGTCAAAACCCACAAAATGCACTGACATAAACCGAAGATCTACAAAAAAAAAGTTGACTCATCAGCTCGCAGTACTTACTGTGCGCTGTGATGTGGACTGAGAGTTGGAGACTGACCTACAAGAAAGGAATAGAACAAAATTAAAATTAATACCAGGCAAGTTAAAATATTTAACAAAATATATTAAAAATATAAATTTTTTAAAATAATTTGTTTATGGGATGTGGGCGTCGCTGGCAAGGCCAGCATTTATTGCCCATCCCGAGTTGCCCTTGAGAAGGTGGTGGTGAGCTGCCTTCTTGAACCACTGCAGTCTGTGTGGCAAAGGTACTCCCACAATGCTGTTAGGTAGATAGTTCCAGGATTTTGACCCAGCGACGATGAAGGATCGGCGATATACTTCTAAGTCAGGATGGTGTGTGACTTGGAGGGGAACTTGGAGGTGGTGGTGTTCCTATGCACTTGCTGCCCTTGTCCTTCTAGGTGGAAGAAGTCGGAGGTTTGGGAGGTGCTGCCAAAGAAGCCTTGGTGAGTTGCTGCAGTACGTCTTGTAGATGGTACACACTGCAGCCACAGTATGCCGGTGGTGGAGGGAGCGAATGTTTAAAGTGGTGGATGGGGTGCCAATCAAATGGGCTGCTTTGTCCTGGATGGAATCAAGCTTCTTGAGTGTTGTTGCAGCTGCACTCAGCCAAGCAAGTGGAGAGTATTCCATCACACTCCTTACTCGTGCCTTGTAGATGGTGGAAAGGCTTTGGGGATTCAGGAGGTGAGACACTCGCCGCAGAATACCTAGCCTCTGGCCTGCTCTTGTTGCCACAGTATTTATGTGCATGATCCAGTTAAGTTTCTGGTCAATGGTGACCCCCCAGGATGTTGCTGGTGGTGGATTTGGCGATGATAATGCTGTTGAATGTCAAGGGGAGGTGGTTAAACTCTCGCTTGTTGGAGACAGTCATTGCCTTGAAGAGATAATTACTAGTCCTAGCCCCTTTAGGGCTACCCCAGATCAGGCGTATTCCCCAGACGTTCACTTTCAACTAAAGTTTGAGGTAGCCGAATCCTAAAGACGCTTAATTGGGTCTAAAAGTCCAGACTATCTCTCCCTAAAGGAAAGGAACAACCTGAAGATGTTACCATCCTCCAGATAGCACTTTTAATAAGTTTAGCTAGGCTGTAATGTTCCGGATATTACGAGGGTCCGGAAAACTCCCCCAGAATACTGCAACTCCTCACCAAAGAGTGTACAGAGATTGAGTTTGCGAGTTTGATACAGAAGTACTATGTGAGAGAATTCTAAAAATATATAGATTTACTAAAGAACCGACATGTAATTTACAGTTGGTGATTCAATCGCAACATTAACAGTTCCAAATAGAAAAAACGTACAATTCCATTATCAGAGATCCTTATTCTCAAATCTTATCTTCGTTAGTTTTACAGTTCTTAGTTTATTACAGGATATCCACCAAAATCAAATACCTTTGATACTTTGATCCCCGAGATACAAAGAGTTGAAGGGCTGGATTTTGATACTGGAGGCGTGTAGGAGGTGGGACTACAACTTTTGGGGTTGTAGTCCCGCCTCATAGAAACATAGAAACATAGAAGATAGGAGCAGGAGTAGGCCATTCGGCCCCTCGAGCCTGTCCGCCATTCAATGAGATCATGGCTGATCATCCAAATTCAGTACCCTGTCCCTGCCTTCTCCCCATATCCCTTGATCCCTTTAGCCTTAAGAAATATATCCAACTCCTTCTTGAATATATTTAATGAATTGGTCTCCACTGCCTTCTGTGGTAGAGAATTCCACAGGTTCACCACTCTCTGGGTGAAGAAATTCCTCCTCACCTCTGTCCTAAATGGCTTACCCCTTATCCTTAGACTGTGAACCCTGGTTCTGGATTCCCCGGCCATCGGGAACATCCTTCCTGCATCCAGTCTGTCCAGTCCTGTTAGAATTTTATAAGTTTCAATGAGATCCCCTCTCATTCTTCTAAACTCCAGCGAGTATAAGCCCAATCGACTCAATCTCTCCTCATACATCGTTCCTGCCATCCCAGGTATCAGTCTGGTGAATCTTCGTTGCACTCCCTCCATGGCAAGAACATCCTTCCTCAGATAAGGTGACCAAAACTGCACAAAGTACTCAAGGTGTGGCCTCACCAAGGCCCTGTACAACTGCAGCAAGACATCCTTGTTCCTCTACTCGAACCCTCTCACTACGAAGGCCAACATACCATTTGCCTTCTTAACTGCCTGCTGCACCTGCATGCTTACCTTCAGCGACTGGTGCACAAGGACACCCAGGTCTCATTGCACTTCCCCTTCTCCCAATCTATTGCCGTTCAGATAATAATTTGCCTTCCTCTTTTTGCCACCAAAGTGGATAACCTCGCATTTATCGAGTTGTGGCCCACCCACGCAATTTTGACTTGATTGACCTTGTTGAGCCCACCCAGCGGGCTCAGCAGGCCAATTAAGGGCCACCTGGCAACAGGTGACATCACAGATTGACATTTCATCTGTCAAGAGCTTTTGACAGATGAAATATCAGTGTTTGACAGCTCTTTGAAGCTGTCAAACACTGACAATCTGTACACAAAGTTAATTCCTTCCTCTCAGGCTGATTTAGAGATCTCTCCAGAACAGAAAGCTGAATGCTGCAAATTTTGGCAGCTCGCGGCCCTTCTGCTTTCTGTGCCGGTGAGATGAGGGACTCCTGAGACCTGAAGGAAGGAAGGCTGTAAAGGTAAGTAAAACTTATTTAAACACTTTACACACACCAAGCACACTTACCTCTGCAGTTATGCACACATCACTCACCTGAACACCGGACATCTCAAACCCTCCAAGCCCTTCAGCCCAACGGTCCACCTCGCTAACTAGCCGTGGTTTGGAGCCGTCGGGAATCCCACACTTCAGGGATAAAAATAGGGATTAGGCTAAAAACTGCCTGTTAATTACCTGTTAACAGGCAGTTAATTGGAACTAATTCCCTTCCTGCACAGGTCAGGTATCCGCCTCCTTTGAAACTGGCATGGAGGCGGGTCGGGGGCGGGTTGCGTTCATGCCCCCCGATTTCATGATTTTAACCCCCCACGCGCCTCCAATCCCTCCTCAACGGCCCAATGAAAATTGAGCCCGAAGACTTACAGAGCTTGCCTCTGAAGCCGAGAATCGCTTTGCCCCTTTACAGCGAATCTGTCTTCCCATTTGAAAGTTCAATTTTTGTACCCTTTCTCAATGGTATTTCCTTTGACGTTTTCTGCTGATGTAAGCTAATTATCTCTAGTCATTTTCTGTTGACCCCTGCTATTTTTACAGTTAGATCAGCTTGTAGCATTAAGAATTATGTCTCTACCTTTAGGTGTTCGAAGCTTAACATAAAAAACGGTGTGGAGCAGATGTATCTATTTGATATCATTCTTACCAAAGTCTTCTGTTTGTGTCTTTTTACGATGTGTAAATTAAAAACACCTCAACCGGGTGCACCATTGTCTTCTTAGTTACCTCAACTGGTTGTAACACAGACTCGTGTCTGTGTTTCATTTGATGTCATTTTTACGAAGGGATATGTTTCTTTAATTTTATGTGATTCTTTCCAAAGTGTTGGTTTAAAACAACTCAACAGGGTGTACAATTGTGTTCTTTCCAAGGCTTCAGACTTTCAGGAACCTTCAACCTCCTGCTTCAATAAGGTTATTGATTCAGTGTCAACAATTTATCTTATCTCAATAGCCTGTATGCTGTTTACAGCTTTTCCATTGTTAGGTTTTTAGATTTTAAACCCAGTTTGTCTTGTTTTAATAAAGTCAGAATTCTTTTACAGAATGGTGTATTTTTCAGAATAGGTATATTGCTTATTCCTTCACAGCCTGGCACTTCTGTGGTGCGAATGTTACCTGCCACTTATCAGCCCAAGCCTGAACGTCGTCCAGGTCTTGTTGCATGCGGGCATGGACTGCTTCATTATCTGAGGAGTTGTGAATGGCGCTGAACACTGTGCAGTCATCAGCGAACATCCCTATTTCTGACCTTATGTTGGAGGGAAGGTCATTGATGAAGCAGCTGAAGATGGTTGGGCCTAGGACACTGCCCTGAGGAAATCCTGCAGCGATGTCCTGGGGCTGTGATGATTGACCTTCAATCACCACAACCATCTTCCTTTGTGCTATGTATGACTCCAGCCAGTGGAGAGTTTGCCCCCTGATTCCCATTTACTTCAGTTTTACTAGGGCTCCTTGATGCCACACTCGGTCAAATGCTGCCTTGATGTCAAGGACAGTCACTCTCACCTCACCTCTGGAATTCAGCTCCTTTGTCCATGTTTTGACCAAGGCTGTAATGAGGTTGGGAGCCAAGTGGTCTTGGCGGAACCCAAACTAGGCATCAGTGAGCAGGTTATTGGTGAGTAAGTGCCACTTGATAGCACTGTTGATGACACCTTCCATCACTTTGCTGATGATTGAGAGTAGACTGATGGGGCGGTAATTGGCCAGGTTGGATTTGTCCTGCTTTTTGTGGACAGGACATACCTGGGCAGTTTTCCACATTGTCGGATAGATGCCAGTGTTGTAGTCGTACTGGAACAGCTTGGATAGAGGCCCAGTTAGTTCTGGAGCACAAGTCTTCAGCACGATAGCTGGGATGTTGTCGGGGCCCATAGCCTTTGCTGTATCCAGTGTGCTCAGCCGTTTCTTGGTATCACGTGGAGTGAATCGAATTGGCTAAAGACTGGCTCCTGTGATGGTGGCGACCTCGGGAGTAGGCCTATATGGATCATCCATTCGGCACTTCTGGCTGAAGATGGTTGCAAAAGCTTCAGCCTTGTCTTTTGCACTCACGTGCTGGGCTCCACCATCATTGAGGATGGGGATATTCATGGAGCCTCCTCCTCCCATTAGTTGTTTAATGGTCCACAACCATTCACGACTGGATGTGGCAGGACTGCAGAAATTTGATCTGATCCGTTGATTGTGGGATCGCTTAGTCCTTTCTATAGCATGCTGCTTCCGCTTTTTAGCATGCATGTAGTCCTGTGTTGCAGCTTCCCCAGGTTGGCACCTCATTTTTAGGTACGCCTGGTGCTGCTCCCAGCATGCTCTTCTACACTCCTTATTCACAGAATCACAGAAACCCCACAGTGCAGATAGAGGCCATTTCGGCCCATCGAGCCTGCACCGACACATATCCCACCCGATCCCCGTAACCCCTACACCATCACATATCCCACCCTATCCCCGTAACCCCACGTATTTAATCCCCCTAACACTAAGGGTCAATTTATCATAGCCAATCATCCTAACCCGCACATCTTTGGACTGTGGGAGGAAACCGGAGTACCCGGAGGAAACCCACGCATTATTGAACCAGGGTTGGTCCCCTGGCTTGGTGGTAATGGTAGAGTGAAGGATATGCCGGGCCATGAGGTTATAAAATGTGGTGGAATACAATTCTGCTGCTGCTGATGGCCCACAGCACCTCATGAATGCCCAGTTTTGAGCTGCTAGATCTGTTCTGAATCTATCCCATTTAGCATGGTGATAGTGCCACACAACACGATGGAGGGTGTCATCAGTGTGAAGACAGGACTTCGTATCCACAATGACAGTGCGGTGATCACTGCTACTAATGCTGTCATGGACAGATACATCTGCGACAGGTAGACTGGTGAGGACGAGGTCAAGTAGGTTTTTCTCGCGAGTTGGTTCTCTCACCACCTGTCGCAGGCACAGACTGGCAGTTAAGCTCTTCAGGACTCAGCCAGCTCGGTCAGTAGTGGTGCTACCGAGGCACTCTTGGTGATGGACACTGAAGTCCCCCACCCAGAGTACATTCTGTGCCCTTGCTACTCTCAGTGCTTCTTCCAAGTGGTGTTCAACATGGATGAGTACTGATTCATCAGCTGAGCGAGGACAGTAGGTGGTAATCAGCAGAAGGTTTCCTTGCCTGTGCTTGACCTGAAGCCATGAGACTTCGTGGGGTCTGGAGGGCCACTCCTTCTCGACTGTATACCACTGTGCCACCACCCCTGGTGGGTTTGTTCTGCCAGTGGGACAGGACATACCCAGGGATGGTGATGGAGGAGTTTGGGACATTGGCTGAAAAGTATGATTCTGTGAGTATGACTATGTCAGGCTGTTGCTTGACTAGTCTGTGGGACAGCTCTTCCAATTTTGAGACAAGTCCCCAGGTGTTGGTGAGGAGGACTTTGCAGGGTTGACTGGGCTGGGTGTGTCGTTGCCGTGTCTGTAGCTGGTGCCGAGGTCGATGCTAGGTAATCTGTCCAGTTTCATTCATATTATTTCATTGCCGTTGGTTACAACTGAGTTTCTTACCAGGCCATTTCAGAGGGCAGTTAACAGCCAACCACATAACTGTGGGTCTGGAGTCATATAGCCAGATCAGGTAAGGACGGCAGATTTCCTTCCCTAAAGGACATTAGTGAACCAGATGGGTTTTTACAACAATCCAATCCAATTTCATGGTTACCATTACTGATACTAGCTTTTTATTCCAGGTTTATTTAATTAACTGAATTTAAATTCCCCAGCTGCCGTGGTGGGTTTTGAACTCACGCCTCTGGATCATTAGTCCAGGCCTCTGGATTGCTAGCCCAGTGACATTAGCACTACGCTACCGTTCACCATTGTTTATTGTTTAAATAATGTTTGATCCATGCTGTAATGTATGTACCTTTAAGGGGGGAACTACTTTCTACAGCTCATGTATACTGTAGTACCGGCAGTGACCACACCTGTATATAATGCTGAGTAGTAATCTGTTGTTTCAGTTGCAGTTTGAACCACGTTGAGTAAACACCTGTTGTACCGTTCTCTGCAGTCCTTTTCTTATTATTACACGGACGTAACAGTGGCGACGAGCAAGTTCGAACCTACCTGCAACTCTGCATCACCTCCCAGGGATTCGCTCCTGGAGAACAGTGGAAGAAGGTCGAGTCCAGAAGCACGGGCGTCGACCACGGGTAACCGCCCAGTCATCCAGCGGAGATTTGAGCATCGCAGGGGAGGCTGTCGAGAGCCAGGCTTGGCTTTCCAGTCATGGTGGTCCAGCAAAATGGGCTGGCAACAGGTACTGCGCAGACCCTTCCCGGACAGCGACGGGCTAGAGCCCGACCGTGCGGCACAGAAAAAGGCCGAGCAGCGTCGACGGGGGAGAGAGAGAGGGCAGAGCGCACAGGGCGCAGCCGGTGTTCAGGACCGAGCGGGGTCAACGGGGGAGAGAGGCGAGAGAGAGCAGAGCGCAGCCGGTGTTCAAGGGCCGAGCAGTGTCAACGGGGGAGAGAGGCGTGCAGGAAAACGCGAGGCGCTGCCATTGCCACGAGTACCGCAGAGAGCAGCGTTGGCGGCAGCGCAGGAGCAGCGCGCAAAACCCACAGGGCGTCACCATTTGCCACGAGGACCGCCAAGAGCGGCGTTGGCAGCAGCGCGGGAGACGCCATTTTAAGCCGCAGCGGGGAAGAAAGAAAAGCTCGGGAGATGCCATTTTAAGCCTGTCTAACCACACCCAAAAATGCCGAAGAGTGGCTGTATCACAGCGTTCGACAATGAAGTCGAAGATTGGACGACATATGTCGAACGCATAGAAGTATACTGCAAGGCGAATGAAGTGCCAGATGACAAGAAAGCGCTGGTATTGTTGAATTCAATGGGTGCAAAAACATATGGCTTACTACGAAACCTAGTAACCCCAGAGCAGCCAGTAGAAAAGGGGTTTGAAAACATAGTGTCAATCCTACAGGACCACTTAAACCCCACACCGCTGCTGATAGCAGAAAGATTTAAGTTTCACAAAAGGAACCAGCATAAAGATGAAAGTAATGCTGAGTATTTAACAGAACTGCGCAAGCTATCGAAATTCTGCCAGTTTGGAACGGGACTAGCAGATACTTTAAGGGACAAGTTTGTGTGTGGGCTTCAAAGTGAAGGAACCCAGAAATGGCTTCTATCAGAAAAGGATCTTACGCTGGACAAGGCTTTCAGCATGGCAGTATCACACGAAGCAGCCGCAAGGGGCACTGCAGAGATACAACGGAGACCACAAGAATATGGCACAAATGAAATGTCATACGGAACAGTGAAGTGCTATCGCTGCGGCAGAATAACACACGACCATAATGATTGCTGGTTCAAGGACAAAGTGTGCAGACAGTGTGGAAAAGTAGGACACATAGCAAGAGTCTGCAGGTCGGGAAAGAAAACCAGCAGCAAGAAATCCCTACAGGAGAAGTAGAAGAAGGTACATAAGGTGATGGAGAGTAGTTCAGACGAACAGAAGAGTGATACAGACTCCAGAAGCAAGGAGCTGGGTTGTCTGAAACTACATAATGTGATCAAAACAGAGGATCACCAAGCTATCTGGGTCATGCTCAAGATAGCAGGAGTCCAAGTGAAAATGGAATTGGACACAGGATCAGCCCTAACAGTCATAAACCAAAGGGACTACAAGTGGCTATTCTCACATATACCCTTGAGAGGTACAAAGATTGTCTTGAAGACGTACACGGGGCAAAAAGTCTACCCCAAAGGAAAAATAAGGGTGAACGTTATATATAACGGCAAGGCAACACCAAAAATGGACCTATATGTATTGTCAGATGGAGGACCACCACTACTAGGACGTGAATGGATCCGGAAGATACAGCTAGATTGGCATTCCATACAAGCACTGACTGTAGATGCCAAAAAGGATGACGACGTCACACCTGAACGACTGTCAAAAATGTTAACTGACGCACAAGAAGTGTTCCAGCAGGGACTCGGAACACTAAAAGGCATAACATCGACGATCAAAATAGAGGAAAATGCAAGCCCAAAGTTTTTTAAGGCCAGACCGGTACCTTATGCGATCCGCCCAGCCGTCGAAGCAGAGCTGGAAGGTTTGGAATGTTCAGGAGTACTGTCCAAAGTGGCCTGGAGCGAGTGGGCTACACCCATCATTCCTGTAATGAAGAGGTCATTGAGTAATATGCCTGGGGAACCAAAGAAGGTTCACATCTGTGGGGACTTTAAGGTGACATTGAACCCAATCTTTCACACTGTACATTATCCGCTTCCGCGGATTGAAGATATTTTCGCCTCGCTATCTGGAGGGAAACGCTTCACTAAGATTGATCTGGCCCAGGCGTACCTGCAAATGGAGGTAGAAGAAGCCTCGAAACAGTACCTCACGATCAACACTCATAAAGGTCTCTACCAATACAACCGGCTGGTGTTCGGGGTAGCATCAGCTCCAGCTATTTGGCAAAGGGCAATGGATCAAGTCCTGCAATGGATTCCAGGGACCCAGTGTTATTTGGACGACATCCTGGTCACGGGCGAAAATGACAGTGATCACCTCGCCAACCTGGAGCAGGTGCTCACTAGATTGAAGGAATATGGGCTCTGAGCAAATCGCCACAAATGCGAGTTTTTCAGGAGCAGATCTCGTATTGTGGCCACGTTATTGATAAAGAGGGGTTACATAAGTCCCCTGAAAAGATTGAGGCAGTAGTCAAGGCTCCAGCACCAGAAAATGTGTCACAACTGAGGTCGTTCCTCGGGCTGGTGAACTACTACCATAAGTTCTTGCCGAATTTGTCTACCGCACTACACCCACTGAACACCCTACTGCAAACGGGGGTACCATGGAAGTGGAGTGACGAATGTAAACGAGCTTTCCAGAAGAGCAAAGCATTGATCACATCGAAAGAGGTGTTGGCTCATTTCAACCCAGCATTACCAATTCAGTTGGCGTGTGATGCATCACCCTATGGCATTGCAGCGGTGCTGTTGCACAAATTCCCGGATGGCTCGGAGAGGCCAGTAGCCTTTGTGTCTCGGTCACTAACCTCAGCCGAGCGTAACTATGCCCAGATTGACAGGGAGGCCCTCAGCCTAGTGTGGGGAGTGAAAAAGTTCAATCACTATCTGCACGGGCAGGAGTTCACCTTGCTGACTGACCACCAACCACTTGTCTCCATCTTTAATCCAAAGAAGGGCGTTCCGGTGATGACTGCGCAACGGCTACAAAGATGGTCCCTTTTTCTAGGGGCGCACCAATATGATATCGAGTATAAGGGCACGAAACAGCATGGAAATGCTGATGGGCTATCACGCTTGCCACTGCCTACTGCGGAGGAAGCACCAGCAGTGGATCCTGTCGAAATATTTCATTCGACTATAATTGAATGCTTGCCAGTAACTAACGCTGCTATAGAGAAGGAGACCCGAAATGACCCGACACTGTCTCGGGTATATGATTTGACGGTGAAGGGATGGCCAGCACATGCCAACTCGCTGTTGCCAGCATTCTCATCCAGAAGAGAACAGCTGTCAGTATGCCAGGGGACCTTGATGTGTGGATCCCGAGTGGTAATTCCACCCAAGTTAAGGGAGAGAGTGCTCAATGAGCTTCACGAAGGTCATCTGGGAGGGGTGAAAATGAAAAGCCTTGCTAGGGCTTATGTGTGGTGGCCGGGGATCGATCAGCAAATTGAGGACCTGAAAAAGAGCTGCTCAGGATGCCAGAAGATCCAAAATGCACCACCACATGTCCCTCTACACCCATGGGAGTGGCCCTCATCTCCATGGCAACGGGTGCATATTGACTTTGCTGGTCCCTTCTTGACTCATAGCCGTGGATGCGCACTCGAAATGGCCTGAGGTGATCAAAATGTCCTCCACCACCACGGAGAAAACTATTGCAGTCCTACGGACCATTTTTGCCAGGAACGGCTTGCCAGAGCAGATTTGCTCTGATAACGGACCACAGTTTGTGTCCGAAGAGTTTCGAAGATTTATGAAAAGAAATGGGGTAAGGCATTACACATCCGCCCCGTATCATCCAGCCACAAATGGATTGGCTGAGAGGTTCATACAAACCTTTAAAAAAGCAGTAAAGGCCATGTGCGATGACGACATTCCACTGCAGCATAAGGTGGACAATTTCCTGTTAGCCTACAGAAATGCGACACATGCAGTCACCAACCAGGCCCCGGCCATGATGTTCTTTAACCGAAGGTTGAGATCTCGCCTGGATTTGCTCAGACAAAATGTACGAAGAGATGTTGAGAATAAGCAATTCCAGCACATCAATGAGAAGCCGACAAGGAGCTTCAATGTAGGGCAACCAGTCTTGGCCCGCGACTACCGAACAGAAAAATGGCAGCCAGGAACGATATGCACACGGCAGGGCCCACTAATGTACACAGTGAATGTTGGGGAGAGCATCGTGAGACGCCATGCTGACCAGATCCTAGAGTCACAGGAACAAGTCAACCCCATGCCTCGCCCATACGTACCTGGTGATGAACCCAACGTACAGGTAGCATCTACCCCAGAAACAGTAGCATCGGAAGCTGATGAACCAACCGACGACAGGGGGCCAGAATCGCCTCCGCACCAAGAGCAAGACACTCGGAAAAGGCACTATCCAGAAAGGATCAGGAAGCCTCCCCAAAGATTGAATTTATAAATAGACTATTTTCAGCTAACGTTGCATGTTAAAGTGTTAATTGTAATTAGTTTGATATTTAATTGTTAAATGAGTGTTATGGTACTGTTAATCTAAAAGGGGAGGAATTGTAATGTATGTGCCTTTAAGGGGGGAAATACATTCTACAGCTCATGTATACTGTAGTACCGGCAGTGACCACACCTGTATATAATGCTGAGTAGTAATCTGTTGTTTCAGTTACAGTTTGAACCACGTTGAGTAAACACCTGTTGTGCCGTTCTCTGCAGTCCTTTTCTTATTATTACACGGACGTAACACATGCCATCTTGTTTTTATTGTTGCAAGAGTATTTACCTCCCCTTCCACCACAGGATGATATCTCAGCTCCACTAAACATCTTCCGAAACAGCTCAAAATTAGAATGGAACCAGTGACCTCGTGTTATATAGTCTTGTACAATGCCACTTGCAATCTTATAATATTCATGTTGTAGAGAATACCAGCAACAAAACACAAGACACCATTTCTTCTGTCTCCATCACTCACTCCCAGACCAATCAATCTCTTTGGGTCACTGATCATCATCTTTAAGTTTAATTAGGGTTACCCTACTTTTGCTGAACTATAGTTGCTGAGTTTGTACTAGGCTATAGGACAATCTGATTAGCAATTAGTACCTCAGTACAAGTCTGTCCATTCTGTCAGCATTCACCAGGGTCAATTTTGATAGAAGTTTGTCCCCTATGCAAGATGCATATCTACAGGCTACTGCAATGGTACGGTCATCACGGTCAGCTCCTTGTGATGGAGAGTTTCAGCACTGTAGGACCGTTACTTCTTAAGGTATTATGGGGGAAAAATTCAGTTGGTAGCGCCAACCGTTAGCGCCTTAAGAGGGCGCTAAGTGGGGCGCAAAGCAACTAGCGCCTGGGCGCGGCGATATCTACGCCTCTCACGAAATTGACCGGACATTTTGCGGCGGCGCTAAACAATACCGCACGATCTCCTGCGCACGCAGATCTTGACGTCATTCGAGAGTGCAACGCCCTTGGGGCGCCCCGGACCGGAAATTGAGTGGCGCCCCCCCTCCTTTCCGCCTGGCGCAACCAACGACAGGTTGACTGGAACACTTCCCAGTCGCTATGGGGCTGTTGGGGCGCTATTTAAAGGGGGCCTCTTCCTGGCTTTTGTGTGGTAGCCATTTTTGCACCACTCGTTCTGAGAGAGAGAGAGAGATTTTGAGAGAGACAAAGAGAGAAAGAGAGACTTCTGCATTGAGTCAATGCTGTCTGAGGTAGTTTTGGCTTTGGACCATAACTTTGCAGGTACTTTGCTTTTTGACCTTCATAACTTTGATTGCCTAGATACTATGGGGGCTGCAATGGATGGGAACGTCGTCCTTCTCCATCACATTCGGAGGGCACAGAGACGCAGAGATAGAGTGGCAATCATGGCCAGATGGAGGAGGGCCAATAGGCCTCGGTACAGGAGACCTTACCTTCCCAGGGTTTTTCGCCAACAGTTCTCCTACATTAATATGTCTGAGGAGAAGTGTTTGCGAAGGCTGCAATTCAGCAAGGAGGTGGTCACTGAGCTGTGCCACCTGCTTCAGCCAGATCTGCAGCCTCAACTGAGGAGCAGGACGTATCTGTCAGTGGCAGTGAAGATAACAGTGGCTCTCAACCTTTATGCCACCAGCTCATTTCAATCAGCTACTGGGGACATCACCAATATCTCCCAGTTTGCGGTGCATTGCTGCATCTGTCAGGTAACAAATGCCCTCTTTAAAAGGAGACGAGAGTACATTTCTTTCCCCATGACCCCGGACAAGCAGCAAGAATGCGCAACGGGCTTTGCGATGATAGCGGGCTTCCCCATGGTGCAGGGCACCATTGACTGCATGCATGTGGCTTTGCGGGCGCCGCAAGAGAATGCTAAGGATTTCCGCAACCGAAAGGGCTTCCATTCCTTAAATGTCCAGTTGGTCTGTGACCAAAGACAGCTGATACTCGCTGTCAATGCCCACTTTCCTGGCAGCAGCCACGATGCCTTCTTCATCCTGCACCAGACTTCTGTGGCAGACCTTTTCCAGGCACCGCATCACCCAGGAGGTTGGCTTCTCTGTGCACCTGGCTGATGACACCGCTCCGTTCGCCCAGCACCCCTACTGAGCTACGATACAATGAGAGCCATCAAGCTACCAGGAACATCGTTGAGCACACAATCTGTGTGCTCAAGCAACAGTTCCGCTGTCTGGACCATTCTGGAGGAGCCCTGCAGTACTCGCCTGAGCGAGTCTCCCACTTTGTTGTTGTGTGCTGCATGCTGCATAACCTTGCAATCCTCAGGACCCAGCCAATGCCACCAGACATTGGAGCACCAGCAGAGGAGGAGGAGGAGGAAGATGAGGAGGATGATCATCAGCAGCACCAAGGCGGGAGGGAGGCACAAAGTGGAAGGGCCGTCCGTCAAAGTCTCATAGCAAGTCGCTTCTAGGCCCCCTCTGAGGGAATGGCTTTTGCCATTCAAACAACCTGAATGAAACCATCCCGCAACCCCTAAGCCGGTCAAGGCAACTGTTGTGTCGGTACCTTTCTACCTAGACACAATTTAGGACTCAGAACTCAGAGATTCAAACATGAAGTGCTTTATTGGAAGGAAAGGAAGTTCTGGAAAGTTCCGAACAAAGAGAGCTAAAACTTAACAGAGAACACCCAACCATTTATCTCCTGTGACAGCGCCACCACAGGCGGGAGGAGAACACACAATAGAACACACAATACATAACATTTCCTCCCCTCTTAAATGGAAGGTCCACATTATTCCTCAACAGGTAAGTTACTTTCAATGCACTCAACGAACCTAGGGTAGAGGTAGACTGCCTCAAACCCTGACTTTACCCTGGGGTTTATTCTGCCCCAGTCTTGTGGGTAAGTCACTAAGCCTACAGATCCAAGTGTCTTGGAGGCCGCCGCTCTCTGACAGGATACCGGCGGTGATCGCTGGCTTCCACAGCAGTAGGCATTGACACAGGCCTGGATGGAGAAGCTGCCTGTGTCAGTTGAAAGTCAGGAGTTTGCACAGGTGGAACCGTCTCTTTGACTTCCTGTGTTGGAGAAGAGCACTGTGGCAAAGGATGCTGGTTTGCGGTATCATCCGGAAACAGTTCAGGCCAACCAGCCGTTGGAGCCTCTGTGGCTGTCTCTGCTCCTAGCAACAGTTGATCTGTGTGTCTTCTCCAGACGACGTCCTCAGCAGTCTCAACCGTGTAAGACACAGGGCCCGTCTGTGCAATCACCGTAGCAGGAACCCATTTCGGTCCAGTGTTGTAATTTCGAGCTAGGACGTGCTCTCCCGGATGAAACCGTCTCTCCTTGGCTCTTTTCTCTCTCTTTTCAACTTGAGCTTGTTGTTGACAATGGACAACCTGTTCTGCCCTTGGAGGTTTGAGTAAGTCAAAACTTGTCCGCAACTGCCTCTTCATCGTGAGCGAAGCGGGGGAAGTTTTGGTTGTGGCATTTGGCTCGTTCCTGTAGGACAACAGGAAGCTGTTCAGACGTTGGTGGATTGAGCCCTGACCTTGCGATGCCTTTAAGGCGTGCTTCAAAGTTTGCACAAACCTTTCTGCCTGGCCGTTAGTAGAGGGATGATAGGGCGCAGACCTGATGTGTTGGACACCATTCACATGCAGGAAGGTTGCAAACTCCTGTGATACAAATTGTGGACCGTTGTCACTTACGAGTTGTTCTGGTGAGCCATAACGGCTGAACATCTCACCAAGATTCTCAATTGTTTTCTCTGCCGTGGTAGACCTCATCACAGTGACCTCCGGCCACTTGCTACGAGCGTCCACAACCACCATAAACATCTTCCCTTCGAAAGGACCGGCGAAGTCCACATGTACTCGCTGCCACACTTCTGCAGGCCAATCCCAGGGGTGTAGGGTTGCCAGCTGCGGAACATTCCAGACCCTTTGACATGGGGAACATGTTTTGGCTTTCTCCTCAATATTCCCATCGAGACCTGGCCACCAGAAGTAGCTTCTTGCCATTTCCTTCATCCGAACCATCCCACTGTGGCCTGTATGAAGTTGTTGCAGTATAGGTTCCCTCAGAGGTGGTGGAATGATGACACGGCGTCCCCGAAGAAGACAACCTGCCTGGATGGAGAGCTCATTTCTTTTTGAAACATAAGGTTTCAAACTAGGAGAATCTCCTATCGCTCTCCCTCGAATGACATCGTCCATTACCTCAGACAGGACTGGATCGTTGCGGGTGTACCTTCGCACCTGAACTGCAGTGACAGGTGCTCCTTCCACTTGTCTAAAGTAGAAGATGTCTATCTGACGAGGCTCTGGGAGAGTAACAGGCAAGGGTAGCCTCGAGAGACCGTCTGCATTGCCGTGCAAGTCTGATTTGCGATATTTGATGTCGTATGTGTGTCCTGACAACAGTAAAGCCCACCTTTGCATCCTGCTTGCAGTGAGAGACGGAATTCCGGTGTGGGGCCCGAAGATTGAAGTCAATGGACGGTGGTCCGTCAGGAGTGTGAACCTTCTCCCAAACAGGTACTGATGAAATTTTCGAATTCCAAAAACAATTCCCAAGGCCTCGCGCTCGATCTGCGCATAGTTACTCTCGGCCTTGTTCAAGGTGCGTGATGCGAAGGCGATAGGTTTCTCTTCACCCGAAGGCATGATGTGGGATATGACTGCTCCCACACCATATGGTGATGCATCACATGCTAGCTGCACGGGTAGCTTTGGGTCGAAGTGTGTCAGGACCTCCGAATTCAGCAATGCTTTCTTTGCTTGGGCGAAAGCTTCGTTGCACAGTTCAGTCCATTTCAATGTTTTGCCTTGACATAGCAACTGATGTAACGGCTTCAGCAATGTTGCTAAGTCTGGAATAAACTTCCCATAGTAGTTAAGTAGCCCCAGAAATGAACGTAACTGGCTCACATTCTGGGGTGCTGGGGCCTCCACGATCGCCTTGACCTTTGGCGGCGCCTTATGCAGGCCAGTAGCGTCAATCACATGCCCCAGGTACTCAACTGAAGACTGAAAGAATTCACATTTGTCTTTACGAACTCTGAGTCCGTACTCTTTCAGTCATTGTAGTGTCGCATCCAAGTTCAGAAGATGATCCTCCTCATTTGTCCCAGTGACAAGGATGTCGTCCAGGTAGCACTGGACTCCTGGCAGTCCACTCAAAATCTGACCCATTGCCCTTTGGAATAGAGCAGGGGCTGACGTAATTCCAAACGGAAGGCGGCAGTACCTGTATAGCCCCTTGTGTGTCACAATTGTCAGCAGCTCCTTTGATTTGTCATCGACATGCATTTGTAGATAAGCCTGGCATAAGTCTATTTTGCTGAACTTTTGCCCTCCGGCCAGGCCCGTAAAAAGATCATCAATGAGGGGACGAGGGTACTGTTCCACAGACAGCACCGGGTTAATAGTCACTTTAAAATCCCCGCAGATTCGAACAGATCCATCCTTTTTCAGGACAGGAACAATGGGTGTGGCCCATTTGCTCACGCTCACAGGCTCCAGGACTCCATTCTCGACTAAGGCCTCCAAGTTAGCCTCAAATTTTGGCCTAATTGCATAGGGTACAGGTCGGGCTTTGTGAAACTTTGGCTTTCTGTCAGGTTTAATGTCCAGTCTCACGCTGATCTTTTTCATGCTACCAAGTTCCCCATTGAAGAGTTCTGCATGTTTGTTTAACACTGCAGTCAGACCTGACTCCCCTTTTGACATCATGCAGACTGCAGGCCAGTCCAGCATGATTTTCTCTAGCCACGCACGTCCCAGTAGCGATGGGTAATTTCCCTTTACCACATATAGTGGCAGTTTTGCAGTCTGTCCGTTCAATTTAACTGTCACCTCAATGACGCCTCTCATGGCCACAGGTTCGCCGGTATACGTCTTTAGCACAATGTTTGTTGGCTGAAGGGTAAGATGCTTTAGCATTTTGTTGTAGACAGTGTCTGAAACAAGGGACACAGCCGCGCCTGTGTCCACCTCCATCCGCACTGATTGTCCCTCCACCAGTGGTGACACCCAGTAGCCATTTGAACCACCTGCAACCATCAGTATGTGCACCTCTTCCTCCTCAGAGGTGTCGCTCCCCTCTGTTTTGCTTGTTCCATCATACTGCACTGAATGAACATTCTTTTTCCTCTCTTGTCCAAATACAGACATTTTGCTTCCATGCTTCCCAGCTCTGTCTGTTCTTTTTTTACCTCTACAGGCGCGTTCAATGTGACCCTTTTTGCCACAATTTTGGCATTCCAGCTCCGTACACCAGCAGTCATTAGCGTGATGGCCCGTTTTCCCACAACGGTAACATGTGCCGTTCCGCGCACCTTTAGGCTCAGACGACACCTTGTGAACTCTCCCTGTTGAACTCAGCTGGTTAGCCTCCTTTTCCGCCATCTCCATGGAGACACTAACTTCAATGGCCTTTTCAAGAGTAAGGTTGTCCTCAGTAAAAAGGCGCTTCTGTGTGGCTGCATTTTGCAGGCCACACACCAGCCTGTCTCTAATGGTGTCATTCAGCACCTCCTTGAACTGGCAGTGTTCCGACAACCTTTTTAAAGCAGCAATAAACATCGTCACTGATTCCCCCTCCTCTTGATTCCGTTTGTGAAATCTAAATCTCTCAGCAATAACCAGAGGTTTTGGTGAAAAATGTGCTCCAAGAATTTCCACTAGTTGCTTATATGTTTTAGTTCCTGGCTTATCTGGCTGCACGAGGCTGCGAAGTAAATTGAAAGTCTTCGGCCCGATTACACTCAAAAAGGTAGGCACGGCCTTTTCATTTGCCACCGCATTCGCCAATACAAAATAGTCAAAACGTTCCGTATATGCGCTCCATTGCTCCACATTTTCATCAAAATCACCGATGTTTCCTAATATAGTAGCCATCTCACGTTTCAAATTAAATTTTCTGTTTACTCACTGCACCCGTAATGTACGCAGATTCATCCGCTCCTCGTTGCCACTTGTTGTGTCGGTACCTTTCTACCTAGACACAATTTAGGACTCAGAACTCAGAGATTCAAACATGAAGTGCTTTATTGGAAGGAAAGGAAGTTCTGGAAAGTTCCGAACAAAGAGAGCTAAAACTTAACAGAGAACACCCAACCATTTATCTCCTGTGACAGCGCCACCACAGGTGGGAGGAGAACACACAATAGAACACACAATACATAACAGCAACAATGAGTGCAAAGACCAAACATGTACATTTTGAATACAGACACTTCTTTATTTCACAAACTTTGTGTGTCTCATTTCCGCATGACAAAGTAATAGAAAGAAACACAAAAAAAAGCAGTCATTCACATAACTGGCTCTCACAACCTGGAGACAATGTCCAAAACAGTAACAAAAATTTGACCACGAAACTCGGCCTTCAATAAAACAATGAAAAACATTTTGCCACACCTCTTACTTTTTGCCCTTCGAGGGTGATCTGCTTCCCTTGCGAAATTCCCCCCTTCCCACCCTGCAGCTCCTCCGTAATGGGACCACAGTGGCTGGAGCAAGGCAGGGGGAAGGCTGCTGATTGTCAGAAACTGAGACTGCAGATGCCCTTGAGGGACGGCCTGGACCAGCTCTGGGCCTGGAGGGCCCGGCTGCTGACTGCTCCAACTCTGCATGGGCGGCAGCAGTCTGTCCTACAGGTGGTGGCAACTGCAGTGGAGAAGTGCCAGTGGTGGCAGCAGGAATGCTGTCATCTTGAGAGAGGACAGCAACTCCCTGCTCGACCGACACACTGGCACTCCCACTTCAGCAGATTGCTGGCCTGCTGCAGTGCGGTGAGAACCCCGGGGAAATGCGCCTGATCCAGCGAGGGTGGCAGCAGTCAGTGCTCGCGTGGCCTCAATCTGCATCTGCATGAGACCAGCCACTGACTGCATTGCAGCACTAAGCATTTGCGTGGCAGCCACCTGTGCTACAGCGAAGTGCTCCACACTCCTTGCCAGTGATTCAATGGACTCGGGCAACCTTGCCACTGCAGCCATGAGCTCAGTGTGCCTGTGCTCCGCCTGGGCACTCATTTTAGCGAGAACCTGCTCCTCCTCTGCGTCCAGTGCAGCAGGACTCGAAGCCATACTCTCCCTCTGGGGAGAAGGCCCCTGAGCTTCCCTACCCCCATTGTGTTGCTGCAGCCCGCTGGGTCCTGGAGCTTCACCCTCATCAGACCATTCCCCCCTGCTCTCCTCCAGGGAAGGCGTGTTCCCAATGTGGGCATGGGCTGCCTCGGTAGAGGGTGGCGCTGATGCTCTGGCTTCCTCTTCCTCCTCGCTTTCAGCTTCACTCCCACTGGCAGCATGAGGGCCCGTCTCCACACCTGGTGAATCACCATCTGAAAGCAGGGAGGTACAAGAGTGGCTTTACCATGAGGATAGGGTGGCAGCAAGGGAGCAATGAGTGCAGTGACTTAGTGATTTAGATTGAAAGTGTCAAAGGCTGCTGTTGTGAGGAACAAGTGGAAGGAGAGAGGACAAAAAGGTGATCACCTTACCATTGCTGTCCAGAACGGGGTCGGTGTCTCCAGTGGCGATGGGACCAATCACCCGGCTTGCCACAATCCTGTGGACGTGCTCCTCAAGATTGCCGAGGGGTTGCAGCTGAGGCCGCCCTCCACCGGTCCATTGCTGCTGTCTCCTATTATGAGGCAGCTTGGCGTGCAAGAAAAAGGATGGCGTCTGAGTAAATATGCAGCTATGGTCTTGCCTGAAATGCCTCCCATGGTTGAATAGCCCTTACTGTATGCAGCCATGGTCTTGCCTGAAATGCCTCCCATGGTTAAATAGCCCTTACTGTATGCAAAGTGTAGAATGTGCGTGTGTGTTTGATGAAAGGGCCATAGGTGTTGGATGAGTGTTGGGCATTGGGGCTTTCAAAACCCTCTGGCCATAAAGTGAGGTTGAGATGGAGGGATGAAGAGGTTTTGAAAAAAAGGCACTCACCCTGACGACCCGAGTGTGGTCATTGAACTTTTTCCTACATTGGAGATGGGTCCTAGGCACCATACAGCAAGAGGACACTCTCTGAGCCACCTCCCTCCACACTCTTCTGTACTCGCGTGGCAAAGGCCTCCTACCACTCTCTGGGTACAGAATGGATTGTCTGCGCTCCACTCCACGAACCAGAGCCTCCAAGGCCCGCTCACAGAAGCGCTGTGCTCGCTCCCTGGCCCTCTCCATAGTGTTTGGCTGCTAGATTTAGCCACAGGTCTGCCCAGGCCGAGATTCAAGGCTCCAATGAGCAGGGTGTGGCTGGAGAGCAAGATTGACCCTCCCCTTTAAAAACTGACCGGCGCCAGTGTGTCTGTGTTCAATCGCTAACTGACAGCACCTGTGCTGCGCCCGCCCTCTGAGGTAGTGCCTCGCTCCTTGGCCTTTGCGCCTTAAGAGAGGTGTGTAGCACCTGATTTAGCGCTCCAATCACCTCCAGGGGCGATAAAAGCCAAGTTTGCTGTCGGAGGTGATAATTAGCGCCAGGCGCTAAACTTTGCGCGCTGCCAGTAATGGTGCCCCATATGGGGCGATACCGAATTTTTCCCCCTAGACGTCTAAAGTCTGGTATATGAAATTTATTTCAAAAATAACGGAAGCTTATTCAAAGGGATAAGACTATGACTTCCCCACCTTTGCAGCAAATGCTGATTAAGAAACAAGAAGTTATATGTCCCCAATTATTTACTTTGGGTAAAGCATGGCTAGGTGGAAATTTTCAAAACTTCAGGATTGACTATTCTCAATGGACATGAATTGCACTTGCTGCTTTGACTCGGTACGCGAACATTATCCTTTGAACATTCTTGGGAAATGACAGGCATTATTGACCAAGGTACAACTCATCTCCCTGACTGCTTAACATTCCAATGATCATCTTTCTTATTCCATTTCCAGGTGAAACATAACTCAAGTGCATCACACTGAGGACAATTTTGCTCCAAAATAAGAGACTTATTTTGGGGCTGGCTCCATGCATCTAACTGTTCTGTAATTGTGAATAATGGTCTCAGAGGTTGCACGTGAGTAAGTCATATAGTAGGACATATATAATGCTTTGCAATATTCCATGCCAAACAAATGTCGCAAAACATGTGTGCTAGTGCAAAAGTCTAACAACAAACGCTTAAGTTGGATTTATTTTTCATAGGATTAGAATAATCTTCTGTTGTTATGTAGTCAGGTTATTCTCTGTAAAAGTCACTATATGTGGGCCAGACACTATTACTGGAGAGGTTCTCGACTCTAATGGTAGGAGCTTCAGATTTAAATAAAATATTCAATGGACTCTATCCAAGGTTTGAGAACTGAAACAGTGTAAATAACTGTTATGGATATGGAGTTTTCTTGTATCTCTACATATTCTAAAGGATGCAGAGAATGCCATTGGGATGCTGTGGAAATTGTATTTCCAAAATCACTGCTACCTCTTCCACTACTAATCAGGAGAGCAGAATGCTGATTATTTCAATGAATGGAGTAATAACTAAAGTAAGGCAAGATAGCATCCTGAAGTGTTTTAAAAAGATTTTATTTGCTTTAGAGCTAGAGGACACTGTAGAGGTTTTGGCTGAAGAAAGTTAACACCTTGTGTATAGTTTCTAGCTCTAGGAGGATAGAGCAGATGAATGCATGGCTAAGGAGTTGGTGCAGGAGGGAGGGCTTTAGTTTCCTGGATCACTGGGTCTACTTCTGGGGAAGGTGGGACCTGTACAAGTCGGGCGGGTTGCTCCTGAACTGGAACGGGACCAACATCCTTGCGGGGAGGTTTGCTAGTACTGTTGGGGGGGAAGTTTAAACTAACTTGGCAGGGGGTTGGGATACGGAGTGGAGCTATAGTAGGGGGTGATGCACAGCAAAATATAGAGGAAAAAACAAGTCAGCCTGGAAGGCAGAGCAAATATGTAATGGCACAAGGGATTATGACAAGGCTGGATGGCATTTATTTTAATGCAAGGAGTCTTGCGAGTAAGGCAGATGAATTGAAGGTGTTGATGAACACATGGAAGTATGATATTGTTGCCATCACAGAGACATGGTTGAGGGAGGGGCAGGACTGGCAGCTCAATATTCCGGGGTATAGAATCTTCAGGCGAGACAGAGGGGGGTGTAAAAGAGGAGGGGGTGTCGCAATATTAATCAAGGAGTCAATTCCTGCTGTAAGGAGGGATGATATCTTAGCAGGTTCCTCTAATGAGGCCATATGGGTGGAACTTAAAAACAAAAAGGGGGCAAGCACTTTGCTGAGAGTATACTATAGGCCCCCAAACAGTCAGGGGGAGATAGCGGAACAGATATGTATGCAAATCTCAGAGAAATGTAGAAATATTAGGGTAATAATAGTAGGGGATTTCAACTTCCCCAATATTAACTGGGATAAATGTAGGAAGTCACACAACACCAGGTTATAGTCCAACAGCTTTATTTGAAATCACAAGCTTTCGAAGCGCTGCTCCTTCTTCAGGTGAAGTGGAGAAATGCATAAAGACACAACTTATATAGTCAGAGAATCATGTCAGATGTTTACAGGTAATCTTTCCAACTGCCATTTATCACACCTCGGCAGAGAGATAATCACAGCAATCAAAGGTGTGAATGGTGTCCAAACAGGTCAGTCAGGAAAACATTACATCAAAGAACAATGAGGTGGGGTCACAAGGGGTCAAATGTTGCAGATGCTGGGGTCTGTATGAAAAACAAAAAAAGACAAAAAACATGTTTTTGCTGGAAATCACAGCAGGTCCGGCTGCATCTGTGTAGAGAGAACAAGCCAATGTCGACTCGAGTCTGGATGACCCTGCGTCAGGTAGGGTCACATGTAGCGTGACATGAACCCAAGATCTCGGTTGAGGCCGTCCTCATGGGTACGGAACTTGGCTATCAGTTTCTGCTCGATGATTTTGCGTTGTGTGTCTCGAAGGCCGCCTTGGAGAATGCTTACCCAAAGATCGGAGGCTGAATGTCCTTGACTGCTGAAGTGTTCCCCGACTGGAAGGGAACACTCCTGCCTGGTGATTGTTGCGCGGTGTCCGTTCATCCGTTGTCGCAGTGTCTGCATGGTCTCGCCGATGTACCATGCTCCGGGGCATCCTTTCCTGCAACGTATGAGGTAGACAACGTTGGGCCGAGTCACATGAGTATGTACCATGTACCTGGTGGGTGGTGTCCTCACGTGTGATGACGGTATCTGTGTTGATGATCTGGCATGTCTTGCAGAGGTTGCTGTGGCAGGGTTGTGTGGTGTCGTGGTCGCTGTTCTCCTGAAAGCTGGGTAATTTGCTGCGAACGATGCTCTGTTTGAGGTTAGGCGGCTGTTTGAAAGCGAGTAGTGGAGGCGTGGGGATGGCCTTAGCGAGGTGTTCGTCGTCATCGATGACATGTTGAAGGCTGTGAAGAACATGGCGTAGTTTCTCCTCTGCCTGAAAGGGTGGTAGAGGCAGGAACCCTCACAACATTCAAGAAACATTTAGATGAGCACTTGAAATGCCATAGCATACAAGGCTACGGACCAAGTGCTGGAAAATGGGATTAGAATAGACAGGGCTTGATGGCCGGCACGGACATGATGGGCTGAAGGGCCACTTTCTGTGCTGTATAACTCTATGACTCTATGACATCCTCAATGGCTTGGTATGTCTCAAAGATGCTATCTTCCAATTCCTTGAAGTACATGCCAAATGCTCACTTTGAGTACCTTTGAGTTATTCTATTAGCAATTGCAGTCCACTCCATGATGGACCTCTGCAGGCCTGGTTATATGGTTATGGAATGCAGGGTGAGCCCGTGGTCAACGGTGGTTTGAGTCTACATCATTTTAACATGATTAATTGCACTAAATTACATGAGTTAACTAATGTAATGTAATTCTTCTCACTTCAGTTGTACAGAACAACTGTACCAATGTAGGAATAGGTGTATTCCTAACAAATAATGGAGCTTGACTCGGAAGAACAACAAACAGGATTTTAATGTTGAATTAGTTGAAGTACAGCAAACAATGTAGAACGATGCAGGAGAGTCATGGAACAGGTCTTTCCCCAGTGGGGACACCACGAGGACTGACTAGGCAGTCCGGAGGTTTGTGCGATGACGTCATCGCATTTGCATTGTGACGTCATCGCCTTGTTCGCGTTTCCCACGCTTGGGGCGTCACGTGACTTGCGACATGACATCATCGTGTTTGCCCGCGCTTGGGGCGGTCACGTGACTCGCGTGATGACATTATCACGTCTACCCGGCACCCGGCATTGGAGCTGGCCGTTGCGGTCGAAGTCGCGGGAGCGGGAGGCTGAGCTGGGCCGGCGATTGCCGCGGGAGCGGGAGACCGAGCTGGCCCGGCTCGCGTTCTTAAAGGAGCAACGGCCCGAACATGCAAACAGTATATACACAACGTTGAAGAGAATTATGTACAACAGGTAAGAGACATTCAGTAGTGCCACTACACCAACATAGTTAAATGACTTTTTTTTATTCAGGTACTTTTATAGGTCCACATTGGAGTGTCTTAAAGGAAGAGAGGCGGAGAGGTTTAGGGACAATGGAGAAGAGATGCTTGAGGAGGATAGTATGGTTAATCAAGTTGAATGCTGCAGAGAGGTCGGGGAGGATGAGGGGCAATAATGCAGTTACAGAGCATGCCATTTGTGACTTCGGTTAGCGTCATTTTGGTGCTTTGGAAGAAGTGGAAACTGGACTGAAGGGCTTCAAACAGTGAGCTAGGGGAGAGATGGGCACGGAGGTGAAATGCAACAACATGTTAATGGCCTTGGAGAGGAAAGTTGAAAATGGGGTAGTAGTTAGTAAGGATCGAATGTAAAAAGCAGGTTTTTTGAGGAGGGGGACAGTACCAGAGGACAGAGAGCCCCTTCTATCATCAACTTTGGTACAAATAGCTGTTCCATGTTGACCCAGACCCTTGTGACCACAACAAACCTCATGAAAATTGTTTGATATGGTCTACACGAGATATGGATGTTGGGTTCCATTCTTGTGCTGGAAACTGCTAGAATGAATGCAGAGGATTTGAGTGACAAGCATATGGGTCTGGATTTAGTGGTGGTAATGACAGTGAAACATTCAGCACTCGTAGTCATTACCCCTCTGAAACTGACCATAACTTCAGGATTTAGTGCATGCGCAGATAAACATGGAAATCCTGAAGTTGTGGTCAATCATACCCATCTCTGCCAGAGGCTGCGCTGTGGAACTCTCCATAGCTGGTAATCAGTGAAATCATTTGAACCAGACAAAAACTTCCCCTTTTCCACTCTAATATCACTATTAAACACCCCGTAAAAAGTTAAGCTTTGTTGAAATAGATCTAACTGGGGTTTTAATGGTGTATTGACTGCTGAACAACCATTCTGGTCCTGAAAAAACCAATTTTATTTGTGGAATGCCAAATTTCTCTATTATGAAAAAAAATTACTAGATTTTTAAAATATTAAAAATATATTTCAAAAAACATTTAAACATTTGTTTATAATATTTCAGCTTCTACCTTAATCCTATGTGTATGTCCCAATCTTTATTTCGAACTCTGTAAAAATTTTAAAAAGTGAAATGATAATCAGTGCTTTTTATTTTCAGGTTTGCTGTCTGAGACTTCTTCAATGTGATTGGCTGCTTAGACAGCTTGATGACATCACTGCTGCTGGGTGCTGGGAATCCCCTTTTGACAGCGCTACAATTAAATTAAGATCGAGAAAGCTGAAGTTTTCGCCACAGAGATTGCGAGATCTTACAGGTATATGTATATTATGTCAGTTTGTCAAGCTTCTACTGCTTGTGCATATGTACAATTTTTTATATATATATTAATTGAAAAGTACATACCAAGTTTTACATGTAGCACCCCAGTAGCTGTGATGGTTTTATTATCATTAGATGCAATACACTGGTCGTAGCCTGTGTCAGTTGTATTCAGGTCTTGAATTCACAGTCGCGAACCGTATTCTGTTTTCCTTATTGTGATCCGTCTTGCCTCTTGAAAAACCAGTGCATAATTTTTCAGCTATCTTATGTCTGGTAGTGGGTAGCCTGCAACTTTGCAGTGCAGAATCGCTGTCTGGCCTTGTACTGTAGTGATATTGTTCACAGGTGCCAGAAAGGTCAGAAAGTAACCTGAAGGTCAGTAATGAACATGTAGGCGATGTTTAAAACTCTCAAATATAAGCTGCATACACAGAATCAGTTCTTTTGACTGCATCCAATTCATTTCAATTTATTTTTGAAAAAGCCACAGATACATCAGGATATATTGTTAATTGGCTTTAATTTTAGATTGAAAATGTGCTTACAAATTTACAGCATGGGATCCTGGATTTAATAAATAGAGGCATAGAATACAAAAGCCAGGAAGTTATGCTAAACCTATATAAAACACTAGTTTGGCCCCAGCTGGAGTATTGTGTCCAATTCTGAGCACCACACTTTAGGAAGGATGTGAAGGCTTTGGAGAGGAGACAACAGAGATTTACCAGAATGGTTCCAGTGATGAGGAATTACAGTTACGTGGATAGACTGGAGAAGCTGGGGTTGTTCTCCTTAGTGCAGAGAAGGCCAAGGGGAGATTTAATAGAGGTGTTGAGACTCACAAAGGGTTTAGAGTAAATAAAGAGTAACTGTTCCAATGGCTGAAGGGTCGATAACCAGAGGGCATGGATTAAAGGTGGCAGGAGGAAAGCACCAGAGGCGACATGAGGAAAAACTTTACACAATGTGAGGTTAGGATTTGGAATGCACTGTCTCACAGGGTGGTGGATACAGATTCAATAGTTGCCTTCAAAACAGAATTGGATAAATACTTGATGGAAATTTTTTTTCAGGGATATGGGGCAAAAGCTGGGGAGTGGGACTAGCTGGATTGCTCTTCAAAAGAGCCGGTGCAGACTTGATGGGCCAAATGGCCTCCTTCTGTGCTGTGCTATCCTTTGATTCTGTGCTGCAAGGAAAAAGTCTCATTAAAAATCTATAGTAACCTCAAAATAGTGATTGAAATGAATTAAAAATTGGTAGGGAGTTTTACTTGTATATTAGAATAGGCAGTATAGTGCTGAGAAACACAGAAGGACAAGAAAGGCCCATCAAAGAGAACCAGCACAACAAAATTGACAATCGCTCTGTAGGACACAAAGTACAGTAACAAAGATTCCTGAATGGGTATTGAGGAGGAGATACTTTTACTGAGAAGTGGACAGAGATCTCACAAAACATTATTCAAATGAATGCAGTAGTCTCTGTTGAACAAGAGCTTTCAGACCTGAGAGAGAGAGAGATTGTTGCTTATGGTGGGTACAGAAAAAGAGAGCATCGCAGAGGGAGAGCCAACAAGAAAACTATAGAGAGACACAAAATAGCAAATATACTGGAAATATATAGCAGATTAGTCCACATATATAAAGAGATGGATCTTTTCCAAAATGTTTACTAGTATCTTCTCTCATGCTGAATGGCCTGCTGTTTTTTTCAGTATTTTATGTTTTAGATTTGCAGCATTTGGAGTTCTTTTCTTTTTTTATTGAAAGGAGAAGAAAAAGAGGGAAAAAAACAAAAGGGAGACATTTTGATGCAGAGAAATTGTGGAAAGAGTCAAATGAGATGTGGTTATGGGAAAATGTTGGAAAACGGGGAGAAATACATAGGTCAAAAGATGCATGGGAGACAGAAGTTGAGAAATTTGTGGTCGACAGAGATATGGAGACGGAAATGGGAGAAGCACAGATTTTGGGACAGTGAGAGATACAAGGAAGAAGGCATTACAAAGGCTATAGGGCTGAGTCAAAAGGTCAAGCAAGGCTGGGGATGAATACAAATTTCACTTTAAACACTGATACTTGGTAGAGTAAACCTGTTCTTCATAAGACAATCCTAAACACACTGGGCCAGAATTTGCGGTGGGTATGACGGCATACTCGGATATGCCTTTGAACTGGACAGCAAGTTCGTGATTCCAGAACTTACAATCGGTCAAGTTCCGACTTGACAGATGATCTGCACCGATGGGGAACTCCTAATTGCTGGCGCAGAGTTCGGCTAATTGCCCAGCAGTCACGTATGAAAATTTTACAGCTGATGCAAACAGGCCTTCAGGTACAGGGCCGGTTTGAACAGCGTAAGGGGATACCTCCTGACAAATAAAAATAATTTTAAAAGCTACAGGAGGCTGGAAATGGAAGCATCTTAGGATTCTGTCCATGAAAAGTATTTATTGTCCATGAAAGTTTCGGAGGAAGCCGTTGCTGCGTTGAGGGTTTTATTTATTTTTCTTTGCATCTATGTGGAGCATAAGCTTAAAAAAAATCCATACTGAAACTATAGATGTTTGTGCACATTAAATCCCGGAAGGCTCTAGTAATGAGGGTTTGGGTTTTTTTCCTTTCCGGAGGTCATAAATGTTACGTCCGTGTAACAATAAGAAAAGGACTGCAGAGAACGGTACAACAGGTGTTTACTCAACGTGGTTCAAACTGCAACTGAAACAACAGATTACTACTCAGCGTTATATACAGATGTGGCCACTGCCGCTACTACAGTATACATGAGCTGTACAAAGTAGTTCCCCCCTTAAAGGTACATACATTACAATTCCTCCCCTTTTAGATTAACAGTACCATAACACTCATTTAACAATTAAATATCAAACTAATTACAATTAACACTTTTAACATGCAACATTAGCTGAATTTAGTCTATTTATAAATTCGGTCTTTGGGGAGGCTTCCTGATCCTTTCTGGATAGCGCCTTTCCCGAGTGTCTTGCTCTTGGTGCGGAGGCGATTCTGGCCCCCTGTTGTCGGTTGGTTCATCAGCTTCCGATACTACTGTTTCTGGGGTAGATGCTACCTGTACGTCGGGTTCATCACCAGGTACGTATGGGCGAGGCATGGGGTTGACTCGTTCCTGTGACTCTAGGATCTGGTCAGCATGGCATCTCACGATGCTCTCCCCAACGTCCACTGTGTACATTAGTGGCCCCTGCCGTGTGCATATCGTTCCTGGTTGCCATTTCTCTGTTCGGTAGTCGCGGGCCAAGACTGGTTGCCCGACATTGAAGCTCCTTGTCGGCTTCTCATTGATGTGCTGGAATTGCTTACTCTCAACATCTCTTCGTACATTTGGTCTGAGCAAATCCAGACGAGATCTCAACCTTCGGTTAAAGAACATCATGGCCGGGGCCTGGTTGGTGACTGCATATGTCGCATTTCTGTAGGCTAACCTTATGTTGCAGTGGAATGTCGTCATCGCACATGGCCTTTACTGCTTTTTTAAAGGTTTGTACGAACCTCAGTCAATCCATTTGTGGCTGGATGATACGGGGCGGATGTGTAATGCCTTACCCCATTCCTTTTCATAAATCTTCGAAACTCTTCGGACACAAACTGTGGTCCGTTATCAGAGCAAATCTGCTCTGGCAAGCCGTTCCTGGCAAAAATGGTCCGTAGGACTGCAATAGTTTTCTCTGTGGTGGTGGAGGACATTTTGATCACCTCAGGCCATTTCGAGTGCGCATCCACGGCTATTAAAAACATTGAGTCCATGAATGGACCAGCAAAATCAATATGCACCTGTTGCCATGGAGATGAGGGCCACTCCCATGGGTGTAGAGGGGCATGTGGTGGTGCATTTTGGACCTTCTGGCATCCTGAGCAGCTCTTTGTCAGGTCCTCGATTTGCTGATCGATCCCCGGCCACCACAGATAAGCCCTAGCAAGGCTTTTCATTTTCACCCCTCCCAGATGACCTTCGTGAAGCTCATTGAGCACTCTCTCCCTTAACTTGGGTGGAATTACCACTCGGGATCCACACATCAAGGTCCCCTGGCATACTGACAGCTGTTCTCTTCTGGATGAGAATGCTGGCAACAGTGAGTCGCCATCTGCTGGTCATCCCTTCACCGTCAAATCATATACCCGAGACAGTGTCGGGTCATTTCGGGTCTCCTTCTCTATACCAGCGTTAGTTACTGGCAAGCATTCAATTATAGTCGAATGAAATATTTCGACAGGATCCACTGCTGGTGCTTCCTCCGCAGTAGGCAGTGGCAGGTGTGATAGCCCATCAGCGTTTCCATGCTGTTTTGTGCCCTTATACTCGATTTCATATTGGTGCGCCCCTAGAAAAAGGGACCATCTTTGTAGCCGTTGCGCAGTCATCACCGGAACACCCTTCTTTGGATTAAAGATGGAGACAAGTGGTTGGTGGTCAGTCAGCAAGGTGAACTTCGGCCCGTGCAGATAGTGATTGAACTTTTTCACTCCCCACACTAGGCTGAGGGCCTCCCTGTCAATTTGGGCGTAGTTACGCTCGGCTGAGGTTAGTGACCGAGACGCAAAGGCTACTGGCCTCTCCGAGCCATACGGGAATTTGTGCAACAGCACCACTCCAATGCCATAGGGTGATGCATCACACGCCAACCGAATTGGTAATGCTGGGTTGAAATGAGCCAACACCTCTTTCGATGTGATCAATGCTTTGCTCTTCTGGAAAGCTCGTTTACATTCGTCACTCCACTTCCATGGTACCCCCTTTTGCAGTGGGGTGTTCAGTGGGTGTAGTACGGTAGACAAATTCGGCAAGAACTTATGGTAGTAGTTCACCAGCCCGAGGAACGACCTCAGTTGTGACACATTTTCCGGTGCTGGAGCCTTGACTACTGCCTTAATCTTTTCAGGGGACTTATGTAACCCCTCTTCATCAATAATGTGGCCACAATACGAGATCTGCTTCTGGAAAAACTCGCATTTGTGGCGATTAGCTCGGAGCCCATATTCCTTCAATCTAGTGAGCGCCTGCTCCAGGTTGGCGAGGTGATCACTGTCATTTTTGCCCGTGACCAGGATGTCGTCCAAATAACACTGGGTCCCTGGAATCCCTTGCAGGACTTGTTCCATTGCCCTTTGCCAAATAGCCGGAGCTGATGCTACCCCGAACACCAGCTGGTTGTATTGGTAGAGACCTTTATGAGTGTTGATCGTGAGGTACTGTTTCGAGGCTTCTTCTACCTCCATTTGCAGGAACGCCTGGGCCAGATCAATCTTAGTGAAGCGTTTCCCTCCAGATAGCGAGGCGAAAATATCTTCAATCCGCGGAAGCGGATATTGTACAGTGTGAAGGACTGGGTTCACTGTCACCTTAAAGTCCCCACAGATGCGAACCTTCTTTGGTTCCCCAGGCGTATTACTCAACGACCTCTTCATTACAGGAACGATGGATGTAGCCCACTCGCTCCAGTCCACTTTGGACAGTACTCCTGAACGTTCCGTACCTTCCAGCTCTGCTTCGACGGCTGGGCGGATCGCATAAGGTACCGGTCTGGCCTTAAAAAACTTTGGGCTTGCATTTTCCTCTATTTTGATCATCGCTGTTATGCCTTTTAGTGTTCCGAGTTCCTGCTGGAACACTTCTTGTGCGTCAGTTAACATTTTTGACAGTCGTCCAGGTGTGATGTCGTCATCCTTTTTGGCATCTACGGCCAGTGCTTGTATGGAATGCCAATCTAGCTGTATCTTCCGGATCCATTCACGTCCTAGTAGTGGCGGTCCTCCATCTGGCAATACATATAGGTCCATTTTTGGTGTTTCCTTGCCGTTATATATAACGTTCACCCTTATTTTTCCTTTGGGGTAGACTTTTTGCCCCGTGTACGTCTTCAAGACAATCTTTGTATCTCTCAAGGGTATATGTGAGAATAGCCGCTTGTAGTCCCTTCGGTTTATGACTGTTAGGGCTGATCCTGTGTCCAATTCCATTTTCACTTGGACTCCTGCTATCTTGAGCATGACCCAGGTAGTTTGGTAATCCTCCGTTTTGATCACATTATGTAGTTTCAGACAACCCAGCTCCTTGCTTCCGGAGTCAGAATCACTCTTCTGTTCATCTGCACTACTCTCCATCACCTTACGTACCTTCTTGTACTTCTCCTGTGGAGATTTCTTGCTGCTGGTTTTCTTTCCCGACCTGCAGACTCTTGCTATGTGTCCAATTTTCCACACTGTCTGCACACTTTGTCCTTGAACCAGCAATTATTATGGTCGTGTGTTGTTCTGCCGCAGCGATAGCACTGCACTGTTTCGTATGACATTTCATTTGTGCCATATTCTTGTGGTCTCCGTTGTATCTCTGCAGCGCCCCGTGCTGCTGCTTCGTGTGATACTGCAATGCTGAAAGCCTTGTCCAGCGTAAGATCCTTTTCTGATAGAAGCCGTTTCTGTGTTCCTTCACTTTAAAGCCCACACACAAACTTGTCCCTTAAAGTATCTGCTAGTCCCGTTCCAAACTGGCAGTGTTTCGATAGCTTGCGCAGTTCCGTTAAATACTCAGCATTACTTTCATCTTTATGCTGGTTCCTTTTGTGAAACTTAAATCTTTCTGCTATCAGCAGCGGTGTGGGGTTTAAGTGGTCCTGTAGGATTGACACTATGTTTTCAAAATCCTTTTCTACTGGCTTCTCTGGGGTTACTAGGTTTCGTAGTAAGCCATACGTTTTTGCACCCATTGAATTCAACAATACCAGCGCTTTCTTGTCATCTGGCACTTCATTTGCCTTGCAGTACACTTCTATGCGTTCGACATATGTCGTCCAATCTTCGACTTCATTGTCGAACGCTGTGATACTGCCACTCTTTGGCATTTTTGGGTGTGGTTAGACTGGTTTAAAATGGCGTCTCCCGCGCTTTCCTTTCTTCCCCGCTGCGGCTTAAAATGGCGTCTCCCGCGCTGCTGCCAACGCCGCTCTCAGCGGTCCTTGTGGCAAATGGCGATGCCCTGTGGGTTTCGTGCGCTGCTCCTGCGCTGCTGCCAATGCCGCTCTCTGCGGTCTTCGTGGCAATGGCAGCGCCTCGCGTTTTCCTGCGCGCCTCTCTCCCCCGTTGACACTGCTCGGCCCTTGACCACCGGCTGCGCTCTGCTCTCTCTCGCCTCTCTCCCCCGTTGACGCTGCTCAGCCCTTGACCACCGGCTACGCCCTGCCCTCTTTCTCTCCCCCGTCGACACTGCTCGGCCTTTTTCTGTGCCGCTCGGTCGGGCTCTAGCCCATCGCTGTCCGGGAAGGGTCTGCGCAGTACCTGTTGCCAGCCCGTTTTGCTGGACCACTGTGACTGGAAAGCCAAGCCTGGCTCTCGACAGCCTCCCCTGCGATGCTCAAATCTCCGCTGGATGACTGGGCGGTTGCCCGTGGTCGATGCCCGTGCTTTTGGACTCGACCTTCTTCCACTGTTCTCCAGGAGCGAATCCCTGGGAGGTGATGCAGAGTTGCAGGTAGGTTCGAACTTGCTCGTCGCCACTGTTACGTCCATGTAATAATAAGAAAAGGACTGCAGAGAATGGTAGAACAGGTGTTTACTGTAGTGTATGTGCCTTTAAGAGCCCCATGTGTACTGTAATGCCAGCAATGGCCACTCGGGCTATATAAGCCTGTATATTGTGTTGTATCAGTTAGTTCCCCTCCAGACTTTGTTTAGTAAACACCTATGAAACCAACTCCTGTCTTCAGTGTCTCTATCAACACACAGACACAACAGTGGTGACAAATTGGAAACAGACATAGCTGCAATTCGGCAGCACCTCAAGGACATCGATTCCTCTGGCGTCCAAATTTGAAGAAAAATCAAGAAAAAGAAGAAGCTGTGGTTTCACCAGCTAGCCAAGCTGGTGGCAGGTACTGCAATAATCCTTCCTGGGCATCGGGCTGGGGCTCCAGTGGCTGGCTCTACAGCTAGGCCAAGCAGCAAAAGCGGAGGCAAGCAGTAACAGATGGGGAGGGAGCACTCGGGAGATGGCCGGCGCTGCAAGCAGGTCGGCGTTCAGACCTAGAGAGAGAGTCCGGCGGGAACGAGTCTCCAACTGTAAATAAATAAATAAAAAGAACGGAAACCGCGGGAAACAGCGTTGTCATCGGCAGCAGCGGCGGGGAAGTGCGGGAAGCGCCATTTTTTTTCTAGAATGCCTAAGTCTGGCAATATTGATGCTTTTGAGAACAAGATAGAGGATTGGACCACATATGTGGAAAGAGTGGAGGTATATTGCACCGCAAATGGAAGAGAAGATGAAAAAAAAGCTTCAGTACTTCTAAATCTAATGGGCGCAAAGACATATAAGCTGTTACAAAACGTAATCACTCCAGCCGAACCGATGGACAAGAATTTTAAGGAGATTGTTGATACCCTACACTGCCAATTCGGGGCAGGACTGGCAGATTCTCTACAAGACAAATTCGTCTGCTGTCTCCTAAGTGAAGGAACACAAAAAAGGTTACTTTCTGAGAAAGATTTGACACTGGACAAGGCTTTCAGTGCAGGAGGAGCTGCAGAAATACAGCAAAAGCCACAGGACTTCGGCACCCATGAAATGACACGGGGTTTCGAGAGATGTTATCGCTGCGGCAGATCCACCCATGACCAGAGGGACTGCTGGTTCAAGGACAAAGCATGCAGGCAATGCGGAAAGATGGGACACATTACACGTGTATGCCGATCTGGAAACAAAAAATCCACTAACCGGAAAAAAATCAATGAAGGAAAAGCACAGAAAGGTACAAATGATGACGGACAGTAGCTCCGAAGACCAGAAGAGCGATAGCGACTCCGGAAACAAGAGACTAAGCTCTCTCAAATTACATAATGTAATTGCCAAAGAAGAGTACCAGACCATTTGGGTTACCCTCACAATAGCAGATTCCCCAGTTAAAATGGAGCTAGATACAGGATCAGCTCTGACCGTCATAAATCGACGGGATTACGAGCGGCTATTTCCGCATATACCTTTAAAAGACACATCCATTATCTTGAAAACATATACGGGGCAGAAAGTATACCCCAAAGGAAAAATAAGGGTGCCTGTTGTATACAACGGCAAGGAAATACAGAAGTTGTATTTATACGTTCTACAAGATGGTGGTCCACCGCTGTTAGGACGTGAATGGATCAGGAAAAAAAGTTTAGACTGGCACTCCATTCAGGCACTGACGGTGACCAGTAAGGAAAAAAATGATGATGACGTCATACCTGAACAATTAAAAGACATCTTGGCCAACGCCAAGGAAGTGTTTCCAGAGAAACTAGGAACCTTGAAAGGCATCACCGCCTCAATAAAAGTGGAAGATGCGGCAATTCCCAAGTTTTTTAAGGCAAGGCCGGTGCCATACGCAATTCGTCCAGCAGTCGAGGCAGAGCTGGAGAATTTGGAAAAGGCAGGCGTATTATCCAAAATAAATTGGAGCGAGTGGGCAACACCCATCGTCCCGGTCATGAAGAAAACATTGAATAATGATGAATCTGAAGAACAGAGAAAAATTTGCATCTGTGGAGACTTCAAGGTGACTGTAAACCCGATCCTTCACACGGTACAGTATCCTCTTCCGAGGATAGAAGATATTTTCGCCTCACTATCCGGAGGGAAACGTTTCACCAAAATTGACTTGGCACAGGCATATCTACAGATGGAGGTTGAAGAGGCCTCTAAAAAGTATCTCACGATAAATACACACAAAGGCCTATACCAGTACAATCGACTGGTTTTCGGAGTAGCATCCGCTCCAGCTATCTGGCAAAGAGCTATGGAGCAAGTCCTCCAAGGGATTCCGGGGACTCAATGCTACCTAGACGACATCCTTGTAACAGGAGAAAACAACAACGAGCACCTTGCCAATTTGGAGCAGGTGCTCACTAGGCTGAGAGAACGGGGCCTACGAGCAAATCGCCCCAAGTGCGAATTTTTCCAGAATCAAATATCATATTGTGGCCACATAATTAACAAGAAAGGGTTGCATGTCACCTGAAAAAATTGAAGCGGTCATAAAAGCCCCAGCACCTGAAAATGTTTCACAATTAAGGTCGTTCCTGGGATTAATAAATTACTATCATAAATTTTTACCGAACTTATCAACTCTTCTACACCCTCTTAATGAACTGCTACAAACAGGAGTAATTTGGAAATGGAGCGAAGACTGTAAACGTGCCTTCCATAAATGCAAAGACTTAATCACGTCCAAAGAAGTTTTGGCTCATTACAACCCATCACTGCCAATCAGACTGGCGTGCGATGCACCCCCTTACGGCGTAGGAGCAGTATTATCGAATAAATTCCCTGATGGCTCGGAACGGCCGATAGCTTTTGCGTCACGCTCGTTGAACTCAGCTGAGCGTAAATATGCCCAAATCGACAGGGAAGCACTCAGCCTGGTGTGGGGAGTGAAGAAATTCAACCATTACCTACACGGACAAAAATTTACCTTGTTGACTGACCATCAACCCCTCATCTCCATATTCAACCCTAAAAAGGGTGTTCCCATTATGACAGCGCAAAGGCTACAGAGGTGGTCCCTTTTTCTAGGGGCACACCAATACAACATAGAATACAAAGGATCAAAACAGCATGGGAATGCCGACGGGTTATCGCGCCTACCGTTGCCAACGGTAGAAGAAGCACCTACCGTAGACCCAGTGGAGATTTTCCACTCTACCATAGTCGAATGTCTACCAGTAACAAATTCTGCCATTGAAAGGGAAACTAGAAATGACCCGACTCTCTCACGAGTCTACGATTTAACAGTGAAGGGATGGCCAGCACATGGCGAACCACTGTTGCCAGCATTCTCGCAAAGAAGAGAACAGCTGTCAGTGTGCCGAGGAACCTTGATGTGTGGATCCAGAGTGGTGATTCCAACCAAACTCCAGGATAAAGTTCTAAAGGAGCTTCACGAGGGGCATCTGGGTGGAGTGAAAATGAAGAACCTAGCCAGGGCGTTTGTATGGTGGCCAGGTATCGATGGAGACATCAAAGAAATGACCAAGAGCTGCCTAGGATGCCAGAAGGTCCAAAACGCTCCACCCCAAGCCCCTCTACATCCATGGGAGAGGCCCTCATCTCCCTGGCAAAGGGTACACATCGACTTTGCTGGTCCATTTATGGACTCAATGTTCTTAATCGCGGTTGATGCACACTCCAAGTGGCCGGAGGTAATAAAGATGTCCTCCACCACCACGGAAAAAACCATCACAGTATTAAGGACCATGTTTGCCAGGAATGGGCTGCCGGAACAGATCTGTTCTGATAATGGACCGCAATTTGTGTCCGAAGAATTCAGGAAGTTCTTAAAAAACAATGGGGTTAAGCACTACACGTCCGCCCCATACCATCCTGCCACCAATGGATTGGCTGAAAGGTTTGTCCAGACCTTCAAGAAGGCCATAAAGGCCATGGGTAATGAAGACATAAAACTTCAGCACAAGGTAGATAACTTCTTGTTCGCATACAGGAATGCAACACATATGGTTACAAACCAAACTCCCGCCATGATGTTCTTCAATAGAAGCCTAAGATGCCAGCTGGATTTGATCAAGCCCAACATCAGAAGGGACGTGGAGAACCGGCAATTTCAAGGCATGAATGAAAGGCCAACTAGAACCTTCCAGATAGGTCAACAAGTTTTGGCCCGGGACTACCGTACCGAGAAATGGCAGCCTGGAACTATCTGCACACGACTAGAACCGCTGATGTATACCGTGGACATCGGAGAAAGCACAATAAGGCGCCGTGCTGACCAAATCATAGAGTCATCCGAAAAGGGACAACCTACACCACAACTCTATACGCCTAACGATGAAGTAGAGATACCCATATCTACCTCCGATCCGGTGATACTGGAACCCGATGAACCCGACACTGGCATTCAAGCCGAATCAGCCTTGCCAAAAGAACCTACTGCACCACCAGAAACTACTACACCACTGAGGCGTTATCCGGACCGAGTCAGGAAGCCTCCAGAGAGACTGACTTATAATTAATTAACTGCAGCAATGTGTGGATTATTTTTCTTGTAACATGTAATTAATAATTACTTAAAATATTATGTACTGGTTGGCTAAAAGGGGAGGAATTGTAGTGTATGTGCCTTTAAGAGCCCCATGTGTACTGTAATGCCGGTAATGGCCACTCGGGCTATATAAGCCTGTATATTGTGTTGTATCAGTTAGTTCCCCTCCAGACTTTGTTTAGTAAACACCTATGAAACCAACTCCTGTCTTCAGTGTCTCTATCAACACACAGACACAACATTTACTCAACGTGGTTCAAACTGCAACTGAAACAACAGATTACTACTCAGCATTATATACAGGTGTGGTCACTGCCGGTACTACAGTATACATGAGCTGTAGAAAGTAGTTCCCCCCTTAAAGGTACATACATTACAATAAATGAATAAGAGACCTTCTGTTTCCTGATTGGAGCACCAACCCACATGATCCCAGGGTGCGTCCCTGGGATCCGTGGCCGACTATGCTGCCCTTCACTATGCAGCGTCAAACAACAAGTTTGCGAAGGAGGGTCCCCATCAAGTAAGTGCGCACTCAGTTCGGAAATAGGCGGCGTAATCCTTAATTACGCTGCCGACCCCAACATCCGGGCCATTATCTATCATAATATAAAGATTAGAAGATAAAGATTCACAACATAATAAAGGTGTAAGATAAAGATTGAGTAGGACATAAGTAAGACAAAGGCCAAAATAATAAATTGGAACAAAGCTAATTTTAAGGGGATGAGAATGGAACTAGGGAAAATAAACCAGAAAACTTTACTGACAAAGAAATAGAACAGCAGTGGGGAACATTTAAAATTATGATCAAAAGTCCAGAAGGAATATATCCCACTAAAAAGCAAGAACAAACTAGCCAGTAATGACACACCATGGATGAATAAAGAAATTACGGCAAAATTGAAACTAAAGAAAAAGACATACACTAAGTACACTGACAACAAATGAGAGGGTGCAAAAGGGAATATGAAAAGATTAGGAAAGAAGTCAAAAAACAATTAGGAAGGCAAAGAGAAACTACGAAATTTAATTATGAAGGATTTTAAGAAGTAATAGTAAAGTATTCTACAGACACAAAGAAAAATCAGGATAGGGATAGGGCCACTAAGGGATAAACATGATAAACTCACAGGTAATGACAGCGAAATGGAAGAAATATTAAATAATCACTTTGCCTTGGTATTTACCAGGGAAACTAATGTGGTGGACATGACATTAGAAGAAGAGATCAAAAAAGATATAAAGATATTTAAGATAGAAAGGGGGATAATTTATAAACTAATCAAACTCGGAGAGAAGCCCAGGGAACTATAGACCAATTAGCTTAATGTTGGTGGTGGAAAGATCATGGAATCCTTAACCAAAGATGTAATAAAAAAACATCTAGAAACTGAAATGATAATGAAGAGTAGTCAGCACGGATTCAAAAGGGAAGGTCATGCTTGACCAACCTTATTAAATTCTTTGAAGAAGTAACAGAAAGGATAGATAAGGGTAATGTAATAGATGTAATATATTTGGATTTCCATAAAGCCTCTGATAAGGGATTGCATAGTAGACTCATAACTAATGTCAGAACATATGGAGTCAGGGGACAAGCAGCAGAATGGATAGCAAGCTGGCTACAAAACAGGAGAGTAGGGTTAAAGGTAGTTATTCAGATTGGCAAATGGTGGGAAGTGGTGATCCACAAGGATCGGTGCTGGGACCACTGTTGTTTACCATTTACATAAATGATTTGGACTGGTAGTCAGAAGAACAATTTCAAAATTTGCAGATGACACCAAATTGGGGGTGTAGTGTATACAGAGAAGGACTATGACAAAATATAGGAAGACATTAATAAACTTGCAGAATAGGCATGTAATTGGCAAATGAACTTCAATATAGATAAGTATGAGGCAATACATTTTGGTAGGAAGAATAAGGAGGCCACATACTCCTTGAAAAATAAGTGTCTAAATGGGGTAGAGGAACAGAAGGATCTTGGGGTACAGATACACAGATCACTAAAAGTAGCAACGCAAGTTAATAAGCCATAAAAAAGCAAACGAAGCACTGGGGTTTATTTCTAAAGGGGTAAAATTGAAAAGCAGAGAAGTTATGTTAAACTTGTATAGAACCTTAATTAGACACTCGGGGGGAAAATTCAGTATCGCCCCATTTGGGGCGAAATTATCGGCCGTGCGCAAAGTTTAGCGCCTGGCGCTAATTATCACCTCCGACAGCAAACTTGGCTTTTATCGCCCCTGGAGGTGATTGGAGCGCTAAATCAGGCGCTTCACACCTGTCTTAAGGTGCAAAGGCCGAGGAGCGAGGCGCTACCTCAGAGCGCTGGCGAAGCAAGGAAGGGCAAATCAAAATGAACCTGCAAAGTGCTGCTCTGTACTCAAAACTCCTTCACACAGCGTTGAATCTCACCAGAAGTCTCTCTCTCTTTCACAGAATGCGTGGTGCAAAAATGTCAACGACAAAAAAAGGCAGGAAGTGGACGCCTTTAAATAGCGCTCCCCCAGTCAATTTCTGACAGCAAAATGCTCCCCTCAACCTGTCGTTGCTAGCTGCAGGCGGTAAGGCTGGGGACGCCACTCAATATCCGGTCCGCAGCGCTAACGGGGCGTTGCACACTCGACTGACGTCACGATCTGCCAGCGCAGGAGATCGTGGTGGTAGTGTTTAGCGCCGCCGCAAAATGTCTAGTTAATTTCGCGAGCGGCGCAAACATCGTCGCACCCGGGCGCTAGTTGCTTTGTGCCCCAATTGGCACCCTCTTAAGGCGCTAACGGGAGGCGCAAACAACTGAATTTTTCCCCCTTGTACTGTGAACAGTTCTGGTCTCGATGTTGTAAAAAAGACAGAGGTGCTGGAGAAGGTGCAAAAAAGATTTACTAGAATGATACCAGAACAGAGAGGTTATACATATCAGGAAAGATTGAACAGGATGGGGCTCTTTTTGCTAGAAAAGAGAAGACTGAGGGATGACCTGATAGAGGTCTTCAAGATTATGAAAGAGTTTGAGAGGGTAAATGTAGAGAAGATGTTTCAATTTGCGGACGAGACCAGAACTAGGGTCATAAATATAAGATAATCACTAATACTTCCAATAGGGAATTCAGGAGAAACTTCTTTACCCAGAGAGTGGTTAGAATGTGGAACTCACTACCATGGGGAGTAGTTGAGGTGAATAGCATAGATGCATTCAAGGGAAAGCTAGATGGGCACATGTGGGAGTTGGGATATGTTGATAGGGTTGGATGAAGAGGGGTGGGAGGAGGCTCGTGTGGAGCATAAATACTGGTATGGAATGGTTAGGCTAAATGGCCTGTTTCTGTTCTGTAAATACTTTGTAACTTTATAATCATGATTATAGTTCCAATAATTCCTAAAGAAGATTGGATCTTCCAGAGGCATGATAGCCCCAAAGGCAACTACTGATGGAACAGGGGTTGCGCTGATTTGACATTTGGAGGCTTTTAACTACAATCAATGGAGATTCATATTTTTATCCCAGCACTTGCAATATATTCTCCACATTTCACAAAGTCAGATGCATGCTTTGATTAGCTCTCTGGGCTTTAGTTGTACAGAACAACTGCACTAAGACCGTTAAGTGACAATATGACTAGGGAGTATTTTTTTTTTAATTTAGGTACTTTCATAGGCCCACATTGAGATTTTTTCTAACCTGAAAATAGTGCTCTAATTTGAATTTCTGTAATGGTTTTAATCCGAATCATTTGTTGTCCACTAGTTGGTTGGTTTAAAATTTAAAAAAATATCTCTACCAAAAGGAATACTGCAGATGATCCCTTTCTGAACAAGTGAGACAAGCATCAATTTCTTAATTAAAGCAGTTAATTAGAGAACTGATAGTTTGTTCCAGTTATAGTAACCTGTCCAAGAAGCAGTCATGAAACAGGTAGTCAAAAATAACACCTGTAAAAATGTTGCAACTTGGCTCAGTTGTAGCTGGAACTTCTGATAATTGTTAATATTATCACTACCATCATAAATAACAGGATGCTACAGAGAGCTGAACAACAACAACAACTTGCATTTATATAGCACCTTTAACATAGTAAAATGTTCCAAGTCTCTTCACAGGAGTGTTATCAAACAAAATTTGACACCGAGCCACATAAGGAGATACTGGGATAGATGACCAAATGCTTGGTCAAAGAAGTAGGTTTTAAGGAACGGCTTAAAGGAAGAAAGAGAGGTAGAGAGGCAGAGAGGTTTAGGGACAATGGAGGAGAATAGTATGGTTGATCAAGTTGAGTGCCAGAGAGGTCAAGGAGAATGAGGGGCAATAATGCACCAGTCACAGAGAATGCCATTTGTGACTTCACTTAGGGCCATTTTGGTGCTTTGGAAGAGGTGGAAACTGGACTGGAGGGCTTCAAACAGTGAGTCAGGGAAGAGATAAGCACAGAGGTAATATGCAATAATACATTAATGGCCTTGGAGAGGAAAGGAAACTTGAAAATGAGGTAGTAGTTAGCAAGGATTGAAGGTAAAAAGCAGGTTTTTGAGGAGGGGGACAGTACCTGAGGACAGAGAACCATTGAGAATGTCAATTAGCATGGGGGCAGGAAAGGAAGTCAGGAGACAATAAAACTCAGCTCCTGGACTATATTGAGTATCTGCTAATTGGCCCCAGGCACTGGGCTCGGAGGAGCAAATCTTCTCAGATATGGGCATATGTAGAGATGCTGGATCGGAGATACACTGCACCCACAAACAGGCACATTATGAAAATCCTAAGTGCCGAGCAGAGGCAAAACTCCTGTACCATTTACCTTTACCCCTTCTATCATCAGCTTTGGTGCAAACAGCTTTTGCACGTTGACCCAACCCTTGTGACCACAACAAACCTCATGAAAATTGTTTGAATGGTCTACATGAGATGTGGATATTGGGTTCCACTCCTGGGCTGGAAAATGCTGGAATGAATGCAGAGGCTTTGAGTGATAAGCATATTAAATTTATCTTTGTATTTACCAGGTCTTACCTCTGCCCTTGGCTAATCCTGACAAGTTTACATTCGATTTGCAGCTGGTTGCCCAAGATCCATGTGTTAGGAGCCAATGCCACTAGCATAGGTTGCTCAGGATATAAAAGTAGCTTTAGTATAGCAGAACACCTTGGGCAGTTTATCACGATCTTCTCTTTCCTTTCCTTTCTGCTTCTAATATCTTATTCTCAATCACCTAAAGATTGATGGGGAAATTCTTCAGTGGGCCTTTGCTGCTCCACTGTGAAAATCTGGTCTGCCTCACTACTAATGAAACCATGGCTTTTATTGTGTCCTCTAAGGATTAGGCCATCTTGCGAAGGGATCTTAGTCATGCAAAGTAATCTGCAACTCCAGTGCATACCATCAAATTTGCATTATCTTCAAATACTATTTGGAAGAGGGAGCCTGTGGACATGTCAGGGTAGGGCAGGTGCCTCCATTGAAGGTACTGTAGACATAGTGTCAGCCATGGCTCAGTTGGTAGCACTCTCACCTTTGAGTCAGAAGGTTGTGGGCTCAAGTACCACTCCAGAAACTTGAGCACAAAAATCATCTAGGCTGACACTTGTGGTAAACCACGTTCACTATCGTATCACTGTTAGTAGTTAGCACTGTTCACCACTGTTCGTTATAACTGTATCACTGACCACTATTGTATCACGGTACGAGGTCGCCTCTTGCCACACTGCTATACCTGGGATGACCACTGCCGACTCCGCCTTGGCTCCACCCACCAGGCCAGGTATAAAGGTGAGCGACTGGCTGGTATTCCTCCTGCTTGGATCGGATCACCCACGAGAGTGGGCTCTGTTATTTAGTCAATAAAAACCTTTAGTCACCTTCGTAACTCTTCGCCTTTTATTGGAGGAATTGATAGGTATATCAATTTTATTGACTAAATTTAATGATGTCCGACAACGAGTCACAACCGGCGGAGGAGCCACCAGCGCAGCTCCCAGGAGCACAGCCACACCAGCCAGCTTGGCTGCGAGCCCTCAGACCGCCGTACCTGGACCTGAACCCACGAGCAGCAAACTCAGCCGCAGACTTTAAACACTGGCTGGTCTGCTTCGAATCATACCTGAGAGAATCCAGCGTCCCTCAGGCATCCAAACTAAGTGTCCTGCAGGCACAACTGAGCCCGAGAGTATACACTCTCATCGAGGACATGACTACCTACGAGACCGCCATCAACCTGCTGAAACAGAAGTACCGGACCCCGGTAAACTACATGTACGCTAGGCACCTCCTAAGATCACGGCCGCAACAGCCAGGAGAATCAGTAGCCGAATTCTCACAGGCGCTATATGCACTCGCCAGGAACTGTGACTTTAAATCGGTGTCGGCAGCCGAAAATACTGAAGATAATATCCGCGACGCATTCCTGAAAGGCCTACGGTCCGAGTACTCACGGCAAAGACTGCTGGAAGCTAAAGACCTCAGCATGGAAAAAGCTGAAGCCCTCGCTATCTCCCTGGAAGTGGCCCACCAAGATCAGGAAGCATTCACCAGGTACTGCTCGCGACCCTGGGACTTGGGCCCGACCCCTACCACAGCACCCTTCCCAGCGCCGCCCCCGGGACCTACCTCTGCGTCGGCGTCCCTGACCCGACCGGCCCCGCCACCCCCGGCACCGGCCCCGACATCGGGCATCCGCGATCGGGCCGCCGGCTGTTTTTTTTTGTGGCCAGGAGAAGCACCCGAGGTCGCGCTGCCCAGCCAAGAACTCCATATGTAAAACCTGCCTGAAGAAAGGCCACTTCTCCAAGGCCTGCAGGAGCGGATCCTCAGAGGCCAGCAGTGCCGCATGCGAACTATGGGGGCGGCCATCTTCGTTTAGGGCAACTGAGGCCAGCATCCCCACACATGAGTCATGGGGGCAGCCATCTTTGTTTAGGGCAACTGAGGCCAGCATCCCCACACATGAGTCATGGGGGCGGCCATCTTTGATTAAGGCAACCGACCCCAATAGTGCCTCATGGGGCCCTACCTCGTGGGAGACGCCATTTTACTCACCACGCCCGACCGCCTCGCCCGCAGATGACAACGACTCGCTCAGCTACACACTAGCTTCCGTCACCCTGGACCAAGCCCGCCCGCACCATCTGTCCAAGTCAATGATGGACATCAAAGTGAACGGCCACGCCACGACCTGCCTGTTCGACAGCGGAAGCACGGAGAGCTTCATCCACCCAGACACGGTGAGCCACTACTCCCTCTGTCCTACCAACGCACAGCCGAATCTCGATGGCATCGAGGTCCCACGCCACGGACATCAGCGGCTACTGTGTCGTGACCCTGTCGGTTAAGGGCACGGAGTATAAAAACTTTAAACTCCTCGTCCTCCCCCATCTCTGCGCTGCCGTCCTACTAGGGCTGGACTTCCAATCCCACCTCCAAAGCGTAACCCTAGCATACGGTGGACCCCTCCCCCCACTCACAGTCAACAACCAGCAAACGTTAAACCGCCCACCGCGTAACACCTGCAGCCTCTCCACCCTCAAGGTCCCGCCACCCTCTCTGTTTGCTAACCTTACCCCTGACTGCAAACCCGTCGCTACCAAGAGCAGGCGGTATAGCGCCGGGGACAGAGCCTTCATTAGCTCTGAGGTGCGGCGCCTCCTGAAAGAGGGCATTATCGAGGGGAGCAGCAGCCCCTGGCGTGCCCAGGTCGTAGTCGTAAAGACCGGCGATAAAAACCGCCTGGTCATCGACTACAGCCAGACCATAAACAGATATACCCAGCTGGACGCATACCCCCTCCCCCGCATATCTGACATGGTCAATCAGATTGCACAGTATAAAGTATTCTCGACCATCGACCTGAAGTCGGCCTACCACCAACTCCCTATCCACCCTGAGGACCGCCAGTATACCGCCTTCGAGGCGAATGGGCGCCTATACCACTTCCTTAGGGTCCCCTTCGGTGTCACTAATGGGGTCTCGGTCTTCCAAAGGGAGATGGACCAGATGGTTGACCAGAACGAACTGCAGGCTACATTCCCCTACCTAGATAACGTCACTATCTGCGGCCGCGACCGGCAGGAACATGACGCGAATCTGGAGAAATTCCTCCGTACGGCCCAACGGCTGAACCTCACCTACAATAAGGAGAAATGCGTGTTTAACACCACGCGCCTTGCCATCCTCGGCTGCGTAGTGGAGAACGGAATCATCGGCCCCGACCCAGAAAGAATGCGCCCCCTCATGGAGCTACCCCTCCCCCACTGCCCTAAAGCACTTAGGAGAACCCTGGGGCTTTTTGCCTACTATGCCCAATGGGTACCCAATTACGCGGACAAAGCCAGACCCCTCCTGAAAGCCACTTCCTTCCCCCTCACGGAGGAGGCGTGCGCGGCCTTCTCCCTCATTAAGGGAGACATAGCCAAGGCCACGATGCACGCAGTGGACGAGTCCATCCCCTTTCAGGTGGAGAGCGACGCATCCGACTTCGCCTTAGCCGCCACCCTAAACCAGGAGGGGAGGCCAGTGGCCTTCTTCTCAAGGACCCTACAGGGCCCCGAGATCCGACATTCGTCGGTCGAGAAAGAGGCCCAGGCGATCGTGGAGGCAGTACGGCGCTGGAGGCACTACCTGGCAGGCAAACGATTTACCCTCCTCACCGACCAGCGTTCGGTGGCTTTCATGTTTAATAACAAGCTGAAGGGCAAAATCAAGAATGACAAGATTTTGAGATGGAGAATCGAGCTCTCCACCTACGATTATGAGATCTTGTACCGGCCAGGCAAGCTGAACGAATCCCCTGATGCCCTTTCACGAATGACATGCACCAGCGCGCATATCGATAGGCTTCAGACCCTCCACGACCAGCTCTGCCACCCCGGAGTCACCAGACTCTACCATTTCATTAAGGCCCGCAACCTGACCTACTCCATCGAGGAGGTCAGGACCATGACCAGGAACTGCCAGACCTGTGCGGAGTGCAAACCGCACTTCTATAGGCCGGACCGAGCAAGCCTGATCAAGGCCACCCGCCCCTTCGAGCGCCTGAGCATCGACTTTAAGGGGCCCCTCCCGTCCTCTGACCGTAATGTGTACTTCCTCAACATCGTTGATGAGTACTCCCGTTTCCCCTTTGCCTTCCCCTGCCCCGACATGACCAGTAGCACGGTCATTAAGTGCCTGAATGCCCTCTTCGCCTTGTTCGGGTTCCCGAACTATATACACAGCGACCGGGGCTCCTCCTTCATGAGCGAGGAACTCCGGCAATTCCTCCTAGAGAGAGGTATTGCAGCAAGCAGGACCACCAGCTACAACCCCAGAGGTAACGGTCAGGTGGAAAGAGAGAACGCGACGGTATGGAAGGCCGTCCTCTTAGCCTTAAAGTCTAAGGGCCTCCCAACCTCCCGCTGGCAAGAAGTCCTCCCGACAGCGCTGCACTCCATCCGGTCATTACTTTGCACGGCCACTAACACCACCCCCCATGAACGAATGTTCGTTTTCCCCAGGAAGTCGACTACGGGAACCACTCTACCAACCTGGCTGACCGCCCCGGGGCCGGTCTGGCTGCGGAAACACGTGAGGACCCATAAAACGGACCCCCTGGTCGAGAGGGTGAACCTCCTGCACGCCAACCCCCAGTACGCCTACGTGGCGTACCCAGACGGGCGGGAGGACACTGTCTCCCTACGAGACCTCGCACCCTCAGCCGATCCGGAAACACCGCCACCACCCCCCCCAACCTCAGTCCAGGTAGACGGCATGCCGGAACCCCACGAGCCCTCGCCGACCACGCAAACACCAGCATCAACACCGGATAAGGCACCAGCACCGGATAAGGCAACACCACCGCTGCGGCGATCGGAGAGGCTTACGAAGCCTCCGGACAGACTGACCTACCAGAATTGGTAGTACACTTCACCCCGCCGGACTTAATTCTAAACAAGGGGTGAATGTGGTAAACCACGTTCACTATCGTATCACTGTTAGTAGTTAGCACTGTTCACCACTGTTCGTTATAACTGTATCACTGACCACTATTGTATCACGGTACGAGGTCGCCTCTTGCCACACTGCTATACCTGGGATGACCACTGCCGACTCCGCCTTGGCTCCACCCACCAGGCCAGGTATAAAGGTGAGCGACTGGCTGGTATTCCTCCTGCTTGGATCGGATCACCCACGAGAGTGGGCTCTGTTATTTAGTCAATAAAAACCTTTAGTCACCTTCGTAACTCTTCGCCTTTTATTGGAGGAATTGATAGGTATATCAACACTCCAGTGCAGTATTGAGGGAGTGCTGTACTGTCGGAGGTGCCGCCTTTCAGATGAGACATTAAACCAAGGCCCCGTCTGACACCTCAGGTGGACTTAAAAGATCCCATGGTAATATTTCAAAGAAGTGCAGGGGAGTTATCCCCGGTGTCCTGACCAATATTTATCCCTCAATCAACATCACTAAAAATACTGATTATCTTATCATTATCACATTACTATTATGGGACCTTGCTGTGCATAAATTGGCTGCCATGTTTCCCACATTACAACAATGACTACACTTCAGAAGTATTTCACTGGCTGTAAAGTGTTTTGGGATGTCCTGAGGTCGTATAAATCCAAGTCCTTTTTTTCTTGATAAACCACACCCATAATGAGAACCTCATCCCTCACAGAGGAGAACATGGAACATGAATCATTTGGCAATATATTAGTTTTTTTTAAACATTTAACAGAGTGTCTGGTCTATCGCTATAAAAATATCAGCCTGCATCAAGGAAACCAGAGATCTCTTCCTTAGTGGGACCAGGGCATTTTTTTTTGCTGGATATCCCTATCTGAAGAAAGTTCCATGGTGCTAGATCAATAGTTATATCCTTGGAGGGATTGAATGTGATTTGTCTCTGCTTGCATAATATTTGGCAAAAATTAATGCAAAAGTTCTCTCTATGCAGCTGGTGCCAGAAAGTCCTCAGCACCAAGTGATGTCTGTGAGCCATTAGCGTTGATGACTCTCTGTGCATCTCTTGTGTTGCCAGATGCCAGCAAGCTCTTGGCATTAACAGTTGCAGTGGAGTCCTTGACACCATTAGGTGCCAATGATTTTCAGCAATGCTGGATTAGTTATTGTGGTAAACCACTGTTGTTAGTATTGTTGTTCACCACTGTTGTTAGTACTGTTGTTCACTGTTAGTACTGTTGTTCACTCTTGCATATTGTTGTACTTGTCTGTGCATGCCTCAGCTGACTCCGCCCCTGGCTCCACCCTCATGGCTGGGTATAAAGGTCGCTGCTCGGAAGCCTCCGGCCCTTTTGGATACCAGGCAACCACAAGAGGCATGCTCTGTTCTTTGGTAATAAAAGCCTGTTTATTATTTTCTCAATCTCCAGTCTTTTGTAGCAATTGATAGTTGAAATAAAGAATAGATTTGCCTTCCAAAGTTAGGCTTTATTAACTTTAAAATCGGCAGCATATCTTTCTACATCCAGTCCCAACTAAAGCTAGAAAAGGACTGAATTTAAGGTAGCCACAACACATCATGTGATCATCAACTACCAATGAGATTACAACACATATCCCAAGGCAGTTAACAAACAACGAATCACAATACTTTTACTAATCAAGGAATAATCACCACATTCACCCCTCCTTTAAAATATACTCCAACCTAATAACTTTTACAATTTACAATTAATTATTTACAACTAAACTATGCACGAGAATAAAACTATTTACATAACACAATACTAAATGAACAACAAATAATAACATTACGCATAAGTATTAAGTATCTCTCAACTAAAACAATATACTATAATATTTCAACAATTTTTAAAACATTACTATCAAGTTAAAAGTCCATTTTCAATCGGTCGACCGGATATCTTGTTCGTGTCGACCTTCTTAACCTTGGTGAAATTCCTTGCCCTCCCACGCCAGAAGGCACAGAAGTATCTTCAACAGGAAGGCTATCCATATCCCGATTCTCAACGGTTTCCAGATTAGAAATCCCATCAGAAGATGCACTGGGACGGTCATAAACATCTATCAAAGGCTGACTAATAGAAGTATGATTATCTGCAATCGGATTGGAAATATTCGTAGTATCTGTAACAGCATCCACATTATCTGAATCATGACCATTATTATTATCCTCAGAAGAGGGCTGGCCCCCACAAGGAGCCAAGTCTTTAATTGAAACAGTACTTTCTTTCCCATCTTGGAATCGAATATGAGCATATTGGGAATTTGCCTCCAACAGCTCCACCTCCTCCACCAAGGGGTCATATTTTGACAATCTAACATGGCGTCGAAGCAACACAGGTCCCTGCATAGTAAGCCATGAAGGTACCGAATATCCTGTAGTAGATCTCCGTGGATAGTTAAAGAGCCTTTCATGGGGGGTCACATTAGTAGCCGTTGAAAGCAATGATCTAATGGAATGCAGGGCATCAGGCAGTACCATTTCCCACTGTGTATTCTTAAGGTTCCGGGATGTCAACGCCAACATAACTGCCTTCCAGATCACCCCATTGTATCGTTTGCACTGTCCATTACCCTGGGGATTATACGGGGTAGTTCGACTAGTAGAAATTCCCCGACTCTGAAGGTATTCCTTCAACTGGGAAGACATAAAAGAACTTCCCTGATCCGAATGGATATACGCAGGCATCCCAAAGATGACAAAGAGTTGAGTCAAACATTTAATAACTGTAACAGCTGATACATCTGCACAAGGAAAAGCAAAAGGGAACCTTGAAAACTCATCCACAACAGTAAATATATATCGGTTTTGAGTAGTTGAAGGAAGAGGTCCCTTAAAATCAACACTCAAACGTTCAAAAGGAGAAGTAGCCTTTATAAGATGAGCTCGTTGAGGCTTAAAGAAATTCGGTTTACACCGAGCACAGATAGAACATGATGAAGTCATCCGCTTGACGTCTTCAACTGAAAAAGGCAAGTTCTTACTGCGTACAAAGTGTATCATCCTCGTAACCCCAGGATGACATAAGGCATTGTGAAGATTAATAAGCGTATCTCCGTGAATCACCGAACAATAAGCCCTCGACAGTGCATCAGCAGCAACATTATCCTTCCCCGGACGATAAACTATGTCAAAATGGTAACATGCCAACTCAATCCTCCATCTCATTATTTTATCATTTTTAATCTTTCCAAAATGTTTAACATCAAACATAAAGGACACAGATTTTTGGTCAGTTACCAACGTGAAATGTCGCCCCGATAAATAATGTCTCCATTTACGCAATGCTTCTACTATTGCGAATGCCTCTTTTTCTATTGAGGAATGTCTTTTTTCACTATTATTCAAAGTAAGTGAGAAAAAGGCCACAGGTCTTCCATTTTGGTTCAAAGTAGCCCCAATTGCAAAATCCGAAGCATCTGTCTCAATCACAAAGGGAACCTGCTCATCAATGGAATGCACAACTGCTCCTAAAATATCCTTTTTAAAATTCTCAAAACATGTCCTGGCCTCCCATGATAGAGGATATGTCGTAACCCGAATAAGAGGCCGGATCTTCCGTGAAAAATTTGCAATCCAATTAGAATAATAAGAAAACAGTCCAACAACTCGTTGCAAAGCCTTAGAATTAGTAGGACAAGGCAGCACAGTGGCATAGTGGTTAGCACTGTTGTCTCACAGCGCCAGGGACCCGGGTTCGAATCTGGCCTCGGGTGACTGTCTGTGTGGAGTTTGCACATTCTCCCCGTGTTTGCGCGGGTTTCCTCCGGGTGCTCCGGTTTCCTCCCACAGTCCAAAGATGTGCAGGTTAGGTTGATTGGCTATGATAAATTGACCCTTAGTGTTAGGGGGATTAAATACGTGGGGTTACGGGGATAGGGTGGGATATGTGTTGGTGCAGGGGTTACAGGGTTCGGGTGGGATATGTGTCGGTGCAGGCTCGATGGGCCAAAATGGCCTCTATCTGCACTGTGGGGTTTCTGTGATTCTGTGATTCTGTGAAATCGATCAATGGTCGCAGACGTTCTGGATCTGGTTTAATCTTATTTCCCGAAATAATATACCCCAATAGATTTACCTCAGTAGTCGAAAAGACACATTTCTCTTTGTTAAAAGTTAAACCAACTTTTTCCGCAGCTTGAAGGAATCTTTTTAAATTAGAATCATGCTCCACCCTTGATTTGCCACACACTGTGATGTCATCTAAGTATGAAAAGGTGTCAGAGAGGGAGTTATCACTTATAAAAGCATCCATTGCCCGTTGAAAACAAGCAACACCATTAGTAACACCAAATGGTATTCGGCAAAACTGATACAGCTTTCCACCAGCCTCAAAGGCCGTATATGGTTGATCCTTCTTAACAATAGGAATCTGATGATAAGCACTCTTTAAGTCAATAGTGCTAAAAACTTTATACTGAGATACTTTATTGATAAGCTCATCAATCTTAGGCAAAGTGTACGCATCTAATTGAGTATACCTATTAATAGTTTGGGAATAGTCTATCACCATTCGTTTCTTGTGTCTCTCGTTAGTCGTGACAACTACCTGTGCTCGCCAAGGCGAACAACTAGGTTCAATGATTCCTTCCAATAAGAGACGTTGAACTTCAGAATTAATAAATTCTCTATCCTGACTACTATATCTTCTTGACTTGGTAGCAATTGGCTTACAATCCGACATCAAATTGGAAAAAAGTGATAATGGAGGAATAGATAAAGAGGTTAATCCACAAATAGATAAAGGTGGCTTAGTCCCTCCAAATGAAAGACTAAGAGACTCGTGTAACTGAAGCACATCATGTCCAATCAAAATATCCGCACAGAGATTAGGCAAAACAGATAGGCGTATATCAGTATACATATTACCTAGAAGAACCATTTTCACAAAGCAACAACCAGCTATTTGTGAAGTAAGGGTCGGCTGAGCCATACACACCTGATACGTAACAGGCGAAATTTTCAAATGCTTCTCCTTCGCAAACTGAAGACTTATAAAACTCTCAGTACTGCCCGTATCTATAAGGGCCTTCACTTCCAACCCATTAACTTGAGCCGTAACTATAGCTTTGTTTAGGCCATGAGCAAATGCAGCAGAAATTGATGCAATAAACGCCCTATCTAAAGGCTGAATAGTCACAGAAGAGGTAGTGGAGGAAGGCCCTCCCACACCAGGAGAAGGGAAGGTAATTGAACCTGATGATTTGCACACACGTGCATAATGACCTCTCTTGCCGCATTTACTACATACAGCCTCCCGAGCAGGACACTTCAGACGAGGGTGCCGGATATTCCCACAAAAATAACACTTCTGAATCCTAGAGGCAACGGCCGCCGAAGTAGAAACTGTTTCAAAATCTAGTAAACCACTCCCATTAAGTCCACATAATTCCTTTTCATCCGAAACTGCCGAAACCATAGTCGCAGGCCGATTAAAAAGAGCATAAGAATCCAAACTTCTCTGAGCCATATCCAATGTAGAAGCTTGCTCAAAAGCACTTTTAAGATCCAGAGTCTTATTTTCTAACAACCGCTGACGAATTGATCTAGACAGTAATCCATTAATAAAAGCATCCCGTACCGATTCGTCCTTATATTCTTCAGCCGTCACAGCCTTATAATTACAGTCAACACTAAGGCACCGAAGTGCTTGTAAATAAGTATCCAAAGATTCTCCCACCTGCTGCCTACGGGCAGATAGAAGATGACGTGCAAATACCTCATTCTTTGGTTTAACAAAAATCTTTTCCAATGTAGAAGTAGCCTCTTCATAAGTTTTACAGTGCAAAATATATTTATATACATCCGGGTCAATGTAATTGATCAGCATATTCAGCTTATTTAGAGCCTCTTGATCCAACACGCCCAAAAAGTTTTTAAATGTACAATACCAATGTTTCCATTTATCATCCACTCCAGCAGAATTGGGGTCAGCCTTGAATCGTTCTGGTTGAAGATATCGCTCCATTCTAACATAAAGTTAATAAATTGAAATAAAGAATAGATTTGCCTTCCAAAGTTAGGCTTTATTAACTTTAAAATCAGCAGCATATCTTTCTACATCCAGTCCCAACTAAAGCTAGAAAAGGACTGAATTTAAGGTAGCCACAACACATCATGTGATCATCAACTACCAATGAGATTACAACATATATTCCAAGGCAGTTAACAAACAACGAATCACAATACTTTTACTAATCAAGGAATAATCACCACAATAGTGCATCAATTTTATTACCAAAGTTAAATGTTGGCTGCGGATGCTGATCAACCGATGGCGCAAAACGCTGAGCAGCAGGCGCTGCTGCGAGCCCTCAGACCAACATGCCTGGACCTAGACCCCCAAGAAGCGGGTTCGTCGACTAAATTCGCACAATGGCTGCGTTGCTTTGAGGCGTATCTGGAAGCCTCGACCGTGACTCTTGATGAAAATAAACTGAAAATCCTGGCCTCGAAGGTGAGCCACCAAGTCTATACTTTAATCCAAGATGCGACGACCTACGCGGCGGCTATCGACCTACTGAAAGGGCAGTATGCACGCCCGGTTAACACGGTCTATGCCAGGCACCTTTTAAGATCTCGCAGACAGCAGCCCGGGGAATCGGTGGAGGCCTTCCTACGGGCACTGCGGGTACTCGGACGCGGCTGCGACTGCAAGGAAGTATCGGCCGCGGCACATGCGGAGGGACTGATACGAGACGCTTTCGTTGCGGGTCTAAGGTCCGACTACTCCCGGCAGAGGCTGCTGGAGAAGGGTGAAATCGACCTGACAAAGGCAGTGTCCCTCGCGCTCTCGCTCGACGCGGCCCACAGAAATATGGACGCTTTCTCCCCTAATCGCCCCGCGCCGTGGACGCCGCAATCTTGGGCCATGGGACCGCCACCTCCGACTGCTGCAGCGATGTCCAAGGCACAAAAATGCTATTTTTGTGGCCAAGCTAAACACCCTAGAGCACGCTGCCCCGCGAAGAATGCTACCTGCTCCGGCTGCGGGAAGAAAGGTCACTACGTTAGCGCCTGCAAAGGGAAGACCGCTAATGCCAGCAGCACCGCGTGCGAACCGTGGGCGCAGCCATCTTGCCCGCCATCTTGGGCTCCCCCAGCCACGTGGGGATCGGGACCGTGGGCGCCGCCATTTTGTCCGCCATCTTGGACGCCTCCGACTTCGGTTACGGGGGACCCGGACTCCACCACCGCCTCATCGAACGACCGCATCGACGCGCTTGAACATACGCTGGCTTCCGTGACGCTGGATCAATCTCTCCCGCATCAACTGTCCAGGTCCATGATGGACATTACGGTAAACGGCCGCGCCACTACCTGCCTTTTTGACAGCGGGAGCACGGAGAGTTTTATACACCCCGACACGGTGCGCAGTTACTCTCTCCCGGTCCTGCCGACGCGTCATCGCATCTCTATGGCTTCCAAAGCCCAGTCAGCGGAAGTCGGTGGCTACTGTATGGTGACTCTTTCAGTGCGGGGTACTGAATACAAAAATTTTAAACTTCTGGTCCTGCCCGATCTCTGCGCTGCCGTCCTACTGGGGTTGGATTTTCAGTGCCACCTTAAGAGTGTCACTTTAGCGTACGGTGGACCCCTCCCCCCTCTCACGGTCTGCAGCCAGCAGTTTTTAAATCGCCCGCCGCGCGCCATTTGCAGCCTCTCCACCCTTAAAGTCTCCCCCCCCTCCTTGTTCGCTAACCTCACCCGCGACTGTAAGCCCATCGCTACCAAAAGTAGGCGTTACAGTGCCGGGGATAGGGGTTTCATTAAATCCGAGGTAGCGAGACTCCTGAAGGAAGGGATTATCGAGAGCAGCAATAGCCCATGGCGAGCACAAGTGGTGGTGGTGAAGACTGGCGGAAAACAGCGCCTAGTTATTGACTACAGCCAGACGATCAATCGCTACACCCAGTTGGATGCATACCCACTCCCCCGCATATCTGACATGGTCAATCAGATAGCACAATACCAGGTGTTCTCGACGATTGATCTGAAGTCGGCATATCACCAGCTCCCCATCAGGGCTGAGGACCGCCAGTACACAGCTTTTGAAGCTGACGGTCGGCTCTATCACTTTCTCAGAGTTCCCTTCGGCGTCACCAACGGAGTTTCTGTCTTCCAACGGGAGATGGACCGGATGGTTGACCAGAACGCGCTCCAGGCCACTTTCCCATATCTAGACAACGTCACCATCTGCGGCCACGACCAGCAGGACCACGACGTTAATCTAGGGAAATTCCTCCGGACGGCCCAGCGGCTGAATCTCACATACAACAAAGACAAATGTATGTTTCATACTAAGCGCCTTGCTATTCTTGGCTGCGTAGTGGAGAACGGAGTCATCGGCCCAGACCCCGATAGAATGCGCCCTCTTATGGAGCTCCCCCTCCCCCACTGCCAGAATGCACTGAAGAGATGCCTGGGGTTTTTCTCTTACTATGCTCAGTGGGTGCCCAACTATGCGGATAAAGCCCGACCCCTCATCAAGTCCGCCTCCTTCCCCCTGACAGCAGAGGCCTGTGCAGCCTTCACTCTCATAAAAAGCGATATTGCGAAGGCCACAATGCACGCTGTGGATGAGTCCCTCCCTTTTCAAGTGGAGAGCGACGCATCAGACGTTGCCCTAGCTGCAACCCTTAACCAGGCGGGGAGACCCGTGGCCTTTTTCTCAAGGACCCTCCAGGGCCCCGAGATTCGACACTCCTCTGTCGAAAAGGAGGCCCAGGCCATTGTGGAAGCCGTGCGACATTGGCGGCATTACCTGGCCGGAAAACGACTTACCCTGCTCACTGACCAGCGTTCAGTAGCTTTTATGTTTCATAATAAGCAGCGGGGCAAAATCAAGAATGACAAGATATTAAGGTGGAGAATCGAACTCTCCACCTACAATTACGATATCTTGTACCGGCCCGGGAAACTCAATGAGCCTCCAGATGCCCTATCACGTGGTACGTGCGCCAACGCGCAGGTTGATAGATTACAGACCCTCCACAATGACCTCTGCCACCCGGGGGTCACCAGGTTCTTCCATTTTATCAAATCCCGTAACCTGCCCTACTCCATCGAGGAGGTCAGGACCATGACCAGGAACTGCCAGATCTGCGCCGAGTGCAAGCCGCATTTTTATAGGCCAGACAGAGCGAGCCTGATCAAAGCCACGCGCCCCTTCGAGCGGCTGAGCATCGATTTTAAAGGGCCCCTCCCCTCCTCTGACCGCAATGTGTACTTCCTCAATATAATTGATGAGTACTCCCGTTTCCCGTTTGCCATCCCTTGCTCGGACATGGCCAGTACCACGGTCATTAAATGTCTGAATGACCTCTTCGCATTGTTCGGTTTCCCTAGCTATATCCATAGCGACAGGGGCTCATCTTTTATGAGCGACGAACTTCGGCAGTACCTGCTCGCGAGAGGCATTGCTACAAGCAGGACCACCAGCTACAACCCCCGGGGTAACGGCCAGGTGGAAAGGGAGAATGCGACAGTCTGGAAGGCAGTCCTTTTAAACTTAAAATCTAAGGGCCTTCCGACCTCCCGCTGGCAGGAGGTCCTCCCTGCGGCGCTCCATTCCATTCGGTCGCTGCTCTGTACACCCACCAATGCCACTCCTCACGAGAGAATGTTCTCCTTCCCCAGGAAGTCCGCGTCGGGGATTTCGCTACCAACATGGCTGACTTCTCCAGGTCCCATCCTACTGCGGAAGCACGTGAGGACCCATAAGGCGGACCCCCTGGTCGAGAGGGTGAGCCTCCTCCACGCCAACCCGCAGTATGCTTACGTGGTGTACCCGGACGGGCGGGAGGACACAGTCTCCATTCGAGACCTCGCACCTGCGGGTGCTCCTGAAACACCCTCTTCGCCACCCACCGCTACTCCTGCCTACCCCCAGGACACAGTCCCCGCACGAGACCTCGCACCTTCGGGTGCCTCTGAGAGACCACCATCGCTACCTCCCATTACCCATGCTCTGACCCCTGTAGACGGCATGCAGCAGCCCCAGGGTCCGCCACCTGCTACACCTCCTCTGAACGAGACACCGGGTTCAACGTTGGATGCTGCACCATCACCGCCGCTGCTGCGACGCTCAGGACGGCTTACAAGGCCTCCTGATAGACTTCAGTACACGAATTTTTAGTGCACTTCACCCCGCCGGACTCAATTCTAAACAAGGGGTGAATGTGGTAAACCACTGTTGTTAGTATTGTTGTTCACCACTGTTGTTCACTGTTAGTACTGTTGTTCACTCTTGCATATTGTTGTACTTATCTGTGCATGCCTCAGCTGACTCCGCCCCTGGCTCCACCCTCATGGCTGGGTATAAAGGTCGCTGCTCGGAAGCCTCCGGCCCTTTTGGATACCAGGCAACCACAAGAGGCATGCTCTGTTCTTTGGTAATAAAAGCCTGTTTATTACTTTCTCAATCTCCAGTCTTTTGTAGCAATTGATAGTGCATCAGTTATGACTGGATTTCTAGGGCTTACTGTGCTCATCATTTTGTTCTGAATGATGTGGTAAAACTATGCAGCCAGAGTTTCTGCCGCACTTTCAGCTAAGTTACAGTGGCAGAGCAGGAACAAGAACCTAAGCGCTTTCATGAGATTCAGTTTGGTATTTCGAGCAAAATATTAAACACATCCTTTAAGATTAACAAATGGATAAAATCTTCACAAAAGTGATTACCACGTCACTACACATAGCAACCAGAGAAATTCCTTTCCCGATGAACTTTACCTGACATAGGATGGGCTGATACTTTACCAGGTGGCCTGAAGACTATAGATTCTTTCCTTACACAGATAGTTAATTTAATTTTTTGGGGTTTCTCATCTACATCATGCAATAAATACTGCTTGGTATGCAGATATTATTTGCAAATTTATTGACTAATTGGCAATGGCCAAGAATCTGAAAATTAAAAAGAAAAATGGCATGTTTTGGAAATAGAACATATTGGCCCATATTTTCCGATTGGAGGCTTCCTGCGTGCGGAGGCTTCCGATCTAGAAAAAATCTATGAACTTACCTGACGGCTCCCAAGGTGTGTATACTTCCATTCCTGGGCCTCTCCAAACTCGAAATGCGCAGGGCCCACATATCCCAGAGGCGCATGCAGTTCGCAAGCGTCCCTGGAATCACGTGGGCCATGGGGAGCCAATAGGAGAAGGGAATCTCCTTTCATACACTTGACAGATAGACCTGTCAAATATATGAAGGAGATCACCCCAAAAACACAGTAAAACATTACATAAAAAAAATTTTAAATCACATTTTTAAAATGAGTTGAAATTACAATAAATGAAATATTATAAACTAAAATTTTATTTTTTGAAAAAAATTAAAGTTTTTTACAGGGCTAAAAATAAACTTACCTTTTTTAAAAGTATTTTTAAATGATAAATGAGTGAATTTTTAAAAACTTTTTTTCAACTCTTATGCTGGTAAAAGCAGGCTTTACGACTTTTACCAGGCGTAAGATTTCTAAGGGTTTTCTGCGGGTGGAGGTTCTCCAGAAATCGGAACTATCCGCCCGCAGAGGCCCTTCTCTACGGCAGGCATTCTTGACGGATTGGAAATGACGGTTTTCAGCGCATGCGCTTCGCATGCCTGAAACCGGCATTTCCAATATCCCTACGGGTGTGTACACAGCCCGTACACACCCGTAGGCATCGGAAAATACGGCCCATTGATATTCCAAGCCCTGTATAATGTAACCTACTCTTGTAAATAAGTTTAAGATGTTGTCCAAACTTGGCAATGGCACGCCTGATGCAAAGAGCAGCAAACTGGCTCAAAGGTGCAAGTGCCAGAATTTTAAATGATTAGATGACCACATGTGGCCCTTCCTATCTGCAACATATTGATGACATTTTTAGAAAAAAAGACTTGCATTTATATAGCGTCATTCACAACCTCAGTACTGTATGTCCCAATGTGCTTTACAGCCAATGAAGTACTTTTGATGTGTAGTCACTGTTGTAATGTAGGAAATGTGTGGAGGAAGCTTAATGAAGAGGGTTATGGTACATTCTCAGTTCATCTAATATGATAAAGTATATTCCTGCACCAGCTGTTCTTGCTGGTAATAGTAGTGCAACAGAAGGTTGTACTGCTGTGGAGGACTAAGATGTGTGGGAAGAAGGCGGCAAGCAGCAATTAGCAGTGTAATCTGTGAAGTCCATTTATTTTCGAATTTACATTATCCAAATTTGGGGGTGGGAGGGGAAAAAACACAGATTATGTCAGTTAATCAAGGCTCTACTCTTTGTGTATATGTACAATTTCTATATATATATAAAAAATTTAAAAAGTACATACCTAGTTTCACATATAGCACCCCACTAGCTGTGATGGTTTTATTGCCATTAGGTGTGACGCACTGGTAGTAGACTGTGTCAGTTGTATTCAGGTCTTGAATTTGCAGTCGTGAACCGTATTCTGTTTTCCTTATTGTGATCCATCTTGCCTCTTGAAAAACCGGTGCATCATTTTTCAGCCACCTTATGTTTGGTAGTGGGTAGCCTTCAACTTTGCAGTGCAAAGTCGCTGTCTGGCCTTGTACTGTAATGATATTGTTCACAGGCGCCAGAAAGGTCAGAAAATGACCTGAAGGTGAAAGGTCAGAAATGGCCAGTAATGAACATGAAGGTGACGTTTAAAGCTCACAAATACAAGCTACATACACAGAATCAGTTCTTTTAAATTTGACCGCATCCAATTCATTTCAATTTATTTTTGAAAAAGCCACAGATACACCAGGATACATTGTTAATTCACTTTAATTTTAGATTGAAAATGTAGTGTATGTACCTTTAAGGGGAGAACTACTTTTTACAGCTCCTGTATACTGTAGTACCGGCAGTGACCACACCTGTATATAAACCCTGGGTAGGGATCTGTACTTTTAGTTTTAGAGTAACCCTCATCCAGTAAACACCTGTTGATTGTTCCTCTGCAGTCTCTGTCGATTATTTGAAGGACACCATACATCAAGATTCACGGATTTAACAGAAAATGTGCTTACTAAGTCACGTGACGCAAGGAAGAAAATCTCATTAAAATGGTATAGCAACCTCAAAATAGTGATTGAAATTAATTAATAATTGGTAGGCAGCTTTAACTGTACATTAGAATATGTAGTATAGTGCTGAAAAACACAGAAGGACAAGAAAAGCCCATCAAAGTGACCCAGCACAAAAAAATTTACCTCCTACAGAGGGATTGTCAAGTACATTAACAAAGGTTCCTGAACGGGTACTGAGGAGGAGATGCTTTTCTAAGAGGGCAGAAATCCCACAAATTATTATTCAAATTAACGTAGTAGTTTCAATTTGCTATGTCGAACAGCAGCTTAAAATCTGTAACAGACCCGAGAGAAATTGTTGCTCATGGTGGGTACAGAAAAAGAGAATGTCACAGAAGGAAAGTCAACAAGAAAACTAGACAGTGACACAAAACAGCAAATATACTGGAAATACATAGCAGATCAGTCCACATATGCATGTTCTGACGAAGGGTCATCGACCTGAAACGTTAACTCTGTTTCTTTCTCTACAGATGCTGCCTGACCTGCTGAGTATTTCTAGCATTTTCTGTTTTTATTTCAGATTTCCAGCAAATGCAGTATTTTGCTTTTGTATTAGAGAGAAAATGGTAAGCTGGTATGTGCAAATATGGTTTATTTTTAGATCAAGAAGGGACTTACAGCTGTAATGCCAGAGACCTCTGTGATATCATTTACAACCACTAAGCTTGATTTCCCTGCTCCATTATTACCTCTCGGAAACAGTTTTGAACAACTAGGAGGAGTGGATTTGTTCCACACACTCCTGGTATAATGAATCTTCAACTGGTATTAGGACTAGGATTATATCTCAGTTACTCAACTATTCAGAGACATTTAATTACAAGGCCCATCAACACATTATTGGAATACCCCCCCCCCCCCCAAAAAAAAAGAGTTGGCACAAATGTGATAGGCCGAATGGCGTACTTCTGTGCTGCAAAATTTTGAGATTCATTCTGGCTGTTAAACTGCTAGCTGAAGTGATTTAGAGAACCAAAATCAGGAAATCACACACAATTATGGTAATGCACCACCTGTTTAAAGCTTAAATGACTAACCTTGGCTCTGCAGTGTTCATACCCATACACCCGATTGACCCATTCTAAGCTTTATACAAAATCAGGATACATGCTACTGAATCATCATTCCCTCTGGGCTTACCTATTTAATTACCTTTTAGGTAGGTATTTAAGGAGAACCTTACTAGAAATTTATACTGGGCCGGATTTTGCGCTCAGCGGCGAATGAACGACATCAGCCATTCATTACACTTACATTTGCCCATAGACTTTCTATGGTATTTTGCACTGAAACTCACTGTAAATTAGAAGAGCCAAAAAACACTGCACCCTCTACAGGTGATCTGGGACCTGTGTGACTTGGGGAAGCAACTGTGTATCTCCTTAACCAATCAGATTGAAGAATCATTAATGAGCAGCACAGCGTCTGAACCAGGAAGTGTCATTTAAAATATTTAAGTCAATGTCAAATCAGGTACAGAAAGCAAAATAGAGAGGGAAGGAAAGATTGGATTAAGAGAGAGAAAGACAAAAGAGATAGAAAAAGTAAAGAAAAGGAATGTATTAATTTCTTTTTATTTATCTGCAACAATAATTAAAATCTGAAGGAATGAGACTTCATCTTTGTAAAAGTTAACTGTCAGTGACAAAGAGGTTGTTTTTCGCAGTAATTAAGACATATCACACAATTAAAAGGGTTCTTACACTGGAATGGACAAGCCCTAACTTTTTCTGGTGAGTTTAGTTCCTATCTCTGAGGCAAGTATAGGAACTTCATGCCATTCTATGTATTTGAACGGTGAGTGAGGTGGCAAGGTGATCTTGTAGTGCAGCTTCTGGAGGAGCAGGGCATCTCGGACAGCAACTTCCGGATTTCCACATTTAACCGAGCATGTGTGGACACCGGAGGTTGCTGTCCAATCTCCACAGAAATAACGGTGAGTGCCATTAGCCATACCATTATTTTTACTGCAAAATCCAGCCCAATTAAACAAATTACCAAATAACATCCATGGTCAACATGAACAGCATGCTGAAAGTGGTCAAGACCAAGTTTACTAATAGCCTTTTTCAGTCACCGTGAGCAGTGAGATCTGATTTGTATCACTAGCAATTTCCCTTGGTCATTCTATCCTAAGGCATAAAATGAACTACACTGCAGCACTAATCTGTCAAATTTAATACAGATAGTTAGCATGGGAATCATAAGATAATGTAAAGTATATTCTTTGGGAGGAGGGTTTGGGCTGTGCAGAGGGAGCTTTAAGATGTACTCCGCTGTGCTATGCCTGATAAGTAACTAGTTGAAGTCTCAAAATGGAAAAGTTTTCCTTAGTTTAACCAATTTTTCTAAAACAGAAAGATCTCACCGGATTGTCTCTTTAAAAATCACAGGAGAGGCCAATTTCAAACAAAACTGAATTTAGAAATGAGGTATAGTTTGAATGATGCAAGAAGCTCTTCAGATAAACACTGAGCGATCTGCAGCTCCTCCTGGCCCCACTGTCAGCGACCTCCAGCAGTCCCTTTAATGACTGGTGACTAGGCCGCTCAACGCCTAATGCCAATGGGTGGAACAAACATGGCACACGGTCTACCCATTGGTACAGAAAGTTACAAATGTGGTCCTATAACTGGAGTAGGACCCCAATTTATACAGTCAAGTAGGCTCCTGCCAACTTGCATGTGTAAACAATTTAATTATGGTATATAAGTTTTTAATATGCCAAATGGCTTAAACTACAATTTGTATAGAATGTAAATGCAGAAAACTTTTATTTGATGACTTAGTGAGTAAATACATCACATTTTAAAGTATTAGGCCACACCAACTAGAAACATTCTATCCACTAAATTAGATAGCCCCTAAAAATGGGTGCAGGGATCACGCAGGGATTAGCCCACGCCCGTTGATTCCAATGCAGGCAGCATGCCAACTTTGTGCTGCCTACTCATTTAAATGATTGGAGCGTCCAGCCAGTGCTAACCGCAATGTTCATTAGCTGGACATATCAGCAGGGGGCCAATATCGTTACTTGCTAGCACCACTTAATGCTAGCCTGCACTACTTAAAGCTAGCCTGCATCGCTTAAAGGCAAGATGCATTGTGGCTGGAGCAGGTGCTGGGAGTCGTGTTTGAAGAGATTCTGGCCTGCAAAAGACTGAGGAATGGCGCAACAGAGGAGAGAGTGGGCTCCAAGGTTTTGGAACACTGCATTGGAGGTCTTGGTGGAGGAGGTAGAAAGGAGGAGTGATATCCTGTATCCGGGGGGGGGGGGCGGAAAGAGAGGAGGCCCTTCAGGCAAATGGTCAAAAGACAGTGGGAGCAGAAAGCTGTGGAGGTCAATGCCAGGAGTCAAACCCCGAGGACCTGGACGCAGTGCCGCAAGAAGTTCAATGACCTCACGAGTGGTCAAGGTCAGTGAATACATTTTCAAATGCCATATCCTACCAACTGCACCACTAACCTCAGACACTTCTTAATTCACCACACCCCCATCACTCATCTACCAACAATCTCTATCAATCAGGCCTTGTACCTCACATTCATAGCTTCACCTCACCGTCACACACTTAGCGCTGCTGCAAGCCTCACACCCACATCTCAGATTGCACACACTGCCAGCTATTCAACCATGGCAGCCACATCAGCCAGAAAGATTGCACGACACTCACTGATGCACTTCCCTCTCTCTTGCAGGACAAGGTGGCGCACAAACAGAGGCAGCAGGAGCTAACCAGAGGGAGACAGGCATGCCTGTATGTCCTAGCCCCCAGGGAGGAGACGGTGCTGGCCATTATTGGGTTGGCCACTGCTGAGCCCATGGCCAGTGGCGGGGCTGAACCAATTGACTGTATCCTCAGACCTAATCCTCCTTCTCACATCCCACTTCCTCCTCATCCAACAATCTCTTCTGACTTACAAGCTGCAGATGGTGTAAGCATGCACCTGTTACTTACCCTCCATCCCTCATCACAACCTTACCCATGTACCTTTCTCCTTTCAGATAGCCAAGTGTAACCTGGCCAGGCAGTGGAAGAACAGCAAGAAGACAGTGATGATGAAGATGCACCATCACCTGATTTCACACCAGCTCAGATACTGACACTGCATGTAATTTAGATGATAGCATAGAGGGAGAATCTGCACATGGTGAGACACCATGCACGAGTGGCCTGCAGGCAGGGCAGGGGACAAGGATAGCGCAGGTGCCTTCTCGCTGGAGGGTGAGCTCACACGCGAGTTCTGCTACACAGGACTCAGATGAGGACTTCAATGGGGCAAGCTACAGAAGAAGGCTGATGGGTGTGTACAATGAAAAGCTTGGTGCATTGAGAAGCCTACCAGAAACCCTACGTGCAATGTCAAGAGTTATGGAGGAGTCCTGCACCAACTTGGCACAGGGCTTTGGGAAGAGCTTGGACCCCATCCTTTCCAGCATGGAAGTGGTAGCCAACTCCATTAACACACTTGTGGACCCAACCATGATGCAGCATCTGGTGGCCGATGTCTTTGCTTCTATTGCTTTCATCTCAGTGTCAGCTGTGGCTCAGTTGGTAGCGCACTCGCCTCTGAGTCAGAAGGTTGTGGGTTCAGAGTCCCATTTCAGGGACTTGTAGCACATAAAGCTAGGCTGACACTCCAGAGCAGTGCTGAGGGAATGCTGCACTGTCGGAGGTGCCGTCTTTCAGATGAGACGTTAAACCGAGGCCCCGTCTGCTCTCTCAGGTAGACGTAAAAGATCCCATGGCACTATTTTGAAGAGCAGGGGAGTTACCCCGGTGTCATGGCCAATATTTAACCCTCAACTAACATAACAAAAACAGATTACCTGGTCATTATCACATTGCTGTTTGAGAGTTTGCTGTGCGCAAATTGGCTGCTGCATTTCCCACATTACAACAGTGACTACTCTGTAAAGTGCTTTGAGATGTGAAAGGCGCTATATAAATGCAAGTCTTTCTTTTTATTTTATTGCAACACAAGCAGCAGCCACCCAACGTCTGAGTGCTGCAGTGGAAGCTCAGACTGCTATCATGCAAGGTCAGACTGCTGCCATCATGGCTGTGAATTAGTGTTCAAAGAGGCTTGTAGGGTGTCACAACATTCCAGAAATCTGTCCTCCAACATATCAATCAAATCAAATCAAATCAAATCAACTTTTATTGTCATTGTTAGTGCACAAGTGCAGTACAACGAAATGTAGGCTTGCGGCTCCCGAGAGTGTACAATTTGGATTAGGACACTTAAACATTTCAACATACATTTGTACATATATATTAGCATAAATATGACCATAATAAAGTGCATCGGCAGATGTGCAGGCTTTAGTGTTTATTTGTGGAGTTCAGTAGGATGACAGCCCTGGGAAAGAAGCTGTTCCTAAATCTGGTCGTACGGGTGCGAATGCATCTGTAGCGTCTTCCAGATGGTAGGAGGGTGAACAGACTGTGGCTGGGGTGGGTAGGGTCTTTGATGATGGCCCGTGCCCTCCGTAGGCAGCGTTTCTGATATATATGTTCTATGGTCGGTAGCCGGGTGCCGGTAATGCGTTGGGCAGTTTTGACTACCCGCTGCAGGGCTTTCCGGTCATGGGAGCTACAGCTGCCGTACCATACCGTGATACAGTTTGTCAGGATGCTCTCTATAGTGCAGCGGTAGAAGTTAGAGAGGATCAGGGGTGACAGATTACATCCCTTCAGCCTCCTCAAGAAATATAGGCGCTGCTGGGCCTTCTTCACCAGAGAGGAGGTGTTGAGGGACCAGGAGAGATTGCTGAGGTGCCACCCCAGGGGAGTGGCAGTGGTTCCAGTCAGTCAGCCAGCCACCCAGTCTGCAGCCGGGCCTTCTAGGCCCAGAGCTGCTCGAGGCTGCCACCCAGCGCACTCTGCTTTCTTCAAATTACGTCAGAAGTGAAGGGGAGCAAAAGGCTGGGGACGGAGATTTTCAGGCTTGGAGCTTCCTTATTGCCGACGACGCATTGTCAGACTAGTATGCCAAGACAGACTAAGGATACCAGCCCGCCGAATGTTGAATATGGGGCCGATCTAGGATTCAGGTCTAAGTCGAAGCCCAAGCCCCCAAAGATTTATATAAAGTGGGTACATTTCTGTTATGTACTGTTAGAGGCACCCGACACCTTTATCTTGGCATTTGCTCTGGGATCAACGGCCTATGGGTTTTTGGTCCCTAACTGTTTAGGAGAATATAGTCGCTCTCCCACGGCATTGCACATGGGAAGTCAAGACTGAGTGCAGTCCTCTGATGAAGTGGGGTCAGAGGCCAAGTGCTCTCAAAATGTTTGTATCAAGTATATTATTGGGAAATGTGGGTTAGGATGAAGGATTGAGCGGTTTATCTTCTTGTTTAAAAGCAAATTAATTTGGAATCGTCAAGTGTGAAACTCAACCCGCTGTTCTACATCCATGCGAATCTGAATTCGATCTCCCACGGCATTGCACATGGGGAAGTCAAGGGCAAGTGTAGTCCTCTGGTGAAGTGGGGGTGGAGGGTGGGCAATAACTGGACCAGTGTGTGCAGACAAAATTCAATAGACATTTTAAAGTCATACATTCTGTCCTTATTTTAACGTTTCCATTATAAATTGCTGTGTCCTTATTTATAATGGAAACTGCCAATACCACACAGTAGTTACACCCTCCCATCAGTGGTGGGAGTGGAAGATTGGGCCTAACAAAAAATGAGCTGTGCTTGAATTGGAGTCACAAAGTTCAGCTTTATTGTAAAAGCCTGAATTTATGCAGTGGCACAGGTGACAACAGCAGGAGAGAACAGGTTGTTCAGCAGACAGTCAAGCGGAGGACCAGAACAGTTCGTGGGCATGAGATCATGGATAGAAGGTGGCTGAAGCCTTACTAGCACACTAAAACATCACTGGGTGCAGAAAATCCTACAGGAAATAAACAATTAAGATATATTATTAAAAACAAAGAAAAGTTCAGTAGCTAAATTGTGTAATTGTTTATGACTGCATGACATGTTTGCATATAGAAACATAGAAGATAGGAGCAGGAGTAGGCCATTTGGCCCCTCGAGCCTGCTCCGCCATTCAATGAGATCATGGCTGATCATCCAAATTCAGTACCCTGTCCCTGCTTTCTCCCCATATCCCTTGATCCCTTTAACCTTAAGAAATATATCTAACTCCTTCTTGAATATATTGAATGAATTGGCCTCAACTGCCTTTTGTGGCAGAGAATTCCACAGGTTCACCACTCTCGGTGAAGAAATTCCTCCTCATCTCTGTCCTAAATGGCTTACCCCTTATCCTTAGACTGTGACCCCTGGTTCTGGACTCCCCGACCATCGGGAACATCCTTCCTGCATCTAGTCTGTCTAGTCCTGTTAGAATTTTATAAGTTTCAATGAGATTCCCTCTCATTCTTCTAAACTCCAGCGAATATAAGCCCAATCGACCCAATCTCTCCTCATACATCATTCCTGCCATCACAGGTATCAGTCTGGTGAATCTTCGCTGCACAAATATGAATTATGCGTACTAAATACAGGCATAGGAAATCATAACAAAAAGTTGGCACAAAAATATGAAGAGAGGAAGTCAAATGGTGCAGAAAGGATTGCACTTCAAAATGAAATTAATTGCAGTAAAGCATTTCAGGATATCCTGATGACATAATTGCAAGGTGTTCCTTTCCTTGACCATATGAACAAAAAACAATGACGTTCATGCAATGTTAATTGCTTACATTTATTAGAAAAATGATTGCACACAATCTACTGGCAGGTTATACAAACACAAGGCTATATTAAATTTCCAAATTTCCTCCCCTTAATTTGGGAATGCACTGAATGGAGAACCTGCACTCCTACCATTGCACTGCAAAGGAAACTAGCTAAATTTTCATTTTCTAACTTTGTAACAAGAAAGAAAAAACACACTTACCTTTAGCTGTAGGCAAAGGCCTGTGCTGGTCTCCTCCAGGTCCAATGGAGCCATGTGGATCTGACTGGTGAGCTTCATCTAGAAATAAAATTATTACCCCCAATCCCATGTGCTTTAATTTTACACGCCAATCTCTTATGCGGGACCTTATTGAAAGCCTTCTGAAAGTCCAAATACACCACATCCACTGGTTCTCCCTTATCTATTCTACCAGTTACATCCTCAAAAAATTCCAGTAGATTAGTCAAACACAATTTACCTTTTGTAAATCCATGTTGACTTTGTCCGATCCTGTCACTGTTTTCCAAGTGCTCTGCTATTACATCTTTTATAATGGACTCTAGCATTTTCCCCACTATCAATGTCAGGCTTACCGGTCTATAATTCCCTGTTTTCTCTCTACCACCTTTTTTAAATAGTGGGTTTACATTAGCTACCCTCCAATCCATGGGAACTATTCCAGAGTCTATAAAATTTTGGAAGATGACCAGCAATGCATCTACTATTTCTAGGGCCACTTCCTTAAGTACCCTAGGATGTAGATTATCAGGCCTTGGGGATTTATCGGCCTTCAATCCCGTCAATTTCCCTAACACCATTTCCCTACAAATACTGATTTCATTAGTTCCTCCCTCTCATTAGACCCTATGTTCCCCGACATCTCTGGAAGATTTATTGTGTCCTCCTTTGTGAAGACAGAACCAAAGTATGTATTTAATTGGTCTGCCATTTCTTTGTGCCCCATTAAAAATTCCCCTGATTCTGACTGCAAGGGACCTACGCTTGACTTCACCGAACTGATTCCTGATTTCACTCCAGTGCAAACAATCTACTATAATTTACCTAATTAAACCTGCCATAATCTTGAAGGGTTACACCAGGTTACCCCTTAACCTTCTCAGCCACAATATATAAAAAGACTAGTTCTCAAGACTTTCACAACTGTATCCAGTCATCACTGTTAATGTACTGGTGAATATACACTGTACCTTTTCCATTACTTTAAAAATATTTCTATAATAAAAAAGGTACCCAAAACTGTACACAGCACTCCAGCTAGAACCTAACTAAGGTTTTGTACAAATTAACTTATTACCTCTCTCCAGCTTTAAAAGACTCATCTACATTTAATTATTTGATTGTGCCTTCAGACTCCTTTCCCAACTTCTCACCACCTGCCACTCCACCTGGAAAGTGCCTTGTGATGTTTTGTTACATGAAAGGCACTCTATAAAGGTAGGCTGTAGTTGTGGTCTGATTAGGACTTCCAGGCTGTAAGTGAGCTTCAGCAGGAATGAGATAATCACCCTCCAACTAACCCATCAGTATCTTCCCTGATGATATGGCCAGTATCAGTAACTCCATTATTAAACTGTTTTTGCTGCTGCCTGCATTGTCAGTCTAATTGTTCCAGACCAAGACCTTTCCCCAGAAAATGTTGCAGCACATTAAAACTACAGCTGTTTATTGCTAAATTCTGGATCTCTATGGATATGACAGATTGTATTCTAACAATACTGATATTTAGCAGTTGCTAATATTTTTAGCCTCTTCAGTCAGCTTCTTTATAGAAAAAATTCATAATAAAGACAGTTGCATTCTACCTGAAACAGGGAGCAAAAACAAATGTCAAACTGATTTTTTGTTTTAAGAGTAATATAACACTGAGTACAAAGTTGTTATATTTGTCAACGTGACTTGTAAATTAGTCCAGTGAAAATATATAGTTTAACAAAAATAAAGACAAAAATATTCATACAGACTGCATGATGGGGAACCACTGACTCACCAGGAAATAACAGTGACATTGGATCCAATCATTTAGTTAAGCTGACTAGCCAGACAGCAGTCTGTAAACACACCAGTTTAAAAATACAAGTCCAGCTTATTGGGTAGTTTGTCATGACAAACCCCTGCTCCCAGGTTTCTACAGTATCTGTAACAAATATTAACTCCAATATACCTTTGATGTTAAGCTTTCTGTGAAAAGGAACACACTAGGGCTGCATTTATACGACCACTTTTGTGCACACAGTGGTTTGCGGCAGACCAATATAATAGTGGTAGAATAACTCAAAAGATAATAGAATGCAATAAAATTCAGAGACTGTGGCACCCCCTCCAGGAGGCCTTCTCAAACCAGTTTGAGTTCCCAAGTATGTCAGTATAAATGCAGCCTAGGAGGAAGTTTAAATTTGGTGTATTAATACGGTTGTGCTCATTCTGTCTTGTATTCAGTACAGACCAGGCTGTTGCACGGTTTATCTAATAGAAGTTTTTTTTTACCCCCTCCCAACTTTCTCCTCTCCTGAAGGCATCATCACATGCTGGGCTACTAGCTTTCCTTCAGGACCTCTTGCCCAAGTGACCGCTTCTCGTGTGAGCCTAGTACTACAGGGATATTACTGTATGGTAACAAAATACAGGGAAATATAGATAGCATTACTTGTAGAATAGGAGACAATGAATGCTAGAAATTTGAAATAAAAAGTGTAATGTCTTCAGTTTCTAAGTGACACATCACTTACACACACAAGCCAAGAGACAAATAAACTCCAGATGCTTTAAGAATTAAGACCATAATTTAATTTTACAGAACATATTAATACTGCTCATAAAACCAAGCAAGGAATGTTAAAACATTTTCACTAAATATTAGGTGAACTATCTTTATAGCCCTCTCCCCACCCTTGTTATAAAAGCCACTTAAGTGTCATAAAATGAACTCGTAGCGAGAGGGTTTGAGTACAGGAACAAGGATGTCTTGCTGCAGTTGTACAGGGCCTTGGTGAGACCACATCTTGAGTATTGTGTGCAGTTTTGGCCGCCTTATCTGAGGAAGGATGTTCTTGCCATGGAAGGAGTGCAGCGAAGATTCACCAGGCTGATACCTGGGATGGCAGGAATGGCATATGAGGAGAGATTGGGTCGATTGGGCTTGTACTCACTGGAGTTTAGAAGAATGAGAGGGGATCTCATCGAAACTTATAAAATTCTAACAGGACTAGACAGACTAGATGCTGGAAGGATGTTCCCGATGGTCGGGGAGTCCAGAACCAGGGGTCACAGTCTAAGGATAAGGGGTAAGCCATTTAGGACAGAGATGAGGAGGAATTTCTTCACCGAGAGTGGTGAACCTGTGGAATTCTCTGCCAAAGAAGGCAGTAGAGGCCAATTCATTAAATATATTCAAGAAGGAGTTGGATATATTTCTTAAGGCTAAAGGGATCAAGGGATATGGAGAGAAGGCAGGAACAGGGTACTCAATTTGGATGATCAGCCATGATCTCATTAAATGGCGAAGCAGGCTCGAGGGGCCGAATGGCCTACTCCTGCTCCTATCTTCTATGTTTCTATGTTAAGTAGTTTTATCCAGACAAGATTATTTTAAAGATCCTATGACACTATTTGACGATCAGGAGCTCTCCCAGTGTGTCTGCTCAATCCTAGCCTCGGACAGATTTGCAGAAGGAGCCTTAGGGATTGTAGTGGTACTTCCTTGTCTTTCATTTCAGGTCATTCCCCTGTAAGAATGTAGAGAGAGTGGAAGCACTCTGCATGCCATCATGGGAATGCAACCCAGGTTTCAGAAGGTAGTCAAGGGGGTGAGAGCAGATACTGGAGCAAAATACCCATCATGTGAGTTCTCCGCTGAATCCCTACTCCTACTAGCACCAGGAGTTCACCATGAATGTTGTACTTGGTGGGTGGAAGTACGGCTCCAGTGCTCTTTTGGCAGTAAACCATCCAAGGAGAAAAAGCTAACTCTTTGAATCACCAAAGATTTGGTCCTACCTCTTAGTACCAACTGCTGACGCTGAAAGCTGATCTCACATTAGAAAGGTACAAAGACCGAGCACTGAAACACTCCTGGTCCCAACATTACTGGCTGATTAGTAAATGCAGATGGGGATGGTAAAACATAGAAACATAGAAGATAGGAGCAGGAGTAGGCCATTCGGCCCCTCAAGCCTGCTCCGCCACTCGATGAGATCATGGCTGATCATCCAAACTCAGTACCCCATACCTGCCTTCTCCCCATATCCCTTGATACCTTTAGCTCTAAGAAATATATCTAACTCCTTCTTGAATATATTTAATGATTTGGCCTCAACCGCCTTCTGTGGAAGAGAAATCCACAGGTTCACCACTCTCTGGGTGAAGAAATTCTTCCTCATCTCTGTCCTAAATGGCTTACCCCTTATCCTTAGACTATGACCCCTGGTTCTGGACTCTCAGACCATCGGGAACATTCTACCTGCATCTAGTTTGTCCAGACCTGTCAGAATTTTATAAGTTTCGATGAGATCCCCTCTCATTCTTCTAAACTCCAGTGAGTATAAGCCCAATCGACCCAATCTCTCCTCATACGTCATTCCTGCCATCCCAGGGATCAGCCTTGTGAATCTTCGCTGAACTCCTTCCATGGCAAGAATATCCTTCCTCAGATAAGGCGACCAAAACTGCACAAAGTACTCAAGGTGTGGTCTCACCAAGGCCCTGTACAACTGCAGCAGGACATCCTTGCTCCTGTACTCAAACCCTTTCGCTATGAAGGCCAACATACCATTTCCCTTCTTCACCGCCTGCTGCACCAGCATGCTTACCTTCAGCGACTGGTGCACAAGGACACCCAGGTCTCGTTGCACTTCCCCTTCTCCCAATCTATTGCCATTCAGATAATAGTCTGCCTTTCTGTTTTTGACACCAAAGTGGATAACCTCGCATTTATCCATGTTATATTGCATCTGCCACGCTTCTGCCCAATCACCCAACCTGTCCAAATCATCCTGGAGTTTCTCGGTATCCTCCTCGCAGCACACATGCCCACGCAGCTTTGTGTCGTCTGCAAACTTGGAGATATTACATCTAGTTCCCTTATCTAGATCATTAATGTATATTGTGAATAGCTGGGGTCCAAGGACCAATCCCTGCGGTACCCCACTAGTCACTGCCTGCCAATCGGAAAAAGACCCGTTAATTCCTACTCTCTGCTTTCTGTCCGCCAACCAGTTCTCTATCCAAGTCAATACCTTGCCCCCAATCCCATGTGCCTTAACTTTACACGCTAATCTCTTATGCGGACCTTATCGAAAGCCTTTTGAAAGTCCAAATACACCACATCTACTGGTTCTCCCTTATCTATTTTCCCAGTTACATCCTCAAAAAATTCCAGTAGATTAGTCAAGTACGATTTACCTTTTGTAAATCCATGTTGACTTTGTCCGATCCTGTCACTGTTTTCCAAGTGCTCAGCTATTACATCCTTTATAATGGGCTCTAGCATTTTCCCCACTACCGATGTCAGGCTTACCGGTCTGTAATTCCCCACTTTCTCTCTACCACCCTTTTTGAATAGTGGGGTAACATTAGCTACCCTCCAATCCATGGGTACAGTTCCAGATTCCAGCGAATTTTGGAAGATGATCAGCAATGCATCTACTATTTCTAGGGCCACCTCCTTAAGTACCCTAGGATGTAGATTATCAGGCCCTGGGGATTTATCGGCCTTCAATCCCGTCAATTTCCCTAACACCATTTCCCTACAAATACTGATTTCTTTCAGTTCCTCCCTCTCATCAGACCCTATGTTCTGCAACATCTCTGGGAGGTTATTTGTGTCCTCCTTTGTGAAGACAGAACCAAAATATGCATTTAATTGGTCTGCCATTTTTTTGTTCCCCATTATAACTTTCCCTGCTTCTGACTGCAAGGGACCTACACTTGATTTCACTAATCTTTTTCTCTTCACGTATCTATAAAAGCTCTTACAGTCAGTTTTTATGTTCCCTGCAAGCTGACTTTCATATTCTATTTCCCCCTTCTTAATTAATCCCTTTGTCCTCCTTTGTTGAATCCTAAACTGCTCCCAATCCTCAGGGTTACCGCTTTTTCTGGCCAATTTATATGCCCTCTCCTTGGATCTTATGCTAGCCCTAATTTCCCTTGTTAGCCACGGTTGAGTCACCCTTTTTGTTTTATTCTTATCCCAAACTGGGACGAACAACTTCTGTAGTTCATCCATGCGGTCTTTGAATGTTTGCCATTGCCTATCCACCATCAACCCTTTGAGTGGCATTCCCCAATCAATCCTACCCAATTCGCGCCTCATACCATTGTAGTTTCCTTTATTTAAATTGAGGACCCTAGTCTCCGAGTCAACTACTTCACTCTCCATCCTAATGAAGAATTCTATCATATTATAATCGCTCTGACCCAAGGGGTCTCGTACAACAAGATTGCTAATTAATCTAAGGAAGCAACCAATGTGAGGTAAAACATTGCTTTTTTGGGTGGATGTACTTTGAGGATGCTGCCACTGTTTGGGCCAAATCCTAAAGTAAGGCTTTAAAAGATTTTGGCCTAAAAATTCAGTTGCTTTGGGCCTCCCGTTAGCGCCCTAAGAGGGCACTAATGGGGTGCAAAGCAACTAGTGCCCGGGTGCTGCACCGCCACGCCTCCCGTGAAATTCAGCGGGAGGTTAGCGGCGGTGGTATCCATTAGAGCCCCGCGGCGTTGCGCCGCCACGATGACGTCATTGCCATGCGCAGCGTCCCGCTCACGATCTTCAGTAGCGCCCCCTGACTTACTACCGGATGCTATGTCCGACAGGGTCAGGGGGGCCTATCTGCGGCCGGGGCGGCGCAAATTAAAGGGGAGGTACCAGGCGGCCATTTTTGTTGCTGGCCGCCTGCCAGTACCTGCCCCCCTTCCTCAGCATAAACCAGGCATTAAGCCAGCAATCATTTGGTTGGTATGGTTCAGTGTGTTGATACTCATGTGATAAATCTGGCTGAATTGTCATTCCCTGCCTCAGTATAGAGCAGGCTGATTTATAGTTTACCATATGGAAGAACCGAGTAACCATCCTTTAACATGTGAGCCTAGATAACAATCAGCAGCAGACTACTCAACTGTAGGAACCATCCCACCCAAACCCAATCCCGTTATATACAGGCACTTTCCAGCAGGAGTCAGTGGATAGCAATTCAGGAGTGGCAACTCTGGTCAATTTTCCACCTTTCTACCAAGAGGCAACGAGACCATTTGCAGCAACCTTACTGCCAACTTGGCTGAAATCAGTTAACTTAACAGATTGGAGGGGTTTTCCTGTTGTGTAGTTCAGTACCATTTACCCTCTGAACCACTCCTGTCACGCAAAGTCTGATGATGTACTTCCTTATAGTCAATCAAACCGTTGCTCAGCATTCTAATCACTCAGCTGACAAGTTGATGCCTGCTTTCTTCCAACTCTGAACTCTATTCATCAATTATTATAAAAAGACAGGCCTCTTAATATGTTGTTTATGTTCAGTAATGATTTGGCTAAATTTGACTTGTTTTACTTATATTTCTGCATGCAATGTTAAAGTCAGCATTTTCAACAATAAAACAGCAGGTTGGAGACAAGGTAAATTTTGGAGTGTTAATTAGTAAACAAAGAAAGGATTGTTAAGTACAATCTCTAGCATTTTGAGAGAGAAACTGGCTCCCTTGTAGCTTCTGAGAGACCAGGCGTCATTTCATTTCATCTGTATAACCAGGGCCTTGGCTGGAGAGGCATTTGGGAGGCTTGTGCTCCCACATCAAACGTGAGAAATTTCAATCAGGGTATTGATCTAGATTGATGACTCAGTGGGTCCAATGTGACTTTTACACCTTTTTCCTTTTTAAAACAAGTGGAATAAATGAGAAAACCTGATCAATTTTCCATTCAGAAGAAATATTTGTGTGACTCTCCAAATACAATTCTGACTCGATGTTCACGATTGTAAATTACATCCGCATCAAGAAGACAGGCAATTATATTACCCTGCCAGACTTTGACCTTATTGTTATGTTCATAAATAAATAGACGTTTTCATTATGAACAGCTAGCTTGAGCTAGTCATTTATTCAGCCATGTGGACTAGTGTACAGGCATCCATCTTGACTACTGCCTTGTGGGTAGCCCACTACTAAACATACAGCTCCACCTAGTGTACCATTCTAGAATGACATGTTACTGATCATTACATCCCCCTTCTTTCGTGGTTAAACAAAATCAATATCAATCAATCATAACGACATAAACATCTTCACAACAGTCAACACATTTTCAAAGCTTTACTTTATGAACTCTAAGCTTTTCATTCTTTTATTATAGTTTTTTTTGTACTCAAAGATTAAGTCTATCAGGCTTTTTTACTTCACGTGTGGATCTTCTCAGCACAGGTAAGTCTGATGTGTTTTCATGAGAGCCTGTATGTGTGTTTGTGTTAGATTGTTCTGATGGTGAGTGACAAGATTCAGTTGCGGCATTGTCATCGATTTGCTCTTGGATAGTTTCTTGTGTTTTCAGGAGGGAACAGCGGTTCCTCCTGAGAATCTGTCCTTCCTCAGTTCTAACAGTGTATGACCTTGGTCCTACTTCCTCAAGAACTGTAGCTTTCCTGTTCCATGCATCTGGATCCTCAATCCTGACAACATCATCCCTTGTCAATGGTTTCAAAGTTTTGGATGACTTGTCATAGTGTGATTTCTGTTTCAGCTTTAACAGTTGAAGTCTCTGTCTTAGTTCCTTACTCCGCTTTTCTTTTGCACAGCAGGGTAGCATGGTGTGCAACTTGCGACCCATTAGGAGTTCAGCAGGTGAAGAACCACAGTCTAAAGGGGAGGCTCGGTAGCTCAGCAGGGCGAGATAAGGATCAGACTTGCTTTCTGTTGCTTTCTTCAGTAGCTGTTTGAGAACTTGAACACCTTTCTCTGCCTTACCATTCGACTGAGCATACAGACTGGATGTGATGTGTTGAAAGTCATAATGTGCTGCAAACTGTAGCCACTCCTTACAGTTGAAGCACGGACCATTGTCGCTAACAGCAATCCTGGGAATTCCATGTCTGGCGAAGATGGATTTAACATGCATTATGACACTGCTTGCTGATGTGCTTGAGAGCAGCGCCATCTCAGGATAGTTAGAATAGTAGTCAATCACTATTAGATAGTTTTTACCATTCAAATGAAAGAGGTCCACACCAACCTTTTGCCATGGTGCTGTTGGTAAGTCAGCTACTATCATTGGTTCCTTTGCTTGTTTGTTTTGGTGTTTCTGACATGTCTCACATATGCCTATCATGTTCTCAATGTCCTTATTTATGCCAGGCCAATAAACAGTGTCTCTTGCTCTCCTTTTACATTTTTCAATTCCGAGGTGTCCCTCATGAATCCTTTTGAGCATGTCTTGATGTAGAGCCTGTGGAATGACTATTCTGTTCTGTTTTAGTAATAGTCCACTTGCGACACTTAACTCTGACCTGATGTGATAGTACTTTGGACAGGAAACTTTTGGCCAATCATGATGCATGTTCTCTATTTCTGTTTGTAACACTGTATCTTTTACTGTTGCTTCTGCTATTTGCTTTGATTTTGTGTCTGACATGGGCAGCGCAGCAGTGACCATACTCACATGAACATCCACGTCTTCCTCAGTAGAGCTCACATGACTCATTGTGGGTGCTCGGGATAGTGCATCTGCTAATACTATGTGTTTGCCTGGTGTGTAGATCAGTTCAAAGTCATATCTTTGCAGCTTCATCATGAGTCGTTGAATCCTTGGAGACATCTCATTCAGATTTTTTTTTATGATGGCAACCAGTGGGCAGTGGTCTGTCTCAACTGTGAAGGTGGGAAGTCCATATATGTAGCCATGGAACTTTTCTAGTCCAACTACCAAGCCTAGACATTCCTTTTCAATCTGGGCGTATCGACACTCAGAATCAGTCATAGACCTGGAGGCATAGGCAACAGGCTTCCAATCTTCACCCTCTGCTTGTAGCAAGACCGCGCCTAGGCCATCTTTTGATGCATCCGTTGACACTTTGATTCTCTTTGTTGGGTCAAAGAAGGTGAGTACAGGTGTGGTTGTCAGCACTGTTTTGAGGTTCATCCACTCTTGCTCATGTCTTTCTGTCCATGCGAAATTATTTGTTTTATGTAGCAGGTCTCGTAGACAGGCTGTCTTGGCTGACAAGTTAGGAATGAACTTTCCAATGAAGTTTATCATCCCCGTGATGCGTAGCACTCCTTTTTTGTCAGTGGATCGGGGCATGTTGAGTATGGCATTAACTTTTTCCATATCTGGCTCTATTCCTTTACCAGATAGATTATCTCCTAAAAAAGGTGACTTCCTGGACGCCAAACTGACACTTGGCTTTGTTGAGCTTCAGTCCATTCCGGCAAATGCTCTGTAGCACTTTAGTCAGTCTCTCATTGTGTTCTTTCAGTGTGGAGCCCCAGATGATGATGTCATCAACATAGACCCGCACTCCTTCCAGACCTTCAATTAAGTGTTCCATCGCTCTATGAAAGATTTCAGATGCAGATATTATCCCGAAAGGCATTCTGAGGAAACAATACCTGCCAAATGGTGTGTTGAAGGTACAGTATTTGGTGCTCTCTTCATCCAGTTTTTGTTGCCAAAATCCTTGTGAGGCATCGAGCTTTGTGAAGTATCTGGCACCTGACATTTCACTGGTGATTTCTTCTCGCTTGGGAATCTGGTAGTGTTCACGTTTTATGTTTGCATTTAAGTCCTTTGGATCCATGCATACTCTTAGATCATTGTTCTTTTTCTTTACACATACCATGGAGTTAACCCAGTCTGTTGGCTCGTCGACTTTCCTGATGACTCCTAGTGTGGTCATTCTGTCCAGTTCTTTCTTGAGCCGGTCACGCAGGGGTGCTGGAACTCTCCATGGAGCATGTACCACTGGCTGAGCATCCTCCTTTAGCTGGATCTTGTAAGTGAATGGTAGAACTCCAAATCCTTTGAACACATCTTGGAAATTACTCACTACAGAATCCATCGAGTCATCTGGTCTGCTTATGGCAGTTTATACGGTAGACTCTCTTGACCAGTTCTAAGTCCTCACAAGCTTTGTCACCTAGTAGTGAATCAAGTCCTTCAGCCACAACAGAAAACATGAGATGATGCACTTTGTCTTTGACTGTCACTTTGAGTGTGCATACACCTAAGCTATCTATTTTCTGTCCATTATAGTTCTTCAGTAGTACTGACTTTTTCTGTATTTTGGGCTTTTCTTTCATATTTTTAATGTCACTCATACTGATTAAGTTTGCTTTTGCCCCAGTGTCTAGTTTCAATGTAACTAATGCTCCATTTACCTGCAGTGACATTATCCATTTGTCCTCTTTTACTGCATTAACTTTATGTTCAGCATTGTCCATTCCTGAGGGCTGCACATTTTCTGTATCCTTTTCGATATTGTCATATGACACCATTCCTACAAAAAATATCTCACTTAAATCAGTGTCCTCAATCACATTGACTTGTTGCCCTTTCTTTGTTTTTACTTTTGAAAAGCATTGTTTGGCAAAGTGATTCTTTCCATTACATTTTGTGCACATTTTCCCAAACGCTGGGCATTGTCTTGACTGGTGCTGGTAACCACGGCGTTTATAATTAAAAGTTCCATCCTCCGATTGCTTTGCATTTCTGTTCTGCCCATGTTTCTTCCCCTCGTAGGACACAGCACCGACAGCAGCATAGTCACTCATTACAGTCGCATTATTATTAATTTCACTGAAAGTCTTTGCGTGCTGTTGAGCTAGCTCACTGGCATGGCATATTTTCATAGCATCCTCCAATGTTAGCTCGGTTTCTCTCAACAAATGTTCCCTGACCTTTTTATCATGACTACCAAACACAATCTGGTCACGAATCATGGATGATTTCAGTTCAGAGAAATTACATGTTTGTGCTCTCAGTTTCACATCGGTCACAAAGCTGTCAAAAGTCTCATTTTGCTGCTGTGTCCGTGAATGGAACACATACCTCTCATAGGTCTCGTTCTTTTTGGGAGAACAATGTGCATCAAACTTCTTTAGCACATCGTCCATCTTTTCTCTGTCCTCCTCTTGATCAAATACAAATGTATTGAATACCTCTATTGCCTGCGGGCCTGCAACCGTGAGCAGTAACACTATTTTCCTTGCATCTGGCATCGTACCGAACCCGATGGCAGCAATGTGGAGTTCTAATTGTTGTTTAAAAGTCCGCCAATTGCAGTCGACATTCCCCGTGAGTTTCAAACCCTCCGGTGGCTTCAAATTCTCCATGTCGCATTTCACAATATTCAGCAGATATTACCAATCCTGGTACCATGTTATGTTCATAAATAAATAGACGTTTTCATTATGAACAGCTAGCTTGAGCTAGTCATTTATTCAGCCATGTGGACTAGTGTACAGGCATCCATCTTGACTACTGCCTTGTGGGTAGCCCACTACTAAACATACAGCTCCACCTAGTGTACCATTCTAGAATGACATGTTACTGATCATTACACTTATTTCAGTTCTCATTATCTTAGCTCCTTTTCATGGGTGAATTGCAAATTCCCAAACCTTTGAGTGCATCTATCTTTGCCTTGAGATCTTTGTAATGTTTCAGTAACACACCCAGGTAAATGAACAGCAAACTCTGGTAATTCCTGTCAAGTATTGGACTATCCTATGCCACCTTAAAATTTCACTTCAGTCTTCGAAAGTGGACAAATCTCACAGCAGACCTCATTTAAAGTTTAAAGTAAATTTATTAAACAATAAAAAGGTGGCAACAGTGATATAATAGTTATATATTTACAATAGCATTTTATCTAATTCTTCAATTATAAAACATTTTGCAAATCTGAGAACTAATTAATATTTCACACAACATACATAGCATTTTTCTTATCTCTAAAGAATATCAACCTGTAGGTTTTTCTCAAATCCTCTTAGTTGCTTTCAGATTTTCAAACAGCTTCCTGACTTCTTTGCAATTTTCCAACTGCTAGCTGCCTTCTGTAAAAAAACCTTCGAACTGCCTTAATTCAAACAAAGTTGTTTATTTTATAACCCTGAAGAGTGTTACTGGGATAGCCTGGATTTTAGAACATAGGAACATAAGAAATAGGAGCAGGAATAGGCCATTTGGCCCCTCGAGCCTGCTCCGCCATTCAATAAGATCATAGCCTCAATTCCACTTTTCTGCCTATTCCCCATAACCCTTGACTCCCCTGTAGTTCAAAAATCTGTCTATCTCAGCCTTGAATATATTCAGTGACTCAGCCTCCACAGCTCTCTGGGATAGATCATTCCAAAGATTCACGACCCTCTGAGAGAAGAAATTCCTCCTCATCTCCATCTTAAATGGGCGACCCCTTATTCTGAAACATAAGAACATAAGAAATAGGAGCAGGAGTAGGCCAATCGGCCCCTCGAGCCTGCTGCACCATTCAATAAGATCATGGCTGATCTGATCCTAACCTCAAATCTTCTATCACTCTCCATCCCACCCGAACCCATGTGATCTCCCGGGAGAGGCGAAAAACCAGATAAAAAACCCAATGGCCAATTTGGGAGAAAAAAATCTGGGAAATTCCTCTCCGACCCATCTAGGCGATCGAAACTCGCCCAGGAGATCACTCTGTCCCTATATTTTCTACAGTACTTACCTTCTGTAAAGGCGATCTCCACCCCAGCCAGGAACAGGAATAAAACCATCTCCTGAAATCTAACACAGAATTAGAACACAAGAAGTAGGAGCAGAACCAGTCTACACGGCCCCTGGGCCCGCTCCACTACCCACAGGGCCATGACCATTCCGAACCTAGACTCATGTCCAATTTCCTGCCCGCTCCCCGTTACCCTTAATTCCCTTTACTTCTAGGAAACTATCTATTTCTGTTTTAAATTTATTTAATGATGTAGCTTCCACAGCTTTCTGGGGCAGCAAATTCCACAAACCTACCACCCTCTGAGTGAAGAAGTTTCTCCTCATATCAGTTTTGAAAGAGCAGCCCCTTATTCTAAGATTGTGCCCCCGAGTTCTAGTTTCACCCATCATTGGGAACATCCTCACCGCATCCACCCGATCAAGCCCCTTCACAATCTTATATGTTTCAAGAAGATCGCCTCTCATTCTTCTGAACTCCAATGAGTAGAGTCCCAATCTACTCAACCTCTCCTCATATGACCACCCCCTCATCCCCGGGATTAACCTAGTGAACCTACCCCACTATTCAAAAAAGGTGGTAGAGAAAAAGTGGGGAATTATAGACCGGTAAGCCTGACATCGGTAGTGGGGAAAATGCTAAAATCTATTATAAAAGATGTAATAGCAGAGCACTTGGTAAGCAGTGACAGGATCGGATAAAGTCAACATGGATTTACAAAAGGTAAATCGTGCTTGACTAATCTACTGGAATTTTTTGAGGATGTAACTGGTAAAATAGATAAGGGAGAGCCAGTGGATGTGGTGTATTTGGACTTTCAGAAGGCTTTCGATAAGGTCCCACATAAGAGATTAGCGTGCAAAATTAAGGCACATGGGATTGGGGGCAAGGTATTGACTTGGATAGAGAACTGGTTGGCGGACAGAAAGCAAAGAGTTGGAATAAACAGGTCGTTTTCCGAGTGGCAGGCAGTGACTAGTGGGGTACCGCAAGGATCGGTCCTAGGACCCCAGCTGTTCACAATATATATTAATGATCTGGAAGAGGGAATTGGATGTAATATCTCCAAATTTGCAGACGACACAAAGCTGGGTGGGAGGGTAAGCTGTGAGGAGGATGTCGAGAAACTTCAGTACGATTTGGACAGATTGGGTGATTGGGCAGAAACATGGCAAATGCACTATAATGTGGATAAATGTGAGGTTATCCACTTTGGTGGCAAAAACAGGAAGGCAGATTATTATTTGAATGGCAATAGATTGGGAGAAGGGGAAGTGCAAAGAGACCTGGGTGTTCTTGTGCACCAGTCGCTGAAGGTAAGCATGCAGGTGCAGCAGGCGGTTAAGAAGGCAAATGGTATGTTGGCCTTCGTAGCAAGAGGGTTCGAGTACAGGAACAAGGATGTCTTGCTACAGTTGTACAGGGCCTTGGTGAGACCGCACCTTGAGTATTGTGTGCAGTTTTGGTCGCCTTACCTGAGGAAGGACGTTCTTGCCATGGAAGGAGTGCAGCGAAAATTCACCAGGCTGATACCTGGGATGGCAGGAATGACGTATGAGGAGAGATTGTGTTGATTGGGCTTGTACTCACTGGAGTTTAGAAGATTGAGAGGGGATCTCATCGAAACCTATAAAATTCTGTCAGGCCTGGACAGACTAGATGCAGGAAGGGTGTTTATGATGGCCGGGGAGTCCAGAACCAGGGGTCATAGTCTAAGGATAAGGGGTAAGCCATTTAGGACTGAAATGAGGAGGAATTTCTTCACCCAGAGAGTGGTGAACCTGTGGAATTCTCTGCCACAGAGGGCGGTGGAGGCCAGTTCATTAAATATATTCAAAAAGTAGTTGGATATATTTCTTAAGGCTAAAGGGATCAAGGGATATGGGGCGAAGGCAGGGACAGGGTACTGAATTTGGATGATCAGCCATGATCTCATTGAATGGCGGAGCAGGCTCGAAGGGCCGAATGGCCTACTCCTGCTCCTATCTTCTATATTTCTATGTTTCTATGTTTCTTTGTACTGACTCGAGAGCAAGTATGTCTTTTCTTAAGTATGGACACCAAAACTGTATGCAGTATTCCAGGTGCGATCTCACCAATACCTTGTATAACTGCAGCAATACCTCCCTGTTTTTATATTCTATCCCCCTAGCAATAATAACCAACATTCCATTGGCCTTCTTGATCACTTGCTGCACCTGCATACTAACTTTTTGAGTTTCGTGCACCAGGACCCCTAGATCCCTTTCCAGTTTCTTGCCATTAAGATAGTAACTTGCTCTGTGATTTTTCCTGCCAAAGTGCATAACCTCACACTTTCCAGTATTGTATTCCATCTGCCAAATCTCTGCCCACTTACTTAGCCTGTCTATGTCACTTTGCAGGTTTTTTATGTCCTCCTCACTCACCACTTCCCCTCCCATCTTTGTATCATCTGCAAACTTTGATATGTTACACTCGGTTCCCTCCTCCAAATCGTTAATATAGATTGTAAAGAATTGGGGACCCAGCACTGCCCCCTAGTTTTGAATAATTACCTTTCAAATTCAAAAATGAAGGGCAGGATTTTCATTGGGCCGTGGAGTCGGGATTGGAGGCATGTGGGGGGTTAAAATCCTGAAATCAGGGGTCCCGGCCCCATCCCGCACCCAAACCTGCTTCCATGCCAGTTTCAAAAGAGGCGGGTACCCGCCCCGCACTGGGACCCGCCTACCCGAGGCGGGAAGGGATTAGTGCCAATTAACTGCCTGTTAACAGGAAGTTAACAGGTTGTTTTTAGCCTAATCCCTATTTTTAAGGTTTAAGTGTGGGATTCCCGATGACTCCAAACCACGCCAAGTTAGAGGAGGCAGGCCGTCGGGTTGAAGGACTTGGAGGGGTCGAGATGTCGGTGTTCAGGTGAGTGATGTGTGCATGAGTGCAAAGGTAAGTGTGTTTGGTGTGTCTAAAGTGATTAAAGAAGTTTAAATGACCTTTTCTTACCTATTCAGCCTTCCTTCCTTTAGGTCTCGGGAGTCCCTCATCTCACTGGCACAGAAAGCAGAATGGCTGCGAACTGTCAAAAGTGACAGCGTTCAGCTTTCTGTGCAGGAGAGATTTCTAACTGAGTCTGTGGAGAAGGACTCAGGTTAGAAGTAAGGCTGTCAGTGTTTGACAGCTTCAAACAGCTGTGAAACGCTGATATTTCATCTGTCAAAACCTCTTTACAGATGAAATTTCAGTCTGTGACGTCACCTGTTGCCGGGTGGCCTTTAATTGGCCTGCTGAGCCCGCTGGGTGGGCTCAACAAGGTCAATCAAGTTAAAATCGCGTGGATTGGCCGCATCGCGATGGAGGTGGGACTACAACCCCGAAAGTTGTAGTCCCGCCTCCAACCCGACTCCTGAATGAAAATCCTGCCCAAACTCTCACTCAAAATGAACTAATCCTGAAGTCTACTTATATTTGAAACTCATGTTACACCCCCTCTCAAATCTGTTACCACAGAAACTATAACAAACTTTGAAACATTACATTCAGGAAAAGCCTAGTACAAGATTCTGGTTTAGCTGGCTGTTAAAGCTTAGCCATAAATTCAGCAGAAACCCTGTTTGCAGCATGTGAAAAAGGGGCTTCTGCTGAACTCCCACTGAAGTGACAGTGATGGAGTGGGGGAAGCACTGAGGAACCTTATTCCTGTGAGACAGACACAAAATCAAAATTCATACTACGTATGTTACACACACCCTTCTTATCCTCCTTTGTCAACAAGTTAGTTATTTTGTGCTGTTGTTTCTTTGACGTAGGACTTTTAAAAAATGTTTTAAATCGCACAAAATAAAATCTACCAAGAAGCCACTTAATTGTTAATTAACACAAAACTAAAAGTATGAAACAATATACATACATTTTAGTAATATTGAGTTATCACTGGTTGAACTTCCTTCTGATGTACAGTGCACACCACCTGGTGCACGTACAAGTGCAAACGATTAGAGCTCAGACAGGGATGTTCATTTTCCAGGACATATTTCCAGGTTAATAAAGTCTGGCCAAGGACACAACATGCAGAATCATCACTAGACAGGTAGATGCCTAAAAAGATGGGGGGTTTTCTTAAGTACAACTTTTATTTTTTTTTAGGACTAGAACTAGAAAACAATGGTCTTGGGACAGGACGGAGTGAAGGAGCATATTAAGACAGCACTGTTGGATATGATTAGGATCAGCTGTTGTTTTTAGTTATCATTAGCACTATATTACAAATTTCATGGGTCTGCACGATATATTCTCTGAGGCTCAGTATCACGCTCCCTTAAGTAGACCTTGCATCCCCTACAATCAATAACACCCTTTTAATACCCAATATCTAGGTAAATGGATACTACGATTTCACATGTGCTGCTGCGTGCATTTCCTGTCTTTATGAAAGACAGACCGAAAAGCATTTTAGTGAGATGAGCCATGATTGTAAACCAACAAACAGGTTTATTCTACATACAATACATGAATGAACAGAATACAATTTTCCAGTGAAATACCTTTATTTCCTACCACTCCATGTACCATACAAAGTATAAATATGCAACTTTCACTATTCTAAGCAGATACAATTACAAGCAGATCTGTCCCTAAACTGACTGATATTGACTTAAGGTTACAAGCAGTATGGGTTCCCTCTATCATGCTGGAACCCCCACGTGTCTCACATTGACTGGTAAGAGAGACCTCTTCACACTCTCCAAATGGAGTGAGAAAAAAAAGAGAGAAAAATGACATTCCTCTGACCCCTCCTTCAACTCAGTGTGTTTTTTTAAAATTCATTGATGGGATGTGGGCGTCGCTGGCTAGGCCTGCATTTAGTGCCCATCCCTAATTGCCCTTGAGAAGATGGTGGTGAGCCACCTTCTTGAACCGCTGCAGTCCATATGGTGTAGGTACACCCACAATGCTGTTAGGAAGGGAGTTCCAGGATTTTGGCCCAGCGACAGTGAAGGAATGGCGACACAGGTCCAAGTCAGGATGGTGTGTGGCTTGGAGGGGAACTTGTAGGTGGTGATGTTCCCATGCGTCTGCTGCCCTTGTCCTTCTAAGTGGTAGAGGTCGCGGGTTTGGAAGGTGCTGTTGAAGGAGCTTTGGTGAGTTGCTGCAGTGCATCTTGTAGATGGTACACACTGCAGCCACAGTGCGCCGGTGGTGGAGGGAGTGAATGTTGAAGGTGGTGGATGGAGTGCCAATCAAGCGGGCTGCTTTATCCTGAATGGTGTCGAGCTTCTTGAGTGTTGTTGGAGCTGCACTCATCCAGGCAAGTGGAGAGTATTCCATCACATTCCTGACTTGTGCCTTGTAGATGGTGGAAAGGCTTTGGGGAGTCAGGAGGTGAGACACTCGCCGCAGAATTCCCAGCCTCTGGCCTGCTCTTGTAGCCACAGTATTCATATGGCTGGTCCAGTTCAGTTTCTGATCAATGGGAACCCCCAGGATGTTGATAGTGGGGGATTCAGCAATGGTAATGCCATTGAATGTCAAGGGGAGATGGTTAGAGTCTCGCTTGTTGGAGATGGTCATTGCCTGGCACTTGTGTGGTGCGAATGTTACTTGCCACTTGTCAGCCCAAGTCTGAATGTTGTCCAGTTCTTGCTGCATATGGACACGGACTGCGTCAGTATCTGACGAGTCTCGAATGGTGCTGAACAGTGTGCAATCATCAGCGAACATCCCCACTTCTGACCTTATGATGGAGGGAAGGTCATTGATGAAACAGCTGAAGATGGTTGGGCCTAGGACACTGCCCTGAGGAACTCCTGCAGTGATGTCATGTGATTGAGATGAATGACCTCCAACAACCACAGCCAACTTCCTTTGTGCTAGGTATGATTCCAACCAATGGAGAGTTTTCCCCTTGATTCCCATTGACTTCAGTTTTGCTAGGGCTCCTTGATGCCACACTCGATCAAATGCTGCCTTCATGTCAAGGGCAGTCACTCTCACCTCACCTCTTGAGTTCAGCTCTTTTGTCCATGTTTGGACCAAGGCTGTAATGAGGTCAGGAGCTGAGTGGCCCTGGCGGAACCCAAACTGGGCGTCAGTTAGCAGGTTATTGCTGAGTAAGTGCCACTTGATAGCACTGTCGACGACACCTTCCATCACTTTGCTGATGATTGAGAGTAGACTGATGGGACGCTAATTAGCCGGGTCGGATTTGTCCTGCTTTTTGTAGACAGGACATACTTGGGCAAGTTTCCACATTGCCGGGTAGATGCCAGTGTTGTAGCTGTACTGGAACAGCTTGGCTAGGGGCGCAGCTAGTTCTGGAGCACAAGTCTTCAGTACTATTGCCGGAATGTTATCAGGGCCCATAGCCTTTGCAGTATCCAGTGTCTTCAGCCGTTTCTTGACATCACGTGGAGTGAATTGAATGGGCTGAAGACTGGCATCTGTGATGCTGGGGACCTCAGGAGGAGGTCGAGATGGATCATCCACTCGGCACTTCTGGCTGAAGATAGTTGCAAATGCTTCAGCCTTGTCTTTTGCACTCACGTGTTGAGGATTAGTGTTGAGCTGCAAAAGTGCCTGTGAATGAAAAGCCATACAGGGCAGCAGTGATACCTGCCCTGCTGTATGCCGCAGAGACATGGACCATGTACAGCAGGCACCTCAAAGCACTGGAGAGGTACCACCAATGCTGCCTCCGCAAGATCCTGCAAATCCATTGGCAGGATAGGCGCACCAACATCAGTGTTCTTGCTTAGGCCAACATCCCCAGCATCAAAGCTCTGACCACGCTCAATCAGCTCCGATTGTCCGCAAGCCCAATATGAGACTCCCAAAACAAGCGCTTTACTCGGAGCTCCGGCACGGCAAGAGCGCCCCAGGTGGGCAGAGGAAACGCTTCAAGGACACCCTCAAAGCCTCCTTGAAAAAGTGCAACATCCCCACCGACACCTGGGAATCCCTGGCCCAAGACCGCACAAAGTGGAGGAGAAGCATCCGGGAAGGCGCCGAACACCTCGAGTCTCTTCGCCGGGAGCAAGCGGAAGCCAAGCGCAAGCAGCGCAAGGAGCGCATGTCAACCCAAGCACCCCACCCACCCGCCCCTTCAACCACCATCTGCCCCACCTGTGACAGAGACTGTAGGTCCCGCATTGGACTAATCAGCCACCTGCGAGCTCATTTTTAATGTGGAAGCAAGTCATCCTCGGTTCCGAGGGACTGCCTAAGAAGAAGGAAGAAGAAGACACCTTTGGTGTGAGGGCTGGCAGCATCTGTATCCCTGGTTCACCACAGCCCCTGCCAGGCACAGAAAATGAAAACCATTCTAGCACCAGGGTGCAAACTGTTAAATAACATCTTGAAAGACTCATTACCTCAAAGCTGATGAACATGAAAAAGCAAAGTCTGTAATGAATGGCGTATCTGGTACCCTACCCCGAGAACCAACTTAATCAACATTCTAAAAGGCTTATGTATCTCGGAGTTAACCCTTACTAAATGGAATCTACTCTTTATAGCAAGATCATAATATGAATTAAAACAAAATCCCTTCTAGGCCATCCAGGTAAAAAATTCCCAAAACTTACAGTGCTGCATGATATTTTTAAATTGAGAATATAGCATCTATTCTTCAGCTATTCGTAGCCTAATAAATTTGATTTAGAAAAAAAACAAATGTTTCTAAAATAATTCCATATTTGTTTCTAAAAGTAACTATATCCAGTTGCTTGCGCTCAAATTTACATATTAAATTTCCAAAAAAAAAACAAAAGCAATCCTTTGACGAGGAGCCAGAGTGTCTATAAACTGAATTACTTTATCGACCACACTCACAAAAGGTCAATCTTCTGACACCGTGTCTGAATCGTAATTGAACTCTGAATTAGCTCACCTAGTGATTATTTAACAGCAGTTAAAATTTGTGACCATAGAGGAATACAGGATGAAATGCTTCCTGACGAAGCAGCAGAATAATGAATTGATCATTATATCGTATAATGTTCCTCTCCTCGGACTGTTGATGTGATCTACATATAGTCAACCTCAAATTAATCGACTACTTGTATGCTTCAGCAGAAAACAATAAGGGGATGACAGGATCATTTGCTTCTTTCCATGGCTAGAAAGTCCTGTTTACTGACATTTGAAATTGCCGCTTACTGTATTCCATTAGTCTGTGAGTCGAACCTGTGATTTTCACTTGAGGTCCATCAGTGTGAGTGCTCAAATGCTCTATAAACAGTTCAATTGTCTGAGGGACTATTTTCAGAGAACAACAGAACAAATCAATGATTGAATGGATTAGTCAAGACAAACCAAATCTCTTTCATACTTACATCTGTTAATCCTATCCACAAAAATTCCAATTCTTATGCAGTTTGCAGCCACTGGGCTTTCAGGCAGTGGCAAATCCTCACAGTTTGGCAACTGAAGCTGCAGAAGAATGAGTGGGTTTGACCTTGCGATAATGTATTCTGTTCTGCACAGATCATTTTCCAGAACTTCGCACTCATCCCGGCATTATTCACGTGGTTTGGGACTACGGGAATTATCATCGCAGAGAGGGAACACAAAGTGACAGAAAGAGGGAATGGCAAACTGTGAGCACTGATCTGAGAGATGGGTGGAAGTACCAATCATAGTAGATGCAGCTGAAATGGGAAGCACAAAATTTAATTTATAAAGCAGTGCTGTATAAAACCTATAATTATCAAACCATCATTACAAAAAATCACTTGTCCCAGTTTCATATATACTTTTTGTTTGCTTACTTCTAGCGGCAACCTGTTTAACTTAAAAATAATTAATGTTAATCTTCAGATTGGAAATAGCAATTTGAAACATCAAAGCATTATTGAAGAAAATGTGTGGAATTTAGTTTTCAACCCCTGGGTTCTTTAATGAATATTAAAAATAAAGCATAAAGCTCACACAGGCATATAGTTTTAATTTTGGATGATTCAAGAAAATTACACCAGAATGGGCTCCACCCAATTACATCCTTATTTAAAACAAAAAAAAACTGCTTTTAAATGGAACAAGATTGGTTAAATGCCACTATTTGTTCACTGAATTTTGCTGTTTTATCAATGCCAGAAAAGTTGATAATTTTAACATCGATGACCTTAATCTGAAATTGTTCATCTTTAAGCAGGTTGTTCACTTTTACTTTATGTAAGCCATTGGTTTCGTTTTGATCCTGACATATAGAATAGCTTAAAAATAACGTGTTACATATAGAATTCTATTGTTACAATTTTTTTAATTAATCATTTACAACTGTTAACTCTTGAAACCTGAACATCACCATTTGATTTAAGTATCGGAGTACTGCAAATTAAACTCACAGGGACCATATTTTACTAATTCTCTACCAAGCCATGAGAACTGATAATAGCAGTATTAGCAGAGACACCTTCATTTGCCAAGCTGCAGAGTGGCACTGAAGTCTATCTATCCTTGTTGAAGGATGAAGCATTGCATGGTGGGTGCAGACAGCATCCCATACCACTTCTAACGGAAATGTATTGAAGCAAAATACAACACAGACACCCAAGAGATTCAGCAGCTTCATGATTACGAACTTTAGATCTTCATTCTGTAAAATCATGCCTGTAAACTAATTCCATACATTTTGCGGTCATTCCTGGGTCACGCATTATTCAATTGTCACAAGCATCTCAAATACCTACAGGACAGAAATTGCTTCACTTTACCACATGGTATACTACTGGAAGTGAATATGCAACTCTACAGTCACACTTGGCACAGTGGCCCCTTGAAAAGCTTACATTACTGTATGTTTCAAACATAGAATGTTGTATGTTTCAAGTAAACAACATTTATGCAAATAGTACTGAAGTAAAGTTAATCTGATCTGTAGAAGGAAGAGGCTTGATAAGCCAGTAAAGAATTGGCTTGGAAACCTACCTCACTGCACAAACTTGAAACATATTTATCTAGTATTAACTTGAGGGTTTCTCAATCATTTCAAAGATGACAGAAATAAAGTTATGGATCTTTGTAAAATACTGCATCAGCAATATCAGTTGTAGTGATACTCACACTGTTATTAATAACAAGCCCACCGAAGACCTATAGATTGGTGGGGAGAGAGCAAGGTGCTGGCACGGAGGGGGAATACAGTAGAAATTTAGAGAAAGAATGAAACAAAGACGGAAAATAAAGTTAAAAAAATACATTTCATTTATTAATTTTATAAAGGGAGTTGAGGAATAACAGGAAACAGGAAACAAAAGACAAGCTGAGTTTACGCAAACACTGCAGATCTCCTCATAGGTTAGAAACTCGGACTTGAGCAGGGCCCTTGTAATGTTATTCACTTTGAAGATAAGTTAGAACTTTTAGGACTCCTGCATTTCAACTATTTATTGCCCATGAATACCAGTTACATTTCTCCTGATGCTTAAAAATGACACACCAGCTGTACATAAAATGGTATCTCCTTCTTGTCAACATACTGCGGCAACCAGTTCATTTGAAATAAAAAACAGAACGAGGGATGAAATTTGACTTTGGCAATGGCGCAAATTAGGCAATAGCGATTCAGCAGCCCATTTCACACACCGCCCGATTTTCTTTCCACTGACTTCAATAGAAAAGAAAAACACGCTGCCGATTCGATATCACCCGTTTTGCACTACCGCCGAAGTCGAATTTCACCCCCATAGTTTCCTCGAGCAGCCTATGTAAACCCGTTTATTACAAATACAGGCAGCATCAATATTTCAGTCACTGTAAATGGTGGCCATGTACAATCCAAGCTGTGAAAGAAAAAGATAGAGCTCTTGATCAAAATCCTGGCAGACAGAAAGTCAAATCCAGACACAGATAACATCATAAATGCTGCAGATAGTATATATGACAGCAAGAGGCATACAAACAGGTAAACACTAAACGTGTTGCAGTTTTTTGATGAGCTTTTAAATTCTGCCGCTCGTCTACAGGCAAAGCATCAAAAATGTAAGAAATGTTTATTTTTTAAATTTGGCATTAATAAAAAGGTAAATTCTTTGTTTTAAAAAAGATATAATCCAAGACAACAACCCAACATCATTAAACAGCACTTACAAAACAGAAAGTACAGCAGTTACCACAAACAATGACTGTAATTCAAGCACTAAACCGAAGTGCCATTGAAAAATGTTGACTTTGTTTGAACATGTAGAAAATCAGTTTGTATGGCACACACAATGGTATAAATATACTTTTAAAATTTGAAAACAAACAATATGGGGTTGATTTTCCTGGAGCCATCAGGCAGGGTTTCAGGCGTGTGGGGGGGGAAAATCCTGAAGTTGGGGGTTCCGACACCATCCCACCCAAAACCTTGCCCCACGCAAGTTTCAGGGGCGGCGGTTATCCGCCCCGCACTGGGACCCGCCAAAACCAGGCGGGAAGGAATTAGTGCCAATTAACTGCCTGTTAACAGGTAGTTAACAGGCAATTTTTAGCCTAATCCCTATTTTGAGGGGTTTCGTGTGGGATTCCCGACGGCACCAAACTACGCCAGGTTAGAGCAGGCGGGCCGTCGGGTTGAAGGAGTTGGAGGGGTCGCGATGTCGGTGCTCAGGTGAGTGATGGGTGCATGAGTGCAAAGGTAAGTGTGTTTGGTGTGTCTAAAGTGTGTAAAGAACTTTTACTTACCTGTACTTACCTTAACAGCCTTTCTTCCTGTAGCTGTCAGGAGCCCATCACTCAGCCGGCACTTAAAGCTGAACGGCTGCGATCTGTGCAAAGTGACAGCCTTCAGCTTTGAGTGCTGCTGAGAGTTCTAACTGAGTCTGTGCAGAAGGACTCATGTTAGAACTCAGACTGTCAGTGTTTCACAGCTTCCAACAGCTGTGAAACACTGATATTTCATCTGATGAAAATTGCAGTCTGTGACGTTACCTGTTGCCGGGTGGCCCTTAATTGGCCTGCTGAGCCTGCTGGGCGGGCTCAACAAGGTCAATCCAGGGAAAATCGCGCGGATTGGCCGGACGTCGAAGTAGGCGGGTCTAAAACCCAAACGTTGTAGCCCCGCCTTCTTCCCAACAGCTTCAGGAAAATCGACCCCTATGCCTAGATGTATTTAAATGAGAGTAATGAAGAAGTTGACTTGCAGCCTCATATATAATAAAAAAGATAGTGGGGGGAGAAATTCAGTTGTTAGCGCCAGCTGCTAGCGCCTTAAGAGGACGATAAGTGGGGCGCGAAGCGGCTAGCGCCCGGGCGTGGCGAGACCTGCGCCTCTCACGAAATTGAGCAGACATTTAGCGGCGGCGCAAAACCGCAACGCCCGCTCAGCTGCGCGCGCAGATCCTTACGTCATTTCATGGTGCAACGCCCTTGGGGCGCCCCAAACCAGAACTTCAGTGGCGCCCCCCTTCTTTCTGCCTGGCGCTCCCAGCGACTGGTTGACTGGAACGGTTCCCAGTCGCTGTGGGGCTGGGGGGACGCTATTTAAAGGGGGCTTCTTAGTGGTAGCCATTTTTGGACCACTCCTTCTGTGTGTGAGAGAGAGAGATTTGCAGAGAGACAAAGGGAGAAAGCTTTCTGCATTGAGTCAGCGCTCGCACAGGTACTTCTGGCTTCAGCCCAGGACTTTGCAGTTGGATTGATTTTCCAGTGCCATAACCTTGAGTGGCCACATATTATGAGGGCTGCAATGGGTGGAAACGTTGGGTTTCTCCATTGCATTGAGAGGGCTCAGAGGCGCCGAGAGAGAGTGCCAATCATGGCCAGATGGAGGAGGGCCAACAGGCGTCGGCACAGGACACCTTACCCTCCCAGGGTATACCGCCAGCAGTTCTCATACCTCGACATGTCTGAGGAGCAGTGTATTCAGAGGCTTTGATTCAGAAGGGAGGTGGTCACTGAGCTCTGCCACCTGCTTCAGAGAGATCTGCAGCATCAGCTGAGGAGTCATAGAGTCATAGAGTTTTACAGCACAGAAAGAGGCCCTTCGGCCCATCGTGTCTGCGCCGCCCATCCATCCCTGTCCAGTCTAATCCCATTTTCCAGCATTTGGTCCATAACCTTGTATGCAATGGCATTTCAAGTGCTCATCCAAATGCTTCTTGAATGTTGTGAGGGTTCCTGCCTCTACCACCCTTTTAGGCATTGAGTTCCACATTCCAACCACCCTCTGGGTGAAAAAGTTCCTCCTCAAATCCCCTCTAAATCTCCTGCCCCTTACCCTGAATCTATGCCCCCTTGTTATTGACCCCCCTACTAAGGGGAAAAGTTCCTCTTTGTCTACCCTATCTATGCCCCTCATCATTTTGTACACCTCAATCAGGTCCCCCCTCAGCCTTCTTTGCTCCAAGGAAAACAACCCCAGCCTGCTTAGTCTTTCTTCATAGCTGAGGCGCTCCATCCCAGGTAACATCCTGGTGAATCTTCTCTGCACCCTCTCCAAAGCAATCACATCCTTCCTATAGTGAGGTGACCAGAACTGCACACAGTGCTCCAGCTGTGGCCTCACCAGCGTTTTGTACAGCTCCATCATAACCTCCCTGCTCTTATATTCTATGCCTCGGCTAATGAAGGCAAGTATCCCATATGCCTTTTTAACCACCTTATCTACCTGTTCCGCTGCCTTCAGGGATCTATGTACATGTGCACCAAGGTCCCTCTGACCCTCTGTACTTCCTAGGGTCCTACCACTCATTGTGTATTCCCTTGCCTTATTTGTCCATCCAAAATGCATCACCTCGCACTTTTCAGGGTTAAATTCCATTTGCCACTTTTCCGCCCATCTGACCAACCCGTTTATATCGTCCTGTAGCCTGAGGCTTTCCTCCTCGCAATTTACCACCCCACCAATTTTCGTGTCATCTGCGAACTTACTGATCATACCTTTTACATTCTCATCCAAATCATTTATGTAGATCACAAACAACAAGGGACCCAGCACCGATCCCTGAGGTACCCCACTGGACACAGGCTTCCAGTCACAAAAGCAACCTTCGACCATCACCCTCTGCCTCCTGCCACTCAGCCAGTTTAGGATCCAGCGCGCCAAGGCACCCTGGATCCCATGGGCTCTTACCTTCTTGACCAGTCTCCTATGCGGGACTTTGTCGAAAGCTTTACTGAAGTCCATGTAAACCACATCCACAGCATTTCCCTCATCCACCCCACTAGTCACCCCCTTGAAAAATTCAATCAGATTTGTCAGACATGATTTACCCTTGACAAAGCCATGCTGACTATCCCCGATTAATCCTTGCCTCTCCAAGTGGAGACTAATTTTGTCCCTCAGAATTTTTTCCAATAATTTCCCTACCACAGATGTTAGGCTCACTGGCCTGTAATTCCCTGGTTTATCCCTGCTACCCTTCTTGTATAATGGTACTACATTAGCTGTTCTCCAGTCCTCTGGTACATCCCCTGTGGCCAGAGAGGTTCTGAAAATTTGTGTCAGAGCCCCTGCAATCTCCTCCTTTGCCTCCCACAGCAGCCTGGGATACATCTCGTCCGGGCCTGGGGATTTATCCACTTTTTGGCCTGCTAAAACTGCTAGCACCTCCTCCCTCTCGATGCTAATATGTTCAAGTATGTCACAATCCGCTTGCCCGATTTCTATGTCCGCATCGTCTTTCTCCATAGTGAACACAGATGCAAAAAATTCATTTAAAACCCCGCCTACATCATCTGGCTCTACACACAGATTGCCACGTTGGTCCCTCATGGGCCCTACCCTTTCCCTGGTTATCCTCTTGCCCTTAATATACTTATAAAACATCTTAGGATTTTCCTTTATTTTGCTCGCCAGTGTTATTTCATGGCCCCTCCTCTCCCTCCTAATTTCTTTTTTAAGTATGCCCCTGCACTTTTTATACTCCTCTAGGGCTTCTTCCGTCTTTAGTCTTTTGTAACTGCCAAAAGCCCCCCTTTTATTTCTAATGCATTTTTGTATATCCCTTGTCATCCAAGGTTCCCTTTGCTTGTTGGTCCCACCCTTGACCTTTACAGGAACATGTTGGCGTTGTACTCTCTCTATTTCCCTTCTGAAAGTCTCCCACTGTTTTGATGTGGATTTTCCTATAAGTAGCTGCTCCCAGGCCACTTTGGCCAGATCCTGCCTTATCATATTAAAATCAGCCTTCCCCCAATTTAGAACCCTTATTTCCGGGCCGTCTTTGTCTTTTTCCATGACCACCTTAAATCTCACCGAATTATGGTCACTGTCGCCAAAATGCTCTCCTACTGATACTTCCACCACTTGCCCGGCTACATTCCCCAGAATTAGGTCCAGTACCGCCCCCTCTCTTGTAGGACTTTCTACATGTTGGCTCAAAAAGCTCTCCTGGATGCACTTTAAGAATTCTGCACCCTCTAAGCCTTTCACACTCTGACTATCCCAATTTATATTGGGGAAGTTGAAATCCCCCACTATTATTACCCTATTATTTTCACACTTCTCTGAGATTTGCCTACATATCTGTTCCTCTATCTCCCCCTGACTGTTTGGGGGCCTATAGTACACTCCCAGCAAAGTGCTTGCCCCCTTTTTGTTTTTAAGTTCTACCCATAAGGCCTCATTAGAGGAACCCGCTAATATATCATCCCTCCTTACAGCAGTAATTGACTCCTTAATTAATATTGCAACACCCCCTCCCCTTTTACACCCCCCTCTGTCTCGCCTGAAGATTCTATACCCCGGAATATTGAGCTGCCAGTCCTGACCCTCCCTCAACCATGTCTCCGTGATAGCAACAATATCGTACTCCCATGTGCTCAACAACAACTTCAGTTCATCCACCTTATTTGCAAGACTCCTTGCATTAAAATAAATGCCTTCCAGCCCTGCCATATTCCCTTTTGCCTTCACATATTTGCTCTGCCTTCCCAGCTGACTTGTTTTTTCCTCTGTATTTGGCTGTAAATCATCCCCTACTATAGCTCCACTCTGTACCCCATCCCCCTGCAGGACATCTCTGTCGGTGGCAGTGAAGGTGACAGTGGCTCTCAACTTCTATGCCACCGGCTCCTTCCAATCTGCTACTGGGGACATTGCCAATGTCTCCCAGTTCGCGGTGCATTGCTGCATCCGCCAAGTCACGAATGCCCTCTTCAAAAGGAGACGTCAGTACATTTCCTTCCCCATGACCCTGGACAAGCAGCAAGAGCGCGCAATGGGATTTGCAAAAATAGCGGGCTTCCCCATGGTCCAGGGCGCCATTGACTGCACGCATGTGGCTTTGCGGGTGCCTCAAGAGAATGCCGAGGATTACCGCAACTGGAAGGGGTTCCATTCGTTGAACGTGCAGTTGGTATGTGACCATAGACAGCTGATACTAGCTGTCAATGCCCGCTTTCCAGGCAGCAGTCACGACGCCTTCATCCTGTGCCAGGCTTCTGTGGCAGACCTTTTCGAAGCCCCGGCTCACCCAGGAGGTTGGCTTCTCGGGGACAAGGGCTATCCTTCGTGCACCTGGCTGATGACCCCGCTCCGTGCGCCCAGCACCCCTGCTGAAGAACGATACAATGAGAGCCATCAAGCGACCAGGAACTTAATTGAGCACACAATCGGTGTGCTAAAGCAACGGTTCCGCTGTCTGGACCATTTCGGGTGAGCCCTTCAGTACTCGCCTGAGCGAGTCTCCCATTTCGTTGTAGTGTGCTGCATGCTGCACAACCTGGCTATCCTCAGGACTCAGCCACTGCTAGCAGACATTGGAGGACCACCAGAGGAGGAGGAGGAGGAGGAGGAGGAGGTGCACCAAGACGGGAGGGAGGCACAAAGTGCAAGGGCCGTCCGTCAGCGGCTTATTGTAAGTCGGTTCTAGGCCCCCTCTGAGGGAATGGCTAGTGCCATTGAATGAACATGAATGGAACCGTTCCGCAAACCCTGAGCCGGTCAAGGCAACAAATAGTTCAAAGAGCAAACATGCACAATCTGAATAAAGACAATTATTTATTTAACAAACTCTGTGCCTTTCCCGCATGACAAACAAATACAGAGAAACCCCCAAAAAAACAGTCAGACACATAACTGGCTCTCACAACCTGGAGACAATGAACAAAAGAGTTAACCAAAAATGACCATGATCCTCGGCCTTCACTAAAAAAATTCACAGCATTTTGCCACACCTCCTACTTTTTGGCCTGCGAGGGTGATCTGCTTCGCTTGCGAGATTGGCCTCTTCCCACCCTGCAGCTCCTCCGCAATGGGACCCCAGTGGCTGCAGCAAGGCTGGGGGAAGGCTGCTGAGTGGCAGAAAGTGAGTCGGCAGATGCCCTTAGGGGACGGCCTGGACGAGCTCTGGGCCTGGAGGGCCCGGCTGCTGACTGCTCCAACTCTGCATGGGCGGCAGCAGTCTGTCCTACGGGTGGTGGCAGCTGCAGTGGAGGAGTGATGGTGTTGGCAGCAGGAATGCTGCCATCCTGACAGAGCACAGGCACTCCCTGGTTGGACGACACACTGGCACTCGCACGGGGCAGCACTGAAGCATGCGGAGCAATCTGCTGAAGCACAGACTGCTGGCCTGCTGCAGCGCGGCGAGGGCCCCGGTGAATCCTGCCCGATCCAGCGAGGGTGGCAGCAGTCAGTGCTCGTGTGGCCCTAATCTGTGTCTGCATCAGACCAGCCACTGACTGCATGGCACCACTAAGCACTTGCGTGGAAGCCGCCTGTACTGCACCGAGGTCCTGCAGACTCCTTGCCTGTGCTGCCCCGAATTCCTGTACACTCCTTGCCAGTGACTCTATGGAGTCAGGCATCCTTGCCACTGCAGCCATGAGCTCAGTGTGCCTGTGCTCCGCCTGGATGCCCATTTCAGCGAGGAGCCACACCTCTGCGCTCACTGTAGCAGGACTGGAGGCCAGACTCTCCCTCCGGGCAGAAGGCTGCCAAGCTTCCCAACCCCCCCCCCCACGTTGCTGCAGCCCGCTGGGCCCCGGAGCTTCACCCTCCTCAGACCCTTCCCCCCTGCTCCCCTCCA